>NC_060074.1:57051428-57686071 GCF_922984935.1 Meles meles | reverse complement strand
TAATGTAAAGTTATGAGGATAATGGAACATGTTAACACAACAGTGATACAATAGTCAAAATCCAGACTCTGGGAAATTCTACAAACAAGTCAGCTTTTTCTCACACAATTACAAGGGGGAAAGAATGGAAAGACAGGGTACCTAGAGATTTAAAGATACTTAAGAGAAATCTCAATCAGTATCAATGTTAAAACCTTATTTAGATCCTGATTCAAACACATTATAAAAAGAAAACAGTAACATTTATAAGATAATTGGGGAAACGTGAACACCAATTAGGTATTAAACAGTATTAAGGAATTCTTGTCATTGTTTTTTAGGTGAGATAATGTATAGTGGTTATGTCTTTACAAGATCTTATCTTTTAGAGATGCATACTGACCTATTTACAGATGAAATACGTGATGTCTGAGATTTGCTTCAAAATAATCTGAAAGGAGTAAAGAGTGGGTCAGAGTAGAGATGAAAGAAGACTGATCATGTATTGGTAACTGTTGAAGAAGGTGATGGGAAGAGTATATTCATTACACTATGCTCTCTACTCTGGGTATAGTTTTTATATTTTATAGTAAAAAAAATAAAAATAAAAATAGGGGACGCTTGGGTGGCTCAGTTGGTTAAGCTTCTACTTTTGGCTCAGGTCATGATCCCAGGGTTCTGGGATTAAGCCCTGCATTGGGCTCCCTGCTCAGCGGAGAGTCTGTTTCTCTCTCCCTCTCCCTCTGCTCATATTCTCTCTCTCTCTCTCTCTCTCGATTAGATAAACAAAATCTAAGCCGCTGCCTTCGGCTCAGGTCATGATCTCGGGGTCCTGGGATCGAGTCCCGCACCACATCGGGCTCTCTGCTCAGCAGGGAGCCTGCTTCCCTCTCTCTCTCTCTGCCTGCCTCTCTGTCTACTTGTGATCTCTCTCTGTCAAATAAATAAATAAAATCTAAAAAAAAAAAAAAGATAAATAAAATCTTTTTAAAATTAAAAAAAAATAAGTTTAGAACATGCTTAGAGTCTCTCTTCTTGTAATTCATGGAGAGGGAGAAACTAAAAAATACTACACAGGGGAAGAATGTGGTTGGGAACACAAAAGAAGTTATGTTAAGAAAAAGAGGTCTGACTTTTCCTCCAAGGCTGAGATAAAGATGAGTTAGAGAGAGGAAAAAATAGAGACCTGGTGAACTCATATTAAATGGCCTCTAGCCTACCAGCAAAGTAAGAGGCACATTTTGCTTCCTAGAGGAGGCCTACAAGGAGATGGAGTTAGGTCTTTGAAAGGAGAAGTTTAGACCATCTGCTTCATGGAGATAGTGAGTTGACAAAGGGTGAATAGTGGTAAAACTGGTAAATACAGTAATACCTCTCAGTACTAAATAGTGTCATAGCTCTCAGTACTAAAATTTCTTAGGAGTTGCACTATCAAACTTCTTAAGTGTTTCTAAAAGTCAACAATCTGAGGGCTTTGAAGGGGCGGGAGGTGGGAGGTTGGGGGAGCCAGGTGGTGGGTATTATGGAGGGCATATATTGCATGGAGCACTGGGTGTGGTGCATAAGCAATAAATTCTGTTATACTGAAAAGAAATTTTAAAAAAAGATTTAATAACAATAAATAAATAAATAAATAAAATAAACAAATAACAATAAATAAATAAATAAAAGTCAGCCAGCATTCTTACCTAAACTAAGGCAACCTTAATGAAGGTAAGGTATCTTAACCTTACCCTTAACTAACAAGTTAGGTGGTCCTGAGTTATGAGTCAGCTTTGAAGGAGACTCACATCACACTCTGGTTTCTTCACTACCTTCTGCTAAAGTCAGGAAAATAATTGTTCTAAAGTATATACCTGACCAGTTTCCCTGAGGAGCAAGGACTCCAGGGCTTAGGTTATTTATCATTTGTACTGTTGTTTTCTTAGAACATATTTTTGCAATGGATTTGGTTATTCTGAGGAAAGAACTTCAAATTACACAAGTAAAAAGCAAACATATCACCCTTATTCTTGCCTCCCTGCCAAAACATAGTGATCGCATGCCAATATCAAGACTTAATCCTTCACCACATTTCCCACATCTAGAAAATCATCTGTATCATTAAAATTACTTCCTTATTTTCCAGAGAACACACCTTTGACAAAAATATTTTCTAGGGAATTCCCACCGTGCTTGAGGTGTTGCACTCTTGATCAAAACACATTACTGATCTTTGCAACACTCTCCTACCAAATACACAAGTCTTACCAACACCAGCTTCCTCTTAACCTATGACCCACCCTGCATCATCACCTCATAAGGAAATTTCACCCCTGCTTCTATCAGAGGCAGGTAACCAGCCCTAAGGTGCTCTCATTGGTGTTTTGGGAGTCTTCTCACGAATCTCAGGGGTCTGCATCTAACTTCTCTTGCGCTTCTTATATTGACAAAGGTCACTGAACCATCTGAACTTCAGTTTCCTTGTCCATAAAATGGGAGGGCAGATGATGGACTCCAAAATTCTCTGTGAACTCTGTAATTCCATAGTCCCTTGGTGTCTGTGTGTGAGGTTAAGCTAAGTAAGTGAATGAGTAAGACACATTGGCTTCTTTCCAGTTCCTTCTGTCAATGTTCTGTAGACATACTGATGGAACATTTCCTCATCTGAGAATTCTACAATTTAAAGTCTGCAGAGTAAGTTGTTTATTTTAATAAAAGCAGTTGTTTAATTTTGTCTTTTGTTTTTTAAGAATTACAACCTTATATTTGCCCTTTGGGGTCTGTATCCATGATTATAGTCCTCATGAGTTTAGTTATAACCAGGAATAAATACAAATCTTTATTATCACGGTGCTATGGGAATTATTTAAAATTTATTCTTAGACCAAGCCCTTGCTTGGGCCCCCTGTGGCCTCCTTACTACACCTGGGATCATCTTTGTGCATCATCAAAATTGCAGTTAAAATGCATCCCACACTAGCTGGCCTTCTTTCTTTCTTTCTTTTTTATGTTTTTAAAGATTTTATTTATTTGTCAGGGAGAGAGACCAGAAGCAGGGATAGCAGTAGGCAGAGGGAGAAGCAGGCTCTCTGCTGAGCAAAGGAGCCCAATGTGGGACTTGATTTCAGGACCCTGGGATCATGACCTGAGCCAAAGGCAGATGCTTAATAAACTGACCCACCCAGGCGTCCCCATACTGGCTTCCTTTATGCCACGACTCCTCATGCATTTAAATATGCTCCATTTGTAATTTCTCTTGTTCAAATCTTACTCAGTTTTGGATGCTGTCTCAGGTAAAATTCTTTCATATGTTAAATTAGTATCACCAAGGTCCAGTAAGGAGAACAAAACCCATGCGAGGTAGTTCAATAGAAGACATTTAATATAATGAAATAACATCTTATAGAGATATTGAATGACCTAAAAATAAGTGCCAGTGAGGTTATCTAGAAAGTACCAATTACAAGAAGCTACTACTACCCCTACAACCTGAGGAAAAGAGAAGGACTAGTGTTATCCCAACAGGAGCTTGGGCTACCCTGTGGGAGCTAGAACCTTGGAAAAGGAACCACCCAAACATGCTGGAAGCAGAGCACGGTTGCGTGATAGGAACTGGACCACAAAGGGTGGGGCTGCCAGGTATGAGCTAAAACTGCAGAAGAGACACAGCCACTGCTTGACATGCTCCCAAAGCACAGAGGAGAGAAACACTTTGGGTTCTCCCCCTCCCAGACTTCCATTTCCTGCCAGTAACTCTCATTGGCTGAACCTAACCAGAACACAGTGAAAAAGGGAGCCTGAGAATGCAGAGTAGGCCTTTGAGATTCAAAGCAGGGGAGGGGAGAAAGTGGATCTAAGAGAAAACGGGCAAATAACCTGAGTACAATTTGGAAAAGGAAATACAAATAACCAATAAACATAGGAAAACACGTTCAATGGCATTAGTAATCAGAAAAATCCAACCTTAAACTACAATGAGATACCATTTTGCTCCCCGCCAAAACTATTAAGATGCCAAGTATTGAGGATATTCAGCAGCAGGAATGTTTGTACATACTACTGGGAGTGCAAGCTAGAAAGCACATTGGCATTGTCTAATGATGTTGGTGCTGAACATACCATATGCTCTAGGAATTCCACTTCTAAGAACACACTCTCAGGAAAATCTAGCCATATGCACCAGGAGACATATACAACAATGTTCAAAGAAGCTTTGCTAACTATAGCATATTACCCAGCTGGAACCTACTCAAATGTCCACCAGCAAGAGAATGGATAAAGTGTGCTTTATTCTTATAAAGGAACATTGCATAAAAATAAACAAACTGTATCTACACACACCAATACAGATGAATGTCACAGGCATGATTTTGAGCAAAAAAAGGTAAGTGCCCCAAAAAAGGTGAAATGATTCTACTTACATAAAATTCAAAGACTTGCAAATCTGTATAGACGATTTAAGGGGAAGCTTAAGATATATGGGGAGACTAAAAAGAAAGGAATGATAACTCTGAGGCAGGGTTACCTCTGTGTGTGAGTAAGGTGGACATGATCAGGAGGAGGCCCAGAGTCTAGCTACTCTTTTATAGGTATGATACATTTTATAATTAAAAACTTCACTTTAGAAATCTAAAAGCCCATGTTCACCCTTCCTAACTGTGACTGGGAATAAAATAATACTAACACGCTCACACATTCATGGAAGTTCTATAGTTAGATTTCCATTTTGGTATTCTCACTTATCTATTGACCTTGGCCTAGTTATATCAATCTTGTTTATGTTGTCTCAGTTTCCACATCTATAAAATAAGGATTATATTTCATTCATAGGCTGATTATCAGATACAAGAGCACACAGGAAATGCTCAGCACAACGGCCTGGCACCTGGCGGTTGGCAGATGTCTGTTATATTGCTCGCATCATTGCCTCAGCCTTGTGGTGTCCTCCCCAACACCTCTATCTACTGACTGTTACTCATCCAAGCACATTCATCCTGGTGCTTGAAGACCCTCCCACCCATCCAACCCAGCTGATTTCTCCCTTTTTAAAATGCCTAGACCTCCTGTTGCCTGCACCAGGCATTTACCAGGTATTTATTTATTTATTTATCCTTTATGGGGCACTTACTATGTATTTATTCAATCATTCAATCAGCAAATCACGGTCCAGGTACTGGAAACATAGAAGTGTCTAAACAGACACTGCCTTCATGCGTCCGGCAGCCTGGAAAAGGAGATCGACATTCCGCAAGTGAGTGAGTACATAATTGTTTAATCCAGCGATGCTAAATACTATCAAGACAAAGTGTGGGATGCATTGAGAACCTATCACAGAGGAAGCTGACCTAGACTGCAGAGTCAAGAAAGATTTCCTTGAGGAAGTAACATTCAAGGTGAGACTTGAAGGATACATATGTTGCTATTGTCACCATAGGAAATAGTTATTTAAGACATATATCCTAGGTGGACTTTCAGTGCACATGTAACTACAGAAAAAGTACTGTAGTCCCCCCCTTATCCATGGGGAATATGTTTTAAGAGCCCAACAGATGCCTGGGATGGGACCAATCTCTATATATACTATAATTTTCCTATATATAACAATGATAAAGCTTAATTCATAAATTAGGTATGATTAAGAGATTAATAACAGTAACTAGTAATAAAAAGTGAACACTTATAACAACATACTGCAATAAAAGGTGAATGTCGTCTCTCTTCTTTCTCTCTCTTTCAAGATATTATACTATACTCATCCTCCTAGTGATGACGGGAACTTACAAGATGACTACATGATAAGATGAAATGAGCTGAATGATGTAGTGACATAGTTTTAGGCTATTATTGACCTTTTGACCACACATCAGAAGAAGGATCATCTGCACTGTGGTTGACTGAGGGTAACTGAAACCACGGAAAGCAAAACCGCAAGTAAGGGGCAACTACTCAAGCAGCAGGAGGCATACATGTTAAATGCCAAGTGAACACAGTGTACAACATTATCTAGATGTTTGGAATCCCAAGGGTTAGGAATCTTCTTAGAGACATTTTATGTAAAATATGAGATTTGAGCAGAGTCTTAACTGGAAGGGTAGGACTAAGACAAGATAGAGGGAAAAGAGGCATTCTAGATTGGAGAAAATATGGATATATGGGCAGATACAGGAAAAGGCAAGACAGATCAGACAGGTTGCTTGAACCAAGGCATGACATAAGAAGGTAATTAAAAGTAAAAGTTCAAATTGTAGAGGGGTTTGCTTTATCCTACATAAGTTTTCCTCTTGTATTATGGGCTTCCTTGAGACTCTCACGAAAGCCCTGGACCTCTTCTCTTTCTCAAAAAAAAAAAAATTTTAAGTGTATTCATAAAGTAGTATGTAATTTCAGGGGTTCAAAATCCCCCCTGAACTCCCAGTTAGCACTGAAAGGATGTGAGTAGAAGAAAGATGACATGTTCCAAACAGTGTTTAAGATTCCTTTGCCTGGTGGCACCTGGGTGTCTCAGTGGGTTACAGCCTCTTCCTTCGGCTCAGGTCATGATCCCAGAGTCCTGGGATCGAGCCCCACATTGAGCCCTGCATTGAGCCCCGCATCTGGCTCTCTGCTCAGGAGCCTGCTTCCCTTCCTCTCTCTCTGCCTGCCTCTTTGCCTACTTGTGATCTCTGTCTGTCAAATAAATAAATAAAATCTTTAAAAAAAAAAAAAAAAAGATTCCTTTGCCTGAGAGGGAAATTGCTGGCAGGAAGGTCAGTTGAGAAATTACTGCAACATAATGCAAGCAGGAGCTCTTGCAGCCCTACCCTAAGGTGGTGACTATAGGAATTTATTAATTAAGTAAATTCATATGTATAGAGCACTTACTCTGAGGTCAAGCCTAGTGCTCAATGTAGGAAGGTATAATGAGAAGGTAAGACTCCTGCCCTCAACTAGCTCCAAGCTGGGCAGGATCAGAAAGGCAAGCAGTCCCAAATGCAAAGGGGATCAGAGCAGTAGCAGATTGTTTTACTCAGAACTTTCCACTGGCCAGTTCTAGAGAATCAAACCAATGTCATTTGCATTATATTCAAAGCACTTCACAAAATAGCCACAATTCACCTCTCTGTTGTCATTTTCACTAAAGCTTCCACCACAACTACCTTCAACACATGCACACACACGCACACATATGCACCCTGCGGGGTGGCCATACTGGACTGACCTCTTCTGACCCGGCTTTGTATTTCCTGCCATTCTGTCATTATTTTTCTCTAAGCAGCTGTGCATGATCAAATTTCTACCCACTGCCCAAGGCCCAGTTTAGGTGTCGTCTTCCTTGAAGCTTTGTCCAGTCTCCCCATTCATTTTGCCCTGAGTTAAACTGTGTGTGCCTCAGTCTACCCCAGTACTCAGTAAACTTGAGCAGGCAGGGATGTTGTCTTTTTATCTTATCCTAGGAGGTCCCTATAACGTCAAGTGCTTAATATACCTACTGAACTAAAAGGTCCAGGTAGGGAGAGAACTGACCAAGGCAGATTTGGGAGCCATCAGCGAAGCCTTGGTAGTTGGAATCAGGAAAGGTAACCTAGATGCTCCTCTGCTTGTGGAAGAATTCACTCTTGGGGGACAGCAACGAAGGTGATTCTGGGTACACACCGTGTGCTTTTATGAGGTTTGAAATTAGAAGACATTCACACCCAGGCAACTTAGGTCAGCCTACTTATAATGACTGCAGATCCCACAGGGAGAGGATAAATATTACTCTCACATTGCTGGTTTGGGGTGCAGACTTGTACATTTCTACAGATGATGATGATGATGATTCTCATTTAATTATTAAGAAAAGAGCTTACGTGCGAAGATCAGATGGTTATAAGGCCTAAATCGTTGGAAGTGTTGATTGTAGGGTCACTCAAATAGCTCTTGCTTGTAATTCTTTAACAATTGCGGTGCAACTGCAGCGTGCCATTACTGCGCCTTTGTTGGCGCTCTCCGAAATACACAAGACGCAACCAAGGACACCTGGATTCTTTAGCTTGACCGCAGGAGCAACCCTACGGGTGCAGACTTCCGCTTCGGGGACGGAGAGGATGTGGTTGCCTTTCTAGCCCTGCTGGGCAATGAAGTCCTCCCACACTGAGGTGAACTACACAGAGAACAAGGTCCTGAACAGACCCAACCCACCACCAGGGTGTTGCCAAGTCCCAGCAAGTGCCGCGTCTCCTCAACTTTACTGATGAAAAGGCGGGAGCCAGGACCCCCAAGCCCAGTAGTCTGCGCGACCTCCTCTCTCTCGCTCCGCGCGCAATTCCCGCCTCTCGGCGGGTCGGCCCTCCAGAAGGTGAGCCTCTCAGCTGGCTGTCTTCCCGCCACTAATTCCACGCCCTTGCCCCGCCCCGCCCTGCCTGATTGGCCGAGGGCGGAGGGGGCGGGGCAGGACCCCCGGGGAGGCTGGCGGCAAAAGCGCAGGCTGGGCGCACCGGCAGGGGTGGGTGCCGCGTGCGCCTGAAGACCCGGTTGTTCAGCTTGGGCCGGCTCAGGATGAGGAGGCGCTGGACGACCCTTCGCCGCGCGGCGGAGCTCCTCGTGCTGCTCCTCAGGAGCTTCGGTCTGGCGGAGCCCTCTGGTCGTACAGGTAACCGCGGGCGCGTCAGCCGCGGGCGGCTGGGGCTCTCGACGTTGTGGGGTCTGCAGGCTTTCCTGAGTTCGGGGTCCGGCTGGGCTCCGGGTCTTGTCACCTCTGCTTGCCTCGGGGGTCAGGAGTCCAACAAGTGACCCAGCCGAAGGGGAGTTCTGGGGAGAAGGCACTAGCCCTCGGACTCCGGGCGGAGGGCGGGGTGGTTCGTGGAGGGGCAGGGCCTTCTTCAAGCTGAAGAAGAGGCCACCTTAGAGAAGACGCGCGGCCTTCTGCGCCGGTCGCCTGTCCCTTCCTGGTCCTCTCGCCACTAAAGTTTTGCTTCCCTGGAGTAAAAGGTTCTCAGCTCCCCCTCAAACTCCAACTAGCCTGTGTCGCCCTTCCTTCGCCTCTTGGCCACCTTGGCCACTCAGTGTCTAGAGGAACTGTCTGATCACAGCGCCAAGGGTGATAAACGATTGCCCGACTTCGCTGTACGGTTGCCAAAGGTGCACGTCAAAAAAGAAGTCCGCGTGAGCTATGTCTCCTAAAGTGACCATGATCATCATTCCGTTATAATGCCCTCCCCGAAAGCCTTGAGCAGCGATCCTTTCTTCTAAGCTGATCAGCTCCAGAACAATCCCTCAAGGCCTAGGGCCACACGTTGGGGCGCTGGTCCCTTGCCCGGGGACCACTTTCCTGCCTCTAACTGCGGAAGCAGGACCAGGAATAGATTCCGTCCCTTCCCTGATGCTCTGGGTAGTGCCAGCCTCACCATGGCCCCTGGCAGCAACCGGAGTTTGCTTTTACTTTCTTTTCGCTTTGGCAAAGGGTTCCCTGAGGACTTTCTTGGTTGCGCTGCACGGGGGGGACAGTCAGTGAGCCTTCACCACCTACCACTTCTGTTACCTTGCCTGTTTGAGGAAGTAAAAGATGGGCAAGGCAATTTTTTGAAAACTGTAGGTTCCCCCCTGTGGCTCTTGTTTTCTTGTGGCAGCTAAACTAAGTTACTGCCAGATTTAGACTTTTTTTAGAGAGTGTTGGGAAAAAGCTTCCCTGAGTGTCAGTGACATCACCCTATCTACATCAAGGATTTTTAGTGTGCAGATGGTCTGGGTGGCTCACCCTTCTCTGTTCTTCTTTTACCCTCCCTGGTGGAAACTCCCAAAAGCCTTTTAGTGGCTGTGAGAGTTCTATTCCACTTGCCCCACAATCCAGGGCAAAAAATTACATTGCCATAACGAACTACAGTCAAAACACACTAACCTTTCAGTCATTGAAGTCTTGGTTTCCATCTGTTTCCGCTTTAGTCTGACTGTTTTGTCTCCCCCATGGAATTCAAAATTTCCTTAATTTTTGCAATCTCTGCAATCCCTGGCCTTTCTCATCAACCAAAAGCAAAGAGCACCAGCTTAACTCCATTCTCCCTTCACTAGGTCCTCATAGGTATTTGATTTCCTTCAAATCAAATACCTTCCTCACCCTTCCTCACCCTTAGCAACTGCTCTGGCCAGCTTACACACACCCTCAGACAGACCTGCGGTCCCATCAGGGGAAGTACTGGAAGTTTGAAACTCCAGCCCTTTCAGTACTTGTTGGGCAGTGTGTCAGCTTCACGATGCTGGTAATGGCATGCACTCTGTCACATGCAGCTAGGTTTGTGCAGATGGTCTGGGTTGCTCAGGTGCTGAAGGAGTTTCTCTGTGTCCTTGGAGAAATGCCAATTTCTTAGTTTACTTTTTTGCCTCCTTGGAGAGCTAACAGCTTGAAGTAAAACAATCCTTCTGGCACTCCTAGGTTCTCACCAGCCCACACCACCCAATCTGAACCCCAAAGCTTTCTATGCCCTAGTAGATTGTCATAAACCCAAGGTCACTTCGGGATCTGTTTCTGAACTGGCAAACCCAGATTCTGATTCTTTCCTAGTCCACCTATACACTCTGCATACGGGTGGTGACTCCACAAAATGCTTAACATTGTGAGCTGTAGAAGTACCCCTGAAACTAAAAATGCTGCAGTCTTCATTTTTCTGCCTCCATCTCCCTCTCCATTTGTCTGTGATTATAAAATGTTGATGTCCAAGTTCTCTTTGGAACGTGCAAAGCTCTTTGGTTTAGGAAAGACAGAAGTTACCTAATGATTAGACAATAGGAGATGGTTTTCCTTTGACGGATGTGGCATACTAAAAATTCATTTTCAGTATATGATAATGTTACTTGGTTATTTCCTCTCAGACACCACTAGAATATTTATATAAAATGAAGCATATAAAAATTGCTACTAGGGATGATGAGGCTCCTTTTCATCAACCTCTGCCTTTTAGATTTGCCCAAGTATTGTATGTGGAGGTAAACATTAAAATTCCATTTAGGACCAATATAAGGTAAGATGAACAAGATGCAACATAAGATTATCAATAAAGAATCTGTTTATAAGTTGCTCTGTAATTACCTTTTCAAAGTGTAATACATTTCTGAAATATTTTATATACCCTTATTTAATAAATTTTCTTTAAAAAGGGATTATTTTCAGTCCTTCCCATTCTTCAGTCTACCATCCCAATAGGGTCACAGGACTGAGGCAGACTGAATAGCTTCTGCTAAGAGTATGGAAAGAGGGGGAAAATCAGGAGAAGACAAGACTCTCCCTACCTTACATATTATGTATGAATGCTTAGACATACATTATGTATGAAGGCTAATGGCAAGTTTCCTTAAATCATATCAATAATTAATGTCTGTGCTAAGTGACCACTATAGATGTCAAACATTGATTATACATATTGATAATACATATTGATTTTAATTTGGTTAAAAAGCAGATTAGAATAAGGCAAGTATTTATGACCATAGATGTTGCAATTAGGTAAGTTTGGCAACTCCTCTTTAACATAGCTTCTCCATGCTACTCCACATCTCTCCTGTAGTCTTTCAGAGTTTCTACAAGCTTATTAAGTCTATGGGTATCCTAGAAGTAAAACCTATAGTAAATGGGAAATGGTGAATTTTTTTTCTCTTCTATAAAAAGTATTTACAAAGCATCACTGTTACCTAAGTGCACATGCTTGATAGTAATGGGATTCAAATGATCTAAAATGCTACTAGCATTAGCATGGCATAATAAAGTTATGAACATCTGTTCAAGAACAATATACAATGAACTTGCAAAGACTGGTAAAACCTGCAAGACTAGGAGAACTGTTATCTTGTGGAAACATAGGATGTGAGTACTGGAAGTGGCATAGATATCTTATATTTCTCGCTTTCATCTTGTATTTGGAGATACATAGACCCTGGAGAGATTAAGTGAATTCCCTAAGGTCCCCAGCTAACTGGTAGCTGAGGTAGATGTCAATCTAGGACATCGAACTCCTTATTTCACTGCTTATTCCACTATACTAACAGCTGTGGCTAATCTATTGGATTCTGCAATGGCAACTTGAGAAGTCTAGAACTCCAAACTGCAAAGGTAGCAAAGTTGCTGCTAACCCAGTTCACCTATCTGGGTTCAAAGGACACAGAGCAAAGTGCCCAGAAAAGAGAGCAATGAGAACACATGGCAAGGGAGGGGAAGGTTCCAGGAAGGGTGGTGGATGCCTATTCTCCTGCAGAAGCCAACTTCTTTTTTTCTGCAGTAATTGCTGATACTTTGAAATGCAAGATATTTTTGGAGAAGTGAGAGAGAATAGTTTGGGAAAGAGAGAATGGTTTGAAAGACCCTCATGGGTCTGAGTGGATATTGAATATATGGAAGGGCATTGGAGAAACTGTGAGTGATAATCTAAGATAGTATGTTTTCCTTTTCTTATTAACTGTCTTCCCAAATGGTGTCCATAAATTAGAGAATGGCAGAGAGATGTGGAGGAAGGAAGAGTGAGGGATGGAAGCTGCTATGACAAGGACACCTAGCTGCAGTCCTGTGTAATATTTTAAAATACAGATTTGAGAGCAAAAGTAACTTAATGTTTTACAGCATTTTGTGGTTGTTTCTATTATTTCTCTTGTTGCTGCTGCTGCTGCTGTTTAAAACAACAAAAATTCTCTTTAAAGTTCAAGCTGAAACTTGACTTAATTTTATAGTTATTATTTACATAATGAAATTTCCCCTCAAGTCCTTAGCATGAGAATTTTTAACTCTAAAAGCCTGTGAATTATTATTAGAAAAGGTATCTTTCATCAGTAAAATCAGTGATTAGAAGCTGGCGTCAAAATGAAAGTGCCTTCTGGGAACTAAAGTTTTATAGGGCCTTTTGCTGAACCCTTTGGTTTATTGGCAATGATTGTTTAAATTTGTCTAAGATATTTCAGTTTTTTTCTCATCAACATGGACTTTTGTGCTATGACTTCAAAAAAATGCTTCTTTGTAAAAGCACTGGCCAAATTATTCAATTATAATTTGTTGTTACAGATGTGAATCTTATTCCACAAACTCAGGTGTGCAATAACAATGCATTACTTCATTTTTATAAAATGAAAATAAATATTTTCTGTAGCTCCATTCCACCAAGTTAACAGAACTTCAGTTTCTGTCATCACTGAGGTCTCTCTAATTCATGAGAAATTGCCAGGAAAATATTCAGGGAGGTCCTCCTTTAGCTTTCAGCTTACACTTCTGAGTTTCCTACTGTCCAAACCTACTGGGTGGTGAATTCTGTATTCAGGTCATTTCTGGAGCTCAGGTTCAACCTCCCTAGGTGATCCACAGAGTCAGCAGCCTCCCCCACTAGCCCCTCCCCACGGGCTTCCCATCATGTTCCTGAAGGTGCTATGGTGGAGACCACAGTTCTCTCCTATCCTTAGTATCCAGACCTTCATTTCCTCTCATCCCTTTACCCCACTATTCTACTTCTGTGCCCTCAGAAGTCTCCCCACCTCCTCTGAGACACATTAATGCCATGTAATAATTTGCCCTGCCATAGTAGCCAAAGCATAAACAAGACAGAACTATGGTCCTGAATAAGTTCAGGATATTTTTCATTGACCACCTGTCTAAGGAAGAAGAAAACTAAGGAGCTTCTTCATCTCATTAAATAAAGGGGGGGGGGTTATTTCATAGAATAACAATAACAAATATACATACTCTTCTAAATGCTTTACAGGTATGAGCTCATTTTAACTTAACATCCCATATGAAGTCCTATTTTACAAAGGAGGAAACAGGTATAGTGGTTAAATACCTTGCCCTGATCACATGGGAAATATGTAGCAGAGACAGAGTATGAACCTGGCAGACTAGCTCATGCTCTTAACCCATACCAGTGTCCTCTGACTTCGTGTAGTGCATTGCAGTTTATAGAGGTTGGAGGGTGGGAATAGTCGAGTGGTGCTCAGACTCTCCTCTGCAAGGAAGGGCCAAGGCTAACCACACAGTCGAGAATTCTGAAATGTCTTCTTTGACTGTCTGTCTTGACTCAGGTAATGATCCATTCACCATCATCAATGAAAACATGGGCAAGTGCATCAAGCCACTGAATGACTGGATAGTAGCAACAGACTGTGATGGAAGTAGGGACATGTTATGGAAGTGGGTGTCCCAGCATCGACTCTTTCATTTGCAATCCCAGAAGTGCCTTGGGCTAGATATTACCAAACCCACAGATTCCTTGAGAATGTTCAGCTGCGACTCCAGTGCCTTACTGTGGTGGAAATGTGAGCACCACTCTCTGTATGGAGCTGCCCAGTACAGATTGGCCCTGAAGAATGGACATGCTATAGCAAGTACAAATTCATCTGATGTGTGGAAGAAAGGAGGCACAGAGGAAAACCTCTGTGACCAGCCTTATCATGGTGAGTATTGGAGAGGAACTTTGATTCATTTGCCATTGTATTTGGTAAATGTGACATTGAACATGCACAACTGATCACAAATAAAGTCATGCATTGGTAAGGGCAGTGAGCTAGCATTCAATACCAGGCACTGTGCATTATCATTGAGCTACCTGTGTGACATTGGTGCTACTTTTCCCCTTTTACAGGTAAGGCTAGGAGGGGTTGGGTGCCTTGTCAGACTACAGTCACTCTGTAGTAAACCTGGGATTTGGAATCTCTATGATACATGAGCATATGTATTTCCTGTGATTACATTCTGAACTCCAGAGCAAAGAAGACGTTAGAGTAACAAGAACTCCTTCATGCAGGATGAAATTCAAATGACCTAATAAAATCAAACCTATTCAAAGTATAAAAAGAAGAAAAAAAGAAAAAATAAAGGAAATTGTATTTCTCCTTGTCTACATGTTTTTATGTAATTGAAAAACTTGAAGACCTCATGTGAGTTTGTTTTTATTTTTGGCATGGCTGTCACACTTTGATGTTTGTATTTATGATTTTAAGAGTGGACTTTTTTCTCAATTGCTTTCAAAAATAAGTCCACCTGACCCTTAAATAATGTGAAGGTTTGGGGCGCCTGGGTGGCTCAGTGGGTTAAGCTGCTGCCTTCAGCTCAGGTCATGATCTCAGGGTCCTGGGATCGAGTCCCACATCGGGCTCTCCGCTCAGTGGAGAGCCTGCTTCCCTTCCTCTCTCTCTGCCTGCCTCTCTTGTGATTTCTCTCTGTCAAATAAATAAATAAAATCTGCCCCCCCTGCAGTTAAAAATTTGACTCACCCAGAACTTAACTACTAACAGCCTAGTGTTAACTGGAAGCCTTATGGACAATGTAAACAGTTGCTTAACATGTATTTTTGTATGCTATATGTATTACATACTGTAGTATTAAAATAAGATAAGCTAGAGGAAAGAAAATGCTATTAAGAAAATCATAAGGAGGGATGCCTGGGTCTGACTCTTGGTTTCAGCTCAGGTCAGGATCTCTTGGTGCTGAGATCGAGGCCTAGGTCTGGCTGTGCATTAAGCGTGGAGCTTGGCTTAAGATTCTCTGTCCCTGGGGCGCCTGGGTGGCTCAGTGGGTTAAAGCCTCTGCCTTCGGCTCAGGTCATCATCTCAGGGTCCTGGGATCGAGCCCCGCGTCGGTCTCTCTGCTCCACAGGGAGCCTGCTTCCTCCTCTCTCTCTGCCTGCCTCTCTGCCTGCTTGTGATTTCTGTCTGTCAAATCAATAAAATATTTAAAAAAAAAAAAAAAAAAAGATTCTCTGTCCCTTTCCCTCAGCCCCTCCCCCGCCACTCAGATACGCATGGGTGTGCCTTCTCCTTCTCTGTCTCAAAAAACAAACAAACAAACAAAAATAAACCATAAAGAATAGAAAATACATTTTCAGTACTGTACTGTATTTATAGAAAAAAATCCACATATAAATGGACCTTTGCAGTTCAAACCCATGTTATTTGAGGGTCAACTATATATGAATATTGCCTATGAGGGAGCTGATCCTGAACTTTATGCTGTGTCTAGAAACTAGATTATAACAAATTTCCAAGTTTAAAAAGAATAAGTCAGTTGGGGCTCCTGGGTGGCTCAGTTGGTTAAGTGTCCAGCTTGATCTCATCTCGGGTTTTGATCTCAGGATTATGAGTTCTAGCCCTGCGTTGGGCTCCATGAATTGAGCTCCATGATGAGCAGGGAGCCGACTTAAAAAAGAAATGAGTAGGTTTATTTTTTTAAACCTCTAAATGTAATTAGTTATCATCCAAGCAAACCTTTTTTATCATGTTGCTCTAAAATTACATGAAATGTTGATATATAAATATATATTTAATAACTTTTCTAAGTCTTAACTATTATCTCACCTTTACTCTTCTTTGTAATTTCCTTAGCTTTACAGAGATTTTTCTTTTCTCCCAAAGCTCATTTAAGCTAAATTTGGCCCCTTAGAGTTCCAGTTATCTGCACAAATTTCTCTCATACAGTAATTCTGTTTCCTACTGAAGATGCATCCATTTCTGAGATATCAGGTTCTAATCTTATGGGAAAATATTAGATTAGAGAATTAGAGATGGGGATTTCCTTTTCTTTAATCCTCAGTTCTTGAGTAGTTGAACAAGTCTGTTTATGCTAGTCAGCTCCTTCCTATATATATGATGGAATACTACTCAGCCATCAAAAGAATGCCATTTGCAATGATATGGATACAACTAAAATGTATTATGCTAAGCAAAGTAAGTCAGTCAAAAAAGATGACCATATGATTTCACTCGTATGTGGAATTTAAGAAAGAAAACAGATGAACATAGGGGAAGGAAAAATAAGATAAAAACAGTAGGAGGCAAACTGTAAGAGATTCTTAACTATAGGGAAAAAACTGAGGGTTGCTGGAGGGGAGGTGGGTGAGGAGATGGGCATTAAAGAGGCCATTTGCCCTCTTTAATGAGGGCTTTAATGAGCACTGAGTGTTAAATACTAGTGATGAAACTGAATTCTACCTCTAAAACTAATGATACACTATATGTTAACTAATGAATTTAAATAAAACCTAGAAAGAAAAAAAAGAAACAATTGCTTTCTGGATACCACTTAATGGCAAGTTTAAATTTTGCCCTTTGAAAGTTTTTCTCTAACTTCGCAGCTAAGAGAGAACATGGAATGAAAGGAAAATGCCTTTTGAACTGGATTTGACTTGTTTCATTGTATTTGTTCAAAGATCAGAAAGGATAATTTTCTTGGCAGGGCTCTTTCTGTCTCCTGCCCCAAATTCTTTTGAGGGATATGGTTGTAATTGTAAATTCCCTCAGTCCCCCAAATTTCAGTCTAACTAGTTTTCTTTCTAATCCTATGGTTTTTATTTTATGCATTTGTAATATTCTCCCAAGAAAGGGATCTTCTCATGTCACACAACTGCCAAAATGATCAGTAGCACAAAAAAGTTTAAGAATCTACCTAGGGTACCACCCCAAAGAGAGCAAAACAGCAATGCCACAGCAAGATCCCACAGGCAGAAAGTGTTTCCTGACCCTACCGAATACAATATTTGGAAAACTGAATTTTCAAATAAGAAATTTAGAGATTTCTGAGAAAAGGCTCACAGCTCTGATTCATCACCACATACCTCAAGTTTTAATTTGCACAAAAGCCAGTGTTAAACCTGCCTCCTTTTCTCCATTTCTTTCCAGGTGATTAATACCATCTAAGTGGTGAATGTCAGGAATCTACAAGTCACCTTAAAGTGTCCTGCTTTCCTCTCTCATTATTTAAATTTAATCACGTATTAAGTTCTGGCAGTTTTACTCTTTTAAATTTACATAGTCCTTTCCTCTTCTTAGATTAGAGACTACTGTTTTGTTCTTTTCTTAACATTTTATTTATTTATTTGACAGAGAGAGAGATCACAAGCAGGCAGAGAGGCAGGCAGAGAGAGAGGGAGAAGCAGGCCTCTCTCCAGGCAGAGAGCCCGATTTGGGGCTCGATCCCAGGACCCTGGGATCATGACCTGAGCCACAGGCAGAGGCTTAACCCACTGTACCACCCAGGTGCCCCTAGAGACTGCTGTTTTAAGGACTTTATCTGGGACCTTTTGTGTCAGACTCCATTTATTGGTTCCTGCCCCACCCTTTGTCTAGCAGTGTAGAGATAAGAAAGATAAGATAACCTGAGTCCCAGTAGAGTGAAGTCCAAGTTTATCCAAGTTGTTAGAGCAAAGCTACCAATCAAAGCTGTGATTGAACTCCCCAAATACAGCTTTTTTATTTCTCCCTTGGTTTTTGCTCTATATTTTTTACTTTTAATATAAGAAAAATTATTTGTCATTGTGTTCTGGGTTGCCTTTCTCTCCAACCCCGACCCTGTGTGAGTCAGATTCATCACAGAGAAAACTTCAGTTGTATAAATGTTACGAAGGGATTGCTTCTGGCTAGCATCCAGATATGCATTTATATCAATCATTAAGATATCTTGAGCTCACTCATACTCTTCAAGTATGAATATTTGGCAAATCCAGAGGAAATTGACTGAACTGTCTACATTTTGAACAACTCTTAGGAGCCTGCCCACCTCTTTAACCACTGAAGCCATTTTGCCTCAATGGAAAAATTAATGTTAGTTTTCCATGTAAGTGATTCAACTCACAAATTCAACTCACAAAGTACCTACTGCAGAATATGCTGTTGTTTTAAGAGTGCTGTCATCATAAATTCACATAGAAGATGGAAAGAAGATGGAAGAAGACAAGAAAAGCCTGTCTCCCTAGAGAAACACATGGATTTAAGAGGTCCAGTAGCAGTGAAGAATGTGTGAGAATAAAACTCTTCCTGAATAGTTAGCATAATTTAGCTGCTACTGATGTGGTTTCGGTTATATGCTTATCATTCTTCAAAGCATGTTGTGACTAGGAGAGCTTTTTAATTGAAGCTCAGCTTTGAGCTATGAAACATAACTTGAAACCTGAGAAGGCAGCCATTAAAGTCACAAATTGTCCTTAACATGTCAAGTACTCTAACGAGAGAGCCTGTCCTCATCCCTGTCACTTACAGTTTACTGAATGTCTTACTTAACTTCACTGTAAAAATGGGTATTTCACAAAAAAGTGTAATACTTGCCCTATTAATCTTACAGGTTTATGGTGAAGAGGAAGTGAAAGAAATGTTATGTGAAAGTGCTTGGTATAACAGAAACACAGGATTTTTAGGAAGGAACCGATGGTTCTTCAAGTAATGGTTGCTGGGCTCAGGGACTCCTTCTAAATGCTATGATATGGGAAGAGAAGTGGTCATGAGCTTTTGGGAGCTTAGTTATCATTAAAAATGAAACATAGGGGGACACATGGGTGGCTCAGTCCGCTAAGCAGCTGCCTTGACTCGGGTCATGATTCCCGGGTCATGGAACCAAATCCTGTATTGGGCTCTTTGCTTAGCAGGGAGCTTGCTTCTCCCTCTGCCTGCTCTGCCTGCCACTCCCCCTGCCTGTGCTTGCTCTCTCTCTCTCCCTGACAAATAAATAAAATCTTTTAAAAAATGAAATATAGGTAATAAGCAGGTTCCCTGTAAAATATAAGATCAAATTACTCTTTAACAGAAATATCCTGTCTAAAATCATTTGTCAGAGGAAAACAAAACCAATATTCCTTAAAAGATAGTTTGCAAATAAAAGCATCTAGATTATTCTTACTTTTTGCTCTACTGCTGCTTAATATATTTGAAACTGTTAAGTATCATATTTCAGTTAAATGAACATTTGAGAATGATAAAGAATGTGGAATCAAATACCATCTTCAGCACACTTTAAGCAAATCTGTGAGACATTTTAATGGACCCTAATAGCCGGATAAATGGTGATAGGATCTGATCATTATGCTTCCCCTAATAGCCGTTATTTGATCTGATAATGTCCTTGGTTTTAAACAAACTAAGGAAATGGATAAAGGTAACCAAAATAAATACACAGTTAGCTGTTCTATAAAAACACTTTTCCAAGAGAACTGTTACCCAAAAAAGTATTGAGCACTTCCTTTAGTATTTCTAGGCATGCTTGAGGTCGGAATAATTTTTCAGCTCCTCTCCACGTACCAGGGAAATTTTTAAAATGAAAAACTAGTTCTGCTACCTTGCTGGCCACCAGCTAGTCCCTTGACTGCCCAGCTAAAGCTGGTTCTTTTATAACCTGAATTACCATGCCTTGCTCCTCTCCAAGAACCTTCTCAGAGATCCAGCTGTTCTTTCTCCCACTTCCTCGAAATGCACAACCTCAATTCTACCACCAATCTGTGAACAATGGGGCTATGTGTCCATCTGTCTAACTACAGTTGTTTCAAAGTCCACACCCACCTTCAGTGATTCCAAGGTATTTTTCTGGCCCCACTCTTACTAAAGAAAAGAAAATAAGAATGTAAGTTTAGTCTCAGGCAGGGCACCTCTGCCTTCTACCACCCCCATGGTAATCAGTTTATCTGTGCTGGATCAAGCCGAGACCATTTAGCTCTTCACCACACCACTATAAATGAAGCTTTCCATGGATTATCTCATTGAATCCTCTTAAACAAACCTATGAGCTAGATACTATCATTCCTAACTTTCAAATATAGAAACTGAGGCTGTGTAATAAAAGTCTGAGAGCTTGTCCACAGCCACACAGTTGAGCCAGCATTTAAGTTCAGAGCTGAATGCTGCATCCATGCTCTGAATTTTCACACTGTGCAGCCCACTTAGATACTATATTCTCTCTTTTTCTTTTTTAAGATTTATTTATTTGACAGAGATCACAAGTAGGCAGAGAGGCAGGAGGAGAGAGAGGAGGAAGCAGGCTCCCCGCTGAGCTGAGAGTCCAATGCGGGGCTTGATCCCAGGACCCCGAGACCATGACCCGAGCCAAAGGCAGAGACTTTAACCCACTGAGCCACGCAGGCACCCCGATACTATATTCTCTTAAGTGAAAACAGCAATCTTTCTTCCACAGAAAATTTAGGAATCAGTTAACTGAAGGTGATTGTCCAGTTTTTAATTTTCCTTTCCTCTACTTCCTCCCCACACCACAGAGATCTATACCAGAAACGGGAACTCCTATGGAAGACCTTGTGAATTTCCATTCTTAGTTAATGGGACCTGGCATCATGAGTGCATTTTTGATAAAAATTATGGTGGGCCATGGTGTGCAACCACCTTAGATTATGAATATGATCGAAGGTGGGGCATCTGCTTACAACCAGGTATGTATGGGCTAGACTTTATATATGGAAAGAAAATAGATAACCATTTATGTGAGGCAAAAGGGAGAAGGAAGAGTCCAAGATAACTCAAAAATGACTGCAACAAATATTATCCTAGAGAAGGTATGTATTTGAGGAGAGAGAGGGAAGTAATGTGTAGCTATGAACTTGCTTTCAGAAATAGGCCAAGGAAAGAACCAAGACAGGATGGTGCCATGGAAGACAAAGGAGGAGGGAGTGTTCTGTAGCACAGATGCCTCAGGAAGAAGAAGTGGAAAAGGCATGAGCAATTAGGAAACTGCTGCTGACATTTGCTAGAGCGGTTTCAAAAGACCAGTGGTCATACAAGCCAGACTATAGTAGACTAGAAGTGTCAACGAAGGAGAGAAAGCCTCTTAAGTTTTATGGAATAGAAAGAGAGCGATGATGGTGGTTTGGGGGCTAGATAGGTTGAAGAAAAACTGTTAGAGTGATAGAGACTTAAGTATTTTTATGGCTTGAAGCGAAGAAGGACCAAAGAGACCTATATCCCTGGTCTTCTCAAAATTGGTGACACTGTTCTCCTGCCATTTCTTTATGTTGGGCAGAGCATTTTTTCTAACTGCTTCTTATTAGAAGCAAACTACTCAGGGTGTGATAAAGATTTCACTGTTCTTTAGAAAGAAAGACCAAAGTAGCAGTTGCATCATGATCTGGTATATAACTGAGACATATTTTCATACCAGTCAGGTGAGAGTTACAGGGCATAGGACCTGACGTGTGGTAAGTGCTCCAGAAATATTTTTAACTGGGCAGTAGATTGAAAGAATGTATAATAAAGAGAAAGGTAAAAGCTCCAGACCGAGGTAATAACAGTTAATACTTATAGGGCCCTGCCATGTGTCAGGTACTATTCTAAGCACTCAAACTATATTAACCCATTCAGTCTTCATACAACCCAATAATGTAGGTACCACTATTTATCCCCATTTTACAGATGAGCAAAGGGAGGCACAGGGGAGTTCTATCATTTGCCTCAGGTCACATAGCTAATACAATTTAGAGCTAGGATTCAAATCTAGGAAATCCATTTCTGATTTCCCAAATAAATATAGATCATGCCTCATTCAGTAGCCAACCTGGTGGTATTACTAATGCTGATCCCTCCTTAAGGAGAGCTGAGCTTCAAAATGAAGAGGTCTAAGCCACTAGACGAGTTTATCCTGAGCCAATGGTTCTGCAGCAAAATCACTTGGAAAGTCTGTTAGAACAGAGATTTCTGGGGGCCCACCTCCAGAAATTATAATTTAGTAGATTTGGAGTGAGCCCCAAGAATTTGCAGTTCATTGAGTTCCCAGGTGATGCTGATGATGCTGTTATGGGGACCACACTTTGAGAATTACTGTTCTAGGTAGAGGCACAGGCTTTTCAACACCCAGAACCTACCAAAAGATAAAAGCCAGTATTTGCTTCAACTACAATAATATCAGGCAGAGTTTGGTCAACAAGGCACTGATTTCATTTAAACCTCACTATAGTCTGGATCCAAAATTTTAGATGGCAAGTAGAGCTTGGAGGTTATCCAGTTGCAAACCCTCATTGCTCAGGTGAGGGCCAGCAGATGCAAATTGATGACATGGCCTGTTAGGATCAGACCACATTAGTATGGAGTCTGATGGAGATTCCAGGATTCCTGACCCTCATTCCGTGGTGTGCTCATTCTACTCTACTTTGCTTCCTTGACTGTCATTGGTCTCAGTGTCTTTAGCTTCCTTTGGGAGTGGTAGGGGTAAGAATGGGAGTATTCATAGCCTCTCAGTCATTTTTAGGGGAAAAGCAAGACTGTGAGTTTCTCAAAGCCAAGGATTGCTAAACCATATACATTATATTTTATGGCAAACATACTGCTATCCTACTGGAAGCTTCTGAATTTACAGGCATAAGACCCCAGTGGTAATAAGGAAACTTTAGGCAATATACTAGCAAATCTACGGATTTTGTTTTCACCAAATGTCACATCCACCTCTGTTGCTATTTAGGCCATTCAAAAGTGGCTGAAGAAGCAGTGTATGACATTCAGGAGATCAACAAGACCAGATTTAGAGACCAGTGCTCTGATGAGAGCTCTGCCACAAACACCTCTAGATCTTTGTTTTCATCTGTGAAATGAGAGCATTAGACAAGACGATCTCAGTGGGCCCTTCCAGCTTGAAAGGCCATGAGTCTAACATGTGATGTGTGACTGGTTATGGTAGGCCCTTTGGAAAACTCCCTGAGTGGAGCCTGGGACACACTTGCTACAGTTTATATTGTGTTTCCTCTTCTAGAGAGGACACAGGAGTCTCTAAGTATATTTTTGAACCAGTTGTGTCAAGACCTATGTATCTCATCTAATAAATAATTTGAAGGGTCTTTGAAATTATACATACTTTTTAGAAAGTTAAAGAAAATAATATGCACCTTATGCAATAAACATGTATATCTATATATATATGCACACATATGTCAACATAGACATCTGCAATATTGATCATATAATATTAATTATGTGTTATATATTAAATCATCTGTTAAAACATTAAGAGAAATTTGGACTGAGTTTTTCAAATAAGGCAATCATTTGGGTTCTAAATGTTGGTGTTTAAGCAGCATGTCTGTACACACACACACACACACATACACATGCACACACATACACACAGTGGTTTCACTGCAGGCTGTAGGTAAACCCCTCTGCAGTCTGCCACCATCTTCAAGTAAATTTGTTTTTTGTTTTGTTTTGTTTTGTTTCCAAGTAAGCTTGTTTTCCATCAGCTTAGGGGTTTGACAATGTGAATACATTTGAAGACTCCTACATTTCAGCAGAGGGCAGGCATGGGCTAAAATATGGCATGGTAATTGACAGGGAATAAAGGGAGAGTAGGGGATAAGAAAGTGGAAGCTTTAATCAGCCAAAGTCATTTAGTTCTCATGACTTCAATTTCTTTGTGTAACCAAAGAATCAAAATATGGTCTAGTCAAACAATGAGCTTCAATTTTAGTGTATCCTAAGAGTATGGAAATTGAGTTTCAGTATTAGTAAACATTGCTAGTAATATAAAACATTACTTTATGATCACTAACATGTCTTTCTATCAACAGAAAATGGCTGTGAAGATAATTGGGAAAAGAATGAGCAGATTGGAAGTTGCTACCAATATAACACTCAGGCAGCTCTTTCTTGGAAGGAAGCTTATGTTTCGTGTCAGAATCAAGGAGCTGACTTACTGAGCATCAGCAGTGCTGCTGAATTAACTTATCTTAAAGGTAGGTTTACATGTGCTAAAGCAAATTGCAGGGATTATAAAGATGCCATCTGTCTACCTCTGTTTTAATATGCAGGTATGTTGTTTCATGTATATATTTTTCTATCTTCTCTTAAATGTCAACACTGAAACCTACAGGCAGAATGGTATGAATATAATCCTATTCTATCCATTGAAAATGCATTTCATATTGGAGACTGAAAAGAGGGTAATTTTCAGAAAATGGAGTGAGGTAGTGAGATTAAACTGCTGCCCTAAGCCTAATTGACGAAATTTTTTAAAAGGTAAACATTAAGCTCCTTGGACATTGAAAAGTAGAGAAATCAAGGAAGATGAAGAAGGTGGCTGAGTCACAGTAGATGGCCTCAGGGAAAGGTCCTCCTGTTGAGTAAAGGAGTGCCATCCTCAGAGGCAAGGAGAGGACAAAGAAATATTAAAGTGGATTTAATGAGTGGACCCATTGAGTGGATAGGATTTTGTTTTATTTTATTTGTGTGGTGATGGTGGGAATTCTTAAATTTTTAATTATGAAAACATATATACAGAAATAGGAAAAGACCTGAAAGAGACCCGTGTAACCACCACCCTGACTTTATACACTCTTTATACACTAACATTTTGTCATATTTCTTTATATGATTGATCCCCTCCATCCTTCTCTGCTTCCCTCCCTTTAAAGAAAATGTTAATAGAGTTAAAGCCCCATGTCATCTCTCAAAATTACCATTCTTTGAGTACTTTTATAACATATATATGTATAAATACTATATGTTTTCATTATAGTGTTGTTCTGTTTTTATATGATAAAAATACTCATGTGCCCATTTGTAAGTTTATCCATTGTCGACTGCTGCTGTAAAGTATTGCATTGTATGAATAAATCACAACTTGTCCATTCCCCTATTGAGAAACAGATTATTTTCAGGTTTTGCTATTGCAAGAAACATCCTCATATGTGCATCTTGGGGCAGACATGTATGACGGTTTCTCTAGAGTAGGTTGCTGAGTCATGGGGCGCACATCTCTTCACCACTAACCAAAAATTCCAAATTGTTTTCCAAAGGGCTGTCTTCATTTACACTTCCACTAGCACCTGATGTTATCAGACTTAGTTGGCCAATGTGATGAATGTGAGATGGTATTTAATTTTCTATTATATTTTCCTGATAATTCATTTGGTTTTGTATCTCATGTTTATTAGGCATTCAGGTTTTTAGTTTATAGTCTTTATATCTTATAATCAGATATAAAGTTGATATCCTTTGCCTGTTTTCTGCTGGGTTGTTTGAATTTTTCTTATTGATCTGTTTAGTTCTTTATAGATACTTATCTAATCTTGTAGGATTATAAAAATCTTTTCCTAGTCTTTGGTCTTTTTACATTTGTTGCTTCTTATTATTTAAAAATACATTAGTTTTAATTTGGTCAATCTTTTCCTTAATGTTTTGTGCTTATTTATATTATTTATCAAATTCTTTCTTAGCCCTAATATGATAAATATATCCTCTCATTTTTCTTCCAAACGTTTATAATTCTGCTTTTCACATTCATTATCCATCTGGAATAAAACTTATAGAGGTGGGAATCTAATTTATCTTTCTCTATCTTTTCCATGCTTTCTCTGCGTGGATGTCAGTTGACCAAATACTATTTATTTCACATTTTCCCCTCAGATTTGTTATGCCACCTCTAATAAATATAAACTCCCCTATTACATGTGGGTTATTTCTAGGCTCTCCATCCTATTCCTTTGGTCTACTTGTCTATCTGTGTGTCTATTCCATACTGTTTTAATTATGCCAGCTGTATGGAAAATATGGATGAGCAAGTCCTCTCATATCTTTTATTGAATTGCTTTGGCTTTTTTTTTAACCACTTATTCTCTTCTATGAATTTAAGGATCACCTTATTAATCTCAGTGAAAAACTTTGTTGAGACTTTGGAATTGCACTGAATTTTAGATTAATTAAAGAGGCACTGCCATCACTGTATTATTAAGTCTTCTCATCCATGAAAATGGTTTGCCTTTCTACTACTTATTTGTGACATCTTTTACAAATTCAGTAAAATTATATATCTTTTTCCATCAGAGTATTGCACATTTTTTACTAGGGAGTTTATAAACAGAAAGGTTTTATTTTATTTTTAAAAATCAAGAAACCCAGAGCACCTAGGTGGCTCAGTTGTTTGACTCACCAATTCTTAATTTTGACTCAGGTCATGCTTTCAGGGTCGTGGGATCAACCCCTGCATCAGGCTCCACCCTCAGTGAGATGTCTGCCTCTATCCCCCTCCTTCTGCCCTTCCCCCCACTCTTGCTTTCTCTCTCTAAAATAAATAAATTTTTTTAAAAAAATCAAGAAACCCAAGTTATTGAGTCTCTGATGATTTGAATGACAAAATAACCATAATATATGACAATGATGTTTCAGATTGAGTACTAAATGCTTTTCATACATTGTCTTATTTAATACCATATAACAGCGCTACAAGATATAGGTATTTTCATTGCTATGCTCACTTGGCAGATGAGGAATGTCAGGATCAGAGAGAAAATGTAACTTGTTCAAGGTCACCCACAAGTAATTAGCAGAGCCAAAATTTGAATACAATCAGTGAGACTTGAAATCAAATTGTATCAGGCATGTATCTGCATTTCCTTTTTATAAGACTAGTAAGTTCTTTACAGGAAGAGGTGGGTCTCATGGGTTTTTCTTTTCCTTTTGCATAAAATTATAAATGTTATTGCTATATGTGAGACAAGTACCTACTGACTATTTTCAATAAATCCTATCACACTGTTTTGTAATAATTATAAATATTTGATAAATTCAAACTAATAGCAAAACCCTAATGTCTCCAGATAAATTAAATAATATAATGATCATTACAATGTCATAAGACAAGTATTTCCCATTTACTGATGGGAATAAAGTATCCAACATCACACAGCTGAGAAGTACCAGAATTGGGATTCAAATACCAACATACATCATTCCAGATCCCTTACATTTTTACTATACTACTTTCTGCTCTTACATAGTTTTCTTTTCATCATTAAAAGTCTACTTGTCTTTTGTCATGCTTTCTAGCTAGTCCTTTTTTCAGTCCTCCTTTCTTACTTACAGCTTTCCCCTTTTCCTACGTTGTTTGGTACTTGAATAATCAGACCTCTGGAATAGAAACCTATCCTTTCCTGATGGGCTAGTGGTTGTCAGTGGAATTCTTTTCTAGAACTCCTTGAACCTTACAAAAAAATATTATTGAAAATGAAAAGTGCCAATAAATTTAAGCCTCCTGGAATATTGACTTTTGAAAACTGTTTTCAGTGAAGAATAAAAGTGTCCAAGTGTGACTATCAAAACCCTAACAATCTAATGATTGTGGCAAACAATCTAATGATTGTTAGGGTTTTGATAGTCATAAAGATTTATATAGACATAAAGACATAAAAAGATTTCTTTATGTATCATTTTTCTTTAATAACTCATAAAAGTGAGATAATACATTAAATGATCCTGCTGTCCCCAACCCAGACACTCCCTACATTTTATGTATATCAATAATTGTAGAGATACACCCTTTCTAATGTTCTTGGCTCCTCTTTCAATGTGACTGCTGTTTAAGCATATCGTAATTATTATAACCTAACTATAATTGCTGGTTTTCCAGGACCCAAGCTGTACTTTAACATGTGAAACTCAAAGAATCCAAATCTGACAATTTCTTAAAGTTTCTCTCCTCACTGAAAACTGCTATGTGTAAGCATTGGGATAGGAGAGTGAGGCCAAAAAAGTGAATCAGACAGAGATTTTGTGATTCAGGTGCTTGATCTACTTGGGGAAATAAGAGTTGTACATATGCAGAGCATAATGGAGAACGTATTCCCAAATGACTCTGGTTTGGCAGCTAGTGGTTGGATGGGACTAGGGAATCTACTGCTAGAAAAAAAGGCAGACACAGTTCGTTGAAAATAAGTACCCATGCAATCTAAAAGAGTTTTGGGGGTTTTTTTCTGCCTGCCCTGCACTTAGTTTTGTTTTTATTTTGTTTTACTAATACAGGGGCTTTGGAGATGAGGGATTTGGTTTCCTTACAGTCACTGGATTTTTTTTTTTGGGGGGGGGGGAGTTAGATTTTCCATGGCTCTGGCCTTCCCAGGAAACCTCTAAACCACAGATTCATCCCAGAGCTACAAAAGAGGACTCAACAGTCCCCAGAATAGGAATAGCTCATTTCCATTCTTCCTCATTTTCCTCCAGCCTGAGGGGTTATTCACTTTGAGTGGCTTCTGCAGGTGCCCTAAGGCTAAGATAATTATAAATCAGGGACGCTACTGGCTAGAAGTTCTCCTCTGTCTCATTCCAGATGCGTGATCATTATCAGGCCTGTAGTCTCCCTTGTGGGGAGAAGAATAGAAATAGAAGGTCTGGTCTAAACAGGTTTTAAGGACAGTGGCAAATATTCTACTTCAGTGAACTCACCTCTTTGATTTGATAAGGTATGGGAATTTATACTAGCAATTATCTGTTTCTTGATGGCAAAATGGGAGTAAGCAAAGCCTCAAACTGGTCAGTTTCTTGCCTGGATTCTATGTAGAAAAAAAGTCTACTTTCAGATTCTCCAAACCAAAAAGAAATCTCTGCCTTTCATATTTGACCAACCTGGATTTTTAGAATCCATTTCCCATTCACATTAACCTGGCGTAAAACACATAAAGAACATTCATGTTTTATAATCCTATGATTTATTGAAGCCATCAGTATGGCTCACAAATAGAACAGTGTAATGAAACCTAACAGCTTCCAAAGTTCATTGTGCTTCTTCATAAATGTGTATTTACCATATGCAGGTAAGTGATAGGATTATTCAGATGTCCTGCCCCGGATATCTGAAAAGTCTTCATGGAAGGGAGGGTATTGAACTTGGGATGATGGGTGGGACAGTTTGGTCCTTCATAGTATCCCTAGTTAAAAATTAATAAAGGGAATTCTGAATGTCCAGTATGGTTGAGTCTGGAATACCATAAATATGTCACAGTTTACAGAACTTCTTTAGCAAGACTGGAGAATCAACTGCTTTTACTAATGAGAAATTTACATTGGATTAAATCCTCAATTTGTATGCCAGCCCTTCTGCTAACAAGGTGAAAGAAAAGGAGAATTCAAAGTTCCCTTCAGCAGTCTCCTCAAACCATCAACCCAAATAACCACCTTTTCGTTCCTCATAGAGTATCCTTACCATCTATTTCCTTGAGCAAAGTGAAGCAAATCCTTAGTTTCCCTTCCTCATACTTACAAATTTATCTGTATCTGTCATCCCTCCAGTTTGCTCAAAGTTAACTCCTTCCCCAAAGCTCTTCACATCCACACCAGCTGTTTCTTCTCTCTCTGATATTTTCATTGACTCTCACTCTACTGACTCTTCCCCAACAGGCCATAAACTTATTTAAATTTCTACCATTAAAAAATATAGATAGATGGATGTAGATATATAGATACAGATACAGATGTACCTATGTCTCTCTCCTAGATCCTGAATATCTGCCTCTTTCTTTCACAGACAGGCTCTTGGAAAACACTGTGTATCTTTCATTCCTAAATTCACATCTGTTCCTCAGTGGAGTGGTAATTGGGCCCCTGTCCCTACCACCCTCTTTCCAGACTCCTGCCCATCCCTTTAATATTGGTCTCTGGGTATTGTTCTTGGCCCCTTCCATCTTTGCTGATTCTATTTCTGCTCTACACAGAGGGACTTTTCCACTCCTTGGGTGTCAGTTCTAGTGGAGTCACCTGTTCAGGCATTTATGTAGTCAAAATTAACCTCAAAAAGTCCTTAGAGTATGGATATGGTTTTCTATATGCAGATCACATAGATATATCTGATATATATAAAGGAACAAAATGATATATATCAGATATATTTGTATGATTTACATATAGAAAACATATCCTTATTTTAAGAACAATTTTTATGTAAATAATGTACACTTAAATTATATAAAACATTAATATAAATTTAATTATTTTAAAATCCTATAAATTATATTTTATAATTTATATAGTTTATATTAAACATTAATATTTTATAAATATGATAATTATAAATATATTTTATATTTCGAGAGAGATAGGTTATATATATAATTTAATAATACATCAAATGTAATTCCCTGAGAGGAATTAAGAAACTGCTATCAAGTGTCTTCTGTTGAGAATATTTCAACAATTGTAGAGATTCCAGCCTCTTAGCTCTTCCTATTTGTCAGCAACATCCTTGTCTTCTGTCGACCATTTCACCAGATGTTCTATCTGTTCTACCTGGCCCTCAGTATCTTCAAGTTCTCTTTTCACGTTGTCTAGGAAGACTTACCAGGCTCTTGAATAATTTTGTTGACTTTCTTGATTCTGGTATGAAAATCCTTACAATCTTTTCATTCAGTTTACCAATACGCATGGACAGATGCAAGCATAATTGTATCCATTGCTTGTGGGCGTATGTATACTGAGTTTCATTTAATCGCAACTAACCTCACTATTTAAATTATCTCTGCTTCTCTATCTTTCTCTCACTTTTTTGCTGATGGCTTCTGGTTGCCAAATAATGAATTTGAATGACACATCTCCCCTGTAGTGTTTGTGTGTGTGTGTGTGTCTTGTTCTGTGACTTCATTCTAAATATCTCCTTTGGACTCTAAAGCTATATATTCCATTGCCTACCAAACAGCTCCTGTACATATTTCTGAAGCAGTATGGGTAACACTTTACCGTTTAGGGGATTCACATCTGTTTTGTTCACTGAATTGAAATCATCAAGGGGCAGGGATTTTGTATTTTTTTTTTCCTTAGTACCAGTTAAATAATATGTGCTTAATGAATTTAAACTGTCAGTCTGGAATACAATCAGTTCTTCAAAATCTAGATATAAAATGGAAACTATTTTCATCTGTATCAGTACAAAAGGTTAAAAATAGTGAAACAGCTATTCTGAGAAGATTCTGTTTTTGCCTTAGAAGAAAGGGACAAGCTAGTAGGAAAGCAGAAATGAATTAACTTACCAGCCTTCAGTTGCCTTGTTGGAGAGACAGCCTCCTGCAAGGACTCCTGCCTTACCATCAAGGCCTTTAAATATTTTTGGTATTAGTAGAAACTTAAGTCTGACTTAGATAATAATTTAGGTAATTTTTGTCACTTGTTAAAATTATTTTATTCTTACAGAAAAAGAAGGGATTCCAAGAATTTTCTGGATTGGCTTAAATCAACTATACTCTGCTAGAGGCTGGGAGTGGTCAGACCATAAGCCATTAAACTTTCTCAACTGGGACCCAGGTAAATGCTCCCTCTTCTACCTACTATGCCTAGAGCAAAACTTCAAAAAAGTAAATAAACAAAATCATCCCACTCTCTGACAGCTTATAAAAATTTCAAATCTTGACAATTGTTATTATGGTTACTTCTCAAAAGAATTTTTTCCCCTAATTCCTTCTTTATTATGATACCATTATAGCCAAGTTGAACCATATCACAGATAACTGAGCATTTGTCTCCAACCTTTACAGCAACCCTACATTTTTAAGTAACAGCAGAATAAGCCCCATCACATGGCCTAGAATCTGTTCTGTGTCCCTTAGGTGACTTGACATGTCTATGACTAACCCATGTTGTTTCATCAGCAGCTTAACTCCATTCAGAAATATGCTCTCATTTTAAAACTCTTGGGGTGTCCCACAGTAGTGCTCAAGTACTAACAACATAATGGTTGTATTTTATTACACAAATAAATACCTTAAGGAAATTTTAAAACAAACAAAATCCTACTTAGCCAAAAGATTTTTCTCCCCAAAAGTTTAGATACCTTTTTTTTTTTTAAAGGTTTTATTTATTTATTTGACAGAGAGAGAGAGAGAGAGATCACAAGTAGAGAGGCAGGCAGAGAGAGAGGGGGATGCAGGCTCCCTGCTGAGTAGAGAACCCAATGTGGGGCTCGATCCCAGGACCCTGAGATCATGACCTGAGCCGAAGGCAGCGGCTTAACCCACTGAGCCACCCAGGTGCCCCTAGATACCTTTTTTAAAAAAATAAAATCTTAGGCTTCTGACAAAGGTAGAACCTAAAAGTTAACACTAGCTTCAGTTTGAAATATCCTGTACACATATAAGAAAAATGGGCTAAGTGCAATAAAATACCAATAGGTCATTTCAGTTTAATGAAATTTCATTATTAGTGAATAAATTCTCTATTATCTCAGTAAATAAAATCTTTAAAGATGATTTAACCTTAAAATTCAAGGTCTTAAGGGCATTATAGAACCATAATATAGTATATTTATTATATAGAATAGCAGATTAGGAGCTATTGTCCACAGAATATGATATGGACGTTGATTGGGAGCAGATGTTTATTTTTGATTTTTGGTTTTGTTTTTTCAATTAACTATACTGTATCATAGTATTTTGCCCTGTATCCTGTATTTTAAAAGGAAGACATATTTAAGCACTTGGGTGTCCATTGAAGCTTATACATCTCAATTTAGTAGAAGGTTTAACTATTTTATGAGTTCTAATAAAAGCAGAAAATTAGGAATACAAATTATTTTTTCTAACCACCACTCTGGGCCTAACCTTCTCCTTCGAACTCTTTGAAAATTCTCCCATTTAAGATAGGTCTAGCGCACCTACGATAATAGGCGGATCAAGCTGTGCAAGGATGGATGCCATGTCTGGTCTATGGCAGAGTTTTTCCTGTGAAGCTCAACTGCCGTATGTCTGCAAGAAACCATTAAATAACACAGTGGAGTTAACAGGTATCTTTTTCATTTCCTTGTGTAAGCAGGCCTTAAAATTATAGTTTTGTGAAGGTGAGTAAATCCATTTCAGATATCTAATTCTACCTTTCCAGTGCCAGTGCCAAAAACTACTTCATTTAGACCTTGTGGCTGGATATTATTAACTCTGTATGCCCAAAGCTTTGGTTTGGTAAAGCCCCATAAGAAGGCAGAGGTATTCTAAGTAAGAAATTTGTTTCTATTTAAAGGTGGCTCTTTTTTCTTTAGTGCAATGGTGCTCAGAGTGTGGTTTCTAGACCAAGAGTATCAGCATCACCTGTACCTGTTCCAAACACATTCTTAGAACCCACCCCAGATTTACTGAATCAAAAATTCTGTGGGCCCCAACAACCTGTGTTTTAAGAAACCTTCCTGGAGATGCATACTCAGCTCTTATGTATGACCTGGCTCTGAGAAGTAAAAAGCAATGGATGGGGAAACTCCTCTAGGGTTTCTAGCTCCTTCCCAATGATGCCCACCTCTGTTCTGTCCTCCTTTGCCAGGCTTCTCCTTTAGGTTGTTGTGTTGATAAATGAGGTAGAAAAGGGGAGGTGCGGAAGGACAAAACCCGTACAAGGAAGGTTTTTCTTCCCCCAAGGGATTTCAGGGATAAGAGAAACATGGAACAGTTGAAGTTTCTGCGGCACAAAGAAACTTCAGGAGACTGAAAGGATAAGATGAGTGCCCTGTCTGGCACAAGCCTCACCACGTACCTGGTATTTGATTAAATCCTCCTGAATAAGAAAAACTAGTACTCAAAACTGGAAGGGGAAGGGGGGGTTTAAAATGCCTTGTTTAAAGAATGTTGGGGGAAGGAAATAAAATTTCTTATCCACATGGTAACATAAAGCTATTTTTTTAAGACTAAAAAATAAATATACAGAATGAGGACTGTCAGGAGATGTTTTATTAAAACAATAGGGGAAAATGAACACTCATCTGCCAAGTTGATTCAAACCAAATTTAGTCCACACAACAAAAGCATAATAGAAAAGATAGCACAGATGAAAATAAACCTGGGTGATTGATGATAGGTCAAATAAATATGCTGTAGTAACAATTATTAAGTAAATATGATGTTTCCGCATGATCAAATAATATGCATTTATTAAAATAACTGTGCTGGCAGGCAGATATAAGAGCAGAACAAAATGATATGCCTACTTATCATTTAATCTTGTAAAAATATGTATTCATGGAGACAAAGACTAGAATAGGAAAATATTTGTCCTGAGTTCAATTATGGGTGTTTTTTCCTCTGTTCCATTATCATAATTATAAAATAAAATAATAATAATAATAGCAAGTGCTATTTTAGAAATGTAAAATTGAGTTACCTTGCAAGTGTGAGAAGCTAACCAGACCTGAGTTTTATCTTTTTTTTTGTTTGTTTTGTTTAGATTTATTTATTTGACAGATAGAGATCACAAGTAGGCAGAGAGGCAGGCAGAGAGAGAGAAAGAGGAGGAAGCAGGCTCCCAGCCAAGCAGAGAGCCCGATGCGGGGCTTGATCCCAGGACCCTGGGATCATGACCTGAGCTGAAGGCCGAGGCTTTAACCCGCTGAGCCACCCAGGTGCCCCCTGAGTTTTATCTTTAAGTGAAGAACAAACTGTTCACATTTTTAAGATGCTGTGTTTTCATACATCAGGTATTCCAAACAGAATCCATGAAGTCTGAGTAATTGACTTCATTTCTCATTCTGTTAAGAAGGATAGAAGTATTTTGTTTGGTATTTTATCTGTCTTTTTCTCCAGTCTTTCTTGACCATCATCTGAGTGAGTTTTAACGTGGTGAAAACAAAGAATCATAATTGCATGAGGATGTAGATCTAGTAGTGGGAAGGAAAGGAAAGGTCCAGAGAGGCCCTGTGCTATTTCCCTCCATCGCTGTCTTCTCTTTTGTGCAGAATTTATAAATGTTCTACTTATTCCTTAAATCTCTGTCCCGTGTCCAACAGTAGGCATGAAACCACATCCCCTTGCTGATCTGACCATACACGAAAGGAGGCTGGACTTCATAACCTCTCAAAGTCAGAGACTGGAGGGGAACCTAACAAATCCCAAACCAAGGAAGAGATTTGTTAACAAGTGGCTTACCCGACACCATCCTCCTGTCTATTAGGACTAAAGGCAGCCCCTTCTCAAATAGTTGGAGCCTAATCATGTAGCACGTTTGTATCACATTACAGCCATATAATTACCTGTATCCCTACAGTCACTCTTATGATGTAGAATGAAGCACCACATAAATTCATGTCCCCATGCTATTTGACATCCCATTCCCCAGCTTTCCAGAATCGTTATGATTTAAGAAGGAAGAATTTGCAATGTTATTGATTCAAAATAGATTTATCTTTACTGGAATATAAATAGCTGTTTTTCCTGCAGATGTTTGGACATATTCAGACACACACTGTGACGCAGGCTGGCTGTCAAATAATGGGTTTTGCTATCTGCTGGTAAATGAAAGTGATTCCTGGGATAAGGCACATACTAAATGCAAAGCCTTGAACAGCGATCTCATCAGCATTCATTCTTTAGCAGATGTGGAGGTGGTTGTCACAAAACTCCATAATGGGGGTAAGTTTTTAAAATATCCTATTTGAGAGGTTTGAAACGTTCTAAAGTGCCCCTATTTTTAGACTCTTGGTAGGAATGAAAGCTTACAGTTTGATCCTTACAGATTTGCACTGTCCAATAGAATTTTCTGTGATGATGGAAATGTTCTATAATCCACACTGTCCAATAGTGCGGCCACCAGCCGTTTGGGGCTTGTGAGGACATGAAATGTAACTGAGGAACTGATTTTTATTTTTATTTAAATTTAATTAATTTACAAATAGCCACACATAGCTAGTAGCTGCCAATTTGACAGTATAGCCAGTGATTGAATAATATTCCTCATCTCATAAGCTAAAACCTATTTAAGTTGCTGCAGATGCTTGTGGTGATTATTTCACTTTTGTAGTTATTTAAAAGCTAAAGACTGAAGAACAAAAATACACTAGATGTGCAATATCATATCCACCTCCTAGGAGTCACTAATAGTAATAGCTAATAATAGACACCTATTCTGTGTCAGCATGGTATTGTTTCCCCTGGGAAGGCAGCAGCATCGTCCCGGGACAGGGATGGACATCCATCCTATTCTAACTGGAGTATCTAGGATTGTATTTATAGAATTCCATTGCAGTTTTCCCCTGTTGTCCAAAGATAGACTATTCTTGTGAAACGTTTGATAAACCAAAATGGCATAAAACAAAGAAGCAAACACCATTTCATAAAAGCAAAAATCCACCTCAGATTTTGTTCACTTAGGGAAAATAGGTACATATGTCTTTCATAAAAGTGAAGTGACAGAAAGAGCTTTTGGGCAAGAGGAAACCTGTATACCCCATAGAGCAAGGTTTATCTAAATCAGGTATCAGGAACACCTAACCTGCAGATCACAACTTGGCTGTTCCACTATGTACTCTTGACTGCATAAGTACCCTGAAAAGCCCTTGACTCCTGGCCTGCCTAAATTATCAGTATTTTCATAGATTCATTACAAATACCGTTGAGGCTCCTAAAACCCCATTATCAGAATGTAAAAATCAGTGACAATGTACATATTGAACTATGTAATTGAGTAAAACCAAATAAATAAAATATTTTTCTTTTAGATGCCGAAGAAGAAGTATGGATAGGTCTTACGAACAAAAATGTTCCAAGTTTATTTCAGTGGTCTGATGGTACTGAAGTTACTCTAACATATTGGAGTAAGAATGAGCCAAATGTTCCCTACAATAGGACTCCCAACTGTGTTTCCTATTTAGGAAAGGTAAGAAACTTCCTATGGCTTATTTATATTCTTATTGTATACCAAATAATGTTAAAATGACTTTGGTTGGGATATTTGTTTAAGCCTGGAAAGAAAATAAAACGTAAGAGCCCCGTATATTATCTTTCTGAAGCTACTAGAAAAAAGGAGGCAAATAGAACAACTAAATAAGCAATGCACTTCCTGTCTGAGAGTATCTGCTCTGGTCTGAAACAGATGAAGGAAATCCTCTTAGTACTCAATTCTTGTGCCAGATTGGTTCTAATAAGCTGCTTTCTCTCTGGACCAACAGTATATTTAACATATAGCCACAGCTTAAGGGAAAAATCCCATCTTCTGAATTCATGTTCAGATTTTCATATTAATCTTACTTTAAGAAGTGAAAAAATATTTTTATTTAAAAATTAGATCTAAGGGTGCCTGGCTGGCTTAGTTGATGGAGCATGTGACTCTTGATCTCTGGGTTGTGAGTTTGAGCCCCACATTGGGTATAGAAATTACTTAAAAAATAAAATCTTTTAAAATTAATTAATTAATTAATAATTAATTTAAAATTAGGTCTAATGTTTTTCAGAGAACATCTTTCTTATGTGGAATGCTTAGCTATTTTTTTAAATATTTTATTAATTTGACAGAGAGAAATCACAACTAGGCAGAGAGGCAGGCAGCGAGCGAGGAGGAGGAACCGAGAGAGGAGGAAGCGAGAGAGGAGGAAGCAGGCTCCCCGCAGAGTAGAGAGCCCGATGCGGGGCTCAATCCCAGGACCCTGGGATCATGACCTGAGCCGAAGGCAGAGGCTTTAACCCACTGAGCCACCCAGGCGCCCCTGCTTAGCTATTTATTGAACATGCTTTAGTTAAGAGTCCAAAATAGGCTGTATGTTGAGAGAAAAGACATGTTTATCTTTATATTTTGTTTGTATCATTTTCCTAGGGACTCCTAATTATTTAGGGGGCTTGTGTCCCCCAGACTTTTAGAGAGACTTAAGTGGAAGTAGCAAATGTTATGCATATTTAGGAGTGTTTTAAGGGTAAAGAGATATCTAGAAAGGTGTCAAAGATGAATTTAGAAGAGTGTCACATTTGGTGCTCTATTTAAAGGATTTTTAAGTTGTTTTTGGTGGGGCACCTGGGTGGCTCAGTCGGTTAGGTCTCTGCCTTCGGCTCAGGTCATGATCCCAGGGTCCTGGGATCGAACCCCACATTGGGCTCTCTGCTCAGCAGGGGGCCTGCTTCCCCTTCTCTCTCTGCCTGCCTCTCTGCCTACCTGTGATCTCTGTCAAATAAATAAAATCTAAAAAAAAAAAATGTTTTTGGTAGAGGTCAAAGATAGAAATGAGATCCCATAGACAAGACTACACTGATAACATACCTAGATAGCATTCCAGTGTTCAAAATTGACCCTTATCACAATTGACTTGTTGAAATTTAATTTGAAGAAAGCAGAGTGACTTAAGCAAAATTAATATTAAGTAGCGTATTTGAAAGAGAGAACTTTGAAATCTAAGCTGAAATAGAGTGGAAAGAAATTTTGATTCTGGAATTCTTGGAGAGTAGCTGTTCTAACTATCATGATTATGTTATATATGAGGAGATTGAAATAGCATGGTTGGTTGACATATCCAAAAGTTTTTCATCAATGGGCAGACTTTGGCCATGTCATGTGGAAGAAGGCTTGAACACTGTCAACTGTGTGTAGGCTGAGTTCTTCTTTCTTCAACTCCTGTACTAAATGTCATTTAATGGTTTTATTGTTACTCTTATAAGAAAATGGTATTCATCTCCACTATGATCTTGAGGTGGTGCTAAAATAACAGGCAGTGAGCCACAACCTTGCAGGCATGTTGGGTAGTATTTTCTAGAAGTATATTCCCAGATGTAGTCATTTATTTCTCTTTTCTCCCCTTCCTCCTGCCCTTGCCCCTTGCGCACAGTATTGTGAGAAGAAACTATCTTGATTTAAAATAAGTTAGAGTTCAACTCTAAATATATGGCAAATAATTTCTCTGTGGAAAAATTTTTTTTCTATTTTTAAAAAGCTAGGTCAGTGGAAAGTCCAGTCGTGTGAAGAGAAACTTAAATATGTATGTAAGAAAAAGGGAGAACGAATGAATGATACGACATCTGACAAGATGTGTCCTCCAGATGAGGTATGTAACGTCCCTGCGTAAGTTTTCTAAGCAGTATTACATCTCCGTCAAGGATGATAGGTGAGACTGAAACAATTCAGACTTGGGAAACAGGAGAAATGACTACCTTCTGTTTACTTACATTAGAGCAAATCAGAGAGCAGTGAATCATTACATATTAGCATTAATACAGAAGAAAAAACATATTAGGAAAAAGAATTACCTATTCATGATTTCTATAAAAATCTATGCGATTTTAATCCTTAATGCTGATGTCTTTACTTCCCCCATTTATCTTTTCCCTCTCCAAAAGTAGTTCAACCAACAACATTATAGTCTTATGAGGAGCTAGGTCCTGGAGATGAGGAGAAATAAGACACTCCTGTCTGACACAGGCTCACAATCCTGTTCTGTGAAGTTGTAACCCACCTTCATCATGTGTATGAATGTACAGGCCATGTCCTTGATTTCTCTAAATGTGAGCTGTTATCAGAGTAGTAGAATCTTGCTTATTAGAGGGGGACATTAAGTCTGAATAGTGTGATATTTCTACTTGGATTTAGGGCTGGAAAAGACATGGAGAAACCTGTTACAAGATTTATAAGGATGAAGTCCCTTTTGGAACCAACTGCAATCTGACTATAACTAGCAGGTATGACCATCAGTAAACATGTACTTGTGAGCTTTTAACTCTGGATTAGCTTTATTAAGTAAGTCTCCTAAGAAAAAGATGCATCTTCAATATACATAGTAATTCAATCACTATAAAAGCACCTACTAATTTAACTCTTGTTTTGTAGATTTGAGCAAGAGTACCTGAATGACATGATTAAAAAGTATACTAAATCTCCAGGAAAATACTTCTGGACTGGCCTGAGAGATATAGATTCACATGGAGAGTATAGTTGGACGGGTGTTGGTGGAGTAAAGCAAGCTGTAACCTTTTCCAACTGGAATTTTCTTGAGCCAGGTAAGTAGTGGAATATGATGATTTGTGAAATGCAGTATACCTCCCAAATATGGTCTTCACTTAGCTTTGAAATGTGAGGGAAATGATAATCTTCAGGATGAGAGTCTGTCTATGGAACCATAAATAGAAGCAGTGACTATATCTTCCTTATGAAGTCCTTGGTAATAATACCCAAAAAGGAGCTAAAAAACTCAGTTCTCAGAAATCACCCTCTAATGGCACAAAGCTAGAACCATCAATGTGAGTTTTTTTTAATCTTTTCCATCTAAGTCTCAAATAGAATCTAGAAGCTTCATTTTGAAGTGCTTTATGTTTTCATCTCTCTGCTTCTTAACATCTTCAAAATTGAATGTGTTTATTTCTATTATTCCAAATGGATAAAAATTAAGGAAGCAATAATGTAGGAATGGTTTATAATGAAAGTTAGTTCATCTTTCTCTAACTAGCTCAAAGCATTGAACATAATTAGCCATCAAATTAGAACATTTTGAACCAAAAAAGACTCAGAAGTCCCTTTTGATTTTAGAGTTGAAAGACCAAGTCTCAGAAAGGTGATTTACTTGACAAATGTTACCTTGTTATTGAATCGCTAAAATCCGGATGCCCTGATTTCAATCCAGTACTTTGTAAAGGATTTTGGCTTTCTATAAGACCAGAGTTAGACTGCATTAGAGTTAGAAAGTGTTCAACTTTTCTTCCTTTGGATTATTTATATTTTCTTGTTTCTGTACCATGTGATCATGAAGACAACTTTTTATAACCCAGTAACTAGAACATATGAGTGTATAATGAAACATAATATTTGAAATAGAGAATGCCCACAAAACTTGAAATAGATGGTCACCACCATAAATATGAATGGTATTGATAACAAAGTCATCTTTTTACTTGTGGAAGATGGAGGATACAGGTGATAATCCTAGTTAAATCTCGCCTTAGATTATAATGTTCTAATTATAATTATATATGATTACAATTATATGTATGTTATAAATATATATGATTATAATGTTTATAATGTTCTAATATACAAAACATATGGGATTTCTTTTATAGACATTCAGATATCTTAGAGTCAAAGTCATCCTCTTCATAGAAAAGACTCAATGGTTGGAGAGGAGCTCAGAAAGTAGCCACAATGACTATCAGTCCTATAGTCAGAAAGACTACCACTGAGCTCTCTTTACCATAATTACTCCCAGCTTCAGCCAGCTTGGTCCATCATGGACAAGGCATGGGTAGGGGACAGAACCGGGGGAGAATAGGACCCCCACCAGGGCAACATAGCACTTTTCTCCCAGTCCTTTGTTCTAATTGCTGTCCATGTATGAGACATGAGACCATGTCTATTTGGTGGAACAGAAGTTGTCCTTACTACTTTCCAATCTATATTCTTGTCCCTTGCCCATTTCAGGAAGTGTGGTAGAATATAAAAGGGAACATGACACTTGTGGCAAGTCACTGATTCTTCATCTGAAAAATGGATCTGATAATATAAGCTGTTTCTTAATGTTGTGAATAAATAAAATTCTGGCACCCAAAAAATAAGTAGAAAACAAATGTGTGTTACTATACACCTCCTTCTCTTTATTGTACTGCCTTTTCCTTTCTATATGAATGTGAAAGAGTTTCATTTTGAGGGTTACTAAGTTCCTTAAACTGTTTAAAGTTGTTAAGGTAATATGAATCCCTTGGGCTCTGCTGAGCAGCTGAGTGGTTTAGGCTACAGCTGCAGATACAGACCAACTGAGTTCCAGTTCGGCTCAACCACTTACTAACATGTGACCTTGGACAAGTCACTAATCCTCATTGCACCTTAGTATGATACTCTCAAGGTCTGTTGTAAGGACTGATTAATTTGATCCTGTTAGAATAGTACCTGGCAAGTAATAAACACTTCTCTTTATTACCATCATGGTCATCATTGTCGTCATCATTATTATGAACCACACATTTCTTTCTTCTGTTGTCTTTTATATTTTTTCTCCAGACCTTGGCCCAGATAAAGGGTAAGGACACTAGAAAATGTTTGGACTTTAATTTTCAAATGTAATGTTTCAACCCCAGCTTCTCCAGGCGGGTGTGTGGCTATGGCTACTGGAAAGTCTCTTGGAAAGTGGGAGGTGAAAGACTGCAGAAACTTCAGAGCACTTTCAGTTTGCAAGAAAATAAGTGGGCCCATTCAGCCTGAAGAAGTAACTCCCAAGCCTGAAGACCCCTGTCCTGAAGGCTGGCATAGTTTCCCTTCAAGTCTTTCTTGTTATAAGGTAAAGTCACATTCTCATTCAGTTTTTTTTTTTTTGTTTTTTTTTTTAAGATTTTATTTATTTATTTGACAGAGAGAGAGAGATCACAAGTAGGCAGAGAGGCAGGTAGAGAGACAGGAGGAAGTAGGCTCCCTGCTGAGCAGAGAGCCCCATGCGGGGCTCGATCCCAGGACCTGAGATCATGACCTGAGCCGAAGGCAGCGGCTTAACCCACTGAGCCACCCAGGCGCCCCTCTCATTCAGTTCTTTAATGAGGTTATCTTTCCACTATCCTGGTCCATATGCTTGTAGAAATTATGCTTCTCTGCAGGCACATATGTAACCTACCAGTGTGTTTGGGAACACCATTGAACCTTTGTCATGAGACAGCTAATCCTCACATGAACTCATGTCCTACCCAAAAGAGCAGGGCCAGAGCCAGAACTGGCTCTTTCTTAGTGTTCTTTTGTTCTGAGAAGTTAAGTAAGCTACATGCCATGCTGACATTTCGCTTATGATTCTCATATCCCTCTAATCCTTGTTGTCAAATGAAGAATTCTATCACTTCTTACGTTTAAAAAATAATAATTTTCAGGCCTATATCAGTCAGCTGTTCCCACAAAAAAAACCATTACATACCATCCCAAAATTCAGTGGCTGTAACAACAAACATTTCGTCTCGTGTTCACAGATCTCTGGGTCAAATAGGGATTGATTGGTTTAGTTTAGGCTTAAATGGTGAGCTCTGCTTTCAATTGTGGGTCAGCTCTGCTGGGCTCCAGGCTGTGAGTTGGGGTGTGCTGCCTTTTGATTGGGTCTCGGGCTAATGGGACAGTAGCTATCAGGGGCTTGTTCTTTTCATGGTCAACTGCTGGAGCCTGAGAGGCAAGCCTAAGCATGTAAGCACATTTCAGGCCTCTGTTCACTGTACCTCCTCTAATATGCCATTGATCACAGCAAAGTCACATGGCCAGGCCCCAAATCAAGGTATAGAGGAGTATACGTCACCCACCAGGAGGCCATAGCAAGAATGTACAGTTATATCACAGGGAACTGAAGAATTGGGATCAGTAATTCAATCTACCATTGTATAATCTCTTCTTCTTTTTTTGAAAAAAATTAGTCATCACAAACCAAAGAGTCTGAAGTGGCAAGTTTTGTTTTGCCACTCTCTGTCAATATTATCCTTTGATTCATCTTCATCAGAAAATAGGCCTGTACTTGTACATGTCTTAGTGTAGTATGTTCATAATTATGTTCTTAGCACATTTCTCTCCAGAAGTCTACTCCCAAAGTATTCATGTGTATCATTTACAACCTTACTGGGTGGTCCTAGGAATGCAGGAGAATTGCAGGTGTCTTGTTGGAGCGGTTCCCCATCCTGATAAGGAAAGTCATTCATTCACTCTACTGACAGCAGTAGCTGGCATCTGTGTTGGCCTTCTGTTGACACTTTCAGCGGGTCCTGTTTATGTCACGGTTTATGTTTTTTTTCACCTGTTTTAATTACAGGTAAAAATAAAAGCATTTTCCTGTTATTATTATACCTGTAAGAATCCCTTTCAGAGACCTACACATTTGAATTTAAGAAACAAAATAAATGAGCAAAGGAATAAAAAAGAAAAACCAAAAACAGACCCTTAACTGTAGAGAACAAACTGAGGGGAAGTGGGTGGAGAGATGAGTGAAGTAGGTGATGGGGATGAACGAGTACACTTACGGTGAGCGCTGAGTAATGTATTGAATCATTGAATCACTCTATTGTACACCTGAAACTAATATAACACTGTATGTTAATTATATTTGAATTAAAATAAGCTCAATTTAAAAACCTACACATTTGACCATAATAAACTTTGAAATTATGAATACTTTATGATTATGCCAGAAAAGAGATTAACATTGTGTCTTGTTAAGCTGTTTCATATAGAAAGAGTTGTAAGAAAAAGGAACTGGGAAGAAGCTGAGAGATTCTGCCAAGCTCTTGGAGGACACCTTCCTAGCTTCACTCATATGGATGAAATAAAGGAATTTCGTCACTTTTTAATGGACTGGTTCAGGTAATACTTTCAGAATGAGATCTTCTATGCTAGATTTTATGTCCTCCAGGTATTCAGAATTGACATGTTTTATTTTGTAAAAGGGTCATTCAGTGATAAGCAGTTGTTTTTTGTTTTTTTTTTTTATGTGCAAAACACTATAAAAAGTGTTTTATAGTGTGGGAGATAGAATCCCCATTCTTTATCTAGCATGATAAAGTCCAACAATGGGGATAAGAAGAATATGGTGAAAATCTAGAACAAAGGTAAGTAGGGACCATGGGATTTCCAAAGATGGATGAAATGCTTTGGGGAGGTGTAATTGGGAAAAATATTACGAAGGATGGTTCTGAGAAGGTAAGGTAGTATTTTGAAAGGTAAGACCAGGAGAAGGAGCCAGAGAAAACTGAACATTAGCAAAGGTACTGAGACCAGAGTGTATAGATATGGTCAGGGAGAAACGAGTCATACCGTTAGCTAGAAAATGAGATATGGATATGAAGTTGGCGCATCCTTTGTTAGGGAGGGAGTTTGACCTTTAGTCGATAAGCAGAACAACAAAGTGTGTTTATATGTGTGTATATATAAAGAGAGAGAGGGAGAAAGAGAGAAATGGTAAGTAGATGCAGGGCAACTAATTAGAAGGATATTACAGCCCTTTTGTGGAAAACTACTTTGAGAATGGGTAGGGAGAATATGAAAATAGGGAGGTAATAGAGATGCTACACAGACAGAATCGGTAAGCCCTTGTGATTTTGATGTTTTGAATGGAGGATTCCTGGATGATTTTCCTGATGTCCATAGGGACAATGTGGAGGACTATGGATGAGGTGATGCTATCATAGGAGAAAATTTCTCTGAAGCTTTGGGAGAATACATGAGTATGAGGGCCTTCAACTTCACAAATTTATTTTTTTTTCTTTCCTCATTTTTATGAACTGAAAAGAAGACCCAAATCTGTAAATCAAGGATTCAGGGTAGACCAGGCAAAATTATGGAAAAGAAATTACCATTTAGACATATCCTGGTGAATACTTTCCTTACCATTTTGACTCAAACAAAAGCCTGAAAGAAAAACAGCAAAAAAATGAATAAATAAACAAAACAGGTAACAAAACACAAAACCCAGGTAGTCTTCTTCTTTAGGACATTAAATGTAAGAAGGCATTTAATTTTTTTAATTTTTTAATTAACATATAATGTATTATTAGCCCCAGGGGTACAGGTCTGTGAATCACCAGGTTTACACACTTCACAGCACTCACCATAGCACATACCCTCCCCAATGTCCATAACCCAACCACCCTCTCCCTTACTGCCCCCAATCCTCAGTTTTGTGAGATTAAGAGTCTCTTATGGTTTGTCTCCACCCCAATCCCATCTTGTTTCATTTATTCTTTTCCTACCCCCAAACCCACACATTGCATCTCCCCTTCCTCATATCAGGGAGATCATATGATAATTGTGTAAGAAGGCATTTAAAAACTGACGTTTAAAGAGTTTTGAGGTTGAGGCACCTGGGTGGCTCAGTCAGTTAAGCGTCTGCCTTCAGCTCAGGTCAAGATCCCAGGGTCCTGGGATCGAGCCCTACATCCAGCTTGGGGAGCCTGCCTCTCCTTCTCCCACTCCCCCTACTTGTGCACACTCTCTTTCTATCAAATAAATGGATAAAATCTTTTTAAAAAACAGAGTTTTGAGGTGGAAAATGCTTGCAATATATTAATTTTAGTTCTCAATTACATTGCTTTTTGTTTGTGAAGATTATAATTGATATAACCCTATAGCTTCCTTCTTGCAAAAATTCAAAGGCACATTCCAGCTGAGAGATGAATTAAAAATCAAGAGCACATGAATAGGTAATTTATTTTAAAAGAATTGGGAGGAAGAACATATAATATAAAACACCGCCAGTCTAAATAATGCAACATGTATACATAATAATAAAAATAGAAATTATCCTAAATCCTGAAAGAGAAACATTAGAATATTTTAATAAGACCAAATTTTTATGGTTTATACTGTTTATAAACAAAAACTGGGATATAAAGAGATAAAATGGTTGTAAGTAATGAAAGTATAATAAATTCCTCATTTACCAAGAAGTCATATTTAGAAACACAAATTATATACATTTTAAAACAGAGCGTGTTTATCTACTGAATATGTAATGGGTGAAAAAAAAGTTTATGTAGTAAATTATAAAGGAAATAGAAAAGCATGAAATCCAATATAAAGCAAGATGGCAGAAAACCAAATTTATCTATTATCAGCTATGGTTAAGTCTAAGTCTGCAAATTTTTTCAATAATGAAATACATCTATATGATGTTGAAACATAACTCAAACAAATCTTGCCAGTAAGTACCTATCCAGCCCAAAGAGTATGATGATGTTCCTTTCCTAGAAGGAAAAAGCTACAAAGTATCTCAAAGTTGAGAAATTTTGATAAAAATCCACATTTTTTAAAAAGATTTTATTTATTTATTTGACAGACAGAGATCACAGGTAGGCAGAGAGGCAGGCAGAGAGAGAGGAAGGGAGGCAGGCTCCCTGCTGAACAGAAAGCCTGACGCGGGGCTCGATCCCAGGACCCCGGGATCATGACCTGAGCCGAAAGCAGAGGCTTTAACCCACTGAGCCACCCAGGCGCCCCTAAAAATCCACATTTTTAGCACTTCTTTAAAAATTAAAACAACAGGATACATTTTCATATTGTAGCAATAATTAGTCTCGAGTAGCCAGTGGCCCACCAAAATAGGGCATCACTCTACAATTTGTGGTGGTCTCTAATTTCTTACTCCTTGACACACTTTACTTATGTGATATTCTTGTTCCATTTTAACCTAAAGAACATTTGAGTTAATAATCACAAACAATACAGTAACTAAAATGGGAAAATTAAAAGAATGAGCAAAAATATTGTACAATGTGAACAAAAAGCTGGAGTCACAGATAAAATACAAGTGAAGTAAAAATGTACCAGATGGGGAAATTATATCTCTTTCATATTGAATAAAGATACAATCTACAATGACATTATAATAGTCAAGAACCATTACACTTAAAAATATTGGCATCAAAATGTATGAAAAAAATATTAATTATATTAGTGAAATCTTTCAATAAATAACAATAATGAGAGACTTTAACACTTGTCTGATTCATCAACCAGTGAGACAGAAAAAAGGAAATAATATACAAATAGTATAATTAAGATTGATTTAACAATATCCTCTTTGTTCATATATTACAAAGTCTATATATATTTTCTCTTCAGGCTCTTTGCCTGTTATCACTTACAATAATTGACCTATTAGGCTAAAAAGAAAATCTAAAATTCCAAAGTGGTGAAATTATACAGGTACATAAGAAGTGAAGTCAAATCCTATTCACTTATAAATTCAGTGTTTTTAAGTAGCCTTTTTGGCAAATAAATCAAAACTGTATAGATGATAATAACAACACTCATTCTGAAATTCATGGGATATAGCCAAGGCTATAGTTGGATGTACATTAATAGCTCTAAGAGCTTTAATTAGTAAACAAAAATAATGAAAATAAGCATTCACCTAATAGGAAAAATAAATTTCAACATAAATACAAGAAAACCGTAAGAAAGAACCTAAAAGATTTTATATAAAGATACTTAAAAATGAAGACTTAATAAGGGATTATAACACCCACTTCATGGAGAAACTTTTTAATTGGTAAGAATACAATGCAAAATTCCATGCTGTTACAAATGAAGTTGTTAAAATGAATAATGTCTAGAGAGATACAAATTACTATACAACTGATGTGATAAGTGACAACCAAGTAATTTAATAGCCATGAAAGAAATGGAAAAAGTTGACAAGGAATTTCTTCCAAGAAAGAGATAGGAAATATAATATATGGTTGTATATGTGAATTTCTTTGCATTTTAAAGAAGAGATCATTACCTTTTATTTCAGTAGTACAAGCAAGAGCTTGTATTCCATTATACAGAAACTGATATAGACACCTGGTTTATTTCACAAACTAGTTTAATTCTGATATCAAAGCCTATCAACAAGAGCACAAAGAATTACAGGCCAACTTTAAGACTAGACTTGAAAAATAAATACTGATAAGTGATAGAATAACAAACACTGGTACAGTGCTTATTATGTGCCACATAATGTCCTAAATGTTTTCTATTAGCTCATTTAATCCTTAAACAACCTATGAGGTAGGTACTATTACAATGCGTATTTTGTCTAAATGAGAAAACAGACACAGAGAAGTAAAACAACTTGCCCATAGTTATATAAATAATAAGGATCCAATATTTGAACCCATTAGATCCCACTTTTTTCACCCACTTCATTATAGTACATCAAAATAACATACCAAGAATACAAGGTTGGGTTAGTGCTAGGAACTCTGTATATCAGGTCAAATATCATATGAGCATCTTACTGGGTGCTAAAAATACATCTGGTAAAGGGGCTTCTGGGTGGCTTAGTGGGTTAAGCCTCTGCCTTCCGCTCCGGTCATGATCCCAGGGTCCTGGGATCGAGCCCCACATCGGACTCTCTGCTCAGCGGGGAGCCTGCTTCCTCCTCTCGCTCTGCCTGCCTCTCTGCCTACTTGTGATCTCTCTCTCTGTCAAATAAATAAAATAAAATCTTAAAAAAAAATACATCTGGTAAAATTCACTATTCATTCCAGGTTTACCATGTAAATATATCATAAAGTTAGCATAATTAATGTACAAATTATTGGTAAAGTAAGAATAGATGGTTAGGGGCACCTGCGTGGCTCAGTTGATGAAGTGTCTGCCTTCAGCTCAGGCCATGATCCCAGGGTCCTTGATCCCTGGTCATGATCAGGTTTCTTGCTCAGCAGGGAGCCTGTTTCTCCCTCTGCCCCAGTCCCTGCTTGTGTGCTCTCTTGCTCTCTGTCTCTCAAATAAATAAATAAACAAATAAATAAATAAAATCTTACCCAAAAAAGAATAGAAGGATGGTTCAACCAACAGCCATATCACATTTAATTAGTAAACATTAAATGCATTTCTGTAAAAGTCAGAAAAAAAGGTAAAGATTCCTATTATCATCGCTGTTATTGATCTTTGTTTGGAATTTATACCTTGTGCATTAAGACTTTTTTTTTAAAATATTATAACATTCAAATATTTACAATATATTAAGTGGGAGGACAAGCAAATTATGGAAGAATAAAAAATATGCTATTTACATTTAAAAGTAGATTATAAAAATCTGTCAAAGAAAGATAATCATTGTTACCTCTGGAAGAAAAGATTTTTGAGTGATTTTTGAAATGTTTGAACGTTTTTCCCACATTTTCCAGATTTACATTCATATACCTATTATTGTGTTTTTCTCATTAAGAAAGGGAAGTCTCACTACAATGTGCTGGAAACTTGATTCAAAATATAGTACATGTGTTCCATAAATACTCATTTATTAAACATCTATCATAAAAGTTCAGACATTCTGGACTTCATTTCTGGCCCTAGAAATTATTATACAAGATTTCACTGCACACTAATCTGAGCTAATTTGGATACCCAAACTCTTAATTTCCTTTTGAGGCTAGTGTTTCTTAGCTATTCTCCACAACCTTGAGAGTAGATTATAATGAACGCAAAATTCAGATCAAATCTTTCCACATATACATTTATTAAGCATTCATTGAAGCAGACACAATACTTATTTCATACAATCTGTTTTATAAGCTTCCAACATCCCAGCAGTCTATCCTAGGTGTTCCAAACACCATTTTGCAAGGAAGGTTCATTTGAGGTTTATTTGACAATATTCCTGAGGCAGGATTCTGTTCCCATTACATTTGGTACCAGGCAGTTCCAGTCACCTGACCCAATGACTAGACATGGGATGATTTAGAGATCAAGGCCCAGATCCATTTCTAATGGTACTGGCTACCAGCCCCACCAGAAAGTAGCAACCTTTCATGATGGGTGTGAGTATCCCTAGATATTTTAGCTATTCCCCATATCTTAAATAATTTCAGTTTCACTGTTGAGAGCCCATTTCTAACATCAGGCTGATTAACAAGCTTCTACTTTTGCTGATATATACCTATTTCTGCTATTCTCTCTGCTAATAACCAGAACCTCAGGTGTGACTTTAGATAACAGACATCCTTGTGGTGGCTGCCCCTGGAACATACACTGATACCCTCCTGATCCTCCCTGAAGTGAGAATTTTGAGCAAAGCACCTTACTGGTCCCTAGATCTCAAGCTTGACACACACAGCAGCAAATTGTCTAGGCCAAAGTAGTTTTAAGTAAAATACTGACATAAGCAAAGTGGATTTTGGCTAATACCAAGCAAGAGGTTAGAAACCTTTAACTGGAACAGGGAGCTATGGATAAGTAGTAAGCAATGAGGTTATAGGTATTTGTGGGAATCAATTGATGGAAAATGGAATATCATATGTGATATAAATGATCACTAAGAGTTTTTATATACATATAAGTGCAATATATATTACAGTACAAAATAAAATGAGTGTGAGGTAATGAAGGAATTCTTGATTTGTTTCTTTGTTTCTGATCATACTTGCTGATTTTCCTTTCAATTAAAAAAATTAATACAAGTTCATTATGTAAGATTTGGGGAATATAAAAAGTGACAATGAAAAAAATAAAAATCACCTCAAATCTTAGCTCTGTTATAAACATAATTAGCATTTAATGTAAATCCTTTCCATTTTCTTCCCATGCATATAGTTTATTTTCCAAAGAATGTACAACAATGTTTCGTTTTTTTTCTGATCACAAAAGTAATATATATTTAATTTTGAAAACAAAAGAGTGCAAAGAAAAAACAAATCACCATAATCCTTTCATTCATAGGCACCATTTTTTATTTGTACTCTTAACCTACCAGCTGATATCTGCTGGGTTATTAAACAGACTGTTGTCAGCTTACTAGGTGCTCCATTAATAAAGAGATCATTTGCCCATGCTATACTAAGAAAGACAACGTATTCTAAAACCAATATTATAACCCTGGCTTGAAGGGAAGGTAGGAGATAAACTCATTTGTATCAGAAAATGATTCTAAAGCTGACTCCTTGAAGTCCTTACCTTTTCTTTTTTTTTTTTAAGATTTTATTTATTTATTTGACAGAGAGAGAGATCACAAGTAGGCAGAGAGGCAGGCAAAGAGATAGGAGGAAGCAGGCTCCCTGCAGAGCAGAGAGCCCGATGCGGGGCTCGATCCCAGGACCCTGAGATCATGACCTGAGCCGAAGGCAGCGGCTTAATCCACTGATCCACCCAGGCACCCCGAAGTCCTTACCTTTTTATTGCAGGAATTGACCTTTCGCAGATATCCATTGCCCAAATTGTGTATTGCATGCCAAGGAGTTAAGTCAGATTACTGCTATACTTCTTGCAATCTAATTTCCATGTCTCTATTTGTATGTCAGTGAAAAGGATTCATGGTGTACCAAATCATTATGGCTCTAAGATCCTTGTAACTCTTAATGGCAGCCCACCAGGGAAAGCCATTGTGAAACAAAAATAGTTTTAGGATTAAAAGAGAAAGCCTTGTTTGCAATGCTGTTGCTGCTGTGTATACTACCTCCTGTGATGTGGCATGAATGGATTTAGATATAAATCTAAGGTTTTGCAGACTAAATGCCCTCATCAAATAGTATTTATTGGAGTTTATAGCTGAGATACTGTTTTCCTTCCACCAGATGCAGCAGGAAATTTGATTGAGAGCAGGAATTTTAACACAGATACACATATTAACCTTTCCTGCAGTGTCTTCTTAACCTAATACCCTAAATCCATATACTTAGTGCTTGTAGGAGAAAAATTTATAAAGAGAGAGAAATTTTCCATTTGATTTAATTCTCCAGTTATGATCCATCTTTTCCCTCAAATTTTTTAAATCCACATTAGAGGTGTGCAATGGTTCATGTGATTTTCAATTTCTTCTTTTTATCTGCCTATAGATAAATCAGAAATAAGTTAGGATTGAGGAAATATTTTCCACCTCTTGCCACACGCAGAAAAAAAAACACAAGTACTTACTATTTTCTATATTTATAACATACTAATGCATCACTTGAATTAGGAGCTAAAAACTATAAATGTCTGCGTTAAAATGAAGTTTGATCTCAGAAGGTAGTAAAGATTAAAAAATTGTAGACAATGCAGCAAATTGTGTTTTCTAGGAAACTATTTTCTGAGATGCCACCAAGGAGGCAGAACTGAGCTTGAAAGCAGAGGTTTCTAAGTGGGTAGAGATGGAGCTAAGAGAGGACTGGGCGGAAAGATTAGAGACAGATCTCTAAAGAGGCTTTCTGTGGAAGCTGACTATTCAGTAAATGTAGGTGACAATGACCTTTGACTATCTTCATAGTTGTACTGTTGATTTTAGAAAGAAGTTAGGCTATCTAAGGCTTACTTTAGGGAAACAAAATGTGCACAAATTCCCCAGGCTCTAATACATTATGTGCACAAATTTGAAAGAAATAAATTCACATCTCAAAGGAACGAGAAAGCAAAATTAACCTCCTCTTTATTTTACCTATCTGACTTTAATTATACTGTATATGGCAATTATCTAGACCCTGTGGTTTAGAAATTCAGCAGTTGGGAAGTATGATAAATTTGGAGGCCTGTTAGAAAGCTCTGAATAGTTGAAGACACAAACTGCAAATTCCTCTTATAGCTGCTAAATTCAGACTGGACTTAATTGTCTCCACTGGATTATCTGAAATCTGCAAATTGGTCATCTTTTTCTGTGGAAGAAAACAGTATAACAATGAAGACTGAAAGGGGATTGCCCTCCTTCCATTACAATAAGTTGAAAAGCTGAAGACTGAAAAGATGAAAAGTATTTATTTATATTTAAGTATAGGGGAATGTTGAATAGAGGAAAAGAGATAAAGGAAAGCAGTTATTTTATTAAAACATAAGAAATTACTTTAAAATTCAGTTTGCTCAGGATGCCTGGGTGGCTCGGTCAATTGCACATCTGCCTTCAGCTCAGGTCATGATCCTAGGGTCCTGGGATTGAGTCCTGCATTGAGCTCCTTGCTCAGCAGGGCGTCTGTTTATCTCTCTGCCTGTCTTCCTGCTCCCACTGCGTGTGCTTTTTCTCTCTCACACACAAGTAAATAAATAAAATCTTTTAAAAAAAAAAATCAAGTTTATTCTAACCTTGACTCACTAGCAAATTTTTTGAAATGCACTCATATTTTTCAGCTATACATTCCATATATTCCATACATTCTATTGAGCTTGAGAGTAAGGATTAATTTTAGGTTTGGAACCTACCCCTTCTCTAATATGTGCTATATTTATAGGCATGTAACACTTATATATGTGTCTAGTTATGCATATATAATATACACTCATATGTACTGATCAGACATACTACATGCAATCAGAAGTGTAAATTATATGGAAAGAAATCAGCATCACCAAAAAACAATTTACATGGATAATAGTCTACTTAAAAAGTGTCTCCTTAAAAGTCCACTTAAAAAGCCTAAAAAGTAATCATTGAGCACTACATCAAAAACTAATCATTTACTATATGCTGGCTAATTGAGCATAATAATAATTTTTTTTAAAGCCTAAAAAGTGTGGGGCACCTGAGTGGCTCAGTTGGTTAAGCAACTGCCTTTGGCTCAGGTCATGATCCTGGAGTCCCAGGATTGAGTCCCACCTTGGGCTCCCTGCTCTGCAGGGAGTCTGCTCTCCCTCTGACCTCTTCACTCTTACACTCTCTCTGTCTCTCAAATAAATAAATAAATAATTTTAAAAAGCATAAAAAGCAAAACATTTTAGAGAATATTTTCAAGCGGAGTTAGAGGTGAAAAAAATGTTTTTATGCTTATATCACTTCTATTTATATTAGCAGTATCTTCCTAGCTAAAGAATAAGTTCAATTGAGGAAAAGGGATATTAACAATATATGTCTCTGCTTCTATGTTATTCTATGTATCCTTCCTTGGAATGTCTGTCCCTCTTCTCAGTCAAACCGAAAATTGGCATGTGTTAAACACTTGGATTATGACTCTTAAAGAAATATTAACCATCCTTTGATGACTGTCTATTGTCCTACTAGCCTCAGAAAATGTTTCCTGACTTCCTGCCGTCCACAATGACCTTCTTTCTCTGAATTTTTGTGACATTTAAAATTTATACAAATTTTGTATCATTTGATATCTTTCCAAAACAATTATTTTCTTTGTTCATGTATGTCTTGTCTCCCTGACTGATTTATATGCCATTTGGGAAAGATGTTACTTCTTGTACTTCTCTGTATTACCATGGCATCTAGCTCAATGCCTTGTACATAGAAGTATAATAGTTACAAATATTAAATATAATCACTTAAATGACTATTTAATTATGTTGTTTTGCTATAACCCTTGGAATTTGGCTTTTAGAAAATATTTAATCTTTAAGAAAATGGAGGGGGTGGCAACTGGCTGGCTCAGAGGGTAGAGCATGTGACTCTTGATCTTAGGGTTGTGAGTTTGCGTCCCACTTTGGGTGTAGAGATTCCTTAAAAATAAAATCTTTTAAAAAATACTTATATTTGTTTACTTTAAACTGAATAGGCTGTGGAAATTAAATAATTTTTTAAAAATCTTGATCTTGTTTAATAAAAATTTAGCCAAATGATTTGTTTTGCATTAAAAATATATATTTGATTATGTTATAGATAAACACTTTTAAAAATGCCACGGCTATCTTTGACTGTATGGAAAATATTATCTAATATTGAAGGTCTCCAGTAAAAGATTTGGAATAATCATGTACTTTTTTCCCCTCAAATTCAAAGCAGAATAATTTTTACCTTTCATATAAAGAACATGACTCAAAACTTAGTTTTAAGAAGTATACTTTTTCCATAGCTATCTCATATTTAAAGTTCGGTTTTATTTCAGAAGGCATCTTAATAGAGCTTGAAATTGTGCTTTTCAGTTAGCAACAAGACAAACTTATATGTCCTAAGCATTTTAGACATGTGAATGCTGTATATTTTTGCCAAATCTGTGCTCAAATTTTTTTTAATACTTCCTTTTTACATAGTGACCAGCGTTGGCTGTGGATAGGTTTGAATAAAAGAAGCCCGGATTTTCAAGGATCCTGGGAGTGGAGTGATCATACACCAGTAAGTTTAAACTTTCTTGTAGGGATTATTTGTTTCCATACATTCGCATCTTTATAACCATTTTATATATATATGTGTATATATATATGTATATATATATAACCATATAACCATTAAAATTATGAAGAACTATCTTTATTGAAATGAAAATACATTCACATAAATGAAGTGAGGAAAAAGGATACTAGCCTTACTTTTATTTTTAAAAATAGCCATATAAATATAAATAAATAAATACTTTTTAAAATTAAAAAATAAACATATAGATAGTTTCTCTATAGGCCTAAAATAGAAAAATATGGATATATAGATATAGTGGCATCTTTGGATAATAAAGTGTGTTTTTCTTTTTCTTTGTGCTGTTTTTTATTTTCTTTTGTCACAATGAGAAGCTTTTACTTTTATTATCTAAAAACATAAAAGTTACCTAAAACAATGTATCTTTATTGGGAGAAATAATTTGTTTGGGGAAACCTCAAGAAGACCTTAAATACTATTTCACATGTTTACATTATCCTCAATAGAGGTTTTAGGTAACACTTAGAGGAGCAAATTAGTCTCACATTTATTAAATATTTACTCCGTATTACCATTGTGTCAATTCATCGTATATTCTTTCCAAATATAAAATTTCTTGGCTTTCATTTTCAAATGGGAGCAAATCTGAAATTAGTTAATTGAATAACTAGCGTTTCAATCCATGCCAAAAAAAAAAAAAAAAAGTTCTTTTGCAAGCTCCTTATTCTCTCTGATTCCAGCTGCAAACTTAATAAACTATTAACCTCTACTTCTGAAACTGTAGCTTCCTTTGTTTGGAAACTGATGACAGTATGATATTTTCTAAGTCATCTCATAATTTAACATCCTGATATTGAAAAAAAGATGAAAAAGTTTTCCTTCTGTGGCATGTGAATGTGTTTGAGTTATTAGAGCTGCCTAAATTACATCTAAATTGCAAATATTTGTACATCAGTCTTACGGTCTCAAGCTTCTCTTGTTTTTTAAGGTGTCTACTATTCTTATGGAAAATGAGTTTCAGCAGGATTATGATATCAGAGACTGTGCTGCTGTCAAGGTCAGTCCAATGCTGGAAAATCTGCATATTTAAAAAATAAATTTGGCATTGTATGTAGTCAGGCAACAGATCCACAGCGTGCCTTTTGTGTGTGGAGCATGATATTAGATGTAATGGGACGTAAGAACACCCATGGCCCCACCTCAAGCTACCTTAGATTTAATTTGAGAAGAGAAAATTCATATTCAAGAAAGGTGGCTCTTATCACTGCACAGTAATAGGCTCCAAATGAGTGGGCTGAGAAGGGCTAATGAAGCTCAGAAGAGGAAGTGATTCCTGTGACCTGTTTCCAGAAGGAGGTGGGATTGTACTGTGATTTTGTATAGGTAGGTTAGGGTAAGTCTTTTTAATGGGGGATGACATGAGGAGGTGGCCTCACGTAAAGAGAGAGTGGAAGGGATAGACTAAGGCAGTGAGGAGAACACAATACAGATCAAGAAGTTTTCTTTGGTTCCATGGCTGAAAATAAACTTAGGAAATTACATTGGTGGTAGGCAACAACATTATAAAAGGTTTCTGATGTGAGCCAAGGAAGGTATGAAGAAGATTCATCTCATCAGATTTCAAGATGCAGCAAGTATGACCAGAAGACATAAAAGACCAGTTAGGCATGTTCCTTTGCAAAATTCATTCATTTATTGATTCCATAAAGTAGTCTAAGTCGTCTTTGATGCTCTAGGGGATACACCAAAGATAAGGTATAAAAGAGTTGTCCTCATAGAACTTACGTCTAATAGGAGATAAGTGAACAAGCAATTGCAGCAGCTATGACAGATGGGGTATAAATTTTATGCAAGAACAAGAGTGTTATGAGAGGTAATGGTGATGATTAACACTGGAAATGGTGATGATGGTGGCATCAGCTAATACTTGTTAACTCATGAGCTAGGTACTTATTTTACTTAATACGTGACCTTGTGAGGTAGGGACCATTACATATTCATCTTTTGAGGAAGAAATTTGAGTTCTGAGTAAGTATACGTGGTTACAGAACTGAAACCCAAGTGTCTGGGTCTACTCTGCAGTATGACTAGGTGTTTATAGAAATAGAAAAGGTACTGGTTTATGGAGAAAATATTAACATTTTAGTTTAGATTTTTGAGTTCAAGCTAGTAGTAAGAAATATCCTATAGTAAGTTGAAATCAAAAGATCAGAGTTGAAGGAAAAATGTATTTTAAAAAAGTGCAGGGGTGCCTGGGTGGCTCAGTGGGTTAAAGCCTCTGCCTTCAGCTCAGGTCATGATCCCAGGGTCCTGGGATCGAACCCCACATCGGGCTTTCTGCTCTGCAGGGAGCCTGCTTCCTCCTCTCTCTCTGCCTGCCTCTCTGCCTAGTTGTGATTTCTCTCTGTCAAATAAATAAAATATTAAAAAAAATAGTGCAAAGGGCCAAAAGTGGATTTAGAACTGTCAACACATAAAATGTAAGATGAGGAAGTAGGGAGACATATAGATTATATCTTTGCTATGCAAACCCAAGAAAGAGATTCAAGAGAGTGATTTTCTAGAAATGCTGCAGGAAGCTTGAGACAAAGAACTGAGAAGGCCACTGGAAAGCACTATTTTCAAAAGGATTGTTCTAATAATAAACTGAATGGTATCGTGCCATTTTTGTAGAACTCTCAGTTTAACACATGAGAAGGTGAAAACTTCGGAGAAGCCTGTAAATCTTCCAAACACTGATGCAAAAACCATGTTCTATGTAAATAGAGTTCTTACATATAAAGAGATTAGAAAATCTACCCCAAAAAAGCTAAATAAAAGAGACACTGATGCAGCCAATGTCAGGAACAAGGCCAGCTAAGCAATGTCCTAGAAGGAGAATCTCCCCTCACTTGTGTTAGTACCCACCAGAATCTTGACCTTAAGAGAGAGTAGTCCAAAAAGTGAAGGAGATTCCTCCCAGGTCATGCCCTCCCATTTCCTTTCTTGCCTGCCTACTAATTGGAGTTTGTAGAGAGCTATCTCAGATCACGTAGAGGAGGTTAATTAACATCCTAGCAGTGCAGAGCAACACCAGAGCAGGAGCCTGGGCCCTTGATGTCAGACTATTATGTCACATTTTCACAGATTTGCTTTCATCATAGTCTGGTGTTGGGAAGCCACTGAAGTAAACAGTTTTTTAGCTTGATCTTTCTGAAATTTAAAAATACAATCTATAGTTTCATATCAGCAAAAAGAGAAAAAAAAATTTACATTTTGAATATAAACATGACCTTATGATATATTTGCTGTATCAGCCCCTTTGAAGATTCTTGATGAGGCTGTTAACTATTTAAACAATGTTCATTCATTGAACAAATATCTTGGGTGCTAGGCCTAAAATAGATTAAAGACTATAGGGCTTATACTTTACTGTTTTATAAAGCTGCATCATCTTGAAAATATTCTGCAATCCTCTTCCTCCTTTAGGTCATTCAGAGGCCAGGGCGAAGAAGCTGGTATTTCTATGATGACAGAGAATTTATTTACTTAAGACCTTTTGCTTGTGATACAAAACTTGAATGGGTATGCCAGATTCCAAAAGGTAAGTGGTAGTTATTCCTTTTCACAATCTTCTCATATGAACATTGTAAATGTTGAGCCTAAAGTACCTAAGAGAGCATTTTAGTCTATAATTATAACTTTAAAAAGCCTATGAAGATGTAGTTATATATGTATATATATGTATACATATATATTCATGTGTATACATATATATACACACATATACATGTAGTTAGTATATTAAGCTACATCCTGCTTGACTCCTACCCCAAGTACAAGGCTAGTTATTTGATGCTACTTTCCTCTTTGATCATGAAAGAATTTGTATGGAAGATAAAATTTAAGATGAATTTAGAGAGATTAGATCTTGGAATGAAAGGTTATTTCAACTAGAAGAAGATACATGGTGGAGGGAATCAGTTCAATTTTTATTTTGATTCAAAATGAAGGATAAAATGAAGATAAGCTTGGGAAGAATGAGGCAAAATTCAAGAAATCAAAATTTGGCAGGTCTCTGTAACATGTAGAAGTAGTTTGCACTGAACCCCAAAACTGCTAGTAGTTTATGGAATTCAAATTCAAATTCAGGAAACCAGTTCACTTGATAGTAGAGGCTTGGTGACAAAAAGAAGAGAAAGAAGAATAAAGAGATACCCTTTTACTCAGCTTGTTACTAGGAAAATGTTAAAGAAATACTGAGGAAAAAAGGAAAATGTTTAGATTTTTAACAGCCAAATTATTTTTAATAACTTAAAAATCATTTTGAATAATTTTATTGTATATATTAAGTTAATTAGTGGTAATTGCATAGAAAGCTCTAAACTAAATTTCTGAATTGAATGTAGATCATTGAAACTAAATATATATCCTCCTCTAAGTTCTTAAAGAACCCAGAAGTTTCCTTCATGCCACTACCTATTAGAAAATTGTTCTTTTTCCTTAAAAAGGCCATCACCATATTGCCTTTAAAATACATGATATCCAGTACAGGAACTGAAAAGTCTCTTTCACAAAGGCAACTGGTAGGCTACTAATAAAAGAGGAAACTCGTGTGTGTGTGTGTGTGTGTGTGTGTGTGTGTGTGTTGATAACTTTAGTTATTTCTGATTACTTGATTAAACCTTAAAGAGGAATAAAGGGAAACCAGTTTGGGTATCCTTTAAATAAGCAGGGAAGTAACTTAATTTGGATAAGGTCTCTGTTTTGAAGCAGTAATGGTGATGTTCCCATTAGGCTTGGTGTTTGCTAACATGGCACAGAGAGTGTCATTGCTCCCTTTCCAGAGTGTGCCCTCATTGGTAGCTGCTACCCCAACCCCATGCCTCCTGTTTGAGTGGTGGGCAAGACCCAAGAGTTCACACCAGCATAACCATAGGAATTACAAACCAGTAACCGCAGGAAATATTCCAAAGAGCATGTGGTTGTCTTTTTTTTCTTGTTATGTATTTTTTATTTTAAACAAAAAAAGAAAGGAATTAACTAACTTAGCAAGCATAAATCTATTAACTAAATAAATAAATCTTCTAAATAATGACACTCCTGCCTTCCCCATGCAGAAACAAAATTTTGAAACTAAAGAAATTCCTGTCTCAGCCTATTCACAGTGGTTTGAAGCAATCACTGATTGTTGGAGCCAGAATTTAAATGTTATGTAAACTCCTCTTTGATAGTCCCTAAATTCTAAGTTACAATGTGTCATTATCAGTTAGTAGAGCCATCAGAGTCTGCTCAACTGGATTATTTCTGTATTAATCTGTGTTTTTCTGGTTTTTTGAAAGCAGTTTACTTCTTCAATAGCCTAAATCACCATATCTTTTCTCTAGCTCTTGCCTTTTTAAAAAAGGCAAAAAAGATTCATATGATCTGAAGAGAAACCAAAGTATTTGCCTTTCTTATTACCTGATCCATTTGGTTCTATTAGTCCTCTTCTCTAAAAGAGATATTTTGACAAACTAAAATTTTTTAAATAACCATAACCACTATAGATATACATAGTTTTAAAATATCATTTTTTAAATGAAAATCAAAAATAAAGCTCATAAAAATGTTTTAGCAAAATCACCTATAATGCCACTACCCAAATGCCCCTATTCTTTTATTATACTTCTTGGTATCTTGTACACACATACATAATCTCATAAAAAAAAAAAAAAAAAAAAACCCGGGGCGCCTGGGTGGCTCAGTGTGGGTTAAAGCCTCTGCCTTCGGCTCAGGTCATGATCTCGGGGTCCTAGGATCGAGTCCCGCATCGGGCTCTCTGCTCGGCAGCGAGCCTGCTTCCCTCTCTCTCTCTGCCTGTCTCTCTGTCTGCTTGTGATCTCTCTCTGTCAAATAAATAAATAAAATCTTTAAAAAAAAAAACCAAAAAACCCAAACCTTACACTCTGATTTTCTCACTAATTTAAAAAAATTTCAAGGTTAGACATAGCTTCCTCCAAAAAACAAATGAACAGATTTTTAAAAAAATTTTATTTAAATTCAATTTAGTTAGCATATACTGTAATATTAGTTTCAGGGGTAGAATTTAGTGATTCATCAGTTGCACGTAACACCTAGTACTCATTACATCAAGTGCCCTCCTTAATGCCCATCACCCAGTTACACACGCACCTCCCCACCAACAACTCTCAGTTTGTTCCCTATAGTTGAGAATCTCTTATGGTTTGCCTTGCACTCTATTTTTATATTATTTTTCCATCCCTTCCCCTGTGTTCATCTCTTTTGTTTCTTAAATTCCACGTATGAGTGAAATCATACGGTATTTGTCTTTCTCTGACTGACTTCTTTCACTTAGCATAAGAACACTAGGTCCACAGTGCTGCAGATGGTCAGACTTAATCATTCTTTTTGATGGCTGAGTGATGTTCCATTATATGGAATATATATAAAATACCATATATACAATACCTATACCATATATATACATATCACATCTTTTTTATCCATTCGTCTGTCTATGGGTTTCTGTGCTCTTTTCATATTTTGGCTACTGTGGACATTGCTGCTATAAACATTGGGGTGCATGTGCTTCTTTGAATCACTATTTTTGTATCCTTTGGATAAATACCTAGTAGTGCTGTTGGTGGGTCATAGGGTAGTTCTATTTTTAACTTTTTGAAGACCCTCCCTACTATTTTCCAGAGTCGCTGCCCCAGTTTGCTTTCCGACCAACAGTTTATGAGGGTTCCTCTTTCTCCATATCCTCGCCAACATTTGTTGTCCCCGTCTTGTTAATTTTAGCCATTCTGACCAGTGTGAGTTGGTATTTCATTGTGGTTTTGATTTATAGTTCCCTGATGCCAAGTGATATTGGGCATTTTTCATGTGTCTGAACAAAAGTTTTTGACAAGATTACAAACAAGAAACTATGCATATTTTTAATTGATTTAACCCATTGTTGAAAGAAATTATCCCATATACAAAGCACTGACTCATGGAGAGAAACCAAGATGTTGGATATGCAGGCAGTCCTCTGAGTTGGATCTTCTCTGCATTAGGCCCAGATACAACAGCAAAATTAAGAATAGCTATTTTACCCTGTAATTTCTAATAGTCATCAAACTATGTCTTTGCCTTGAAAGCCATATGACCTACAACCAGAATGAAAAGGGAGAGGAAAGCAACTAGCATCCTGTGGGGAGATGATCAGCCCTGGAATTGTCTGGGTGCTTTTGTAGAGGCCGTCTTAAGTTGATTTTCAGTCGTTGTGAGATAGGTGGTGGAGTCTTGTTTTTGTTTGTTTGTTTTTAAAAGATTTTTTATTTATTTGACAGAACAGAGATCACAAATAGGCAGAGAAGCAGGCAGAGAGAGAGGGGGAAGCAGGCTCCCCACTGAGCAGAGAGCCTGTTGTGGGGCTTGATCCCAGAACCCTGGGATCATGACCTGAGCCGAAGGCAGAGGCTTTAACCCACTGAGCCACCCAGGTGCCCCAAGTCTTGTTTTTTTAATAGAATAGAGAATTGAGTCTCAAGGACCTTAGCAGCTGATCCAAAGTCCCACAGCAATGAAGGTCTGAGGGCATTTGGACCCTGACCCACCCAATTTCAAGGCCCATCATTCTTTATAAAGTACCATATTTTCTCTGTTTCCAACCAGGAATTCTGGGTGATTTTTATTATTTTTCTCCCTGTTTGTCTCTCACCTCCTCAAAAGTTTCAATACTTGATTACTGTCCCTTGTTCACAAAGATACCCTGGGGGACAATGAACTCTAGAGACCCAGGTTTATGAACAATTATTCAAATTGCATTAGAGGGAGAAGTAGTTTTTGAATAACCTCATCCTGCAGTGATGATTATCTTGGTGCCTACTCCTTAGTGCTTCTATGTAATGTGGATAATATACTCATTTACTTACTTACACTTTCTAATTATTAGCCGTATTTTATCCATCTAGTCTTCCTTTGTGGCTTCTGTGATATAAGGTAGAAAACTGCTAGGAATACTTTAATAGTTAATGGATCTGCCTTTTTGATTGTCACTGACGCAGCTTTAGCTTAAGCCACACAAAATTCAAACCGAAGCAATCATCATATGAAAGGAAATGGTTTGGCCAGAAATGGTCAAACTCAGCAATCCTGCAAGTGCTCTTGAGTTAGATTAAAGGCACTTACTTACAGTATGACATTATCTGTAATTGGATACTAATCTTGAGCCTTTTGCTTTCTTTCTTATACAGGCCGTATTCCAAAAACACCAGACTGGTACAATCCAGGTAAGTTAAGAAAACTGAAACTTAGCCAAAGCTGCTCTACCTTCTCGGTAATGTACTTAGTTAATTACTGAAGCCCAGGCCTAAGTGCCAGCTTCTCTATTACCTCTTCAAGGGAGATGAAATACCTCCGAGCAGGAAAGGTAATTGACTGGTGGGAGATGAGGCTTTGGGCCTGGATTTGTTCCCCTCCGTGGGTACAGGAGAGTGGCAAAGTCTCTCACTGGCTCAGAAATCCTTGGTGCTTGGCAAGCAGCACTGCCCTGGCCAGAGCAAGTCAAAAATCTGATGCATTACTATTTATAAATAGTTTCAAACACTAATTCACGCTGAGAGGGTGCAGTTTGATCTGTGTGTAACTCCATTATTTTTCTTCATCTTTAGAGCGTGCTGGAATTCACGGACCTCCAGTTGTAATTGAAGGGAGTGAATATTGGTTTGTTGCTGATCCTCACTTGAACTATGAAGAAGCTGTCCTGTACTGTGCTAGCAATCACAGCTCTCTGGCTACAGTGACATCTCTTGCAGGACTAAAAGCCATCAAAAACAAAATAGCAAATGTAATTTGAGAGAATATATTTTAAAATATTTTTCTTATTTTTATATTTGTTCCATTACAAATTATTTCAGAAATCTTACCAAAATCTATAGTTAAATGTTCCTTTCAAGTAAAATTTACCTAACAACATCCAAATTCATTTCATGTCAGAAAAGTTAAATAGAACTGCATAGGAGTGCCTGGGTGGCTCAGTGGGTTAAGCCTCTGCCTTCAGCTCAGATCATGATCTCAGGGTCCTAGGATCTAGCCCTGCATCAGGCTTTCTGCTCAGTGGGGAGCCTTCTTCACCCTCTCTCTCTCTCTGCCTATTTGTGATCTCTGTCTGTCAAATAAATAAACAAAATCTTTAAAAAAAAAAAACTGTATAAGGTTTTAAAACATTCAAGATTAATTATAAGTGTCAATTTATAAGATGAGCATAATTAGATAATATAAAATATTCTAATTCTTTATTGGATTTTGTACTAAAAGTTAAGTTTTGTCTTTTTTAAAAGATTTTATTTATCTGACAGAGAGATAGAGAGAGAGCTCAAGTAGGGGGAGTAGCAGGGAGAGGAAGAAGCAGGCTCCCAGCTGAGCAAGGAGCCCAATGTGGGCCTTGATCCCAGGACTCTGGGATCATGACCTGAGCAAAAGGCAGATGCTTAAACAGCTGAGCCACCCAGGCACCCCTAGTTAACATGAGTTTTTGTTTCTTCTAATAACTAACTTTGTAAAACAGCTTTTTGTAGAAAAAATAATTTTATATTTTTAAATTTATAATTATTTGCAATAGAACACTCCATATCCAATTAACATATGCCTATAATTACAGTGACCATATTTTCTTATGCAAAATAGCGCATACTGTTATACAAAGAGTTTGCAGCTACTTCTTTGATGAAAGAACCCTGTAATTTAGAGACCAAAGTAATGGAATGTCTGGAAATGTTAGCAGTTGTGGTTATGGTGGGACTGGGCATTTAAATGAAACTTTTCCAGAAAACTCAGCACACATGAGGATGGGTGATTTTGTTTGTTGGTCTGTTTGTTTTTCAGATATCTGGTGATGAACAGAAGTGGTGGGTGAGAACTGCGGAGCCGCCAGTAGATCGTCATTCTGTGTAGTACGTGACACCATTGATGCTGCCATCCCAAATTCCCCTTCATTGTAAAGTCATTGGAAAGGAGCCATCCCAAATTCCCCTTCAGAAAATGCTATTTATAATGTGATTTGAACCTTAATCCGTAAGCTGCGTGGACTACAGAAACCAAGTCCTTTTGCATATTAGTGTCAAGAAATGAGTAGTATAAAGTATGGCAAAACATTAAATTTAGAATTAAAATTGCAGTAAAAAAAACAGAATAGAACATGTAACTATGTTATGAACTGTGAAATCTCTCATTTTCTTTCAGCTCACGATATCTATGGCCTCACTTTCCTATAACATTTCGGGAGGAATGCCTGTGCATGTCTGCCAAGACTTGGTTTAGTGGTAAATTAATTCCAAATCCTTTAATGTTGATTATGTAATATGTGAACTTCAGATTCAATTACCAGCTTAACCTTGCTTTCCTTTTGATTACACATTTTGTTGCTTCATCTTATTTTGACTTATTGCTAATGGCCATGGCTCAAATTCCAAGTGTAAATAAAAGTGCTTTTCACTATGAATATTTTTACTTCCTTTATCCTAAAGCCGTTACTTAGGAATAAACTTACCGCTTTCATTACTGAGAAGCTATAGACAAATTTGCAAAGATAAACAGGTAGCAATTCTAAATATAGTTTAGGTCTCTTACCCCTTCATTAACCTTCGCTTTCAACCTATCTCCCACCATCAGCCACTGTGGAGGTAACTGTGGTCCTTCCACCAAATGTGTGCATTTTTACAGGCAACGCTGGTATGCTATAACCTACTGATATGAGTAATAACAGAAGATAGAAAGGGCTAGAGAAGAAAAGGAATGTATTTTAACTGTTTGGGAAAGATCAATTGAAAAAGATTTTCTTTACTACTGGATTGTTTTTAAAATGTGCTGAATGGAAAATTCTCATCCCTGTAATCTTGCTTTTCATTTCTCAGACTTAAATAAACCGACAGACTGTGGTACCAAGTTGCCCTTCATCTGTGAAAAATATAATGTCTCTTCATTAGAAAAATACAGTCCAGATTCTGCAGCTAAAATACAGTGCTCTGGGGATTGGATTACTTTTCAGAATAAGGTAAAGAGAGAATTGCTACATTGTACAAATGATGATTGCTTTCATGATGGCTGTGTGGCCTGTGGCAGAATCGCAGCCCATCAAATAACTTCACTAAGATAGCCTCTGCTTCCTCAGTAACTCGCCTGATCCCCTAGAGTGCCAGAAACCAAGTCAACTCTCAAGTTAGTCATGCCTACAGGTCTTTCAAAGAACTATTTTCCTATTCTGTGCTAGTAAACTTAAATTGCTGAAGTTAATTGGTCAATGAATTATAATACTTTAAATAATAAAACTATATAGCATGAAGGAAACTGACAATTTCTGGCTGATGTATTTTCCACTTGAAAGAAAGCATTCAAGCAGCATCTACCAATTAAATTAGACCAATATTTCCCAAACTTTTTGAGGTACTACACTACACATATGCTAACAAAATATTAGTCATTGATTTTGCCTCCAAAAGGGTTCAATGATTAAATAGGTTTGGGAAATGCTACCTTCCATATCTGCATCTTTGAAATGCATAATCCATATTGGTATATGTATCTCTTTGGAAATGCATTTGGCTGCTAAGTAAGAAATTGCTATACTATGTTAAAACATCACAATGGCCTAACTATGGAAAGAACCTGGATGTCCATCAACAGATGAATGGGTAAAGAAGATGTGGTATATATACACAATGGAATACTATGCAGCCATCAAGAGAAAGAAAATCTTACCATTTGCAATGATGTGGATTGAACTAGAGGGTATTATGCTAAGCAAAATAAGTCAATCAGAGAAAGACAATTATCATATGATCTCCCTGATATGAGGAATTTGAGAGACAGGGTGCTGGGTCATTGGGGGTGGGGAAGGAAAAAATGAAACAAGGTGGGACTGGGGAGGGAGACAAACCATAAGAGACTCTTAATCTCAGGAAACAAACTGAGGGTTGCTGGGGGGTGGGGTGATAGGGATATGGTTGGGTTATGGACATTGGGGAAGGTATGTGCTATGGTGAGTGCTGTGAAATGTGTAAGACTGACGATTCACAGACCTGTACTCCTGGGGCAAAAAATATATTATATGTTAATTTTTTAAAAAAAGAAAAAAAAATAGAAAAAAAAGTCTGTTCTCTCACATGAAAGAAGTTTGATAGTAAGTAGGTTCGGGCTGGTATGGAAGCTCCAGGACATCTTCAAATCCAAACTCCTTTTGTCTTTTTGCTCTGTCATCTTTAACATAATAAAACTTCCAAGCTCAAGTTCAGGGTGTTCTGTCTAGGGTCTTTTCTAGAAGCCACACAATGACATGTATAGCTCATTGGCCACTCCAGTGTCTAAGGAGGCTGAAAAAAAGCATTTTGTAGAATGGTTCGAGGAACACTATTTAGGGTGTACCACTCCACACTAACATGATCATCACATCGAAAAGAGAAAGGAAGATATGACAACTGAAAGCATCTGTACCAAAGCTAAAATAGTAAGGACATATTTTGGATTTTTAAAATTAGAACAATCTTTTTTTTCCCCAAAGATACTGGGACTAAATTAATTTACATAGTTGATGTAAATTTGAATTAAAATATCCTGCCCAAAGAAAGGGGGATGAGTGTGGGGAGATAGGGTAGCCGGGTGATGGGTATTAAGGAGGGCACATATGGTGATGAGCACCAGGTGTGTCAACACAACTACATCAAAAACTGACGATATACTATATGCTGGCTAACTGAACATAATAAAAAAAGAAAAAAGAAAGCAAGGGGGATGATTTCTTTTAAAATGTGTGTTTTTATATAAGGAGGTGATGATTATGAGTGCAGCCCTTGAAATCAGATGGAACAGAATCTAAATGCTGACCATACCGCTGTCTGACTATTTTACTTATGGGTGAAGTTACTCCACCGCCCTGTGCCTCAGTTTCCCCATTTGTGATGAGATTAATTAAATGAGATAGTATTATGCTTACTGTTTAGCACATGGGAAGCACTCAATAAATGGGAGATTTTTAAAAAAAAAATAATGTGACTAGTAGACCAATCTCTAGTTTTTTATATTGAGGGTGCAGATCTGCATTCGTGTAGTACCACTTTGTGATTTACACATCTCACAGGTCAAAAATTAGCAGCCCTCTAAAAGAGGAGGTGTTTATTTCCTATGTAAGCTTTCCTGTGTCTGGAATCTTATGCTTCATATATGTTTTTTGTTTGCAGTGTTTTCTAAAAGTCAAACCAAAGTCTCTCACATTTTCCCAAGCGAGTGATACTTGTCATACCTATGGTGGTACCCTTCCTTCAGTGCTGAGCCAGAGAGAGCAAGGTAATGGAATTATTTTTGAAAACATGTTTTATTCTGATCTGGGAGCCAAGTTAGTTCTGAGAGGCTTTGGGGAATTACTACATTAAAAAAATCTTCTTAAACTACTTTGTTACAGAATAGGTGAAAGAATCTCTTTGTAGGTAAGCCAGAGGTATTCGTTGACATTTTTAGTGTATCTTTAATTTGAGTAAGTCAAATGCTTTAAAAAAAAAAAAAAATCTCTTTCTGACAGATTTTATTACATCCTTGCTTCCGGAAATGGAAGCTACTTTATGGATTGGTTTGCGCTGGACCGCCTATGAAAGGATAAGCAAATGGACGGATAACAGAGAGCTGACATACAGTAACTTTCACCCATTATTAGTTGGTGGGAGGCTGCAAATACCAACACATGTAAGTTTTTTAATCAGAAATCTATATAGCTCAGGGCACCTGGGTGCTCAGTCAGTTGAACATTAGGCTCTTTATTTCAACTCAGGTCGTGATCTCAGGGTTATGAGATCCAGCCCTGCCTTGGGCTCTTGCTGGGCACAGAGCCTGCTTAAGATTGTCTCTCTCCAAAGATAATTATCATATGATTGCTCTGATATGAGGAATTTGAGAGGCAGGGCCGGGGATCGTGGGGGTTAGGGAGGGAAAAAAATGAAACAAGATGGTACTAGGGAGGGAGACAACCCATAAGATACTCTTAATCTCAGGAAACAAACTGAGGGTTGCTGGAGGGGAAAGGGGTTGGAGGGATGGGGTGGTTGGGTTATGGACATTGGGGAGAGTATGTGCTATGGTGAGTGCTGTGAAATGTGGTAAGACTGATGATTCACAGACCTGTACCCCTGGAGCAAATAATACATTATATGTTAATTAAAAAAAAAAAAGATTCTCTCTCTCCTTTTCCCCTCTGCCCCCACTCCCCACTTCTGCTTTCGTGCATATATGTGTGTGCACACTTGCTCTCTCTCTCTCTCTCTCTCTCTCTCTCTAAAAAAGAAAAAAAGTCTATATAGCTTTAAGAAATACCCAAGTCTCCTATAAATTATTGGATTAAGAACAAGGGTCTAGGGCGCCTGGGTGGCTCAGTGGGTTAAGCCGCTGCCTTCGGCTCAGGTCATGATCTCAGGGTCCTGGGATCGAGTCCCACATCGGGCTCTCTGCTCCGCGGGGAGCCTCCTTCCCTCTCTCTCTCTCTGCCTGCCTCTCTGCCTACTTGTGATCTCCTGTCTCTCGCTGTCAAATAAATAAATAAAAATAAAAATAAAATCTTTAAAAAAAAAGAACAAGGGTCTATTTTATGAATCCACTAAATGCAATGTTCAGAGAAGGCATATCTTCAAAGATAAAATGTAGATTAGTGGTTGCCAGAGGCTAAGGTACAAGGAAGGATTGGGAATGATGGTTGCACAATTGAACATACTAAGAACTATAGAATGTGTGCTTTAACTGGGTGACTTGTATCTCATCTGAATCCCATCTCGGGAAAACTGTCCCAAGAAGAACCACAGGAGTTCCCTGGCATTCAAGCAAGTGCCCCAGGTTTTCACACTAGCTCCAGACTTCATAGCACTTACTTCACAACCACAAAAAAACCATCAGGTAGTGAAAAGGAAATAGAAGCAAATAAAAGTGCTTTACTTAACATTTTGGGATGTGAGGCTCTCTCCTGAGGCCAATAGTACAAAATCGATGATTAGTGATCATTTTTCCCTAGAAAAAAAAGGGAAAAAAGTATCATATTAACAATAACTACCCTAAACCATGATTCTGCTGCCCACTGCTCTGTCTGACCACCTTTTGCACAATGGCAAAGATGAAATTAACTTTAAACTCAGATTCCAAAGATATGCCCTAGACAATAATCAGCCAATGTTCCTGATGCAATATACCTTTGCTCAAGGTAGATGTTGGTGGCAAAGAGAACTCTGAGTCATGTGTAATTATGTACAAAGTAAATATTAAAATAATGTTGGTCACTATAGAAAATTTGAGAGTTATAGAAGAGTTAGCACAATACAGAAAACTATCAACCCTGATCCCACTTAGGCCAGTAGCTTTTAAAAAGATTTTCTTTATTTATTTGTCAGAGAGAGAGAGCGAGCACACAAGCAGGCAGAGGCAGAGAGAGAAGCAGGCTCCCTGCTGAGCAAGGAGCCTGATGCAGGACTGGATCCCAGGACCCTGGGATCATGACCTGAGCCAAAGGCAGCTGCTTAACTGACTGAGCCACCCAGGTGTCCCTAGGCTAGTAGCTTTTAAACTTGTAACCGTAACCCATAGTAAGAAATAATTTAAATTGCTATTTAGTACATGAATATAAATATAATATTGAATTGAAACAGATGTTTCAGGAAACAATACTTGCCCTTACAGGGTGTGCACACTGATATTTTCTTTCTATTCTATTCTACTCTGTCTAGTCTATTCTCCTTGTCCTATTTTATCCTATTTCATTATCACATATGTGAGTCAACTAAAGGAGTCTCAAACCATGTTTGAACCCTAATCTAGGAAATCACAATAAGTATTTCAGCATTATTTCTCCTAGGACTTTTTCATACATTATCTTTCTGACATAGATAAGATCTTGTATTCTGCTTTTCTCATTTAGTATTCTATCATAAGTAGTTTCTTATACCATTAAAAGATGTACTTGATAAGCATTTTAATAGTTAATGCAGTATTTCTTGATAGGTATGCCACCATTTATCTAACCAGTGCTGAGTGTTCAGGCTGTTTCCATTTTTGCATAATCATAAATAGTGCTACAGTGAACATTTTTGTGCATAATCTTTGGTTATAGTTCAGATTACCTCTTTAAGATAGATTTTGGAAGTCGATAGCCCAATCTAAAGATATAAGTAGTTAAAAGCTTTGATCACCAGATGCTTTCCAGAAAAGTTTATGAGTTTATATTTTTGTCAGTAATGTATTATGATTGCCATTCTATCCATACCAGCATATTAATAATTTCTAACATGTGTTGAGCAGCTAATATGTGTCAGGCACTTTGCTAATGCATCATATGCATTATTTCATTTAATCTGCGCAGTAGATGTGAAAAGGTCTGTTATTCCACCTCTAAGAAATGTAGAAACAGGAGTCATGTAACTTGCCCCCAGTTATGCAGCCACGCATGCAGTTGGCATTTAAATCTAGGTCCATGAGTCTGCAGAACCAGTGTTCTTAGCGTCTCTATGATGTTACGTCTAAGGATCACTGTCTTTTAAAAATTTTTGCTAATTTGGTAATTTAAATATATCAATCATGTTTTTGTTTATATTTCTCTATATCAAATGAAAACAAACTTCTGTAAGTTCAATAGTAATTTGAATTTCATCAGATATGAATGTTCTTATTCTTTGCCAATATTTATCAAACTCTGCTGACTCTGTTTCTTGTGTTTATTAAAAGTATTCCTGTAGTTTTTTTTTCTTAAATGCTGAATACTGAAGATATTATAGAAATAGGTTTTGATTTTTTGCACAGGTGTACATTCAAATCTGTTTTTCTCCCTTTTCTCCTCCATTTCTTTTAGGTTAGAAAGTTCATCATATAAATGTTAGTTAAATATATGTGTATATTTTCTTTGCCTTTGTCTCCTGACAGCATGATACACTGTGGTTTATGGTATATATTGTCAGTGAATACTATTTTTAGTATATGTGCTGCCGAAGCGAGCACTTGTCAGTGAATACTAAATGCTTTTCCCTAATCTTGTCTAACATCACTTGTTGCATATACTTCCATTTGTTAAAAGCAATTTACGATGCCTCCTTTATCATATATTGTGTGTGTGCATGAGTTATACTCTTATATAACTCTGACCTTGATCTAAATACTATAATTTTACATATTTAAAAAATATAATAAAAATAGTTACCTTTATATATACCTTTAAAAATAGTTTTAGCTATTCTTGTCCATTCTTCCAAACTATAATTATTTGGTCAATCTCCAACTAAAACAAATTTTTAAAATTCTGATAAAAATTTAACAATATTTTAGGGAGAATTAACATCTTTTTATTAATCTTTCAATTAAAGAATATGGTATAGTATATCCATTTATTCAGGTCTTTCCTTAGAGCCCTCCGTATCTCATTGCTTCTAGGAGTGGCAGGTTTTTTCTTGATTTTCTCACTGACATGTAGAAACTTATTGTTTTAGTATTTTTATGTATTTATTTCATTGGCCATCTTACTTAAAATCTCTTATTACTTCTCAGAGTTTTTCACTAGATTTTGGGGGGTTTCCTAATTAGATAATCATAATCTTCAAATACCAGCTTATGCTTTATTACCTATGGTAGGACTTCCAGAACTGTGTTAGTACCAGAAGGAATAACCACCATCCTAGACGTGACCTGGATTTTGTAGGAGTGTCTGCAGTCTCTCATTGTTACATGATGATGCTGACTCTTTGGGGTTTTTTGTTTGTTTGTTTAGTTGTTGTTTTTTTTTTATTTTTTAAGTAGACTCGACACCTAGCACAGACCCCAACATGGGGTTGAACTCATGACCCTGAGATCAAGACCTGAGCTGAGATCAAGAGTCCACTTTTACTAACTGAATCACCCAGGTGCACCAATGCCAACTCCGTTTAAGTTATATCATTCTGTAACTAGCTTATTTAGAACTTTTATTCAGGAAAAAATACTAATTTTTCTAAAGCTTATTTCCAGTATCTGCTAGAATTAAGTTAAACCATCTTCATCTTATCATAAAATCCGTAAAATGAATGTATTATTAACTTACTAGTATACGGAATTGGACTAATTAGAATTGTATTTGGGAATCTCTGTTCATAGAGTTAATTTTTTATGCTATATTGTCCGATTTTTTTTTCTGATAATGTTAGCTTCAGAAGATAAACTGACTAGCTTTCTGCCTTTGTGTTTTGAAATTATGACTCAGCCTGGAGAACTATCTTTCCCTGAAAGTTTGAAGGAATTACCTACAAAGTCATGTGATGCTAGAACCCTTTTCAGAGATCATTCTTTAATACTAAAGGGATTTGGTGCAGTGTTTGAATGCCTAAATGTCAAAATCACATTGTCTGGGTTTGAATTCCATTCAGCCATTTAGTATGCCTTTAAAAGTTCACTTAAGGGCGCCTGGGTAGCTCAGTGGGTTAAAGCCTCTGCCTTCGGCTCAGGTCATGATCCCAGGGTCCTGGGATCGAGCCCCACATCGGGCTCTCTGCTCCGCGGGGAGCCTGCTTCCTCCTCTCTCTCTGCCTGCCTCTCTGCCTAGTTGTGATTTCTCTCTGTCAAATAAATAAAATATTTTAAAAAAAAGTTCACTTAAGTTTTCTTTTCTTTTTTTTTTTTTAATATTTTATTTATTTATTTGACAGAGAGAGAGGTCACAAGTAGGCAGAGAGGCGGGCAGAGAGAGAGGGAGAAACAGGCTCCTCACTGAGCAGAGAGCCTGATGCGGGGCTCGATCCCAGGACCCAGAGATCATGACCCGAGCCTAAGGCAGAGGCTTAACCCACTGAGCTACCCAGGTGCCCTCATGGTCAACTCTTCAATGGAATTTTTTACAGGAGGAAAAATCCAATTTGTAATATAAAGTTCTCCTGCTAGGATCTTCAGACAGTTATAGTTTCATGATTGTTTGTATATGTTTGCCTTTTTTGTTTAGATTTTTGAGGAAGAGTCCCAATACCACTGTGCACTAATGCTCAACCTCCAAAAGTCGCCTTATACTGGGACATGGAATTTTACTTCCTGCAGTGAACACCACACTCTGTCTCTCTGTCAGAAATATTCAGGTATAAATTATTATCTAGATAACTATGGTACTTTATACTGTTAGAGATATGCAATATTTTTTCATAAAAATCTTATAAATGAATTAATATTAATTTATAAACATAGCTTCCTTAAAATTTCAACATGGCTAAATCCATATTGGTTCAGTGAGTCAGGTTATCTCAAATGGAATGTGATTTTTTTTCAATTAACATTGCTTTACTAAATTAAATATCAAAATTAAGTATCAGATGGAATTGGTTAAAAAGAGTTATCTAATTATAGTAAGTTGTGGTTGAATTTTGTTCTTTTTTCTACTCTGACATTTTTACTTTCTATCTTGGAGAAAAGAGAAAAAGTGTAATGTTTTTAATTGACTTTGGTAAACATTCACAATTAAGTTTATCACACACATACAAAAAGGTGTGAAGCATTATAAACAGATCACTGTGTATACCTCACTATAATCCAAATAAGGATAAAATGTGTGCTAAAAATAAGAATCATCCATATTTTCAAAGAGATGTTTTTAGAAGGTATTACATTGTTTTCATTGATCACAATGTTTTTAACAAATGATTAGAAAAAAAGTTGCCATGTAATGAAAACCTCAAGTAGATAATCCATGTATTTCTAAAGAAATTTTTGTTAAATTAAACCATGCTCATTTGTTCATACTGTTTAGTAACTGCTTTCTTCAGAGAAGTACTGTAAAGCAATAGTTCAGTACAGCTTTTTGTGGGTTGCTTTGTACATTTTTTTCATTGGAGCTCTCCCAGATGGAAACCTTGTAAGGGAACACCTAACACTTTCTCTTGTTGAAGGAGTTTAAACAAAGGAGGTATTTGACACCAACCTGAAATGGTAATCTTATCGCAGGCTACTTTTACTTACAGCTTTTTTTTCCTTCCTAAATCAGATCAACAAAAACGGAATTTTATTCTAATTTTAGAAAACAAGTGTTGTGGCTCACACATATACCTAAGGTATACAGCCAGACATACCTAGTTCGCCTAACCAAAATCCAAAACAAATGAATAGATAAGTAATATCTGAAGTACTTATTGTGGAGAACCTTGAGGAAATGTCCCATGACTTGCAGAGTGAGTGATTTTTTGTGTTTTTTTTTCCTTTTACACATAGAAGTTGAAAGCAAACAGACCTTGCAGAACACTTCAGACACAGTGAAGTATCTAAATAATCTGTACAAAATTATCCTGAAGCCTATGACTTGGTTTGATGCTCTAAGGGAGTGTCAGAAGGATAACATGCAGCTGGTGAGCATCACAGACCCTTACCAGCAGGCGTTCCTAACTGTGCAGGGTGTTCTTCATAACTCCTCTCTATGGATTGGACTCTCCAGTCAAGACGTAAGTTTTCAGTCCCAAATGCCCAGATTGGGTGATGGAATGTGAAATTTTTGTAGTACACAGCATTTCTCATATCAAACTGAAAGAACCTGGAGATTGTCAAGTCTTACTACAGTGAGTAAATTTAATGACGTGAATTTTTAGTGGCCGTCATCTTTTACTTTTGAAAGGTCTGGTGCTTTATTGTTTAGATGAAGAAAAAGTTCAAGTGGACATGTGTAGCTGAACACTTCTTTTTATTCTAGTTAAAGACTGAGTGGGAATCAGGAACTGCCCTGCCTCCCCCAGCCAATGCAAAGGAGAGAGGAAGAAAAGAATTTTAAAAATCAGAGTTCAATTGAGGGAGAGCGGGGGCTGAGAGCTCAGAGAGAGAGGAAGAGAAAGAATCCCAAGCAATGTCCACACCAAGTGCAGAGCCCAGTATAGGGCTCCATCTCACAACCCTAAGTCATGACGTAGGCAGAAGTTAAGAGTCAGACGCTCAACTGACTGGGCCACCCAGGTGCCCAGTAAATTTTTTTAAAAGGAAATTAAAATCACCTGTAATCCCAGTACCTAGTAATAAATATGATTTAATAATTTGGTATATATTTCTCAAGGTTTTTCCTATACATATGTATATTTTTTAAGACATTTGGAATCATACTATTTTTTAACTTTTTTTCATCACTTAAGGATTTTGACATTGTTTCTTATCTTATTTTTTCTTCTAAGATTTTATTTATTGGGGTGCCTGGGTGACTCAGTCATTAAGCAGCTGCCTTCAGCTCAGGTCAGGAGAGTGAAGAGCGGACTCCCCACTGAGCAAGAAGCCCAGGACTCTGGGATCATGTCCTGAGCTGAAGTGTGTAAGGCTCAACCAACTGAGCCACCTGGGCACCCTCTTACCCTATTCTTCTTCACCTATGTTTCTCTTTTTCCTTTCACTCTTTTAACAGGTTTATTACATGACTGTATAAACTGCCTTAAATCTTTGGAACGTGACAGGATACAAATAAAACTTTACATTGAAAGCAATGAAAGAGTACTGAAAGAGTTTAAACATGGTAGTAACATTAACAGATTTTTACCTAAGAAGAATTATTTTGGCAGAGGGCAGGTGAGGAAGTGAGCACTCTAGAGCTTTCTTGTAAAAAATTCATGCAGGAGCTGATGATGTTGGCCTGAACTAATGCCTGAGGCAGTTCTGGGTTATATAAAGTTCAGAGTGTGTCTGCAGGAGCAGGTCACTTAGGTATGTAGAAGTGGAAGTACATAGAAATAGAGGAAGTCACCAAGGCTGGGGAACTGATGAGCCATCCACATGAACATGAATGGCCATAAGTCAATGGTAGGACTAAGAGGACAGAGCAAGACATGGGGCATCACCTTAGTGAATGTCAGGGAGGAACAAGGAGGCCAAGTTATAAGTGAAAGTCAAAAAGAGGCAAGGAATCTGGGAGTTTGCATAAGCCCTAAAGGAAATGACTGAAGGGAATAAAAATACTCCATTCTCATAGCCCTGTGGTATCTGAGAATGGAAAAATAAACAACCTTTCCCTGTGGGTATTGAAAGGACATTATTCCTGTAGAAAAGATAGGTTTTAATTAAGGTCAAGAATTTAGTTAAGAGATACTTACAGTCTTAATAAAGAAAGAGGGTATTCAGCAGAGATAGAGGGTACAGGGATTTATCTACAAGGAATAAAAGTTCCAAAGGACCAGATACCTGGGTAAGTTGTGAAGGCAGCAGAGGTGAAGGAATCCAGGGGAATGCTAACATCACATGGCCAAAGGACCACATCTGAGGCCACAGGGGTTTAGGAATTAACTGGCCACAAAGTTACAGCTGGAACCCTGGTAGAGAACAATTTCAGAATGAAAACAGTTGTTGGTGTTGAAGCTTAAACATGTTTGCTATTTATGGTTCACTAAAGATATTGTGTGTGGCCTTTACCCAATATCCAAATCAACCACTGATGTAAAATTGCCTTGGGTCTCAGGACAGCTTATGTCATTGGGTCAGTGTACAAGGCCTGGTGCTCTGGCAGCACCTTGGAGAAGCACAGCAGGTCTGTATCCCCACAGTCCATCCCCTGGACTTTGTACCTATTCTGTAAAGTCTCTCTCAGGGTAGGTGGGTGGTCAGGCCCTTGGCAAGATGTAAAGACGGACGGATGTTCACAGTCTTTTAGTGCACAATGAAATAGAGTGAATAAGGAAGCTTCTCCATAAACCCAAGTGTGAAAGCAGCCTGAGTCACAGTTAAGAGGAAGGGAGCTAATATTTATGAGGCCATGTATACCTGCTGGCCATTATGTGTTTTACACATCACCCCACTAATTCCAGCCCTGAGGTTAAGTGTCACATCCATTAATAGCTGAGGGGATGGAAACATGGCAAAGTAAAATCAAAAACTAATAGATGACTGCACCAGAATTCCAAACTAGATATGCTTTAGCTCCAGCCCATGTTCTTTCCACTCCTACATGTTGTTTCTCTGACTTCCAACAACCCATAGTTCCAATTATGTGTGAGGCAGCTCAGTCTAACGGCTCAGACCATAGGCTCTAGAGTCTGATGGCCTGGATTAGAATCCCAGCACTGTGCACACAACATGCCTTCAGTTTCTCATTCGTGAAATGGATACAATAGTTCATTCTCATATGGTTGTTATGAAGATTAAGTAAATTAATATTTGCAAAGCCCTTACAACCGTGCCTGGTGCATGGTAAGTCTATGAAACTATGTGTTAAATGTAAGGTCAAATTTAAAAATATATATATATGTGAGGTAAAATTAAAAGTCATTAGATTGATGAGGGACAAAAATAATAGAAAATGGGTAACACGGAGTATTGCCACTTGAAATGTATTTCTGCGGTTTACAGGATGAACTCAACTTCGGCTGGTCAGATAGAAAACATTTTCCATTTAGTCGCTGGGCTGAAAATAATGAGCAACTTGAAGACTGTGTAATATTAGACACTGATGGATTCTGGAAAACATCTGATTGTGATCATATGCAACCAGGTGCTATTTGCTACTATCCAGGAAGTATGCTAATTTTAAATATTTTAACTCTTCAATTATTATCAGTCTCATGAATAGTGAGATTTAGAGGGGGTAGTTTTGTAAAATCTGGTTCTGAAATTATAATCATATCCTTTTTTATAACAAAATTTGTCATGAAAATTTGTATTAAAGTAGAATTATTATGTGTTGGGTACTTTGTCATTGATTTATTTTAGACATGTTATATCTTTATTTTTGTCAGCTGACAATGGTACTTGGTCTTTCAGTTTTAAGTCCCTACTTCCCTCATTTTGTATATATTTCATGTTTATATTCTGTAGGAAACTTGATTCGTGAGAATTTTTTTGGTAATTCTTATCAATAACAGTTTCTTTTTTTTTAATTTTTTAAATTTTTTTATAAACATATAATGTATTTTTATCCCCAGGGGTACAGGTCTGTGAATCGCCAGGTTTACACACTTCACAGCACTCACCATACATAGCGCATACCCTCCCCAATGTCCATAACCCCCCCCTTCCTTCCCTCCCCTCCCCCCAGCAACCCTCAGTTTGTTTTGTGGGATTAAGAGTCACTTATGGTTTGTCTCCCTCCCGATCCCATCTTGTTTCATTTATTCTTTTCCTACCCCCCAAACCCCTCATGTTGCATCTCCACGTCCTCATATCAGGGAGATCATATGATAGTTGTCTTTCTCCGATTGACTTATTTCACTAAGCATGATACCCTCTAGTTCCATCCACGTCATCACAAATGACAAGATTTCATTTCTTTTGATGGCTGCATAGTATTTGATTGTGTATATATACCACTTCTTCTTTATCCATTCATCTGTTGATGGACATCTAGGTTCTTTCCATAGTTTGGCTATTGTAGACATTTCTGCTATAAACATTCGGGTACACGTGCCCCTTTGGATCACTGCGTTTGTATCTTTAGGGTAAATACCCAGTAGTGCAATTGCTGGGTCATAGGGTAGTTTATTTTCAACATTTTGAGGAACCTCCATGCTGTTTTCCAGAGTGGTTGCACCAGCTTGCATTCCCACCAACAGTGTAGGAGGTACCCCTTTCTCCACATCCTCGCCAGCATCTGTCATTTCCTGACTTGTTAATTTTAGCCATTCTGACTGGTGTGAGGTGATATCTCGTTGTGGTTTTGATTTGTATTTCCCTGATGCCGAGTGATGTGGAGCACTTTTTCATGTGTCTCAACAACAGTTTCTTTTTAAGAGTCACTGTTAAGATTCGTTTGTTTGTACGTAACAGTAACCAGCTCAAGCTAGCTTAAGCCAAAAGGGAAATTTAGATCCTCAAAAATGAGGTTATCACTGAGCTTCATGAGAATGGGAATCAGAAACTGGATGGAATCAGGAACCCAGAGATACTGTGTCCCACCTATCCCTTCTGTTTCTCTCTGTGGATTTGTACTCTTCTTTTCATGTACTTTCTGCTTCTCTCTGCACATGTTGAAACACGGCAGCTCTGTAGCTCTCGATTATAGCTGTAACTGGAAATGAATTGACTCTCCCTGCAATCCACTTTCCAAATTCTTAGAGAGAATCTGATGCACCCAACTGAGTAAGGTATACGATCTCTAGCCTCGTCAGAAGAAAGTGGTTATACAACTGCCGGGGCCCACATTTGTGCATTTGCAGTAGAAAGAAGATACATGTACTTTCCAGACAAAGGGAGTTGTGAGCTGGGAGACATTTTGAATGGTCTCTACTGCATATTAAATCTGTTTGATTGGCTTCGAGTAGAGCATATCTATGTTTTCATCTTCTTAAATGACTTTTTCATAAAATTTTTTAAAAAGCCAGATTTTCTAGATGTCAGATTTTCAACTACTTCTGTTTGCTTTCATTTAAAGCAACAACTTAGAACAGCACATATTTCATTAAAATGTACCTTTAAAAAATAAATAAAAAATAAAATTAGAAATTTTATTTGTAAATAAAATTTTATTTTTAAATAAAATTAGAAATTAGAGAAGATATTGGTAAAGAGAAACTTAAAGATGAATTCCCAAAGTAATAGGTAGGTGCCCATTATTAATATCTTTGTATCGTCTCTGAGGTTGCCCCTTGTATTTGAGGTTTGGTGACACAGAAATGCAGAAGCTACATTTAACCTAACAGCAACTCATATTTTATATCCTTTCACTCATTTCACAGCAGGAGTGAGCGGAAGGAAACTGTGTTAAATAAATTTCTTCCAACAGAAACCCAGTTAAGAGGTCACATTATATTTGACTATAAACAGAACAAGCATCAATAGGCTATTATTTGTTGGCTTCTGGAATATTCCCTACAAATCAAGCCTAATTACCATGAACAGGATTTAACATTTATGTGTAAAGTTAGAATTCATACCATTGCCTTTTTTTTTCAGATGAGACTGAAAAAGAGATCAGAACAGTTGAGAGTGTTCAGTGTCCATCTCCTGTTTTATTTACTCCATGGATACCATTTCAGAACTCTTGCTACAATTTCATAATAGCAAAGACTGAATATACTGCAACACCAGATGAAATTCATTCTAAATGCCAGAAACTGAGTAAGTACCTTATGCGGCCATTACATGTATGTTCATTAAAAAACAAGTTTCGGGGCACCTGGGTGGCTCAGTGGTTAAAGCCTCTGCCTTCGGCTCAGGTCATGATCCCGGGGTCCTGGGATCAGGCCCCACATCGGGCTCTCTGCTCAACGGGGAGCCTGCCTCCTCCTCTCTCTCTCTGCCTGCCTCTCTGCCTACCTGTCATCTGTCAAATAAACAAATAAAAATCTTTAAAAAAAAAAAAGTCTCACCTGAGTGTGTTATAAGTATTTATAATTAGCACTAGAGTGCAAAAATATTCATCTCCTAATTTCTACATTATGAACAAAAAAAGTATAAAAATTTGTGTTTAGTTAAAATGGAGAATATAAGAGTTACTTCTTTACCCATCCATTAGAGAGCTAGTCTGTCTTTATATGTATAAACAAAACGAGTTCTGCTTAAAAAGCAAAAAGAAATGACTCTAGCAAGCAGAGAACTGGATGTTAAACCAAGGTAGACTGTAGACAAAGTGAAAATAGGTGAATTTGGGTTGTTGAAGGCTCAGATGGGTAGTCAAAAGCAAAGAAACAGCTCTGCTTCAAAGAAATATGTATTTCACACTTTCAACTCTTGGGATTCTTCAGATATTCCCTGTGAGATCCACTGAGGACTTATGACTTCTGAACAGTGGACCTGTGAACTGTGGGAAGCTCTTTTGGATAATACCAAACCATTATTCTCAAAAGTGTGCTGTTTAGAAACTAGTCTTGAGAGGTAGTCTAAGAAAAGGATCCTTACAACAAGAAAAAGGTTGAGAAATACTATACACCATTGCTTCCGGTTAGACATTGTCATATGTACATCAGCATATCCTTTAAGAAGTACTGTCATAAATGAACTAGTTTAACTTCATGTAACAGTGTTTGTGATGCTTTTATCCACCCAGTCTTTTTCTGAGAAACTCCTGCTAATTTCCTGAGGAACGCTTTTTGGGAAATATTAAACTTTTTTAATCCTAATATAAAGAGCGATATCTAAGGAAGTGAAGATCTATCTTGTAGATCATCCAAGAGGTTTTTTTTATTATTGTCTTTGGATGTGTATTATTAATATGGGTAAATTTGTGCCAATTCAAAATAAGCCTTAAATGAGGAAAAGTGAAGTGAATCAGTGTTTTAAATTCTCTACTCATCTGCTAGTTTTACACTATTCTCTAAGAACAAATTTAACATCGAAATGTTAGGGACACCTGAGTGGCTCAGTTGGTTAAGCGCCTGACTCCTGATTTGGGCTCAGGTTGTAGTTTCAGGGTTGTGAGATCAACTTTATGAAGGGCTAAGCATGGAGCCTGCTTAAGATTCTCTCTCTGCCTCTTCCTCTGTCCCTCCCTTCCCATGTACTCTCTATCTTTCTAAAGAAAAAACAAAAAACTAAAATAACATCAAAATGCCTGAAAACTTCTTAATCTATTCATTTTAGTACAATGAAATCATTTTTTTAATGTATTTATTCATTTGAAAGAGAGAGCCCTAGCAGAGGGTGGGGCAGAGGGAGAGAATCTCAAGCAGACCCCTCATTGAGCACAGAGCCCTGTGGGGAGCTGGTTCTTATGACCCTGAGATCATGACCTGAGCTGAAACCAAGAGTTGGGTGCTCAACTGACTGACCCACTCAGGAGCCCCAGTACAATGAGATAGTTTTAATTTACATGTCTCTCTTATTTTCGAATATTGTTTTTGAGTTTATTTAGCTGGGAAATAAAACTTTCTAAATCTATCAAAATAAAGTGTTCTAGATAAGTAATTATTAAAATTATTGACTATTTTTTATTTAACAGATCCAAAATCACATGTTCTGAGTATTCGAGATGAAAAAGAGAATAACTTTGTTCTTGAGCAACTTCTGCACTACAATAATATGGCTTCATGGGTTGTGTTAAGTATAACTTATGAAAGTAAGTTGTAAATCAGCTGATTTTCTGTACTTATATTCATACTTTATTATACACTATTTATCAAGCCACAAAAATATAGTTCTTCAAAATATGTTTACAAATATATAAAATTATAATTATGCACTTAGCAGAACTCCTTTTCTTTGATATATTCGTTTTTTTAAAGATTTTTATTTATTTATTTGACAGAGAGAGAGACAGCAAGAGAGGGAACACAAACAGGGAGAGTGTGAGAGGGAGAAACAGTCTTCCCGCTGCACAGGGAGCCAGATGTGGGGCTCGATCCCAGGACCCTGGGATTATGACCTGAGCCGAAGACAGACACTTAACGACTGAGCCACCCAGGCGCCCCAGCAGAATATCTATAAATAACCAGACAATTTTTAGATCTCAAATCTGCCATTAAAATGCCTTTACCACCAAGGTTAGAGTTAAATGGTGGAAAATAATTTCCTTTCTCCACTATCTCTCCTACCTATTCAAGACTAACTAAAAATGACCACACTGCCATAGAAATCTTTAATATTTACCTTGTATCTCTACGATGTATATGGGATAAATGAGAATGGAATTATACTTCCATTAACCTTGCACCTTTGGGGTTACAGCATTGGCTTGGACTATGAGTTAGAAAAATGAGAAACAGTTTGACAATGAGATAGATTATTTGAAATTGGGACTAAATGCCACAAGTCCAAGGCATAATTGCTATGAAATTTTTTAAAGATTCATTCATTCATTTCTTTTAGAGGGGGAGGAGAGAGAGAGTGCATGCATGCACACACAGTAGCAGCGGAGGGGGAGAAGAAGAGGGAGAGAATCTCCAGCGGACTCCCTGCTAAGCAGGAGCCCCACCTAGGAGCTCAACCCCACGAACCTGAGATCATGACCTGAGCTGAAATTAAGAGTCAGTCACTGGGGCGCCTGGGTGGCTCAGTGGATTAAGCCGCTGCCTTCAGCTCAGGTCATGATCTCAGGGTCCTGGGATCGAGCACGGCATCGGGCTCTCTGCTCTGCGGGGAGCCTGCTTCCTCCTCTCTCTCTGCCTGCCTCTCTGCCTACTTGTGATCTCTCTCTCTGTCAAATAAATAAATAAAATCTTAAAAAAAAAAAAAAAAAAGAGTCAGTCACCAACTAAGCTACCCAGGCACCCTGCTATAAAATAATTTTTAAAACACAGACCCTAATAATAGCAGAAATAAGACCAATTTAGAAAAATACTCAATTAGAGATATCCTGAAAATCATAGAAGTTTTGGAATTAGGAAAAAAGTCACTCTGAAACATCACACATCACACATTTTTTAGCCAAAAAGGATGGTGGGCCCTAATAAGGGGCATAGGACAATGACAGCCAAAGGCATAAGCTAAATTATTCAAATATGACCATTTTTAAAATAATCTTCTTGGTGTACCCAGGTGGCTTAGTTGGTTAAGCATCAGCCTTTGGCTCAGGTCATGATCCCAGGGTTGTGGGAAAGAGCCCTGCATCACATCTGGCTCCCTGGTCAGTGGAAAATTGCTTCTCCCTCTGCCTTTCTCCCTGCTTGTGCTTCCTCTCAAATAAAGTCTTTAAAAATATATATAGCTTTCTCCTTGCTATCTAACCTGACTCATTTTTTAGAGTTGCCGAAGTTTTTCTTAAATATTTATGGCATACAGATGAGTTAACAAAAATTAAGCTATCAGGCAATAGGTGAGACTTAGGTTGCCAATCAAAAATGAGTTCATCATAGTGGGACTTAAGATCCCAAATCCTTTCTCCAATGACACTTGAATACCATTAAAACTAGGAAGGGGAAAAAAAATGGAGAGAAAGTAGGTGGGAATTTTCTAGGCTTTACCTGGAAATGACTGAGGAAACAGTGTTCCCGAAGAGACCAGTGGAGACCACACCCAGGACATAGAAATTTCAATTTTACCTTCTGATATACTGTTAGTTATATTGTCAGAAACAACTAAAAAATATTCTGTATTCTGAAAAGCATTTTCAGATCTTAGACTTCCTTTTAAGCATTGTAACTTCTTTTTATAAATTGTACGTGTAACAAAATTTCAACCAAAGTATATAGACATGAATTCACATGATATAGAAAGATGTTTCGGGGCACCTGGGTGCTCAGTGGGTTAAGCCTCTGCCTTCGATTCAGGTCATGATCTCAGGGTCCTGGGATCAAGCCCCGCATCAGGCTCTCTGCTTGGCGGGGACCCTGCTTCCCCCTCGCTCTCTGCCTACCTCTCTGCCCACTTGTGATCTCTCTCTGTCAAATAAATAAATTAAAAAAAAAAAAAAGAAAGAAAGATGTCTCAAGCAAATAGCAAATTTGGTTTAAATCTAATTCTTACGGGGTTAATTCACATCCATAGATTTGTTTAATTATTTCAGTGTACTTAAATAATATTTAATTATAATACCACTGGTGCAAAGGATTTTTTTTTTTAAGTTCTGACTTTTCAGAAGTAAGACTATGTACAGAAACTACTAAGAAACTGGAAGGGGAGATGAACCATGAGAGACTATGGACTCTGAAAAACAACCAGAGGGTTATGAAGGGGCGGCGGGAGGGGGTGGGGTGGGGTGGGAGGTTGAGGAACCAGGTGGTGGGTAATAGGGAGGGCACGTACTGCATGGAGCACTGGGTGTGATGCCAAAACAATGAACACTGTTATGCTGTAAATAAGCAAATAAAAATAAATAAATTAATTTAAAAAAAAAAAAAGAGAAGTCACTTTTCAACTGAAAGATGCTTTAAGCCAAATGAAAAAGTGGGCCTTTTGTATAGCAGTTTTAGGAATATACCATCAACCATCATGTTAGCCAGAAAATCGTCAGTTTAACATTTGGGGAAAGGGAAGGAGGGCCTGGAAGACATGAGGTGGATATAAAGCAGTGAGCAAGAACCAGATCGTGTGTGCAGTGTTTCTAATGTGTCTTTGCTGCAGGCGCATGTTTATTTATTTTTTTAAGATTTTATTTATTTGCGAGAGAGAGAATGAGAGAGAGCGAGCCCTTGGGGGAAGGGTCAGAGGGAAAAGCAGACTCTGTGCTGAGCAGGGAGTCCAATGCAGGACTCGATCCTGGGACTCCAAGATGATGACCTGAGCTGAAGGCAGTCACTTAATCAACTGAGCCACCCAGGTGCCCCAAGGCACATGTTTAGGTATACCACCTCAGAAGATGGTCGTCAGTGAAAGGTACAAATAACCAGGACAACAATGGGTATGTGTACTTTATAGTGACTTCACTCTTGATGCCAACTCATAATTTTAATAAGCCTAGCAACTTATTTTTCAGAAACTTTGATATATTCCCTCACACAATCCAGCCATTTAAGGTATACAATTTATTGACTTTTAATATAGTCACAGAGTTGTTTAGCTATCACTACCCCAGAAAGAAACACCATACCATTAGCACTCCTTCCTGATTCTCTATCCCTTCTCCCTAGTTCCAACTACTGATCTACTGATCAAGTACTGATCTATTTCCTGTCTCTACAGATTACCTATTCTAGGCATTTCATATAAATGAGATCATACAATATGTGAATTTTTTTGTGATTGGCTTGTTCTACTTAGCATAATGCCTTATGCATGTAGCACTGTAGTATGTATCTGTCTTTTATGGCTGAGTAATATTCTATTCTGTGGATATACTGTATTCTATTTACCCGTTCATCAGTTGATAGACATTTAGATTCTTTTCACTTTTTTGGTTGTGAATAATGCCACTATGAACATTGACATACAGGTTTCTGTGTGGATGTATATTTTCATTTATCTTGGGTATATACCTAAAAGAAGAATTGCTGGGTCTTTTTTTAACCCTTTGAAGAACTAACAGATTGTTTTCCTAAACTGCTATGCCATTTTCCATACCTTCCAGTTTTTCTACATCTATGCCAACACTTATTTTTATCTCTTTTTTTTGATTGTAGCCATCCTGGTAGGTATGAAGATACCTGACTAAAGATATTAAACATAATTTTATATGCTTATTATCTACTTGTATGTCATCTTTGAAAAAGCTTTATGCAGATCATTTACCCATTTTTTAAATTATTTGTCTTTTTTATTGTTGAGTTATAAACCTTCTTTAAACATTCTTTACATATTCTGGATATATAAGTCCCTTGTCAAACTATTTGTAAATATTTTCTCCCATCACTTTATTTTTTTATAAGTAAGCTCTATACCCAACATGGAACTCAAACTCACTACTCCAAGACAGAGAGTCACAACCCTACTAACTGAGTCAGCCAAGTGTCCCCCACCATCACTTTGATAGTAGAATTTGTAACACAAAACTTTTTTAAAGATTTTATTTATTTATTTGCAAGAGCAAGTGTTTATAGGTTTATAGGTTTAGCTTTTACCTTTAGGTCTATATGATCTATTTTGAGTTAATTTTCTATATGGTAAAATGAAAGGTTCTAACATATTTACATATGTAAATATGTTTATATGTATATTTAAGTTTATATAAATCATATATATATATATATATGTATATATATATATATATATATATATTTGCATGTAGATATCCTGTTGTCCTAGGGACTACTCTTTTGTATTGAATTGTCTTGGCACCCTTGTCAAAAATCGGTTGACTGTAGTGCCTGGGTGGTTCAGTGGGTTAAGCCTCTGCCTTCGGCTCTGATCATGATCTTAGGGTCCTGGGATGAAGTCCCACATCAGGCTCTCTGCTCAGCCGGGAGCCTGCTTCCCACTCTCTCTCTGCCTACTTGTGATCTCTTTCTCTCTGTCAAATAAATAAAGTCTTAAAAAAAAATCGGTTGACAAAAATACGCTCAATTGTGTATGGTTTTAGGTCCAAAGAAGGGATTTCTATTACTAGTTTTGTAATGTGTTAATTTTTAAATAAAATAATATTCATTTTTGTTATAATTAAACATATATACAGGAGAAATGAAAATTTGACTTTAAAAATAGCAAAACATAAAGCTTATTACAGGATGGTGAAATTATAAGCAAATTTTCATTTTTATAATTTACACTTTCCAAATTAAAAATAAGCATGATTTACCGTTATAATCAGAAAACATTTTAAAGAAATATACATAATCATATAGCTTTTTAGAAAGTAAGTAAAGAAGAAAGAAAATCAGTTGAGTTTGAAATATTAAGTATAATTCAAGTCTTCATTTAATCTCTAAACATAGAAAAAAATGTTTCTTCCCTAGATAATTCTCTTCTGTGGTCTGATAAGACCACGCTGTCATACACAAATTGGAGAGGAGGAAGACCAGATATAAAAAATGACAAGTTTTTTGCTGGCTTGAGTACTGATGGCTTCTGGGATATTCAAGCCTTCAATGTTATTGAAGAAATACTTCACTATACCCAGAACAGCATTCTTGCTTGTAAAATTGAAATGGGTAAGTATGCTAATGTAGACATTATACCAGGGAAAGAGAACATAGGGCCATCACCTCCATGAGTGGGAATCATGCAACTGTATTTTTTGAGTGCCACCTCTATTTTCTGTCCTATGAAAGTTACTACAGCAGTTAGAGGAAGGAAAAGACACAGTCCATGGTGTCATGGTCTTGAAATCAAAGAGTAAAACGTAGTTGGGGAAATAGCACTTAACTCTTTAGCTCTGTTTTGCATAGGTTAATTTTACGTTATTTGGTACTGGCTTACGTTTGTTGGAAAGTCAAAAGAGATCAGCGAAAACGGGAATAGTAAAAACGAAATGCTTTGAGGACAAGGCAAGACATGGTTGGGTCTTGAAGACTGGATACGATTTTTATAAATAAGAAAGTGTAAAGTTTTGACATTCTAGCCTAAAAATAAATGTCTCTTAAGCTTGCCCAATTCCTTGCATAAATCTATTTTTAAATGCATATCAGTTTTAAATTTTTCACAGCTTAGAAAGTGTTATAATGGCCACTATGGTATAAGACCTCTGCTAACATCCAGATCTCCCTTCATAATGCCACAGAATAACTTTCTGGAGCACCATTTCAATCAGCAATCTCCAGTGTTTCCCTGTTACCAATTACTTTGAGTCCATGTAAGCCTCTAAGACTTCTTAGAAAAACTATCTATTCTAAAATTCTAGGCTTTCTTCCAGCCCCCGTTTCTTCTCCCCATTCTTGGCTCAATAAGGCTCTCTTTGTGTCAGGCTGATCTCTTAATTGTCCCATGTACAGTATATGCTTGATCCTCATTTGCACCTTATGTATGTTTTTTTATGGACAAGAAGTCTTCCACCTTTTTTTTTACTTCTTTAACAAACTTTTTATTTTAGAATGAATTTTATATTTATAGAAAAGTTACAGAGACAGTACAGAAAATTCCCATATACACCATAACCAATTTCCCTATTGATGACATCTTACATTACTATTGTACATTTGTCACAACTAATAAACCAGTATGATAGATTACTATTCACTGAAGTCCATCTATTATTCAGATTGTTTTCATTTTTTACTTAATGTCCCTTTTCTATTCAGGATGCTATCTGGAATACTATATTACATATAGTCATCTTGTCTCCTTAGGTTTCTCTTGGCTGTGAAAATTTCTTAGACTTTTCTTACTTTTGATGACCTTGACGGTTTTCAGGAGCATAGGTCATGTATTTGTGGAATGTGCCTCACTTTGGGTTGACTGATGTTTTTCTCATGACTACAGTTGTGAGTTTGAGGTTTAGGAAAAAAAAAAAAAAAACACACAGAGGTAAAATATCATTTTTATCACATCCTAGGAAAGGTATATGCCACCAACACGACTTACCACTGTTGATTTTAACCTTGATCACCTGGCTGTCAATGATGGTTGTTAACTTTCTCCACTGCAAAGTTACTCTTTTCCCTATTTCCATACCATACTGTTCAGAAGGAAGTCACTATAATCAGCTCACACTCACAGACTGAAGAGTTATTCATCTTCCTGAGGGGGCATATCTATGTAAATTATTTGGAATTCTACTGTACAAGAGATTTGTCTATTCTCTCCCAGTTTTAAATTTGTTCAGTCAATTGTTTATATCAGTATGGGCTCATGGTTATATATTTTATACTTTGGGTTATAATCCAATGTTCGAGTTGTGGCCATTGGGAGTTCTTTCACTTGGTTCGTGTGCCTCTTTGAAATACCTTCATCGTTGTGGTTTTGTTACTGTTAATGTTATTCTTCATTTGTTTTTAGCTTACCTTCTGGTTATCTTACTTCTTTTTAGTCCTAATTTCATCTAACCTAAACTCTGCAAACTGAATTTGTTAAGCAGACTTTCTGACTCTCTTACTTCAGAGGAATCGCTCCTTCTCTACTCAGTCATGCATATCATATAATGGTTAATTGTCTGGCCTGCATTTCAGGTATTATTGTTTTCTGTCCCCAATTCCTATGTGAGCTCCTTACATGAAAGACAATGTTTATACCTTTCTTTAATCAACCAGACAACTGTAATATTTAAGAACCTATTATATGTGTTGTGGCTATAAGAAAAATAAAGTCTGCATTTTACTTCCCTTGTTAATAAGAAATCCAGTTTTATTTAACTTTAGAAATGATTGCATTTCCAGTCTTACCCAAAATATGTATTTTAAATAATTTAAATAATATCACTAATACTTTTAATTTAAATGTTGTAGTTGACTACAAGGAAGAATATAATGCTACTCTGCCACAGTTTATTCCATATGAAGATGGTATTTATAACGTTATTCAAAAAAAGGTAACATGGTATGAAGCATTAAACATGTGTTCTCAAAATGGAGGTTATTTGGCAAGTGTTCATGACCAAAATGACCAGCTCTTTCTGGAAGACATCGTAAAACGTGACGGATTTCCACTATGGGTTGGGCTCTCAAGTCACGATGTAAGTCTTGTCTTATTTTCCAGAAATTTTCCAAATGTGTTAGAAGGTTGGAAATTTGAGCATAATATATTAATTCAAAGTAAGACATCAGATTAAGTCCTGGGACTCAATTTGCATGCCTAGTGCTTTCTTACCTTTTGGCAAATAGAAAATTTTATCTTTTTGCAAATAGAAAATTATATGTGTAGAATGCAGTAGGGCAAATGGTGGATTGCAGCTGCCCTAGACACTGCCAGGCCAACCCAAGGACCCAGGAGATGAATATCTCAACATCACCTCTCTGTCACCTAGTTGGGGAGAACCAATTGGAAATCAGGGAAAACAGGAATAGCACAGAATCAGAAAAACCTGAATTCTAGTACTGGTGGTGGGTCTTCCATTTACATGTTCAGGAATTGTGAGCAGATTACTTAACCTTTGAAAGCTTATTTCTTCTTCATCTGTAAAACTGGGGTGATAATATTTTCCTTAATATAAGATTATAGTGAATATTAACACATAAAGTTATATAAGATGCCAAATAAAATTCTTCATATTAGGACTAATAAATGCATGTTTTCTTCTCACTTTCCCCCCTACAAACTGCACTATTTGAGAATAATGTTTTGGTAGTAAACATATCTTTTGTGCCACTATTTGAATCTTATTAATTAGTATATTCATATACCTATATAATGTCCAGTATACCAAAAATAGGCATCTATTGAGATTAGAATTGAAGGCCTAATTTAAATAATCTTTAGAACAAAGTAAAGAACATGAAAGAAAGCATGACAAATTAGGATTATAGAATCAGAGGAAAACCAAAAGTAATCTTCCCATATGAGTTTCTTGGGAAATATTTTTTTCTTCCAGTCCCCTGCTGTTTGATGGCTTTCATAATATGAAAAAATGTAGCCAGAGACACAAACCACAGAACTCTAAAACATAAAAAACAATATTCGGAATAATATGGAGGTTAGGGTTGTAAATCTGTAATTCTGACAAATGGGAGCCATTTGCATGTCATTTAATTTCAAGTGTTATATAAACTCATCCTTAAGAAAAATAAATCTGGAGACAGAATATGGTAACTCTGTAAATTTAAACTTCTACTTAAATTACACCAGAGTAAATGTCTCAAATCAAAGCATCAAAAGTAAATCCCTGATTTTACAAATAAGTCCAGACCTACAACAATTGTAAGCAAATAATTAACAATCCATTTCAATACACACATATATATATTAGTATATATATACACATATATGTGTATATATAATATATAATACATATATATATAAGGAATATATATATATTCTTTTTTTTTTTTTTTTTTTTTTTTTTTTTTTTAAAGATTTTATCCATTTATTTGACAGAGAGAGAGATCACAAGTAGGCAGAGACGCAGGCAGAGAGAGAGGCAGAGAGAGAGGAGGAAGCAGGCTCCCTGCGGAGCAGAGAGCCCGATGCGGGGCTCGATCCCAGGACCCTGAGATCACGACCCGAGCTGAAGGCAGCGGCTTAATCCACTGAGCCACCCAGGCGCCCCAAGAATATATATATATTCTTAATGTTCTTTTTGAACATTCTTTTCTCTGGAATCAGGTTGTCTCTATTCTTTTTTTTTTAATCAATTTTTCTGCTATAAAAGTCCTAAACTTCTTTTAATCTCTATTATTCTTAAAACAGGGAAATGAATCAAGTTTTGAATGGTCTGATGGCAGTACATTTGACTACATCCCATGGAAAGATAAACAATCTCCTGGAAATTGTGTAGTCTTGGATCCAAAAGGAATTTGGAGACATGAAAAATGCAAGTCTGTTAGTGATGGTGCTATTTGTTATAAACCCACAAAATGTAAGACTTGGTTTTGAATAACTATATTTATTAAAATATGACATTTTGCTTTGTGCACATGATTTAATACTCAAAGGACTTTTTTCCAGTTTTTTGATAAGGTTTATTCACAAATCCTATAAAAATAATTTTGATACTTTGTGAAGAAAAACAAATTCGATAAACACATTCAGGCTATGTTCCCAAAGACTTTCAATTCCTCTGTCACTGGGTACATATTACTCTGGAATTTGTGAATTTTAATCTTCATTAGCAATGGTTTTCAAAGGCTGAAATGCTCCTTTTAAAAAAGAGTTCAGCAGCGTATAAATTTGAGAAATACCTTAGGCTTGATTTACCATATTGATGGTTCTGGAAGTTTCTATAGTAAAGAAATCTAGTTAACGTTGTGTAACTAAGCATTTTCCAAACTTACATGATCCTTAAAATCCAAGGGGAAAGCCCCTTCCATCAGAGACTGTCAGGGTTACCCTGACAGGTGGAGCCTTGAAGAAGAGCTTAAGAACCACGACCCCCTAGGTGCTGCAGAGGCCTGCTGGACAAGCCAAGAGATGGTGGCAGTAGCAGTTTTTAGCACTTGCCATGCTTTCTGCTCCAAAGAATCCTCCACAGAAGATTCAACACTTGGAATTAAACAGATTCAAGAGGAAAAAATGTAAAAACCTTATCCAGAGAAGGAAGTGACTACAAGAAAGGGAGAATGATACCGAGAATGAGGAATGAACGGATAACCAAGAACTGACATCTCACTTGTTAGGTACAGAAAGTAGATGTAATGTTTTGGAAAAACAATTGGAATACATGAGAAATGTGGTAACGTATACAAAAATGTAAAGAACAGCTGTGTTAGCTAAACAGACTTCATAGGATCAAGTAGAATGACAACACAAACAAACACAAGTTCAGTGCTGTACGGGGTTGAATAGTATCCCCCCCTGAATTCATGTCTACCCAGAACCTTACTTAGAAGTAGCCTTTGCAGAGTAATAGTTAAGAGGGGTCATGTAATGCTAATGCTTGATTAGGATGGGCTCTAAATCCAATGATGGCTGTCCTTGTAGAGGAGAGTAACAGACAAAAGGGAGAAAGTCCTTTGATGACAGAAGCAGAAATTGCCGTGATGCCGTTTCAAGCCACCAGAAGCGAGGAAGCCTGAAACAGATCCCCCCTCAGAGCCTCCAGAAGGAGCAAATCCTGCTGACACCTCAGTTTTAGACTTGCCTCCAGAACTATGAGAGAATAAATGTCTGTTGTTTTAAACCACCAGGTTTATAGTAATTTATTATGGCTGCTCTGGGAAACTAATACAAGAGCAAACTTTATTTTATTTTTTTAAAGATTTTATTTATTTATTTGACACAGAGAGTGAGAGAGCATGTACAGGGGGAGCATCAGAGGGAGAGGGAGATGCAGGGTCAGCTCAGCAGGGAGCCCAAAAAAGACCCAGACTCATGACCTGAGCCACTTCTGGGGATATACTCAAAAGAAATGGAAAGAGGAACTAGAATAGATATTTGTCCAACCGTGTTCACAGCATCATTATTCACAATGGCCAAAAGGCAGAAGCAACCCAAGTTGTCCACTGACAGATGAATGCATAGCAAAATGTGTTATATACATACTATGGAATATTATTCAGCATTTAAAAAGAAAGAAATTCTGACACATAATACATGATACAACCTGCATGGATGAATCTTGAGGACATTATTCTAAGCAAAATAAGCCAGATACAAAAGGACAAATACCATATGACTCCCAATTATATGAGGTGCCTAGAGCTATCAAATTCATAGAAACAGAAAGTAGAATGGTGGTTTCTGTGGTCAGGCAGGAATGGGGAGTTATTATTTAATGGGTACAAAAGACATAGCTACTCTCGTTGTAGGAGACAAATTGTGCTATGCATACATATTTTGTAAACAAATTACCCAATTTTCACTTGTGGATATGATTTTAAATGTGGTTTTTTATATGGCAAGGTAAAACTAGTTTTATATTATCAAGATAAAAAGAATCCAAAGAAAGAAACAATTTTAAGGATTATTTCAAAGTAGTTACAGGCCTGCTGAGCCTGTCTTTGCCTCTTATTCTGTCTCTCCATTTTTTTTTTCATTAGGGTAATTGCATCTTAGAGGTCTAAATTCTTTCTTCAACTTTCTAAGTTTTAAAAATGGTATTGCAAAAACCTAATGAGAATGTATACTCTTAGAGTATGGGCTGTAGCTTTCTCTGATGTGGGTATTGAGTTGAATGCTTCTTACCCACAGGAACCACAGTTTCAAAGAGGGGTTAGTGAGATTTTAAGTCAGATATTTTTTCTGTGCATCTTTACAATCGTGTCTAACATTTTTATAGCTAAAGAGGTGTCCTCTCATACATACTCTTCAAGATGTCCAACATTAAAAGGGAATGAGTCACACTGGATCCAGTACAAGGAGCACTGCTATGCATCTGACCGGGCATTGCACAATTTCTCAGAAGCCAAACAGTTCTGTTCAAAACTTGGTGAGTTACAATGTATTGATTTTTCTTGGACTCAGTAATTTAATCATTGGAATCTTTTTCAAGGAAATAATTTGAAATAATGATTATATTTTTGAAAGTATTTTGGGGGCACCTAGGTGGCTCAATCAGCTAAGTGTCTGATTCTTTTTTTTTTATGTTGTTAGTCACCATATGGTACATCATTAGTTTTTTATATAATGTTCCATGATACATTGTTTGTGCATAACACCCAGTGCTCCATGTAATATGTGACCTCCTTAACAATACTCATCACCAGGCTCACCCATCCCCCTACCCCTTTAAAACCCTGAGAGAGTCCATAGTCTTCTCATCGTTCATCTCCCCCTCTGATCTCCCTCCCCTTCGTTTTTACCTTCCTTCTTCTAATGTCCTCCATGCTTTTCCTTATGTTCTACAAATAAGTGAAACTATATGATAGTTGTCTTTCTCTGTTTGATTCTTTATTTTGGCTCAGGTCATAATCTCAGGGTTGTGTGATCTAGCACCGAGTTGCACTCTGGGCTCAGTGGGAGTCTGCTTGGGATTCTCTCTCTTCCTCCCCCTTTTCCTCTTCTCACCAACACACACACTTTCTATTTCAAATAAATAAATAAATCTTTAAAAAAATTTTAAAAACACTCAGTATTTATAATAGCATTGTATAACTTACTTGCCTCTTGACAAGGAAATGGTAAAGTATTATATGATATATGAGTTAAGTGGAATATTGGAATAGCCATTATAACGACCAATGTAAGAATAAGTACATGGAGGGGTGCCTGGGTGGCTCAGTGGGTTAAAGCCTCTGCCTTCAGCTCAGGTCATGGTCTCAGGGTCCTGGGATTGAGCCCCGCATCGGGCTCTCTGCTCAGCGGGGAGCCTGCTTCCCTTCCTCTCTCTCTGCCTGCTTCTCTGCCTACTCGTGATCTCTGTCTGTCAAATGAATAAATAAAATCTTTAAAAAAAAAAAGAATAAGTACATGGAAAATAAAAGTAAGTGGAAAGAAGTAGAATAAAAAATTGCTAAGAGAACCATTATGTGAAAATGACAAATGAAATGGTTTTAGATAAAGCTAGATATGTTTAGATGAAGGGATTAGGAAGCAAATTTTTTGTAGAAGTTAAGTATTAAATACAAAATTATAGATTTCCCCGTTACTTCATTATTAATAAGTAAGCTTATCCTGACCAGAGTAACCAAGGAAGCACGGGTTGTTCCTCCATTCTGCAATAGAAATGGCCCACATCCTCTGATTTAACTATTTTAGATTTAACTATTTTAGAAAGGGCAGCAGTAACCAGATCTCTCCCATGATAAATTTACCCTATAGTCAAACTGTGAAATGACTTCTAGGGAGAACACCAAGAGCATTTCGAAGACCTGCATCCTTGAGTAGCAGTTTAGCCAGACTGATGGCATTTACCTCATTTATTTTGCTAACTGTCGTGGAGACATTTGGCTGATTTAAAAATCTCTTTGTTACTGCTAAGTACATGGTGGAAACTTGTGTGTGGGAACTCTCATGTGTTATACATGTATACACACACACACACGCACACACTACGGGAACTATTGTGAGCTATATATACATTCTGAAAGTCAGAAGCCTCTTGCTCCAACAGGAGAAAAATAGAAAGGTTGACTGTCACTGTAGTGTGGGGGCTATGCACGTCAGTCAGCCTTGGAGGCAAACAGGTCTAAGTTTTAACTCCCAACTCCCGTACTTACTGGCTGAGTGGTATTATGGAAGTTACATGATTGCTTCTCTCTTCTCATCTGAACAGTGAGAATGAAAATGGCACTTATTTCAAAGGTTGGGTTGTTGTAGGAATGAATGAAATGAGATAATGTATGCAAATGTAGCACAGTGTATCCTGCAAATAGTGAGCAAACTGTTCTTATTATGGGAAAAGATTGAGATTGGCTTTCTAATTTTATAACTGGCTAGCTGCGTAAACCTGACCAATTTACTTAATCTCCTTGAGCCTTTGTTTTCTCCTCTGTAAAATAGTGATAATATCTTCCCCTACAGGATTATAATATATTAAACAAGCATGTGCACACTGTGATCATCTATAAAGGAATAAAGACTTGCCTTTGCCCTTCTTCCAATGGCACCACCACAAAAGAAACACTTTAGTTCAAGTGTGGATAGGCTTGTCACTACTGAAGACTTTTTGATTCCACTTAGGATTGATTTGCAAGTCTAGTTATTATTTTATTTCTATCCCTTGCCTGATGATGGTGATAACACTATTTTCTCTGTGGGTTTAGGGCAATTTATCAAGCTTCAACAGTATTCAATTCCATACTATATTTAGGAACTTCCAGTGGGCATAACCAAATATGATTATGCATAAAATAATATTAAAGGATAGGCTAGGGCGCCTGGGTGGCTCAGTGGGTTAAGCCGCTGCCTTTGGCTAGGTCATGATCTCAGGGTCCTGGGATCGAGTCCCCCATCGGGGTCTCTGCTCAGCGGCAAGCCTGCTTCCCTCTCTCTCTCTCTTGTCTACTTGTGATCTCTCTCTGTCAAATAAATAAATAAAATCTTAAAAAAAGGGACGCCTGGGTGGCTCAGTTGGTTAAGCAGCTGCCTTCGGCTCAGGTCATGATCCTAGCGTCCTGGGATCAAGTCCCATATCGGGCTCCTTGCTCGGCAGGGAGCCTGCTTCTCCCTCTGCCTCTGCCTACCTCTCTGCCTACTTGTGATCTTTCTCTCTCTGTCTCTCTCTCTGACAAATAAATAAATAAAATCTTAAAAAAAAAATCTTAAAAAAAAAGAGAGAGATAACAATCTTTAAAAAAAAAAAAAAGGAAAGGCTAATGCTCCCCAATATCCCAAACCTATTTGCTTTCATTTTCACTTTAATAGAAGGAAACTTAAAGCTGAGTTATTATACAGAAATGGTTGTTGACAAGAGCATGCTGAAACACATCTTTCTACAATGATATAGCTATTAATACACAATGGTCTCGCTGGCAGGCTTTTTTGAAGAAACATAAAATTTCTTTATGTAGGGGCGCCTGGTGGCTCAGTCGGTTAAGCGGCTGCCTTCGGCTCAGGTCATGATCCCAGGGTCCTGGGATCAAGCCCCACGTCGGACTCTCTGCTCAGCGGTGAGCCTGTTTCTCCCCTTCCCTCTGCCTGCCTCTCTGCCTACTTGTGTTCTGTCTGTCAAATAAAAAAATAAAATCTTTAAAAAAAATTTTTTTTTCTATGTAAACTTTCAATCTAGAAATATTTCTAATTTCCTGGAATCTATTAATGCTATACTTTTAAAAAAATCTGACACAAATATGAGATTTTTAAAATATTCTCTATGTAAAGCTTGAATTTCTCAATGATCTTGATCATGATAGGTTTTTTTTTTTTTTTTCAAACAGCTGGTTGAGAATAAGCCACTTCCCTAGTTTGCATAAAGCTAATTAGTTTAGGGTTTGTTTTCCTTCAACAGATCATTCTGCAACTATCGTTACCATAGAGGATGAAGAGGAGAATAAATTCGTGAGCAGACTGATGAGGGAAAATAATAATATTACCATGAGAGTTTGGCTTGGATTATCTCAATATTCTGCCGGTAAGTGACATATTTGTGTGCACAGTGTGCAAAGAGAGTTCCAAATTGTCCTTAATACCAAATCAGCCTTGCTAAAGAATGTCAGGTGGTGGTTAATTGAAATGCTTCCTATTGATGAATAAGCTTAGGTCTGCTGGCTGTTTTGGAGACTTATAAATTCTTAATAACTGTGAATATGCAAGTAACTTACTAGTAATGATGGAAAATACTAATGAAATAGAAAATCGGGTTAAATCAATTGGGATGTCTAGAGGTTTAAGATACTTGGATCAACAACATATTTCTTTTTCCTACAGCAATATCTGTGCCCTCATGCTCCCACAAAGAACTCATGACTTAGGGGCGCCTGGGTGGCTCAGTGGGTTAAGCCGCTGCCTTCGGCTCAGGTCATGATCTCAGGGTCCTGGGATCGAGTCCCACATCGGGCTCTCTGCTCAGCAGGGAGCCTGCTTCCCTCTCTCTCTTTCTCTGCCTGCCTCTCTATCTACTTGTGATCTCTCTCTGTTAGATAATAAATAAAATCTTAAAAAAAAAAAAAAAAAAAGAACTCATGACTTACTTCCCTTAGAGTTCTAGGGTCTATCACCTGTGTTTTTATAGCTTAAAACTTTGTTTTTCAGAAGCTTCTCTTCTCATTGTTCTCTTCCCTCTTGAAACATTTTTACCATAGAGAAAAACTAATTCTTAATGGCGACTTTGTTTTTCAAACAAGCTTAACAAAGTTGCAGAGATGCATTAAAAAAGATTTGTGGAACAAATTTTCAGGGAATGATGGATTAATCCAAGCAATAATGGATAAAAGATTTGAGTGAACTTGGAATTGATAAAGAGTGAACTAAAAGCACAAATTCAATAGGAGAATAGGAAGTGTGTTTTACATTTTAAGCCAAGTTGATAGAATTCTAAATAATTGAAATAAATGTGAATCCCAAAATTTTAAGTACTTGTCAAAAAGTGAAATGGATTCGAAGTTGGCCATCTAAATGAATTCTAAATTGTATTTACACTATCACCACAAGGTGGTGCTACCTCAGCTGGGAAATAAAAATGGAGTCATGTGGGGAGACACTCCTGAATCCTCTTGACCCTTACTCCCCCAGCACATCTTTAATGATATGAGTTTTTTAGTTGGGGGTGAGGGTGTTGATGGGGATTCAGGCATTTAGAAATCTATCCCTCACCCAATAATAGTGCAAGCGTTCTATACTTTAATCAAGATACCACATTTTATATCAGTGCTATCTAATAGAACTTCCTGCAAAGATGGAAATGTTCTATATCTGTGCTGTGTAACAGAGTAGTAACTAGCCACATATGACCACTGAGCACTTGAAATGGGACATGTGTGGGGCACCTGGGTGGCTCAGTGGGTTAAGCCTCTGCCTTCAGCTCAGGTCATGATCCCAGGGTCCTGGGATGGAGCCCCCCATCAGACTCTCTGTTCAGCAGGGAGCCTGCTTCCCCTCTCTCTCTGCCTGCCTCTCCGCCTACTTGTGATCTCTGTCTGTCAAATAAATAAATAAAATCTTTTAAAAAAAAAAGAAAAGAAAAGAAATGTGACAAGTACAACTGAAGGACTGCTTTCTTTATTTTTTTCACTTTCAATAAGTTTCATTTTAAATAGTGGCATAACATAGTTCTAAGTAAATGAGTTGTATGATCCGCATGCCATTTTACCTTAGAAATTTAGAGGAAACTACCTTAAAACCCAGCAATTACACTATTAGGTATTTACCCCAAAGATACAAATGTAGTGATCCGAAGGGGCACCTGCACCCAAATATTCATGGCAGCAATGTCCACAATAGCCAAACTGTAGAAAGAGCCGAGATGTCCATCAACAGATGAATGGATAAAGAAGATGTCAAATGTCATACACACATACACACACAATGGAATATTACTCAGCCCTCAGAAAGTATGGATACTTAACCATTTACCTTGATGTGGTTGAAAGTGGAGGGTATTATGCTGAGCAAAATAAGTCAATCAGAGAAAGACAATTATCATATAGCTTCACTCAAATAGGAACATAAGAAACAGGGCAGAGGACTGTAGGAGAAGAGAGGGAAAACAGAATGAGAAGTCATCAGACAGGAAGAAAAACCATGAGAGACTCTTAACTACAGGAAACTAACGGAGGGTTGCTGGAAGGGAAGCATGTGTGGGGATGAGGTAATTGGGTAGTGGGCATTAAGGAGGGCATGTGATGTGATAAGCACTGGGTTTTACATGCAACTGATAAATTGTTGAACACTGCATCTGAGACTAATGATGTATGGTAAGTTGGCTAATTGAATTTAAATTTTACAAAAGAAATTTAGAAGCAATAAACTTAATTTCTTTCTTTAGATCAGTCTTGGAATTGGTTAGATGGATCAAAAGTGACCTTTGTCAAATGGGCAAATAAAAGTAAAAGTGGTGGTGGAAAATGTAGCATTTTGTTAGCTTCAAATGAAACTTGGGTAAAAGTTGAGTGTTCACATGGCTACGGAAGAGTTGTCTGCAAAGTTCCTCTGGGTAAGTATGGAACCTGTCCTTATTTTTGCAGAACACATCAGGAAGTAAATGTGCAACTCTATTATGTGCAAAGTTTTGGACTTGGTCCTAAAGTTCTTATTTAGTCCTTTCAATATATCCAAAAAACATGATGAAGCCATGCAGATTCTTTGCCAGAAAAATAGATGTAAAAGATGGAAGTGCCAAGATGTCTAAGAGTCCCAGATGAAACTACTAAACAGCCTAAAGTTTTTGTAATTCTTCCCTAAGAAAAATAGAAGCTACCAGAGTATTTGGGAACTCATTTCTTTGAATATGTTCTTAAGATGTATTTGATTCCATCATTCAAATATGTAAAAGCTCAAAGGTCTAATTCTGCAGTTAGTTTGCTTCCTTTCTCCTCGTTCCGATAAAACTCATGATTAACTTAGCAACAATGCAAAACTGGATTTAATTACTTAAAGTTTCCTGGAAGGGAGAGTATGTGCTGTGGTGAGTGCCGTGAATTGTGTAAGCCTGATGATTCACAGACCTATACCCCTGGGACAAATAATACGTTCTATGTTAATAAAAATAATTTTTTAAAAATTTCCTGGAAGGAACATCTATAGGAAGTCATAATTTAAACTTAGATTTCATCATGAATTGATATATAAAATAACCATAAAAATCTCATCTTCATTTCATTTCTAGAGAAATGAGCTCTAAATTTTTTACTGCAACATTTTTGAAGATTTAGCATAAAAATGTCCTTTTGGTGTGTAAATATTAAAGATAAAACCCCAATGCTAGATGATTGGTATCTGTAGCGTGTGTGTGTGTGTGTGTGTGTGTGTGTGTGTGTGTGTGTGTGTGTCTGTGTGTGTATTCATAAACTGATTCAGCAAGTATTTGGAGTATCTACTATACCTCATGCCCTGTTTGGTGTGCTGGGTAGGGGGGTGGCTACTTTCAATTAGGTTATGAGGGAAGACATCTAAGAACAGGAGGCATTGAAGCTGAGATCTGAAAGACCAGCCAAGCAAAGATCAGAGGAAGAGATACACCAGGTAGAGCTACCAGGTAGAACAAAGAGCCTAGAGCAGAATGAGCTTGATGAGTGCTCAAGGAAGAGCTGAAAGGTAGGCAGGCACCAGACACCTAGGGCTCTGGAAGCAAGGGACAAAGGTTCAGGTTCTATGCTGAGTGAAATGGATAACAACTGGAAGATTGTGGCGGGGGAGCTGGGGAGCAGGGTTACCATGCATAAACCAAGAGTTCTACTTTGGCACTCTGAGCTATCCATGTGGAGAAGAGATATTCATATGGAATGTCTAGCATGCAGTTGGACATATGAGAGAGAAGAGAGGTCAGCACAGAGATAGTATTTAAAGCAAGGGGATACGGGGCGCCCTGGGTGGCTCAGTGGGTTAAGCCTCTGTCTTCAGCTCAGGTCATGATCTCGGAAGCGGGGGGAGGTCCTGAGATTGAGCCCTGCATTGGGCTCTCTCTCTGCCTGCCTCTCTGCCTACTTGTGATCTCTCTGTCAAAGAAATAAAAATAAAGTATTTAATAAATAAATAAATAAAAAAGCAAGGGGACAAAATGAGCCCGTCTGGGCAGTATGCAAAGAAGGTGTCTGGGATAGCATTTGCAACTGAATAGCTAGGCACTAAATGAAGTCATCCTAAAACCTTAAATTTGCTTTAAAGCTAGTAACACTTCATTTGGCCCTAAGTAAGTCAAACACAAAAATTCACAACTTTTAGCAATTTGCTATCAAAGTAAGATAATATACTGGGAGTAATGTTCTTGAAAGGGTGATGGGGTAAAGTGAGAATAACGATCTTTTTTAACTTCTTTAGAAGAAAATTGATAAAACAATGAATAGAATTTAAATGAAAGAGAAAAGAGTGAAATCTGAAAACACTTGAGTGATGATGGAGTTTGCTCTCTGTCTTTTGTTTTTTTAAGATTTTATTTATTTATTTGACAGGCAGAGATCACAAGTAGGCAGAGAGGCAGGCAGAGAGAGAGGAAGGGAAGCAGGCTCCCTGCTGAGCAGAGAGCCCAATGCGGGGGCTCGATCCCAGGGTCCTGGGATCATGACCTGAGCCGAAGGCAGAGGCTTTAACCCACTGAGCCACCCAGGCGCCCCTGCTCTCTGTCTTAGTGCTGTGAAATGATCATGTGCTTATTGTGTCTAATTTGTACAAAGTTTACACGTGTGATGCACAGCCTAATGTATAAATCAGTAATGATGACTTTTATATTCTCTCCTCTAATGTCAAACCTTTCTCTATTCTAGGCCCTGATTACAGAGGAATAGCTATCACATTTGCTGTGCTAAGTGTCTTAGCTCTTGTCAGTGCCCTGATTTGGTTCCTCTTCCAAAGGAACCGGTTGCACTGGGTGGGCTTCTCTTCTGTTCGGTATGAACAAGGAATGAATGAAGATGAGATTATGCTTCCCACTTTCCATGACTAAATTCTTCTAAAAGTTTGCTAATTTGCACTAATGTGTTAAGGAAAATGAGCCATTTCAGCTTTTCCCAGGGTCAGTATTTATTCTGTTCTCAAGTAGAAGTCGTAAGTACTTTCTCAGTTGTTTATTGCTGTGCTGGTATCGAAAGTGAATTATCCACAAAGTGCCATGTTTAAAACCTTACTTAATAGAATAGAGAACTTTGATAGAATGGAAAAGAACCAAAGCTGGAAGTAAAGTCTAAATTATTTGTAGGGTAGCAGATGTAATGGGCATTTTCTCTGTAAGAATGTAGTTTGTAATTAGGAAATGTATATATGAATGGCACAACTGCTTAGAGACTCAATATCGGCATGTTACTAGGTCACAAATCTACCTTTTAGCTTTTAAGAATATTTAGCTTATGGCGCCTCAGTGGCTCAGTCAGTTAAGTGTCCAACTCTTCATCTCAGCTCAGGTCTTGATCTCAGGTTTGAGAGTTCAAGCCCTGCATAGAGCTCCATGCTGGGTGTGGAGCTTACTTTAAAAAAAAAACAAAAAACAAAAAACAAAAAAAACCCAGCTGAATGGGAAATTTGTACCTCAAGGTCAAAACATAACTATAAATAATATCAATATTATTTCAAAATAGTCATTTGTAGCATTTGGGAGAAATTATTAAACAATGAGATATGCTTACTTTTTAACAGAGCAAATTAATGCCTTTGAAAAGATGCTTCTTATATTGTTCCAGAGATATTTCATACCAAAATTGTTTAAGTGCAAATATTTTGTTTTGTCATAGTTATTCATAAAACAGTGTCTTTTAAAGGAGATTTAGTACTTAACATTTTCCTAAAGTGTGGGAACATTGCAGATTGATTTAGATATACTGTAGCAGTGTGCTTTTGTCTTTTCTTATGTACAACATATAACTCTTTCCTCTTAAAGGGAGCCAGCTAACAATACAAGTTCTTGAAATTTTTCTCATTCTTATCCTTTATATGTGACAAATTTTGACTAAGAAATTTGTGTTACTTTGTTGCCTTTTTCTGTGAGCTAGAGAAAAGGGGTCTATGAAGGAAATTGTATATTTGCATTTGTAAAAATGAAAATTTTATTGTAAAACTCTAAACCTTGTGATTACTATGAAAATATTTTAGATGATAAATGATTAAGGAAACACTGTTTTGTTATCACTTTAAATTTTACCACCAAGAATATACTTTTAATAATAGTTTCCACTGGACATGGTCAATGTTTATTCAGTGTTTATATTTATACTTTAGAATATTTTACATAATATTCATAGATTTATTTTAAGATTTAGAATGTTTATACTATGAGAAACTTATAATTTTCTAAGGCAGTTCTAGTGTAGTATAAAACTATAATGCAGTTATCCTGAAATATTTTTATTGAATTTGTTAGACTATTCCTCTGCCCTGTGATCTGTAAAATTTTAGTTGTTAAAGATTTTCTTCAAAGAACTAAATCAGCTTGATGTGAGAAGTACACTGAAACAAGGTACCTGACTGGCTCGGCCAAAAGAGCGTACAACTCTTGATCTTGGGGTTGTCAGTTCAAGCCCCATACTGGGTATAGAGATTACTTAAAAAATAATAAAATATAAAATCTTTAAAAAAAGAAAGTACAGTTATATATAGTAGTGATGCTGTAATTGCGTTGTTTTATTTTTCAAGTAAAAGTGTTGTTGATCCTTGTAGAAAAAAATATCTCTAGGTTGGGGTTTATAATGTTAGGCATATAGTATAACAAAAAATAAAGTGTGCAGTTGTTGTAATGAGAGGTATCTTTTATTTAAAGAATAAATGCAATCAGGGGCATCTGGGTACCTGGGTTGCTCAGTCAGTTAAGCGTCTGACTCGGTTTTGGCCCAGGTCATGATCTGATGGGATGTGAGGTGGAGCCCCACGTCAGGCTCTGCTGTCAGCACAGAGTCTGCTTGGGTTTCTCTCTCCCTCTCTCTCTGCCCCTCCCCCTACTCTCTCTCTCTCTCAAAATAAATTAATTAATTATTTTTTAAAAAATATAATCATCCTATATCTCTGAATGTTTGATTTGAGTCTCTTTTTCAGATCCTTTGACTCAGCAATTCTTAGCAAGTCTTTTAGCTAAGGATCAGCAGAAATTCCAACTATGGCTCACTTCTTCTTTTTGGTGCTTCTTCAGGAGATCCACCCCCACTGCCTAACCCAAGGCTTTCGTCACCTATTGACTTCTAAGTCAATGGGTCACATATTCAGTTCCAGACTCATATTTCTAACTTCCACTGGACTATCTACATCAGTCCTTCTCAGCATGACCAGAACTGCTCATATTGTGTTCCTTTTCCCATTTCACTGTTGGGGATGTGTCAGAAGAACCGGCTGTCTTTCCCAGTCTTCCCTAGCTAATCCAACCCCCACACGTGATCTAACAAAATTGAGCTCTCAAAACCAGGTACCTAAAAAAAAAGCAAGTAAATATACCTAATGATCAGGTACAGGGGACAAATGTAGAATTGATACCAATGGTCACCCTCTTTTTCCTCCCTTCACACCCACACACAGCATGTTCCCCTCCCTGATCCTAGGGCAAGATGCTGCCATTATCTGGGAGCTGCTCTCTGCAAATGACTGCAGTAGTTTGGTAGCCCCCAATCCTCATGCCACTGCTGAGTTTATGCTAGGGAAGGAGATTCAGATTCCTTTATCTTAGGTTCATTTAATCCTAAAACCCTTTTGGAGAAATGAAGCCTTAATTGTTATTAGTACAACAATTTTATCTTGTTTAAGAAGAAAATTTTAACTAGGTCTCAAAGACTTTTTTTTACTAGACCTCATGATCTATACAAAGTTATATCTACTTCCCTGCATATTCTAAATTTAAAAATTCTTACAGTATTACATTTTAACAAATTTAATATATGTATTTCTCTTTTTTCCAAGCTAAATTAATCACAAGCAGAATTTTAGAAAGTTTTTCCCGTTTCCACCAACCAGTTCTACTTCTTATATTCTCTTTCAAACAATATGAAGACACCATACCCCTCTTCTCCTAAGCTAGAATCCCAGAATTGATCCTCAAATCCTCTCTTTCTCTTCTCCTTAATCCAACAATTCTGTCGATTTTACCTCAGGCTTCTCAGAGTGGCTGTCTCCATTATCAGCTGTCTAATTTCAGGCCTTTACCTTTTTTCCTGGATTATTTGCACCAGTCTCTTCACTGGTCTTCCTCATCAGCCCTTCCTCTTCATCCCATATTTCCCACCCCTGGGCCCACGGGAGCTGAAGTACACAGAGGTCTCATTCGGTGTTTTGGCTGAAAGTTATAAAGTCCTCCTCCCTATCTTGGGCCAAAAGGGATCTCAGCAATGCTCAGCCCAGGCACCTTCCCCAAGAACCTATGTGCGCTGACAGTCAGCCCTAGGAAGCCCCAGGGTTTAGGTTTCCTGGCGAAATACCCTTTTAATGCCCAGTAAGATCAAGTCAACATTGTTCCAATTACCAACAACAGAAAAGCAAAGTCCGATAAAACTGGACTCTGGAAATTAGGAAAACATTAGTGATCTAAGCAAGTGGAAATGTAGCTAGTGGAGCCAGAATCCAGAGTGAGCTTTGAAGTGAAAGGGAAACAAGGAAATAGGGAAAGTGACGTTGTGAAAAAGTATGGCGGAGAAGGAAAGGACAGGGATTGGGTCATAGCTAGATGGAGGAGGTTGAAGAAGGTTTTTTCCAGAAAAGGGGGAAAGAGGTTCACAGGTTCAGAAGCTGAGAGGAGAAAAAACAAAACAAATCAAAACACCCCTGAAGAGTGGATTGAGAGAAGTTAATGATGCAGGGGAGAGAGATGGAGTCATGGAAGAAGATACTGGGGAAAATGGAGGAGAGGGGCAGGTCTAAGCCCACAGAAAGAGGAACTGAGTTTGGATGGATTGGGGAAGCCCACCTTCCTCTCTGAGGCCACACAGGGAAGACCTGCACGGAAGAGAAGGGGAGAGTATTGAAGATTTTCTTCTATACTTGATGGTCTTCCTGTCTCTACTGAGTAGAAAGCAAGGTGTTCTGCTGAGGAACATGAGTAGCAAATTGGGTCTCAGCTTGAAGAGAAAAATAAAAAATTTGAAATATCTGATTAGAGGAATGGGGAAGGGCAATGACCAAGACAAATAAAAGGATCACAGAAAAGGCATACAGGGCCCAGACAAAATTAAAAGCCATATATTTGTACTGACAACCATCAGGAAAATTGATTGGTCTCTCCAAATGAGCTCATCCTGGGCTGGTATGCTACAGGCCATGACATCACAGAGCACTCTGTGCTGATCCGTGAGTACTACAGCCGGGAAGCCCCCAACCCTATTCACCTCACCATGGACACGAGCCTCCAGAATGGCCACATGAGCATGAAGGCCTATGTCAGCACTTTAATGGGTGTCTCTGGGAGGACCATGGGGGTGATGTTCACACCTCTCACAGTGAAATATGCATATTATGACACTGAACGCATTGGAGTTGACCTGATCATGAAGACCTGTTTTGCCCCAACCGGGTGATTGGACTCTCAAGCGACTTGCAGCAAGTAGGAGGGGCATCAGCTCGCATCCAGGATGCCCTGAGCACAGTGTTGCAGTATGCAGAGGATGTGCTGTCCGGAAAGGTGTCAGCGGACAATACCGTGGGCTGCCTCTTGATGAGTCTGGTTAACCAAGTACCCAAGATAGTTCCTGATGACTTTGAGACCATGCTCAACAGCAACATCAATGACCTGCTGATGGTGACCTACCTGGCCAATCTCACAAGTCACAGATTGCCCTCAATGAGAAACTTGTAAACCTGTGAATGGGCCCCATGCAGCACTCCTGCCAGTCTGGGCCACCCTAGGACTCAGAATGGAGTGAAGTAGAATGGTTTTCTTGTGGTTTGAGTCACACCGAGTCAGTCAAGTGCTTGTGACTCTAAATAAATGTAGCCTACATTTTGTAAATGAAAAAAAAAAAGTTGAGGAACAGGTGTCTGTGAAGAAGAAAGAAAAGACCCCATCCTCAAAATATTAAACATGGAATCACCAGGGTTGCCTGGCTAGCTCAGTTAATAGACCATGCAATTCTTGATCTTGTGGTCATGAGTTCAAGCCCCCACTTTAGGGCTTGAATTATCATATGATCCAGCAATCCTACTTCTGGGTGTATATTCAAAAGAAATGAGAACAAGATCTTGTAGGAATATCTGCACTCCCATGTTCACTGCAGCATTATTTACAATAGCAAAGACATAGAAGCAACCTAAGTATTTGTCAATAGATGCATGGATAAAAAAAATTTATATATGTACATATATCTCCCACATACAATCACAATGGAATATTATTTCATCATGAGAAAGAAAGAACCTGCTTTTGTGACAACATGGATGAAACTTGAGAGCATTATACTCAGTGAAATAAGTCAGCATCACAAGAAAAAAGTTATTTATTTTTAAAGAAAAATTTTTTTTAAGATTTTATTTATTTATTTGACAGAGAGACACCCAGTAAGAGAGGGAATACAAGCAGGGGGAGTGGGAGAGAGAGAAGTAGGCTTCCCACTGAGCAGGAAGCTCTACACAGGGCTGGATCCCAGGACCCTGGGATCAGGACCTGAGCTGAAGGCAGATGCTCAACCGACAGAGCCACCCAGGTGCCCCAATAAAAAAAAAATGTATAATTATAATGGCAATAGATGTTAACTAAACTCATGGTGATCATTTAATAATATATTCAGACATTGAATCATTATGTTGTACACCTGAAAATAGCATAATGTTATATGTCATTTTATATCTCAATACAAAAAAATGTAAGACAAAGAAAGACAAATCCCACATGGTATCACTTATATATGAAATCGAAAACAGCCAAACTCAGAATAGAGCTGTGGTTACTAGGGACTTGGGGGTGGGGGAAATGGGGAGGTGTTGGACAAAGGGTACAAAGTTCCAATTATAAGGTGATTAAGTTTGGGAGATCTAATGTGCAACATAAATCACACAATGTACATATATATACACATATATACAATATATGTATTGTATATATGTATTGTGTATATATAATATACAATATACAACATACAATAATAATACTGTACTATATATTTAAGGTTCTTCCCTGTCTTTTAATGACTTGATAGTTCATTTCTTTTTAATGCTGAATAATATTCCATTGTATGGAGATAACACAGTTTGTCCATCACCTATTGGAGGACATCTTAGTTGCTTTCAGGTTTTATCAACTGTGAATAAAGCTACTATAAACATACCTATGCAATTTGTTCAGGTAAATACTAAAGCACAATTGTTGAATTATATGGTACGAATATATTTAATTTTGCAAGAAGCTGCCAAACTGTCTTCTGAACTGGTTGTACCACTTTGCATTTCCACCAGCAATGAATGAGAGCTCCTTTTGCTCCTCATCTTCAACATTTGGCATTGTGCTTTGGGTTTTAGCCATTCCAATAGGTGTACAGTGGTATCTCATTTTTGTTTTAGTTTGCAATTCTTTAGTGACATATGATGCTGAGTGTTTTCTTATCCTTTTTGCCATCTGTGTATCTTCTTTGGTGAGGTATTTATTTAGATCATTTGCATATTTTGAAATTGAGTTCTTTGGCTTTTTATTGTTGAATTTAGACTCAATTTTAAAGCATTCTTTGTGGGTCCCTGGGTGGCTCAGTTGTTAAGCATCTGCCTTTGGCTCAGGTCCTGATCCCAGGGTCCTGGGATCGAGCCCCACATTGGGCTCCCTGCTCAGCAGGAAGCCTGCTTCTCCCACTCCTTCTGCTTGTATTCCCTGTTTTGCTGTGTCTCTGTCAAATAAATTAAAAAATCTTTAAAAAAAATTAGTAAGATAAAGCACTCTTTTGCTAATGACATAAGACTATGTCAGGATCTTACTTGGCCCTGTTTTGTTCATTGTGTTGGCTGGTTCCAGATATCCTCCCCAATTTACAGTTTTCTACTTTATACATATAGCAAGCATAGTTTTTTTCCGGGGGCGGGGGGGGGGGGTCCTTAAACAACAGAACTTTATTGTCTCACATTTCTGGAAGCTAGAAGGTCACGATCAAGGTATGGGCAGAATTGGTTCCTTCAAGGGCTGTGCAAGCATAGTTTAAAGATCCTTCATCTAGGACGCTGGTAACAGAAGTTGTCTGAGGGTGGCACTTGGGTGGCTTGGTCAGTTAAGTGTCTGACTTCAGCTCAGGTCATGATCTCTGGGTTCTCAGATCCAGCCACTTGGGGCTCTGGCTCAGCAAGGAGTCTGCTTCTCCCTCTCCTCCATCCCTACCCCTGTGAGTGGGTACTCTTTCTCACCCTCTCAAATAAAATAAAATATTTTTTTAAAAAAATGTTGTCTAAGGGACATAGTCCAACTGGAGAAGCCTTTGAAAAGGTTTCTGACCATTAGGCCCAAAGGAGGAATGTTACAGACACTTTAGCCAAGTGATCCAAATTAGCATCACCAATGTGAGACAGATTGACATGGTGTCTCTCCTGAGCAGGACCCATCACTTCTGTGGTACTCTCGCCAAACAAACAAAAAACCTGAATCCCGTTCTTCCAATCTCCCTTAAGAGGAAACCTAAGACAAACCCAAACTGAAGGACATTGTACAGAATAATCGTCCAGTATTCTTCAAACGAGATGTCGGAAAGACAGACAATGACAGAGTGACTGTCTCCCATTAAAGGGCACTCAGGAGACAAGACATCTCAGCGCCATATATAACGACGGGTTGGATTTTAGAACAGAAGAGGCCACCGGAGGGACAACTAACGTGACGTTGCAAGGGCTGAAGACCAGCGAGCGGTATCACACCCGTTTTAATTTCCTGACTTTGACCATTCTACTGGAGTTCTGCACGGTGTTAACGTTTAGAGAAGCTAGCTGAGGGTTACGAAATTCTTCGGACTCTTTTTGTAACATTTTTGAGAGTCCGAAATTATGCCAGGTCGAATGACAAGTTTCAAATACCAGAGAGAGACGTGGAAGAGGCGGCGCGCGGGCGGCGGGGAGGGCAGCCCGCGTCTGGCCCCTCGTCTCCCCTTCCCTCCCCTCCCGTACGGTCCCCTCGCCTTCCCGCCCCTCTCATACCCTCCCCGCCCCCCGGGGCCGGCCGCGTGGGAGGGTTGGTCCGCGCCCCGCACTTCCGAGGAGCGCCGCCCTAGGCGTCCGCAGCCGCCGTCATGCCCCGGCCCGCGCTGCCCGCTGTCCTGCTGCCGTTGCTGGGCCTGGTCACCGCCACCGTTGCGGGTGAGCTGCCCCCGGCCGCGTTCCCTCCCTCCCTGCCCCGGAGCCCGACCCCGAGCGGTCGCCTTCACGCCCTGCCCCGCGGTGACTCCGCAGCCGCCGGCCGCCCGAGGGTCTCGCCTGCGCGCCCTGAGCGCCCACCCCCGTGCGCCCCCGGGGCCCTGCGTCCGGCCACCCCCCGCCCCGCGCGCCACCCCCCGGGCAGCGGGTTCTGAGAGCGCCCCAGGAAGGGTCGCCGAGGGCCCGAGCCCGCCCTGGCTTCCCCACCGTGGCCCCCAGCCTCAGCTCGCGGGGACGGCCTCTAAACCGGGAGCTCGTTGACCGCAGAACAGAGGGACTCAGAGCCGCGCACCGGGGCAGTTTCGGGGCCATTCGGGGCCGAGATGAGGAGCGGGGAAGTTGGCTGCGGAGATTTCCTCGTTGCGCGGCGGGGGCAGGGGTGGGAGGAAGCGGGCCCTCCTGCGCTCGCCGCCCTGTTTGTCCCGCTGCTTGGCGTTCGAGTTGTTGAAACAGGAAGACAGTTCAGCCAAATAACCTCTGGATCGAAGTGGGACGCGAGCAGGCGAAGTTTCCATGCCACTTAGGTCGTGTGATTTAAAAAAGCCTTTAAGTCTGCGCTGCGGTCATGCAAGTGTCACCCGAAAAAAGTTACACGTGGTTAGTCATTTCCCAAATGACTCCTGAGGAAAATAGACAATCCTGTTGAGTATGTGGGGTGGGTTTTTTGTTTGTTTTTAACAAGTTTCTCGCACACGCATGTCCAAAATATTGAATGGGGTAAAGACTTCCATCCAAAAACATTATTGATTAAACCATTCTAGGAATTAAAGAACAGATTAAACAAGAACTCAGTGACTACTTGTGTGGGTTTGAATAAAATGCTTATGCGAGTGTTTTGTTTTTTGTTTGGGGGAGGGTTCCCCCCCTTGAATTTCACTGTCATTTTATAAGTTCCTACTGGAAGCCTGCTGACAGGCCGGCACATTGTAAGGGATCTCTGTTGGAGGAGGCAGTAGAGTAAGCAGCTCAGAACTTGCTCCCTAACTCAAAGCTCCTTTCCTGGAAGGCCTTGCGGGTCAGCATTTATGACTGGTTGTCTGCTGCCTATGGAAGAGCACACACAAGATGTGCTCGTTTTCACAGTTCATACTGAGCAGGTCAGATTTGTCTAAGACAGGACTGGACGGTTTTGAGACACACACACACACACCCCCCATCCACACCCTCATATGTTGGCCAGTAACATTTGAATGTCCTTCTGGGTTTGCCATGCCTTCAGACTTCAGGTTAGTCAAAATTTACTTTTCTTGTTACATTAAAAAAAAAATTCATTTCTAGATGTTGGTATCTCTCTTTTTCAGAGAAGCTGGGGTTTTTTGTTTTTTAAAGATTTTTACTTATTTGACAGAGATCACAAACAAGCAGAGAGGGGGCAGGAAACAGGCTCCCACCAAGCAGAGAGCGGATGCAGGGCTTGATCCTAGGACCCTGGGATCATGACCTGAGCTGGAGGCAGAGGCTTTAACCCACTGAGCCACCCAGGTGCCTCAGAGAGAAGTTGTTTTGAACAGTAAAACAGGTCACGCTATCTTTGGAAAATTGTGTTCTTTTTCCTTTTATAAGTCCAGTACACTTAAACAGGCTTTGATTTCAAGAGCTTAAGAAGTACATGTTGAATAAATTAATGCAGGTAATTAACCAGTTTCTATCAGTCAGGAGGCTTTAAGGATTAATTTAGAAAGAGCATGAGCTTTGGAGTTAGGTACAAACCATATGGCTTTGAAAAAGTTACTTAACTCATTGCACTTGGAGATAATACCCTGTAGGACTATAACGAGCATTAAGGGAGAACTCTGGCTCTTACCTATTGTAGGCATGCTAAATCTTGGTGTCCTTCCTTTTATTCTCTTCAAACAAAATGAAGGGTAATTATTGTGACTAGAAAACATGATGAGTGCCATTTTATGTGGGTTGGATATTTCTGGTTAATGAGCACATTCATATACATGCTGATGATTTCATCACAGTACTTTACAATATCTTACCCAGACAAGATCAGGAATCCTATTACACTTAGAACTAAGTGAAGAAAGAGCTTTTCAAGGTTATCACAAAATTAGCTGAGTGGCAAGATCTTAACAGCAAAGCTCCCATGGTATTGCATGAAGTGTAAATTTAACATTGAAGTGGAAATCATTGTTACTGTTCTCTGTTACTTTGGAGTTCATTAGTGTAAGTGATCTTATGTTCTTAATCATTATGTTGAAAATCACTATGAACAAACCATTGCTTCAATTCCCAAGTAAGGTTCCATGGCATGCCTTTTCGAAAGTTCTTTTGTAATGGTGCCTTTTCACATAGTAGTTGATCACTGTGTTTACTGGGTAGGTGATCGCCCATGGGTGGCATGAGATGAGTGGATATAAGCTTGGTCAAAGTAAGTCTTCATTCTGTGGTCATCGTGTGGATCAGAATCTAGGATACAGATTTTGAATTGCCATAGCCTCCAAGCTCTGGATGAGGGTGCCCCTGCCTTCTTTGCCGAGGTTATCTTTCACCGCTTTTCTAGCCGTTCGGTGTTTATCCACACTGGGCCCCTGGGGACTCAGCCACCTGCAGGCTCTTCTGCCCAGACTGTCCTCCCCTTCCCCTGTCCTTGCCATGGCTGCCCCCACCCACATCATTCAAATCTCTGTTCATATGTCACCTCCTCAGGCCTTCCCTGAATGCCCCACATTCTCATGTCCATATTTTATATTCTTCAGAGCACTCGATGCTGTCTGAATGCATCTTGTTTATTCATCATCATCTTGCTTGTCTTTCCGCTTACCAGAAGGAAGATACATAATAGCAGAGACTTTACTGTCTTAGGAATTTTTGTTTTGTTTTGCACTTTATTGTAATTTATAATAAAAGGACCAAGAATTTTAAATGAATGATTTTTAAAATAAGGGGAATAATGGGATTTCAGTTTCTTTCAAATTATTTTACTTGTCATGAACTGATATAATTGAATTCAAAGCATCAAATCATTTAATCTTTTGATGTGACTTTTTCTAATTCTTTTTTTTTGTTTGTTTTTAATTTTATTTATTTGTCAGAGAGAGAAAGAGAGAGCACAGGCAGGGGCAGCAGCAGGTGGAGGGAGAAGTAGGCTCCCGGCTGAGCAGGGAGCCTGATGCAGTGCTGAATCGCAGGACAGGACCTGAGTGGAAGACAGACCTCAACCCACTGAGCCACCCAGGCGTCCCTAACTTATTCTAATTCTTGTAAATGGCACAGTGATGTTTTACAGGAAATTATCTCAGATAGTTTTTGTAAATCTTGAAACATTAATAAATGTTTCCTTTTCTTCTGAGAAAGTGAAATTACAATTAGGTATTATTTCAGGACTCCTTTCATTGTTGAGAAGTATTCAAAAATGTGCTTCTCTGTTGAAAACTAGTTTTGCAACAGGGTTAATGTCCACAGTTTTTTATGATACCTATTAAGTATTTATTTCTTTTGTGGATTATTTTGGATTTTGAGGGCACATCTTGAGACTGAATCTATAAGAAAACGGACCAGAAATGCCCAGGTGCAGAGTAACACTGGCACCCCCATTCTATAAATAAATCTCATGACAGCTCTTCTGCAAAGGGACTAGAGAGAAGATGGAGGTAGACTACAGGGAATGTGGGTCGGGGAGGGTGATGTGGAGAGGGAACGGAATGTCAGAGTGTCTGAATTTTCTTGTGCTTCAGGGAGATCTTGCAGCCTGGAGTACAGCCACAGGCCCTCTAGATGAGTCAGGGACTTGGAGCCCCAATCCGGCCTCCCAGCGTAATAAACATAATAAACAGCTCGTCCTCTTTCTCTGTCTCGCCACAGTTGTTCTCGCGGAAGCTAAGTCACTGTGACTCATATCTTAGTGGGAGAGGGGGCAAGGGTTTTATTATTGACCAGGGGGAAAAATGCAGACTTTGCCTTCACTTTGTTAACATTCAGAACAAGTGTTTCCCAAGGATCACTTCCTCTTGTGCTGTGCCTGGTTGCTTGAGAAATTATAAGGGAACAGAGTTTTCTACTAGAACTGACCGGTAATGCCAAATATCTTCGTAAATACGCCGTTTTATTCTCTAGCACATGGTAATTTTAGGCAGAGGATCTATATAGAAACTTTTTGAATCTTAAGTACAAGCTTTTGCAATTTTCTTCAGGCTCCTGAATTTCTATATATATTGAGTCAACAGAATTATAAAGTCATAAAATCCATAAAGAGAAACTTAGGTGCATTATTAATTACCTGTCTTTCAGGACAGCTGTGAAGAAGTAAGAGTCATAGAAAAGCACTTCGCAGAGAGCATTGTGGGCAGGCTGTGTGTGTGTATGTATGTGTGTGTGTGTGTGTGTGTGTGAAGTATATATGTTGAAATATATTTTTACAGAAGATATTATAGAACCTCTGATTGAAAACTTACGGCAGTATTTTGGGGAAGCAAGTTTTTAATGAGAATGGGGTTATAGCAGAGATAACTTCGCACTGAAGGAGGCTTAGCTTAGCTTTCTGCTCAGGAAGTGCATGAACATCAACAGCTTTCCTCACAAGAGGTATACAGCCTCTGCTTGAACACGTTTCCTCTTAAAGTAAAAATATATGTCTTGAGTGCTCAGAGCTGGTTTCTGGGGCGTCCACTGACCGGTAACATGAGAAGAAGGGTTTGGTGGTGAATTAACTGGAGGTTACTGCTAATGCTGAGACGAACCTAAGGACAAGGCAGTTGAAATTTTGAGGAAGTGAAGTTAACAGTTTGTTTTGTATTTTTCTGCCTAGAGAGTCTTAATTTTGTTGTCTTACCATGTATTGCTTATTTAATTATTGAACAGCGGTCTTTGAGTTGTTGTAGTCATCATCGTTATCATCATCCTCATCCTCATTCCCATCTCAGGGGTCCACATTGGCTATTCTCTGTCTGACCCAGATTTCCACATGGCTTGTCTCCTTCGGCTTATGCAGACTTTTTATACGTCACCTTGATAATGAGATCTTTCTTAGACACCTTTCTAGAATTGCAGCTGTCACCCCCTACCCTACACCCAGGATCTTGCTTCTCTGTTTTAACTTTTCTCCTCAGTATTTATCACCATCTTGGGTTGCTCATCTCCAAGATGGCCCCAATGATTCTTTCCTGCTGGTATTCGTAATTTTGTGTAGCTCACCCCAGTACTAAATAGGGGTGACCTATGTAACCAGTGGGATAGTGCAGAAATAACAGTGTGACTCTGGAGGCTGGATTAGAATCACTTGCTCTGAGAGAAGCCACCTGCCATGTCATAGGGACCCTCAAGCAACCTTGTGGAGAAGTCCACATGGTGAGAATCTGGGCCTCTTTCCTACAGCTGGCACCAACACATTGTCCATATGAAGGAGCCTTCTTGGAGGCTCATCCGGCCACCCCAGTTCAGTTTCCAGATGGCTGCGGCCCTGGCAAAGAGCTTGACTGCAGCTTCCTGAGAAACCCCAAGCCAGAATCACCCAGCTGGGTAGCTGCTTCCAAATTCCTGACCCAGACAAAAAGTGGGAGATAATGAAAGGTTTTTTTGTTGTCTTGAGTTGCTAGTTTGTTACATAGCAATAATCACTAATATATCATCTGAATATAAAACATCATCTAACATATCTTGCCTTTCCCACTCTTTCCCAAACAAGTATTTGGGAAACACTTGTTCTGAGCCTCTAGTATTTGCCTCAACTAGAATATAAGCTCCAGGATGGCAGGGTTGACTATGGCATCTAGCACCTAGAACACCTTTCTCACAACAACCCCCTGTGAGAATAAATACTGTTATTATCCCTGTTTTACAAATAAGGAAACTAGGGCACAGTGAGATTAAGTAACATATCTGGGATGATGTGGTCAGAGCCAGACTTCTCTGCAGCTTAATGTTCTTACCAGAACCCTGCCCCGTTCTAGTTCTCTGTGTGCTGACTTGTGTTATGTGTAAGGTGCTGTGATAGTTATCATTGAGGGTACACTGAGATTTAAGAAATGGTCTCTGGGGCGCCTGGGTGGCTCAGTGGTTTAAGTCTCTGCCTTCGGCTCAGGTCATGATCTCAGGGTCCTGGGATCGAGCCCCACATCGGGCTCTCTGCTCAGCGGGGAGCCTGTTTCTCCCTCTCTCTCTGCTTGCCTCTCTGCCTACTTGTGACCTCTCTCTCTCTGTCAAATAAATAAATAAAATATTAAAAAAAAAAAAAAAGAAAGAAATGGTCTCTGTTGTCATGCAGTTAACAGTCCAGTTGGGAAAACTGGGTAAATATCAGATAACGGTCATAGAGGGTGGTTTGATCAGTGCCATATAAAAGTATGTTTGTTGATTATCAAAGTCAACACAGCTCCTTTTCCAAGAATAATGGCAACCTATGGTTCTTATGCATAGGTCCTCTTGGTTTGTATCATCTTACCCTCACTGCCGGGGCCACAACTAATCAAAAGAGGGATAATTATCTAAATCAAAGGATGATTATTCTAGGCTAGGCGGCCACTCAAGGGAGTTCCTAGTATAAAAATCTTATGAGGCCTATTTCCTGAGATGGCGTCTTCAGATGTCTTGTTATCCCATGTATCCATACAGTAAATGTCTATCATTTGGGGTAACCTGAGCAGGTCTTTACTCCTTGTAACCAGAAAGGTATCTCATCCATGGTGTGATGCGAAGTCCAGAAAGTTCGAAGTTCAGAGGAGTCTGAGGCTCCAGGAAGATGAGGGTTGGACACTCCACGAGCTGCCCCTGAAGTAAGAGTATACTTTAATCAGTAGGTGGTTTAGAAAGCAGAGTTCTAAAGCTTTCATAAAACATAGGAACTACAAATGTACAAAAAAGTAATTTATAAATTGACCTCATTTGGTGTTGATTATATTTTTGTGTATTGAATAGACTTACTTTATTCCATATAAAGCATATTGCAAAAATTATTTTTTATATCCTTATTGATTATTAGTAGAAAATATTATGTGTAGCTTTGACTGGAAATAATATGACAGCATTTGTCAGCTTGTGATTCAAGAACTTCCAGTGATATGGAAAGTCATTTTAGGTGTCTCAAACATGCTAATGGAGTCTGTTTCCTTTTACAATTTTTTTTTTAAATTTTATAAGGATAAAGAAAAGGCAACAAAAGGAATCGGAAGAAAATGGAAGAAAAAAAAGAAGAAAATCAAAATTTGCAGTTGACAGTATCTGCCCTTGTGACTTTCTATTTGAGTTTCATTCTGGAAATTACTGTTTATTTTGTCTATCATGTCTTGCACATATATTCAATGAGTGAAGTAGGCAGTCTCTTCCCTCTTCTCCTTCCTCCTACCAAATAATAGTTTATGTATTGCTTCCTTACTAGGAGCTTGACATTGTGCTTTCTGTGGGACTCCTTCTGTTTTGGGATTTCTTTTCCTTTTTCCTTTCGTATATGGCAAACTCCTTTATCCTGTAAATTGTGGCTCAAATTACTTCCTTCTTTTTGAAGTGTTTCTTAACTTTATAAGTTATTTACTCTTTATTGTCTTATGTAGTATTTTATCCATTGTACCTTTGTAATATCTGTTATGTGTATGTATTTAACTCTCCCATCAGAGTGAGCACTTTACGCGAAGGACTCATTCCTCTTTATATCCTTTCTCCTTACCCCTTAGCACTGACCATTGTATCTGACGTAAAGGAGTTGGTCAGTAAATGGGTAGATGGATGAACAATTATTAATAACTTGTTCAAAGATGTGAAAAAGGGAACTCTGCTTCTGGTTCTGGGGAGAACAACGAGAAGTTCTAGATGAAATTCCATAAAAATCATATTTGCATGCAGCAGAGAGCTGCTATGGCCATTTGTTGAGGTGAGACCAACATTGTGTATATTAACTTTTTCCCCTAGGAGAGTTGCCAGAATCTTAGGCAGCTAAAGGAAGAACAGAGTTTTGGGCATTCTCATGGTATTAAGGAGACACAATTTTGAGTTTTAACTTGCCAAAGAAGAGAGGCTGTACTTAGTATCCAGGCTTTCTTTGGGATTCATGGATATTGAGCCTCCTAAAGGCTTTAACACCTCCTCAGGTCAGCTCAAACCTTGACTCTGTTAAGGTAATTGTCAATACCCAGCCTTCCTACCAGAGTCCCTTCTAGAGGAGAATAGCATCATCTAGAGCCTCTGCATTTTTTTCCTACCCAGTGTCTGGTACTTGATTTAAAAATAAACAAAACATATACCAGGCATTACAAGAAACAGGCCAAAGGAAAAGAGAAACAAAAATAGACCAAAGGCAACCCAGAAATTAAAGTTATCAGAAACGGACTTTAAAATAACTAATAAGTTCAAGAATGTAGATAATAAAATTGAGAATTTCACCAGAGGTCCAGAAACTACAAAAATAAAAACAAATTTGAATTCTGTAACTGAAAAAGCATTGACATTATGAACTCAATAGATGGGTATAACAGCAGATTTGTTAAAACCTAAAGAGTAGATTAGTAAACCAGAAAGAACAAGATAATAGTATGGAGAGCCAGAAGTATTAAAAATATGGAAAGGAGCAACGGGAATATTTGGGACATGATGGAAAGTCTAACATAAACATAATTTGAGGCCCAGAAAGGGAGGAGAGAGAAAATGGAATAGAAGTGTTATTTGAAGGAATAATGGCCAAGAACTTTCCAAAAGAGATCAATGAAAGTAAGCCATAGATTCAATGAGTGCACTGAATTATTAGCAGGATTTAAAACACACACACACACACACACACACACACACACACACACACACACACAGCATACCACTTTCAAACTGCTAAAATACAAAGACAAGATCTTGCAAGCAGCCAGAAGGCATCAGACAGACAGATGATTTCTCAATAAGAATGATGGAATCCCAAAACTATAAAATTCATCTTAAATAAAAAAATAAGCTGACAATCTAGAATTCTATATTTGCAAAAATATCCTTCAAACATGAAGGCAGTATAAAGATATTTGCAGAAAATCAAAAACTTAGGGAGTTTTTAATAGATACTTAAAGAAATACTTAAAGAAACACCAGAGGCTGGGGGATCAAGATACAGAGTAGGAGCATCCTGAGCTCAAACCCTTCCATGGGCACAGCAAGGCTACAACAACGTGCAGATCAACCATCTTTGCGAACAACCTGAAGACTAGCAGAGCAGCTCTTCCCCAAATAAAGATAGGGGGAAAAGCCACTTTGAGAAGGGTAGGAAGGGCCGAGATGTGGTCATCACCACTAAACTGCCTTACGAGAAACATTCAAGGGACTTCTTTAAGTAGGAAAGGCCACAAATAGAAGTAAGATTATGAAGAAAAAAATTCACGGGTAAAAGGAAACATACAGAGTAAAGGTAGGGGATCAACTACTACTAAGAGCTGGTACGAAGGCTAAAAGACAGAAGTAGTAAAGTCAGTTACATTCACAGTCAAGGGATACACAAAATAAAAAGTTGTACCCTGAGGTGACAGACATAAAAAGTGGTGGTGGGGGGGAAAATGTAGTGTGTTTAGAATGTGTTCCAACTTAAGCGACCATCAACTCAAAATAGGCTGCTGTTTACATAGGATGCTTATATATGAGCCTCATGGTAACCACAGACCAAAAACCTATAACAGGTACACAAAAAATTAAAGAGAAAGGAATCCAAACACAACATTAGAGAGAGTCATATCACAAGGGAAGGAGCAAGAGAAGAGGAAAGGAACAGAGAGAACTATGAAAGCAGCCGGAAAGTAATGAAAGAAATGGCAGTAAGTACGTAGTTATCAAGAACTGCTTTAAATGTAAATGGTCTAAATGCCCCAATCAAAAGATACAGGGTGACTGACTAGATTAAAAAAAAAAAAATTAAAAAAACAAGACCAGGGCGCCTGCCTGGCAGCTCAGTTGGTAAAGCACGCAACTCTTGTTCTTGGGGCTGTGAATGCAAGACCTACATTGGCATAGAGCTTGCTTAAACAAGAACAAAAAGCAAGACCCATTTACATGCTGCCTAAAAGATTTGCTTCAGACCTAAAGACACATGTAGACTGAAAGTGAACGAATGGAAAAAGATATTACATGCAAATGCAAATGGAAAAAAAGCTGGGTAGCAATACTTCTATTAGACCAGACAGTCTTTAAAAGAAAGAGTATAACGAGACAAGGTCATGACATGATAGATCAACCCAGCAAGAGAATACAGCAATTACAAATATCTGTCCACCCAAGATACGAGGACCCAAATGTATAAAGCAAATATTAACAGACCTGAAGGGAGAGATTGACAGGAATACAATAATAGGAGGGGATTTTAACACCCCACTTACATCAACAGAAAGATATCCAGACGGAACATCAATAGGGAAACGGCAGCCTTAACCAACATATCAGACCAGATGAACTTAACAGACATATAAGGAACCAAGTAGCAGAATAGACATTCTTTTCAAGTGTACGTGGAACTTTCTCCCGGAGAGTTCACATGTTAGGCCACAAAACAGGTCTCCATAAAGTTAAAAAAGATTGAGATCCTATCAGCATCTTTTCCAACAAATTCCTAGTAGGAAACTAGATATCAAGTATAAGAAAAAAATGGGGAAAAAACCCTGCAAACATTTAGAGGTTAAACAGCATGCTACTAAACAACCAATGGGTCAGTGAAGACACCAAAGAGGAAATTTAAAAATACCTTGAGAATAACAGGTGTTGGTGAGGATGTAGAGAAAAAGGAATGCTCATGCGCTGGTGGTGGGAATGCAAACTGGTGCAGCCACTGTAGAAAACAGTATGGAGGTTCCTCAAAAAATAAAAAATAGATCTACCCTGTGATCCAGTAATTCCACTACTGGGTATTTAGCCCAAAACAAAAGATAATTTGAAAAGGCGTATGCATCCCTGTGTTTATTGTAGCATAGTTTACGGTAGCCAAGATACAGCAGCAGCCCAAGGATCCGTCCACAGATGAATAAAGATAAATACGTCACCACACCCTGGAATATTGCTCAGCCATAAAATACCGAGATCTTGCCCCTTGTGACAACATGGATGGACCCTGCTGAGTGACATAAGTCAGACGGAGAAAGACAAATACCATGATTTCACTTCTTGGTTAAATCTAAAAGAGTTCCTCTGAGTAAGGACCACATTTGCAGAGAGGGCAGCAGAGGTGAAAGCACGATGGCTCAGTACTGTCTCAGGAAGAGAGTCTGAGGTCCTAGCTGCCCCGCACATCCTATTTTCTCCCTCCCTGAACCGTGTGCCTCCAGACGTGTCTGGCCTCTCCAACTCCTAACCATTTCTGGACTTCCTTGCTTTTTAACTCTTGGGATTGTACTGCACATATAATTTTACACCCAGGTTTTTAATTTTTTTTTAAACTTAAGGTTTTATTAAGTAAGTGCTCCTGGAATATCCCTACCAACTACCTTTAAGCCACCACACTGAGAGAGTTCTAGATTCCAACCAGAGTTCAAGCCAAGGTAGTCACGTGTGTAATGCAAGCACTTCTAGGACAGCAGGAAGGAAAAAAACCTGTATACAAAATAAATTGTAACTTGAGATGCCTACTCTCATGCTAGTACATCTTGAATGATTTAGTTTTCATTTTCAAGTATCCTCGACATAAAAGGTGGGGCTCGAACCTACAATCCCTCGATCAGGAGTTACATGTTCCACGGACTGAGCCCTCACCTTGGAGGATTTAACCACTAAATGCAGCAGTATGAGGCTGGGGAAAATTCAGGTCTCACCATGGGGACAGTTTTAAGTAGCCTCTAGTATAAGTTGACCCACCTATAACAATGACCCGAATTAACGATTTGACAAAACCGTTTCTTTCTCTCATAACAATCTGAGTGTGATATGATGGTTCCGTGTAGGATCCTTCTTGTTGCTCTGTTATTCCTAGGCTGTTTCCACTGTTTACATGATTAAAGATGGCTGAGTACATTCTGGCCAGTGGGAAAGGGGATGTATGATCCAGGGAGCATACTCCTTCCTTTTAAAGGCAATTTGCATGGTTTGCTTCAGCTCACAGCTCATTATCCAGAAGTTAATGGAAGACTGGAAAACAGTTTAGCTCAGTGGACATGTATTCTGTGCTATATGAGAAGCTGAGATCAAAAAACCTCCCCCCAAAATATAAAATAAAATAAAGTAAAACTGAAAAAAATACACCAGGAGAAAAAAAAGTGCTGGGTTCAAGTAGGGGACAACGAATGGTCTCTGCCATGTTCTGAGTTTGGTAAACTCGAAGTTGTTGAGGTTAGAATAACATTGCTGATGGTTAATTCTGATCTTTATAGTAGGGCATTCTTTTACTTGTTCATATTAAAATTACAATACATAGAGAACTTAAAGCTAGGTAAAAGTCGTAGTGATTTTCCCTACATAGACCTAAGGGAATAGGGATTTAGATTAAGCTCTTTTTATTCACTAGAATTCAGTAAAATCCTCCCCTTTTCTCCGTTCTGGGCAGTGAAATCAAGCTCTTCAAGGCTTACTTTTGAAAGTAAGCTCATGCTAACTAATGACGTTTCAGAGCCATGGCTTACAAACGTACACATTTATAATGAACAACAACAACAACAAAAAGATGAAAAAAGAGGAGGAGGAGTGCCATGCTACTCTACAACTACAAGGAAGAGATACGGTTCTGTTTCATAGGACTGATTCAAAGAATCTGCTTTGATGAGGTTTTAAACTAAGAACGTTCATAAGAACATCAATCTTGTTTTCCTGTGCAATATGAAAACTTGTCTGAATATTCATAATTTGGCAACTTGTCTTTGCTCTTGGAAGTATAATTTTTAAAAAGGCTCTTGCAGAACTCTTGAGACTTTTGAAATTGTTACTAAATACTACAAAGATAACCTTCAAAAAGAGCTTGTAATTCCGATTGGTTGTCCTTCTTGATAGTTTTTTGCCTTGGTAATAGTGCTGTAATTTACAAGTCTGAATTCATAAACACCCTAAAGGCTTGTAACTTTGCTCTGTCAAATCAGAAGAGAATCATTGGCATATTTCTCTTTTCCCAAATGTAGAATGAAAACAAATAAATTCCCATCACACTAGTCGATTTCTTACTTTAACAGAGCTCTGTGTCTAAATTCTTTTTTCCTGTCAAAATTTAATATCTGGTATCTTTAGGAATTCACGGAATTCTTCTCAAATTATTTAACAGTGTTTCTTTTCCCACATAGACTGTCCTTCATCTGCCTGGGTTCAGTTCCAAGACAGTTGTTATGTTTTTCTTAAAGAAGCCATCAAAGTAGAAAGCATAGAGGACGTCAGAAATCAGTGTACTGACCATGGTAAGGAGCTTACTCTCCTCATTTTTTCCACAGCCGTAAATGGTGTTCACTCATTTCTTAAAAAAATGGTTTTGGCATATCTCACTTACACCTGGGTCCTTGTAATAAATGAACAATTTTTATTATATAATGCAGCAGCCATACTGTGGAGTTGGGTATATATTTAAGCTTTGAGTTGGAAGACAGCTCTTAGACAGTCCTGTCCAGAGCTGTGTGATAGAAGCTTAGCAACAGCAGTATCTTTTTCACATGCGTACCCTGTGCCAGGCACCGGGTGGGCTTGATTATCCTTACATACCTACCAGGTAGTTTATATTAGCCTCCTTTCATCAAGGGGAGAAATGAAGTTCAGTTATTTGTTCAAAGTCATGCAGGTAATAATTGGCAGAGCCAGGATTCAAACCAGGTCCGGATCAGATTTTAGGGCCATAGTTGTTAATCGCTCTGCTGCTATTCTGCCCTTGGGAGTGCTGTTTTGGGTATGCAGTGTGGGCGGAAGTCCCATGGGGCCATGAAGGGAAACTGTGATAACGAAGTGTATGTTGGAGAACAAGGAGCAAAAGGCTGTTTGCTAGCAGATACACTCAGTGTTCTTGGGAAAATATATTTAAAACTTTACATTGTTAAATATTTCAAATAAATATGTCATTTTAAAAAATTATTTATTTGAGAGCACGCATGAACCAGCTTGTGTGCACAATAGGGCGAACAGGAGCAGCAGTCTCCCTGCTGAGCAGACAGCCTGCCCTCGGCTGATCGTGGCACCTGGGACCTGGGACCATGACCCGAGCCGAAGGCAGACACTCAACCAACTGAGCCACCCAGGCACCCCTAAAAATGTCATTTTTAAAAAGGTGTGCCTGGGTGACCTTTATATATTTGGCTGTTTGGCCGAAAGTGCATCCTTGCTGTTAAGCCTCGAACTGTTGTGATTCTTTTTTTTTTTTTTTAAGATTTCATCTATTTATTTGACAGAGAGATCACAAGTCGGCAGAGAGGTAGGCAGAGAGAGAGAGAGGAGGAAGCAGGCTCCCCGCTGAGCAGAGAGCCCAATGCAGGGCTCGATCCCAGGACCCTGAGATCATGACCTGAGCCCAAGGCAGAGGCTTAACCCACTGAACCACCCAGGTGCCCAACTGTTGTGATTCTTAAAAGTTCAAACCGAAACTAGGATGTGAAATAACATCTCTTTCAGCGGAAATCTCTCTGATGGTGATAGGAGAGTCCTCGATTTTCTAGAAGTGCTTTTTATTACTGCATGAGATCTAAAATCTCTTGATCATTTCATTAAATTTTATCTTAGACTTATTAATAACTCCAGCATTTAGAAATGCCCTTTACCTAAAAAAAACACAATTTCTGGCAACCAACCTGTATGACATTTTGGAAGAATATCAAATCATACTCACTTATTGTGGAAAGAATGAATGTAAGCAAAGAAGGGTTTAATCCTATTAAATGCCACATAGTACTCAATACATATTGTTCCTCTTGGAGAAACTCATACCTGCCAAATGGTGTGGAATATTGATTCTTTGAGAACAAGACAAAAGTTCCAATTTACCAGTATGGCTTCATTTTAAAGAAATTGAATAATGGAACTTTTTTGGAAAGATTTTATTTTTAAGTAATCTCTACACTTAACATGGGCCTTGAACTCACAACCCTGGGATCAAGAGTCACATGATTTACAGGCTTACCCAGCCAGGTGCTGCAAATAATAGGAATTTTTTAAATGGGGTTCCCCCCATAATAATTTTCTACTCTCTTTTGAAAAAATCACTTATATTAGGTATTCTTAGATATAGATTTCAATATAGATTTATAATTGAAATTATATTGGAGGCTGAGAACCAAAAAGGGACACATTCTTGTACTCGTATTAGCTTGTGTGAAGCACAAGGTTCACTGCCTGGCTTTAATACTTCTTTTAAGCGGTTAACAACTGCTTACAGTATAGAGGTATAATTAATACTCGTTGGCCGACTTCTACAACTCAGTGTGTAGTGAGGTGTTTTTCTTTTGTTTCATATTTGCCATTTTTCTTTAGCAAACAAAGCAAAACAAAATTGGAAACACCCAGGAACTTTGTGACTTGTTTTGGCATCCATTAATTCTACTTGTTCAAGCAGGATAGCCATTTGGAGGTTTTAAATTGTTACGTACAAATTTGCTTATAAAATTCATCTTGTGTCTAAAAAAATACCTCTCTCTTTTCCCCAGTTAAAATTTATAAATTCAGTTTGTCTTACTGATTAGATTTTTTTAAGCTTTCTCATACGTTTCTGTTAACCTTACCATTTATTTTATAATCCTCTGTATTCGTTTCCACTCTGGAAATATCCAGTTCTTTGATGAATTAGGAAATTAGCTAAAATTAATTAATAATGCTCATATTTATTTTTGGCTAGAGTACTGTTTTGGTTTAGAGTAATGGATGGCCATGAATTCAGGGTTTGCTATGAAGAACAAAAAGCATAAGGAGTACTAGAATATTTACATTTGGATTTATAAAATCTTCCCAGCTGTACAAAATCCTTAAACCTATCATTAGGGGTTTAGAAAACAAATGACTTGCTAACCTTTTGGGCTGTAGAGAGCTATATTTAGAAATATTCCCAGGGCTTTTGCAAATTTACTTGACATTACCCTCTCATTATTCATATTGAGGAAAAAAATTGTAAGAAGCTAAAATTTTTCTTATTTTGCAACATTTACCTTTAATTTATAATGTTATCATTGTAATAGAAAAAATAAATATTTTTCGTCTTTCCTTTTTGTGATTTGTGAGCTATGTCACTAGCTATAAAAAGAATTAAAGACCCAAATTACATCTCAGCAGGTACTGTCACTGGTAATGCATTGTAAAAAAAATTTTCTAGAGCACATGCATTCTTCAGGGACTTATGCTGTCATTTGTTAAAGAAAATGAAAGTGTGTCTTATTTGCCTGACACAGTAATTTAAGTTTATACAGTATTTAATTAGATTACAGTGTTAAGAATCATTAAAGTTCCATTGGCTGCCACAAGGTCAAAGAAAAGGATGAAAAACTCATCTCTGAACACTTAAGCCTAAACTATAACCTAGTTAAATACTTCCCTTCAGAATTTTTCTAGAGTGGCATTCTGGTCACATTTCACAAGTAAGTACAAGTAAGTATCAGGGTGAAACAGATTAAAAGTCTGTATGACATTCAACAGACAGGCAGCTGGAAATGATAAGAAAACCATCACAGAGTTTTTTGAAATGGAGCAAGGACTCAGGGAACCTCATTGAATCCCAACTTTGGATTAAAGTATTAAGTGTTTTAAAGGTCAATCTTATTTTTTTTCTTTTAAAGATTTATGGTAATTGCACAATTTATGCATGGTCACTATAAAAAATGAGGAAAACATGTGCAGATATTTTAAAAATAAAACAAAATCGGGGTACCTGGTTAGCTTGGTTGGGCATCTAAATCTTGATTTTGACTCAGGTCATGATCTTAGGGTTGTGGGATCAAGCTGCCTGTCAGGCTCCTTGCTCAGCGGGGTGTCTGCCGGAGATTCTCTCTCTCCCTCTCTGTTTGCCCCTCCCCACCACACTCTCTCTCTTCCTCTAAAATAAATGAATAAATCTTAAAAATAAAATCCGCTGCCTTCGGCTCGGGTCATGATCCCAGGGTCCTGGGATTGAGCCCCGCGTCGGGCTCTCTGCTCAGCAGGGAGCCTGCTTCCCTCTCTCTCTCTCTCTCTCTCTCTCTCTCTGCCTGCCTCTCTGCCAACTTGTGATCTCTCTCTGCCAAATAAATAAATAAAATCTTTAAAAAAAATAATAAAAAAAATTAAAAAAATAAAACAAAATCACCCTAAATTGCACCACTCTAAGGAAATGTAATGACTGTTAACATTTTGGTAAGTATCCTAGACTTTTTCCCCGTAGGCAAATTTATATCAAATGCTTTTTTAAAAAATATATATAAGAAAAGGGATCGTATTTGGCAAAATGCCTTATAATCTGCATTTTCCTTTAAAAATATCTGTGGCAGTAAAAATACAATGCATATTTCCATTAATCTGGTATATAGAAGTTCCATAACTGATTTAATCAATCCTCTAATATTGGCTATTATTTTCAGTCTTTGTGAGAAATATGTGATGACCATTAATAATTGTGTTTAATGAGCACAGAGCCTACGATTGTTTTAGCGCAATTGTTAAGGATTGCTGGGTCAAAGAGGGCCAGTGGCGAAATGGATAACGTATCTAACTATAGATCAGAAGGATTGCTGGCTCAACTAATGTGTTTTGTCTGTTTTCTTTTTTAAAGATTTTTATTTATTTATTTGACAGAGATCACAAGTAGGCAGAGAGAGATAGAGGGAGAAGCAGGTTCCCTGCCGAGCAGAGAGCCCAATGTGGGGCCTGATCCCAGGACTCTGAGATCACGACTCGAGCCAAAGGCAGAGGCCCAACCCACTGAGCCACCCAGGCACCCCTCAACTAATGTGTTTTTAGGGCTTTTGACATATTTGCCAAATTGTTTCCCAAAAGGCTGTACTAACTTTTACTCCACCTAACCACTTTTGAATTCCTGTTTTGTTACACGCAAGGCCAGCACTGTTTAATCTGTAAGCGTGGAAGTCTGCTTATTTTAATTTTCATTTACCAGTGAGATTGCATTTTTATACATTTCTTGTGTTATATTTGCTTCTGTGAGGTGGTCTTTTTTACAGTCTTGAAACCATTTTTTTTTCTTCTATTAAAGTGTTTGCTTCTTTGTTTATAATGGAGCTTTAGTCTGCTGGTTTGTGATTTTCTTAATAATACAGTATGACTTTGGGGAGATTTTTTTGGCCCTGTAGTAATTTTCTTTCCCCTGTAGTTAAATTTTTCTGTCTGCCTCTTTTAAAAGATGTAGAAGTGGTCACCTAATACAAAATTTTTTTAAAACCATATCAGTATGTAACAGGACCTCTGTCTTTTCCATTTGTTAACTTAGGAAAATATTATCAACTTTAGTGTGATGTCATAAATATAGTAGACTATGATTTAAGGTACTATAATCCTCAAAGTGTGGTCCTTGGATCAGCAGCATCAGCATCACCTAAAATCTGTTAGGAATGTAAATTCTCAAGCCCCATCTAACACTGGCTGAACCCGAAACTTTGGATGTGGCTGAGCACTGTTTTTTTTTTTAAATGATTTGGTTCAATTATTTGTAGATTTCTATTTTTTTTTAATTTATTTATTTGACAGACAGAGATCACAGGTAGGCAGAGAGGCAGCCAGAGATAGAGAGGAGGGGAAGCAGGCTCCCTGCTGAGCAGAGAGCCCGATGCGGGGCTCAATCCCAGCACCCTGGGACCATGACCTGGGCCAAAGGCAGAGGCTTTAACCCATTGAGTCACCCAGGTGCCCCGGCCGAGCACTGTTTTAACAAGGCCTCCAGGTGATGCTGATGCTTGCTCCAGGTGAACTAAGACAGCCTGATGTTTTCAGGAGCCTTTGTGAAGTCAGGATGATTTTGGAAGTATGCAGTTTAAGAGCAAGATTTTTTCACTTCTCCATGTAGTTGTATTGTTGGCGTAGAGAAAACAGCAGTAGTATAGTATATATAGTATAGTAGAAAGTATAGTAGTAGAATGTGTTGGGGCGCCTGGGTGGCTCAGTGGGTTAAAGCCGTTGTCTTCAGCTCAGGTCATGGTCTCAGGGGCCTGGGATGCGCCTGGGTGGCTCAGTGGGTTAAACCCTTTGCCTTCAGTTCAGGTCATGGTCTCAGGGGCCTGGGATCAAGTCCCAACATTGTGCTCTCTGCTCAGCGGGGAGACTGCTTCCCCCTCTCTCTCTGCCTGCCTTTCTGCCTACTTGTGATTTGTCAAATAAATAAATAAAATCTCTTTTTAAAAAAGTGGAATGAGGGGCACCTGGGTGGCTCAGTGGGTTAAGCCTCTGCCTTTGGCTCAGGTCATGATCTCAGGATCCTGGGATCGAGCCCTGCATCAGGCTCTCTGCTCAGCGGGGAGCCTGCTTCACCCTCTCTCTCTGCCTGCTGCTCTGCCTACTTCTGATCTCTCTGTCAAATAAATAAGATCTTAAAAAAAAAATTGGAATGTTTTTTAATTTGCAAGAGAATCATTGTCTAGGTTAAGAAATAGGGTTCATTGGCTCTCGGAAAAGTAGTTACTCCTGATATTTATAGGGTGCTTATATGGATAGGTAGCTTACAGACTGTGAGGACAACAGCAGCAAATGTTTGTGAGACATACAGTATAGATGTCTGCTGCTCTTTACTCTGGAATCCTGTGAGAGTCTCCCAGGAAAAATCAGCTAACCAATGAGAACCTCTACTATTAGTCCATTTCCCAAAGCCAGGACTTTTTAAAGGACCACACAGACAAATACGGGAAGGCACAAGTCTTTGGGCAGCAGGCATGGGAAGGCCGTTAGATGAGGCAGGTCAGAGAGACTGGTGCTTGAGCTTCACAGGGTCTTGGAGTTGTTCTGGCAAGTTGCCCTTGAACTTTTCAATTTTCCTGGGTATGGTCAGAGCTTGTCTTCCCTACTGTAGTGAAGTGAGGACAGGAGAAACCATGGGTGCTAGAAGTAGTCATGGGAAAAAGCAAAGTTGAGAGATGCAGAACATGTGTTTATTGCTCAAGTTTTGCGTGAGGTTTTGTTCCCTTGTTTGTAAAATACCTATCAACTGTGTGAATGAAATAGGAGTATAGAATGATTCTGCCCAATTTATGCTGTCATTTTAACTTTTCTCATATTTTCAGAAATGTGCATATTCTCAAGCTAAATTTTAAAAAGGTATAAAAGTGTAGTTATTATAAGAGCATTATATTATAATTATGCATTATAACAATGCATAATTCTTATATACTTCATGTGATTTCATTGATTCTGGAAACATGCTTTCTTTTTCCTTTTTAAAAATAATTCCAGGAGCAGACATGGTGAGCATACATAATGAAGAAGAAAATGCTTTTATACTGGATACTTTGAAAAAGCAATGGAAGGGTCCAGACGATATCCTACTAGGCATGTTTTTTGACACAGATGGTAAGTAATATTTACCCTTGTAGGAAATCACTTTTTCAAAATGGTACTAAAATTGATGACTTTGAGATTCTTTAGTTCTCTAGTTCAAGTTGGTATTTTCTGTGGTGTCCGGGTATAGTATGTTCAATGTGCATCCTGTACCCAGTACTTGACCTGCACTGACTGCAGCTTTTCCTTGAGCAGCTTGGTGTGTTTCACACAGAAGAATCAAAGTTGATTCTTTTGTCTGCAGTAAAATATGGTTCTAGGCTCAAATTTTTGTAATATGGTAGGGTCATAAATATTAGTGTTTGTGTCAGCAACAGGATAAAGCTAAACTGAACTATCAGAGTTATATTATGTATTTAGTGTCCCTGTAGAAAACAGAAAGTTCATAGATAATGAAATGAAACTAAGTTTACTATTAATATTTTAATTTTCTTGGCTATTTCCCCATGAAAATGTTACTATTTTCTTTTCTTTTTTTTTTAAAGATTTATTTATTTATTTATTTGACAGAGATCACAAGCAGGCAGAGAGGCAGGCAGAGAGAGAGGAGAAAGCAGGCTCCCTGTTGAGCAGAGAGCCCGATGTGGGGCTCGATCCCAGGACCCTGAGATCATGACCTGAGCCGAAGGCAGAGGCTTAACCCACTGAGCCACCCAGGCGCCCCAAAATGTTACTATTTTCAAGAACTTTTTTTTCTTAAGAGAAGGTGAGGGGGGAGAGAGAAAACCCAGCAAGCTCCATCCCCCGCGCAGAGCCAACACATGGCTTGATCTAACAACATTTAGATCATGACCTGAACTGAAATCAGGGGTCAAATGTATAACCAACTGAGCCACCCACTCATCCCTGGAACCTTCTTTAACCAAAACTTTTTCTTTTTTTTTTTGGTTAAGATTTTATTTGAAAGAGAGTATGAGAAAGGGAGGAAGAGTGAGAGCCTGAGTGGGGTCGAGGGGTAGGGGTAGGAAGAAAGGAAGAGGCAGATTCCCTGTTGAGCAAGGAGCCTGATTCAGATCTCCATCCCAGACCCCGAGATCATAACCTGAACTAAAGGCAGATGTTTAACTGAGCCACCTAGGCCCTCCTTGAACCAATACCTTTGATTTGCTTGTACACAAGATATACTCTTCCTAATTCAAATCCTACAACCAAGTTTTGACCAGACATACCTTAGTAACTTCCCTCCTTTAGTCCTAGACCCTTTTCTATGGCTCTAAGTTTAAAACTTTCATAATAATGAAAATATTCTTAACTGACAGATTCAAGTTTCAAGTGGTTTGATAAGTCAAATATGACATTTGATAAGTGGACAGACCAAGATGATGGTGAGGACCTAGTTGACACCTGTGCCTTTTTGCATACCAAGACAGGTGAATGGAAAAAAGGAAATTGTGAAATTTCATCTATGGGAGGAACCCTTTGTAAAGCAGCTAGTAAGTATAACTGAAGACTTTTTTCCATTCCTGGAGGGGTGGGAAAAGTAGGGCTGGTTTTAAAATAATTTTGAGCCAGGTATGCCTCAGTAAATTAGAGGGAGTAAGCAAGACTTCAGAACGTATTAGGATGGTTTGCTGTCAAGTCTCCCAGAAGTCGAATAAATTTCTCTTAAATTTCAGAGATATGACCAGATGATGTTAACCAGGCATACCTTTATCCTATCTGCTAAACTTAAGAGCCTGCAAGAGGTTAAAAAGTTCTTCTGTTGTTTGAATTACCATAGCTTCTTTGCATTTGGTTTGATTAAACAGAAATGGTGAAGAATACTGACTCCTGACTCAAATTCTTTACAAAGAATTTGACCCTGTAACAAGTACTATCATCCTTTGTTTAGACGAATGAAGAAAAACCACACTGTAATTTATAATTTATTCTGGACTAAAGTGTAATTTTTCTTCTGACCCATCAGAATGCTTTTCTTTTTTCCTTTTTCCCAAAGGGTGAACTCTGAATCTGGCCCCTGCCCCTCTACCCACCCATCACCGCCCCCCCCCCCCCCGCCCCGCTCCAGCTGTCCCCTCCTCCCCATCAGAATGCTTTCTAATGAACATAATTGTGTCCCACAGTATTTTGATGTTATTGTTAAACATCAATGTTCTAAGTTTTAGAACTGTTTTCTCATTTAAAAACACTTAAAATTTAAAATAAGATTTCAGGATGCCTGAGACACACTGGCCATTTTCCCATTTTGCCTCTTTAGGATTTCCCCCCTTCTACTTCTACTGTAAACCAAAGCTATTTTTCCCTTTACATCTTACTTCTTTACATTTTTTTTTTTTTTTTTGTCTCAGCAGGGTTAACTACAGTTTATAGTGACTATATTAAATTCCTCATAGTTTTATGGTAGTTGAATTCAACCTCCAGTATTTATTGGATTTTTAAAAAGTTGGATCTTTTCATGTACAAAGTCTCAGGGCACCATTATTATAAGCCAGATTTTTTTTAAAACTTTGAAACATCAGAAAGTTTACAAATTTATACTAAAGAGGTCACAGGTGTACACTTTAATTTTACTAGCTTTGTTTTCTACAGACTCTACCAAAATTCTCTCTTGTTCACCTCACTTTTTGAGTTACCTAATCCTTTTCCACCAGCCAAGCTAATGCATTACGTTAGACCCATCTTCTTTAAAAAGAACCAAAAAACCTTTGTTCAAATGGAAAGCACAACTGACCAAGAGAAATATAGATAATATTAAACTATTAAATAAGGGGTTCATTTTTAACTATTCTGAAGGTGTTTAAAGGCAAATTAGAATAAAGCGTATTTGAATATTAATTTTTATTTTCTTTTGTATTTTAGTCCCATATGAAAAGAAATATTTATCAGGTAAGTAATGGTCTTTTATTAAAATTTTTCCCCAAAACATAAGATTCTGTTAAAATATTACTTAGAAACCCCCTAAAAATTATATAAACCTAAAGTAGAATGATTTTTTGAAGAATTTAAAAAGGTCTCAGCTTAGTAATAGGACTTGACATTCTAAGTAGAACTGCAAGTTATAAATTTTTTAAACACCAAAATATTTCCCATTGAATTCCATTTTGTTTTTGTAGGCAGTCACTCTGCAATCTTTTATTTAAAAAGGTTGTAATTCATGCAGCATCTGTCTTAAGGGTTTACTAAATGCATTTTTTTAAAACAGGTCATATATTAACGTAGCTCAAAAAGCATAATTAAAATAAGCAAACACTGAAGTCTGTCTCCCATCTTGCCCCCATCTACCCTAGTCTAACTTTATCCTTACTGGGCTCCCGTTCAGTTTCTTCTTTAAATGTCTGCTTCTTTTGCCAAAATAAGGAAACAGATAGAGGACTTATTTTGCCCCTTTTATTCACTAATATATTTTAGGTATCTCTCGGTATCATTACCTATAGATTGAACTTCCTTCTTCTTTACAACTGAATACTCTTCCATTGTATGGATATGCATAGTTATTTAACCTGCTCCAGACCCTTTTTGCCTGTTTCCAAACATGTGCTATTACAGTGCTGCAATGAATGAATCTATCTTGCACAAATAGATGTTATCTAAAGATTCCCTGCAAATGGGTGGAAAATGGATATAGAACTTGGATCAATATACTAAGAGGAATTGCACCATTTTGCATTTGCAGAAAAAAGGTGTTACAAAACTTGTGAATTTTTGGCAAATGGTAGTGTAATTTTTAATCTATCTTTTTTAGAGTGTGTGTGTGCATGCACCAGGGGTGGGGAGGAGGGGCAACGGGAAGAGGGAAAGGTAGACAATCTTAACAGGCTTCACAGCCATCGGGCAGTCAGAAACACGGCTCGATCTCATGACTGAGATCATGACCTGAGCCGAAATGAAGAGTCGGGACACAATGGAGCCACCCAAGCGCCCCATTTAATCTATTTTGAGGTATAAGATGCGATCTTAAGTGTATAGGTTGATGGTTGCTTCCGTATGCACCTGGCTAACTACCTCTCAAATCAAGATACAGTACATTTCTTGGGGCAGCTGGGTGGCTCAGTGGGTTAAAGCCTCTACCTTTGGCTCAGGTCATGATCCCAGGGTGCTTGGATCGAGCCCCGCACCAGGCTCTCTGCTCAGCGGGGAGCCTGCTTCCTCCTCTCTGCCTGCCTCTCTGCCTACTTGTGATCTCTGTCAAATAAATAAATAAATAAAAAGATACAGTACATTTCTGTTACATTAAAAAATTTCCCTCATGCTCTTTCCCAATACATGTACCCCCTACCATCATGTCTTCTACTTAACCATTGAGTTCTCTCACCAGAGTTGCTTGCTGTTAAATATAATTCTACTAGCTTGTTTTTTTTTTTTAATGATTTCACCCAAGTTGAGTATCTACTGCACCCATTTTACTGTTGCATAATATTTTATAAATCTATCACAATTTGCCCAATCTCTAATTATATATATTTGGATCATTCCTTATTTGGTACTATGTTAAGAGCTGCCTATGAACATTCTCATTTGGACCTATCTTGTCACTCTCCTGGAGTATTTTCCAAAGAGTAGAATTGCAAGGTCATAGGGTAGCTAACATGTTTAGCTTTATTAGAACCATCAAATAATTTTTTAAACTGAATTAACTGTTACATTTCCACTGTCAGTGTATCCAAGTTCTATTCGCTGTACACATCCATCCCATGATAGTCAACCTGATTTTAGTCATTCAGATGTGTAGTGATCTGTCATTTTAATTTTCATTTCCCTGATGAATAATGTTGAGCACTTTTACACACTTACATTTCGATGTGTTCTTTTGTAATATACCTCCAGGTTTTTTGTCCTTATTTCTAATTGGTTTGCCTTTCTGATTGATAGCTTTGTAAAATTCTGGATATGAGTTGTCATATATTGTAGTTTTTTTTTCTCTCAGTTGGGGGCTTGCTAGAACTATGATGGAAGTGTTTGAGAGTTCATGTAGATAATGGAGAATCAAGCTCTCACTCTTCCATAGGAGAAATAAATATCAAAAAAATAAAAAAAGAGCAAAGGGGCACCTGTATGGCTTAGTTGGCAGATTATGTGGATCTGATCCTTGAGGTAGTGCATTCAAGCACTACACTGGATGTAGAGCTTACTTAAAAAATCAAGGAAGGCACCACTGCATAGCCATTAGGTTGTCTGTGCAAAAAATAAGTGATCACAAGGATATGGAGAAAGTGGAACACCTGTGCATTACTGATAAGAATTTAAAATGGCATAGGCAACAGTATGGTAGCTTCTCAAGAAACTAAAAATAGAAATACCTATGATCCACTTCTGTGTATATACCCAGAAAGGAAATGAGGTATCAAAGAGAAATTTGTATGCTCTCATTCAGAGCAGCATTATTCACAGTAGTCACAGGTGGAAGTTGCCAACCCAAGTGTCCATCAACAGATGAATGGATAAGCAAAACATGGTGTATATACACCATAGAACATTATTTAGCCTTTAAAAAGGCAGTTCTGGTACATCCTGCAACGTGCACGAAAATGGAAGACATCAGATGCTAAGTGAAATAAGCTGGTCACAAAAGGACAATTCCAATTATATGAAGTACCTGGAGTAGTTGACCTCACAGACACAAGGTATAATGCTGGTTGACAGGGATGAGGGGAGGGAAGAATGGGGCATTATTGTTTAAGATAGACTCAGGTTTGAAAAATGAAGAGGTCTGTGGATAAATGGTGACACAGCACAGTGTGGACTGTTGTTCTTTAACAGTGTGAACTACAGAACTGTCAACTTAAAAACTGGTTCAAATGGTGCATTTTGTTATGTGTATTTTACGTTAAAAAATTGAATCAAGAGGGGCACCTGGGTGGCTCAGTGGGTCTAGCCTCTGCCTTCTCTTGGGTCATGATCTCAGGGTCCTGGGATTGAACCCCGCATCGGGCTCACTGCTCGGTGGGGAGCCTGCTTTCCCCTCTGCCTACTTGTAATCTCTGTCAAATAAAAATCTTAAAAAAAAGAAAAATCAAAAGCCATGTAAGCATGTTATTTACAAGCATGAAGGCAACTACAAGATAACAGCAATGGGAATGCAGGGTGAGTAGTAGTGGTAAAGTAGGAGCAGCACAGTACTTTTTGTTGCGTTAGCTTGTAGAACTATGAATTTTAAGCTATGCACTTGTATACTTGGAGGGGGAAAGGATTTATGCAGATTGAAATGTGTAGGAAAGAGTCGGTAGGTCTAAGTGGTTCTCAAAACCCTATTAGGAATAGCTGAAAGATTGGCAGCATTTGATCCAGAGTGGCCTCTGAATATATGAAATACAAAGATTTCATAAATATGTGTAACCACTATGTGCCTCGCTTTCTTGATACACATTTTCATCTGATGGTCTCCAGTAAGACTACAACCCACACCTTAACAAACTGTGACCACTACAAACTTTTATTATTTTAGGACCAAAAAGGAGAGAACTCAGCTGTGGCTATTTACCTAACTCCTCCTGTGTTATTTTTTAAAGACGACTGTCAATATTTTAAAAATATCAATGGCTCTCCCTCACTTTAACAAGTAGCTTTTGGCCAGATTTTCTTCGCTAAGCTTTACATTTTATCATTTTAAAAGCACAGCTCAAAGAAGGATATAGGTACATTCAAATAAGCATTATGTAAAAATTCATCTGTAAAAAGAAAATAATTTGAGGACTTTTAGGTTCTACTAAATACAAATACCTTCTTCCCCCAAAGCATTTATCTCCTAACTCCTAAACTGAGTTAATTTCCCTGGACTGACTAAAAGATTACAAGGGTATTGAACAGCCAAGAACTGTTAAGGTTGTACATCATTAAGGAGTACACACAGATACTTGATTAAAACAAAACAAAAAACAGGGGTGCCTGGGTGGCTGTGGTCATGACCTCAGAGTCCTGGGATAGAGCCCCGTATCTCCTGCTTAATGTGGAGTCTGCTTCTCCCTCTCTCTGCCCCTTCCCCAACTCATGCTCTCTCAAATATCAAAAATCTTTTAAAAAAGGGGGGAGTGTGGGGATATTCTATTGCCATTCCTGGTTTTTTCAGTGGAACAAATTTTAAAGGCCAAACACCAGATAAACCAATAACTTCATTAATGTAAGCAAACCTCTCAAGACAACTAGCCTTGAAAAGAGCATTTAAATACAAAGTCTTGGACCAGAAAGTAAAAAACCGAGAGACAAAAAAGAACTGTAGTATACCGAGTGTGGATAATTTCCGTTTTAGGATCTTACAGTAGAGTGGCAATTGTAAAACTTAGTTGAAATCTTGAAATGACAGTTGTTTAAGCTAAGAAACATAATAAATTCATTTTTATTTTTAATCAATGTGGGAAAATCCTTAAAATAGGTAAATATGTACATGATGAAACTGTATTTGTGCTCCCCTGAGTGCTAAGTGATTTCCATATATATTTTTTGTCTTTTTCTTTTCAGATAACCACATTTTAATATCAGCTTTGGTGATTGCTAGCACAGTAATTTTAACAGTTTTGGGAGCAATCGTTTGGTTCCTGTACAAAAGAAATTCGGATGCCGGTTTCACCACAGTTTTTTCAACTGCACCCCAATCACCTTATAATGATGACTGTGTTTTGGTAGTTGCAGAAGAAAACGAGTATGCTGTTCAATTTGACTAAGATTTTGGAAATCTCAGATTAAGACATCAAATACTCTGACAGTGATTCCTGTGTAGGACTTTAATGTAAAACTGGACAATGAAAAATTTTTTCATTTTTCCAGTTTTTATGGGGTATTTCCTTATTCCAGTAGCATTCATTATTCTCATGTAATCACTGTGACAAAAAAATGATCTTTAGGTTCTTCTAAGAACACAATTAAAAAAGAAATTATCATAGATATAATTTAGTAGTTTTAACCACTTCCTTAAAATGCACCTTTCACTTGAAAAAGTTTAAATAAAGGCCAAAGTAGTAAAACAGATAAAAGCCCAGTCTACTCCTCTATCTTCCTTCCCATTTAGTCGAACCACCATAGTTTATAGTTGAATTAAAAAACAAATACTATGTACCACTGTAGTTTTACCAATCACCAAGTCTTTACCAATTTCTAGGTCTTGCTCCTTTATTAACAAACAAGATACAGGAAATAAAAGACTGTTAAATAGACCCTGTACATTCAGATGTCACACATGCCATTTACTATGGCAGTTAGTTCTTTTGATATTTTTATCTTCCTTTTTGAGTTAAATGTAGAAAATACTGTAGATTTTAAGGAGCCCCTATTCCACGTAACTTTATAATTTCATCACTTTTAGAACATCACTCTGGACCAGAAATAGTATTTAGCACTGATCACAAATGGTTAGAACTTCAATGAAACACATTTTTTGAAACAATAAGATTACAGCCACACTAGGATGATATGGAGGAGGCTGGCAGTGAGGCTAACACTTTCACCACAGAGCCCGTTTAAAGATTTTTCTCCCACTACCAGAACTGTTCCTATACAAGGTATCTTATGCTCTCCACTACTATAAACTAGCCATTCAATGACATGAAAACTATGTAAGCAAAGACTGTAGAAAAACACTACATACTACTGTAGTGGTGATGCTCAAAGTCTTCAGTAAAATGTACGTCTTAAGACAAAGGTGAAAAGAGTAAATCATTTTGGGGATAAAAAATGAAAATGAAGCTGAAGGAAGAGTGATTTTCCTTAGTACCCTTTACAGCTTAAAAATTTGAAAAGATAAAAAATATACAGAGTTCACATAAAATCAGATTTACTGTATTTGTAAATTTGAAAGCTCAAAGTCATCATCTCTCTCCCTAACCCACATGCCACCAGTTATGGGGAATACTTTGGGGAGATACACTTTCTCTCATGCTTGACCAATGGCAACAAAGTCCCAGCTTGTGCCATCTGTTTCCACTGGCACTATGTTAATCCTTCATCACAACTGATGGCACTATTGTTTACTGACACAGGAAAAACAAAGTGATGACAGGATCATACATTGTGGCTATGTGGTACTAAACAAGCAGATGTTACACTAATTGTAGTACACTAAACAATTATACTCTGTAAGAGCTTTAAATTCCTGAGATCTTGGATATTGTCTTATTATTGATAAGCTATTAAGAGTGGTACAAATGGTGAACAGACAATTCTAGTCCTACTTTTTCTATTCAAGTTCTACCAGTCCTTTAAGAACTGGGAGTGATCTTAACTCTTCCTTAAAACGTCCTCTAATAGTCAAATTTCTACAATGCCCAATATGGTAGCAACAAGCTACATGTGGCTATTTAAATAAATTAAAATTAAATATAATGTTTAAGTGTTGTTCCCTAGTTGCACTAGGCACACTTCAAATGCTCAAAACACATGTAGTTACTGTAGCTACCGCATTGGGCAAAACAAATTATAGAACATTTCTATTATCACAAACTTTTATCGGACAGTGCTACTCTAGAATCTCTTCCTTTTTAACTCCCATACAACTGATTTTCTTCTGTTCATTTTGGTTAACTTCTACCCAGTGACAGCTCTTCCAAAATGGCCTCTTTAACCTATTTCCATACTTGATTTCATCTTTCAAGTTCTTAGAAATTCCTGGTATTGAAGTGTTAAATCTTGATTTTCTTCATATAGCAGAACATCTGTTAACAGGCCCTTTTATCTATTCGGTGGTCAAAAGCTAGCTGGATCGTTCAAATCTGTATTTTTCACATTAAGATGAACATGCTTGTTTATATTCAAAATGTATAAATGGCTTTTCTGAACATCTTGGTCTAGCTAATAAGGACAATATAAATTCTTACATTTGGCAAGTATTAGACAGAGTATTACTTTTAACTTCATTTTCCTAGGAATTTGCATTCTTGCAGTGAATGGGATATGGTCTCTGTTTAGGGTTTAAAAATAACCAGTGAAAAGACTTTCCTTATTCCCTCTAATTCACACTTACTGGAAGCTTTTACAATACTGAAATATGAAATAGTGGTACTAAGGAACTACAAGAATACTATAAAAGCTTAAGCCACTGCATATCTCTGTCATTACAAAACTATAAACTGCATGCCAATGGAATGTTTTCTACTACTTAATTTTTTAAATAAAAAGTTTTGTGGGTTAAGCAGAAGATACTTAAATTTTCATGCTGAGTTCTATTCAAAGTGAAACTGTTTCAAACTCAAAGCATCCCTAAAGACCCAGACAACAGATATTCAAACTGGCATTCTTAAATTTTTTATTTTTTCTTTAAGGCAATGCAAAGGTAACTGCTGAGCTGAGCAATGTTTTAGAAAGAGTTATATATTTTTGTATGAAACCGGATTTTACTTTTTAATAAAGTTCTTGGCTCTAAGGTTTGACGTCTACTTTGAGCACCAATTTAAAAGGAAACATTTCAAACTATAAAGTAAATCAATCAGTATGCACTTTATTTCCAGCCAAGGTTTTACATTAAGACCAACAAACTATGTGTGGGCAAACTGTTGATTCACGTTTGAGAAATTACATGGTTTCTAGTTAGGTTCTGAAAATGTAGTTCGTTGCCATAACATAAGACTTTATTTAATCTGAAAACCACCTGAAGGTGTTTAGAGTGTATCCTAAGAGATACACTTGTTGACAGAGGAAATATACAGTGTTATGAAAGTATACACAATTCAGGACCACAGTGTAGAGCTATCCATGGTGAATAGGTAATGTTCATCTGTTCTCCAAAAGTAGTGAAAAACATTAAGTCACTAAATAAATGCTCAGAATTACCAAGGACAGTTAAAAACGACCAGGATCCAAACAGGTTATTTATATCATATTTATCTATAAAGAAGTGACAACACTAAAAAACACATTGAAAACCAGTGTTCTGAACTTTAAGTGTGGGATTTAAAAATACTCTATTAACTTGAGAGTGCAATAATTTTTTTTCCAAATAACATTTGATGGGCAATTCTGATATATTTTACAACTGAAATATTCCTAAAAGGAATATCTACATACTATGGCCTATCAAATATAATCTGCATTTTGCAAATCATTACAAAAATTTATCCATCATTTATATTTCATATTTATATACTTTTTAAAAATTAGATTTTATTGCTAAATGAATTTAGAATTCATATTAAATTTGGAAACCTAATATAATGCTTTCATACCTTATTCCCCAATTGATGTTTTAGAAACACTGGAAGCAAATGATTATGAAAATGAAACTGCAACAGAAGGCATTTTGAAAGAAAAAATAATTAGGTGCCATTTGCCATTTTATTTCAAAAGCATATTTTGTCCCACTTTTTTCACTAGCAAGAGACTAAAACATGAACCTTTTTTTTTTAAATAAATATGACTACAGTAATCAGAACACAAAAAAGAGTCATAAGCATTGCTTAGATATCTAAAACAAGGGTAACACTTTCCCACTTACCTAAAAGAAAAATACTTTTTGATTACCAGTTTACAAACATCAGATTCACTGGCCATGTTAAAAGGTCCAGCAAAATTTTAATTCAACAATACTTGAGAATGAATACACACACACACACACACACACACAGGACATCTGTGTGTGTGTGTGTGTGTGTGTGTGTATATATATATATATATGGTCAATGTATTCAATAGGCATTCCCCCACAAAATTAATTCATATTAATTGCCACTTTTAATAAACACTTGTTCACAGATCATCCATTTGTCTTATATGAAGTTAGGCAATATCAAATGTTCTGTTATGGTCTCCATCTTCTTCGGAATCATCCTCTGAAGCTGTTGAAAGAAAACAGGATGATCAAGAATGATTTTAAGGGGATGAGAATGGAAGCGTAAATATGAAGCCAGAATAGCAATGACTTGTAAAATAAAAATCCCAATTTAGTATACTGTTTGGTCAAAATGGTAAATGACAGGGTTAGGGGTGGTCTGACTGTGGGCGATGCCCATCCACAATGTTCCCACCCCCACATCTTTTTGTTAGGTTAGTTTTTATAAAAATGAAAATGCTTAAAAATGTGCTTCAAGAAACATCTTCTGAACAACTGACATCAATCTGTGTTCATAGTAGCTAATGATACAGACACCAGAGAAAAAATGAACTTAAGGCAAGTGCTCTCACACACCTGAGTAGAATCTGGTTTATTACTGCTGCATGTTTGATGCATCCGATGAGAATGAAAAAAAATGTACACAGAATAGGTTATGGGTGTTCTTCCAATTTACATCAAAGCTCTGTCTATACAATGCCAAGAAAAGCTCTATTTAGCCAAAAAAGCTTTATATAGACACAGCCCAAGTTAAAATAATTGGATTCAATAAAAACCTTTTGTTGAGATTATTCCTATGCCTCTACATTGTCAGAAATATCACTTGCGCAATGTTTCTGACATCAATTTATTATTAAGTAGCTCAGAAGTTTAAAATACACATCCTGGAATGTCACTAGGAAGGACATAAGTAAAAAACTATGTATTCTATAAACTGTTCTGTGTGTTCAGAAAAATGGAAGTTCACTAAAATAAACACCCAACCAGCATTTCCCCTAATGTCAAGGGCAGAAAGGTTAAATGTACACTCTTCTTGTATTAATACTGGATCGAATATTTAAGAGTCACAGATGGAATCGACAAAAAAATTATGCTACATGTATGGATGAAACTTAAGTTTCCTTAGTCTACCTATCTTGCAGAAATCTTAAGTCCATTTTTAATAAATGGTATCAAGCATGTACTTAGATCATAAATGAGTAGATCCTACAGTTAAGTTTTATGCTGTATCACAGAAAATATCAAACTAAAAAATAAAACAGTTCTTCAGGGAAATTCTCATGTTTTCTATTTGATTAAAGCCACAGGAGAAGAACATTCAGTCAGAACTAGCTCTTAGAACATATAAAAATTCTGGTACTTAGGATTAAGTTTGCAGCACCCACATCTGTCATTCACAGCTGAATTTGGGTGTATTTCACTTCCATCTTTCTCACATGCTGGCAGTAGACACTGCTATGTTTAAGAAACTAAATTCTAAATGAGAATGTTAGTTTTAAAAAAATACAAAACGAAACAAGCAATCTGAGGAAAATATACAGTGAAACAAATCACTATCATCACATCTGGCAAAGTATTAATTATAATTTACCAAAAAAGAGATTGTTGTGTTAGACAACACAAGGGATCTGAACTAAGAAGGTATAAAAGAAAAAGTATTTATACCCAGTGAATTTATACCCAGTGTCAGTTGCTCCACCCATCTTTCCCAAATCAATTATTTTGCTATTATTAAGCCTGGTATTTTATATACCATTTACTCCTTTATATACCATTTTCACAAATACTGAAATGTGAAAATGCATTATCTGGTGGTACCTCTAATCCTCTCAAAACTTAAAAACAGTACAGACTTAATGACAAAAATCCATGTCTTAGAATATTCAAGGCATTAAAAGGTTCCCATGAAGACCAAGTCCTTTCCAAACTTTACCTTGAAGGATGCTGAGCTTTCCCTAAAGGTAAAAACATTATGCAGACTACAGGTAACACTCCCAAGTGTTTTGAAGATGAGTACAGAAGATAATCCAGTGGAGAATACATATTTCAAAGCACTTCAAAGAGTGTAATGGAATCTGACCGTGGGGAGGCAGTTGCTTTGGGTGAAAAAGTACAATAGGTACGGTAATCTTGGATTCTCAGGGACTGTTTCAGAGCTACTGATATCTGTGCCCACCTGATATGAAGCACCCTGGAGGTTGTAGGACTTTGAGGTTAAGCTGTGCAGATGCCTGTAAAGATTTGGGCATTAAGTGCCTTCACATAGGAGCCCAGGCAGAAGTCCTAATGCTGGAACGTGATCTTAAGAGATTGGAGCTGTTGGCGGAGCTGGCTGCCTATTAAAGGTCCATGAGGACCTGAACAAGGAGCAAAAAAAAAAACTATGGCTTCTATTATAGACTCAGAATTAGGAATCTTTCACCCTTATTTTCCTAGAACTACAAACAAACCCAGGGAAAACCTTTAGTGATCTAACAAAGCTGAGTAACAAGTAAAACTTCATAGACACACACACACACAAATTGAACAGATTTAGACAGGTTTGACCAGTGAATGTTTTCTTTTTGATTAAAAGTTCTAAAACTAAGACATTCAAAAATAAAATTTTATTTAAAATACATCCTATACCTTAAAATAGAATTAAAAAAAAATATGCTTTTAAAAAACTGTCAGTTGCTCCACCCATCTTTCCCAAATCAATTATTTTGCTATTATTAAGCCTATAAATGAAGCTCTAATTTGGTAGAAAGAATATACAATTAGGTTTTGCTCTGTGGGTTTAATTTGCAACAGTAAATTCAACAAGTCTGGGAAGGGGAAATTCCACCTACTTTCGAGATCTTCCATATGTGCCTGAAGAGTTCTTGCAAGGTTAATAAACTAGAAACAATGCAGAAAGAAATATAGTAGTTTAAATGTTGCAAATGTATCTAAAAAGAGAGTTAGTATAGGAGATTCATTTCTACTTAAGAAAGTCAAACACCATTTTAAGCCTTTAAATAGGGGTCTTTCTACCCCCACATCACAAATTACAAGCTTAGGATATTATCTATTAAATGTTGTATATAATCATTATATAAATGGCCATGTAGATATCATGAATCATGTAGAAACTAAAAACAGATACAATAAATTAATCCAATGGCACTCTGTCTTCTCGCAACACCTCAAAAAATTATGGAGAAAAAAATTAAAACCATTACAATTTCGACACAAATGAATTCACTTTTAGTGGTCGATTAAAAAAAAAAAGAACAGAATAAAACAAGAACAATAATCAGTATTTTCCTGCTTAAATTTGATAGCTCCGGAAGTATTTTAATCTGGTGAAGACTTGCCCTTTAATATAATTTGTATCTTTTACAAAGGCATCCAACAGATCTTATTACATGCATATATAAGGTTTATTCATTTTGACAAGGTAAGTCACCTTTTAAGAAATAATTTTATAGCACTTACTAAATTTAGGTTCTATGATTTCTTAAGGCCTTAGAAATCAAGAGAGCTCTGCTCAAATTCTGAAAGCTCTTGATAGCTCATTCTTTTTTTTCCCTCAATGATAATAATCTGTCCAAAAGGCTCACAGGAATGATGTTCACATATTGATTACAGAAAAAATTTTTTTAACCAATTAGAAACAGTATATGTATTGGTTATTTGATAATTTTCAAAATAAAATAGATTTTACGTTTCACCAAGTCTATTCAGATTTACATTTCACCAAAAACTCGGATCTATTTTTAATCATCAGAGTGAATATTTATTTTAAAAAGTCTGAAATATATCTTTCTGAACATGTTTTTTTAAGATATGAAGTGTTCACAATGCTAGAGTAATGAGATGTAGACCATAGCCCCTACCACATTAAATGGGCCAGGCAGGAGAGTATAAATTTCCTATGATACACTGAGGTAACTAGTATCATTTTACTTATGAGCACCTAAAAGACAGCTAGCTCAAGTGTTAAATTAAGATAAGAGTAAACAGAGTAAACACACAATAGTCTGTATCATCAGTAGTTTGTAATATGAATGCTTAAAAATTAGTACACTTGGCAATCTTTTATAGGATACTAACAAATGAAACTGAAGTTAATTTCCCAAACTCTTTGGTTTTTGGAGTTCAATTTCAACGTCAGGTTTCTAAGTTGTAATAATGAGTTGGATGTTCCCTTCCAAATTAAAAAGAGCATTTCCTCTAGGTGTTTTCAATTCATCCCCGTTTTTCACTGAAATATATTCCAATTACCTTCAAGAGCTAGAAAATTACTTCTACAAAAAGCTTAATGAAAAAAATGGGGCTGTTTGATACAGAAGTAAGGAAGACAGCAATTTCTATTAAATCTATAACATCTTTATTTTTAAGATACATTTTAATATAAGAGCCCTCCCCCCAAAATAGAATGTGAACATATAAAGCAATGTGCTTTTCAAAGCATACACTTGCAGCATCGTACCCTTCCCCCCCACTCCAATATTACTTACTCGGACACGCGTGCTTGGTTCATTTGTATTTCCCATCATATCAGAAAAGCTTTGTTCGCACAAGTGCAGTAACACAACTAGGTAGAGACCAGAGCTGATAAACTCATACTCAGCCTTTAACAGGGAAGCAAACGAGAAAAATATGGAGAATGAAAAATTAGTAGAATGAGACTGATACTCCGTATACTGATAAACTAGAGGAAATGTATTTGTAATCAGTTTCTAGGAAGAGATACAGTGCCATCTATTAAAAAAGAAATAAAATTTCTTTTATTTTCTCGTAGTTTCAAAAAATTTTACTAATGTTATATAATGTGTTCAAATGGGTGCTCTTTATTCTCCTATAGTCTTCCTTTATGTAATTATTTATATAAAAGTGGGGAAAAAATGTGATGGTAAAATAAATGCTCTGGCTCCCTATAAAGCTCAAAATAGATTTCTTTGCACAGATGGCTGTAACTGTTTACTTAAAAATTAGCATTTCATCTATAGCTATATCAATATATTACATAACTAAAATCCTATTCTGAGAGGTCAAGTGTTTCTTATGTAATTTAACTAACTTCAAGGCAAGAGCAAATACAAAAATGGACTTTAAAAAAAAGGCAGTAGGGCACCTGGCTGGCTAAGTCAGTTAATCATCTGTCTGTCTTTGGCTCAGGTCATGATTCCAGAGACCTGGGATCGAGTCCGCACTTCACCCTCTGTCTCTCATGAATAAATAAATAAAATCTTAAGGGGAAAAAAAAAAAAAGGATAGTAAAGTAACTGCCAGATATCCTTTGCATAGAAATTTGCAGTGGGCAAAAATAGTTCTTTGGTTTAAAGCTGTTCTGCTGTTTTGAAGGTAAGAATACAAAACACGAATATAGTATTATTAAAAATCTAAACTGTTATGTAATTGTTACACAGTGAACTATCTGTGAATTGCATCATTTTCTGATAATAAAGTTATCTAAAATTAAGAATTGTATGTTCACAGTACGAACCTGAGCAAGTTACTGATTACAGATTCTCCAGAATACTCAACAAATTTCAGACTGATTAAAAATTTCTCTAAATACTTCATTAACTGCTTATTTTTAACTTAAAAGGTAATCATGTATCTAGGAGATTTTAAAAAGTGTTTAATGTTTATCACCTTGAAAAAAATGAAGGCACTGGATAATGAAAAACTAAACTGTGCTTAAAATGAAGGTAGTTGTCAGGCCACTAGAATCCATGATTCATAAAGAACAAAGATGTTAAAGCCAGGAAGCTTAATCACGACTGTCATTTTTATAATGACTCCACCTAATATTTCCTAACACCTCTAAATTATTTAAGAAGTGGGTCATTAAAATTCTTGAAGAACAATAAAAACATTCCTAGCTATAATGAAAAGTCAAAACCACCTTCAAGAGACATGATGGAGCGCCTAAGAAAGAATGGCAGGAAAAAAATCATCGTTTGAAACCTACACTAATTTTGAGAAGACAAACTGAAAAAACCAAGAACAAAAAAAAAAAAAACCAAAAAAACCACAAAATTCTTTGCATTATTCCACCTTTCCATACTCCCCCACCCCCATTCTATAAAATACCAATGTCCAGCTGTCTACAGAGACGTCTTAAGAATTTAAGACAATGCATTACTCAGACTGATACTCCCTTTGGAGTACGTTTTAGAGTATGCTTCATTAAAGAGTAAAACAATAATAAACATCAGAGTTATATCTGTACTACAGCAACTGCCTAATGTTTCATTCATTAAATCAGTGACTCTTAACCTGGATGTAAGCAATTAGCTTCAAGAGATCTGGGAATCCCTAAAATTATATACAGATTTTGTGTATATGTATATTTTGTAAGGTGTGTTTCTGGTTTATCCAGATTTTCAAAGGGTATCCATATTCCCACATTTTAAAAGTGAAGCATGCCCACAAAAGATCATATATTGCATGTTTCCATTTATATGAAATGTCCAAAACAGATAATCCATAGAGACAGAACACAGATTGGTGGTTGCCAGGGGATGGGAGAAAGGGGAAGGAGCAACTGCTTAATGCGTATAGGATTTTCTTTTAGAGATGAAAATGTCCTGGAACTAGGTGGAGGTGATGGTTGCACAGCACTGCAAATGTACTAGTACCAATACACTGTTTACCTTAAAATGGTTACGTTATATAAACTTCAATTAAAAAAAAGGGGGGGAGGGAAGGTGTTCATTACTCCTTCATTTAAAAAGTGCTTTTTCAAGCATTCATGCATTCTCTTCTCTCATCATCATATCTCTTTTTTATCAAAAATATGCTAAGCACACTTGGATAATATGGCCCTAGAGCCTCCTTTGTAATCTCTTCCAACATCTTCCCCTCTTCCCCTGAATTTTCCTTTAAAAGGGGGGAAAACTGAGCTCTAAGCTTCAAGAAAAAAGACTGATCAAATCAATGGGGGGTGGGGGTGGGGAGGAGTAATCAATACATACCAAAAAATTCTGAGAAATGAGAGGAAAATATTTGAAATAAAATCTTAATATGATCAGAGAAATCCCAACATTATTCATTATGTAATTAACAGCATGACTGTAGCAATACAATACTGAAGGAAAGAGAAACAATGTGAACTTGGAATAAATGATTTCATGTAAGATAACTCGTTCAACATAAAGGTAGGAGTGGGAAGAGGGCAGGGGGAGCGGGGAATAGGAAGGGTAGAGGGAACCAGACAGGAGTAAGAACAAGGGGCATCAGACAGGTTCATAAAAAAATTATTCCTAAGATAAAAAATACAGAACTAGGATGCAGATGTGGGGACTGGTGTTTTAACTATTTTCCAGTACTCAAGAGGCATTCACAACTGAGACAGCTATGGGGAGAGAAGGTTGGTATTACTACTTTCGTACTAATTTCCTAAGCTTTTATTATTTTCAGGTTTATTTAAAAGACATATGATGAATTTTACTTTAAACCCAGAATCTGTGACTTGGTTATTTGCTTTTCACTTTAAAAAGTTAGGGGAAAAATAATACAAAATTATAAAATCATGTAATACCTAATGTAATAAAGAGAATTATATTAAAACCATTACTATTATTATTTCAATGTCGGTTTTCTGACCATGATTTAATCTTTTCTTCAAGAGTTGTCCTTTAAGCATAGAATAGACACTTACCAAATTAGGCAAAATATACTAACTTGTTCATTTGCATGAGCTCTATGTAGTTCATGAATATCAAAATCCTCCAGGTTAAGCTGCAACTTCTCTTTACAGAGTTCACAGGTGGTTACAGCCTCTAATGAAGAACCTGGTAAAATCAAAAGTAAAGCTTAGTTCTGCTATGATTCCACAAACATCTTTTCTTGTAAAGTTCTTTTTGAAAAAGATTTTATTTGAGAGAGAGCGAGCCTGAGCCGGGTGGGAGGTAGAAAAGAGGCAGAGGGAAAAGCAGACTCCCCATGGAGCAGTGAGACCAATGTGGGGATTGATCCCAGGACACTGAGATCATGACCTGAGCCAAAAGCAGCTGCTTAACCAACTGAGCAACCCAGGCAGCCCTCCTTGTAAAGTTTAAAGCTTAGAATATAAGTATGTACTCTATATATCAATATATAATCAAAATATATATACATTCTACATATTAAGATATATATTCTATGTATCTATATATATAATCAATACATAGAAAGGAAGTAAGACTACTCTGGTAACACTGATGTGCTTGTCCGGTCCTAATCTACGGTATTTAGGCCCAGCCCATTATTTAGGTATCTATTGTTTTTTGCCTCCCAGAAATGCACATACATCCCCACCCCTGATGGTGGGAAGCTGACAATGGAATGTCATCTGTACTTCCCGCTTCCTCAAGTACCTTGACAGGATGCCATGAAAACAATTTTAAGTAATACAGTATCGAAACAATGAGTTACCTATACCCAGGCCATTATCTTTGATATGACAACACAGACCTTTTGAGCTCTAAGAAATGCACCCTCCCTATGAAGGGAAAAAAGGAATCCACTTCTGTCCTTTCAGCCATAAAAGGAATGAAGTTCTGATACATGCTACAACACCGATGAACCTTGAAAACTTGCTAAGTAAAATAAAGCAGATACAAAAAGGACACATATTATAATATGATTCTATTTATATGAATTATGTAGAGCAGGCAAATTCAGAGAAAAAAGGAGTAAGTTACCAGGGACTGGGGAGACAGGAGAGGTAGAACTTGCCACTTAATGGATACAGTTTTTGTTTGGGATGATAAAATTTTTCAAGTGGGTAGTGGTGATGGTCACACAGCATTCTGAATGTATTCAACGCTACTGAGCTGTACACTTAATGGTCAAAAGGAAAATTATATATATATATATAATCAAAATTAAAATGAAAAAAAAAAAAAGCTCCTTCTATCCCATATGCATTCAGTTATTGGTTACTCCTCAGCTTCTGGGTCTAATAGGTGATAGTCTAATTAAACATAGCCATTTCCACACCTCTACCCCACCATTTTTATTTTTAGATAGAGCTTTAAACTGAAAAAGATGTCCTAAAAGTTTAAGAAGTCATGTGATTAACAGGGTAGAGGTTTAGATTCAATTCAACTAACATTTGTTGACTTTATGTGCCAAGATTAAGAAGGAAAAGGTAACAACCCTGTTGTCTTCAAGGAGCTCTGAAACCTCTTAAAACAGTAAATTTGGCATGAAGTCCAAGAAAGCAATGGTAATTTATATGCATTTTCTTTTGAAAATACCTAACAGAAAGTGAGTGCTATTGTGAGGTAATATGTTGTCTCAAAATGTCCTGTAGTCAAACTACATAATATTCACAGTATTTCATAATATTCACAAACTACAGATATTCACAGTATTTCAAGGAACGAATAAAAACTAGTTGTGACTGCTGCTGCTATTTTAGGAGTCTAACATACTTAAAGATTTTGAAATTAAAATGCCATCTGGAATATTTTAATAAAAAAATTAATATTGTACCACTGACTGAACTAAATTCAGTCAGTAAAAGATCTTGAGATCTTTACATTCATTTGACCATATCTTATAAAGTACCTATTATAACCTGATAAAACCCATCAAATTGAGTATTTACCACATGCCCAGTACTGTGATAAACTATAAACATCATCTCATTGACCTTCACAAGAACCCTGTATGGTAAATACTACTAGTTCTACTCATAATGGAACTGAGGCCCAATCCCAGAACTACTTAAGAGTGTCTAAAACTAGATCTAGGCATTTTTGTTATCTAAAAACTCTACTGGGTAATTGTGACCAGCAGCCAGAGTTCAGAACCAATGTTAAAACACTTATTCGAGATCCTCCAGGTAAGTGTTAGAGCCATTGTGCCAATCTCGTCTAATTCCAAAATACCAATGTTCTTAACACTGTACTATCTGTTTTTCTGCCTATACAACACTAACAATCTAACTGCAAATATTATCAGAAGGTGAATCACACTGTTTTTCATTCTGGTAATGGCTAACATTCCTGGGCACTGACTCTCAAGAACCAATGCTTCCATGACAAACACTCATTTCATCTTAATAAGGCCCTAGGGCAGTGATAACAAGCCAAGAGGCTCTTGTAACAGCATACAGCTAAGAAAAGGCTGCTACCAATCAGACGTCAGACTACCTTAAAACAAAACATAAACCCTCTACCCCATGGAGGCCTTGGCTACCTAGCTACACACAAACAAAATTTTCCCAGGAGCCTCATAATCTCTAGCTTGAACAGGTTACCCAACTCTTTCAAAAGATTATTAAAATTAGTATTAATGCCATCATACCTCACAAATTATTTTCCTAAGTCACAAACTGTAAGACTATCAATCTCATACTGTGTCCATTTATTAATCTGATCGAATTTCCCACCCTACTCACTCTACTAGTTATTTTCACTATGTTCTCTGGTACTCATGGTCTAAACTTATCTCATTACCAGTCTCTTTTTTGATTAATCTCTTCAACTTCACGCCTAAATCACAGTGCCCTTCTAGATTGTTACATACTTTTTTTCCCACAACCCTTTGTACTTCAGGACCAAGAAGTAGAAATAAATAACCCCTTACTTATTGCTATTTTGAAACTCTAAGTCCTTCCTCTTTCATTAATAACTTTAGCACCTGGCTTTCCATCTTTATCAACTTACTTCTTGGCTATTTCAATATCCATACAAACTTCCTCAATATCCATGCTTCTGAGTATCACCCTTCCCCACCCTGCCACCCACTATGGTCATATCCTTGACTTTGTCGTCATAGTTTACTGCACTACCCCTAAATCTGTATTTTAGGCATTTTCGCCAGTGTACCTAAAATTTCTCATCAGTCCAGTTTACCCACTCTGGCAATTGTCTTCAATGTCAATGAGACTCAAAGACTTTTAACCCTACACCACTTTCTGATGTCCTTACTCCCCCATGATTTTAATTTCCATGGCCATCACAACTATGTTCTTACGAATATCCTTAACTCCCTTCATCATATTTGCCTAGCAAAGGTCCCAAAACCAGCGACCCCAAATCCCTGTCCATATCCAACTATCTGAAAACTGCTTCTAAAAAATGTACATCTCACTTTTAAATCATATTCATAGCCACAGATTTTTATGGACACTAGTATTTCCAGAACCCTAAAAATGTCTTTAAGTATTATTTTCCCTACACATCAAAATCTCTTAACCTGTCCCCTGATCAGCTAAAGACCTTACCTCCTTTTATTAAGAAAAGAGAAGCAATTATACAGGAATTCAAGCAAGCATCCTCTCATCAAAGCGACAAACTGATCAACATTCATTATCTACACCAGCCTTGTAGATACAAAGTAATTTTTTTTCCTATTAAAGGCTAATTTTTTTTTCCTTCCATTGTATCTTTCATTAAAATAAAACATGCCCTAAAATCTCCCACTTGAAACTGAAACAAAAACACATCCTATGACCCCATTTTACTCCCTAATTCCTCCACCTTATCACCAGTCTCCTTAACAATAAAGCTTACTGGAAGAGGGATCTATGTGGCTGTTCTCAGTCTTACCTTGTTTTCTATTAATCATGCTCATGATTCTATCACTCCACAAAAACTGAAACCACCAAGGACATTCATGCTACCAACTGCCATTTCTTTGTTCGAATCTTTTTGTGATACTTGGTATGTTTGATCATACCCTCTTCAGAACACTTTCTTCTGGCTTACACAACACTGCATTTTCTTAGTTTTCTTCCTACCAGACTGAGGCTGCTTCTCAGATCTCCTCTGCTCCCACTAAATACGTGGGTGCCCCAGGCCTCTGTCCTGGCCTTATTCCTTTGATACCTGTTCTTGCTCTAGGGACTTTACTTAATCCCATAGCTTAAAATTATTACTTACGTGCTCTAATTCCCCAAAACGTAACTTTTAGCACTAATGATTTCCTGAAACACCAGGTTTGTGCAGCTAACTGCCTAGATCACATTTTTAGATGGTTTTCTAATAAGCAGTTTACGTCTAAAACAGAATTCTTTATTTCCTGCCCCACACTTATTCCACTCCTACTCCTTTAAGTTCAGTAAATGGCCCCACCATGCACTCAGTTGTTCGACACAAAAATATAAACTTCTCAAACTGTTCTTTCTCCTTCACCACATCCAATCTATTGGCAAGTTATACAGAATCTACCTCCCAAACACACCAGAATCCAACCATTTCCACCACTACCATCGCCATCTCTTCTAAGACAGATTCCTGGATGGACTCCCTGCCTCTATTCTCGTCCCCCTAAAATCCATTCTCCACAAAACTGCCAAAATATAATCATTTCACTCCCCTGCCTTTCAGTGGCTTTCCATCACACTTAGACAAAAATCTAAATTTCAGACATTAGTTTTAAAAGTCTTAAATGACATAACCTCTGCTAATCTCAACTATCACCCCTCTCCTTGTCCACTAATTATACTCCTGCCACACTGCATTTCATTCAGTTTCTCAAACACACCTGTCATATTACCTACCACCTGAAAGTTTTCACACCAGAAGTTTCCTCAGTTGGAATGCTCTTGCCCTCATTTTGGAATAGCTAGCTCCTCTTTGTTCAGTTTAAATGTTCTCACCTCAACAAGGCATGTCTTTAACACCCCATACCATACCACCACAAAAACAAGTGCCTTGTCTGTCCTGTTTACCATTCTAGATCCCACATCTAGAACCGTTCCTGGCTCCCTAATGGGTACTCAATTAACAATGAATCCCTACAGTAACCTTATTACTACTCCACAACAGCATTAGTAACAAGTATTTCTCAAGGCCACATAGCTGGTAAACAGTAAGCATGACTTCTTCAGAAAGATCTTACATGACATAAGGATCAACTGTGATAATCAATTATAGTTACCAAACATCTATGAAAAAGTAGTTTGTTGGGTTAATAAAATACAAGAAACACTATGAAAAATTTACAAAGCAAGACTAATGAGTGCTAATGCTTTTGCTTCAAAAAATTAACATTCTTTTCAAAAGAGTGTAACTCTGACAATAAATTATAATCAGATTTGCTAACTAAAATACATTTGTATGTACATCTCTTAGAAAAACTGTGAAAACAAAATACATAAAAAGATAAATCTCACCAGAGTTAATTTTGGCCTGTAACCACTTTTTCATACACTCTTGGTGGACATACTGCAAACTTCCTGTGCACTTGCATGGCTCTATCAACAAGTTAGATGATGATGCAGCTGCCATCTGACAAATTCTACATAAGTCACCTTCTTCTTCTTCAGAATCCTCTAAAAGGAGGCTAGAAAAGAAGGAACATTTCATAAACAGGGCTATGATAACTCATCCTGGTTGGTCATTTCCAAACATACCTATCTCAAACGTCATCTTTGTTATTTCCACTGATGTTCTGAGTAGGAAAAAGCAAAAACCTTAAAAAACAGCAACCACCATAAAAAAAAAAAAAAGTTCAGTAAGAATGAAAATTATATTTTAAAGATAAACAGAACAGGGTATATCCTATTATCTTCAAATGCTTTAAGTAATTTTCTCTTTGTTATCACACTTAAAAGTTTCTTATTTTCCATGATCACTTTACAAACATACCTAAGAGATTTTAATTTCTATAGTATCACAGACTAACTTTGATTCCAACAGTATAAAGGAATATACTTACTCACATACTTAACACTTTCTCCCCCACCTCCCCAAAAAAGTCAATAAATAATGACTTGTTTTTTTCATTTAGGTGCTATCAGAACCACATGTATTTAAATTGATAAAACAGTTTAATCACAGTAAAAAAAAAACAAAACCAGGTTTTTAAATTCTCCATTTCCCCCACCCATAGCAATGTTATTCAATCATCCTGATTTTTATAGGGCAGGCTTTTAAAGTGTGAAGCCTTTCCATTAACCTATGTTCTCTATTTAATAGGCCAACATGTACTGCTTAATTTAAATGCAAGATGATAGCTATGTGTGTGTGTGTGTGTGTGTGTGTGTGTGTGTGTGTGTGTATATATCTCTCTCTATATATATATAATTTTTTGTTAAAATCCCCATTACCTTCGTCTATTGCTGGCATGAAAGAGTACTCACAACTGAATGCTTAAACTGCTACTGAAATACAAGTGGATTATACAGGTTCCTAATGAATTTAGAAAAAGATGTGCGGTAAGAGGATTAGATGTACAACAATTAGGTGACTATCATGCTCTGACTAAACCAGAGATACTACCTCAACCATAAATATTTATGTTTTACCTTCAGATTTAACCTTCTTTGGCTTACAGTTTCAATTTTTTTTTTTTTTTTACTTGGGGGGGGGGGTTCAATTTTTTAGATTCTTATTCATTTACCTGTGGAGTGTCTTAAAATCTTCAGGTATGAGCAAAATATATAATAAAGGAATACACACAGTTTCTATGACAAAATAACCAACAAATGCTGCTTTATAAACTATCTAATCAGACAGAGTGGTGCTGGCTTAATTTCTCTCTGGAAATTACTAAACTAACGCTTTGCTCTCCGTTTATACCACTGGTTACTGAATTCCTCAGCAGACAGCTTGTAATGAGAGGAAGTTGCTACAATGACATTAAAGCTAACACTATCAGGGCAGTGAGTGAATCACTCTCCAAGGAAAAACTACAAACTTTAAGTGCAGGAAGAGAGAATAGTCCCATGGTACAATCTGTCCTACATAAAGAAGAAAGGGAATATAGTGGCCTAATGTCCAACATCTTAGGCTCCCCTCATCCCCAGAGGTTTAGATTTGAATGTATTTGTTCTTTAAAAAAAAAATCTAAAATGAGAGTAACAACTATGATTCCCAACAATGCCATTACATTAGGCCTTTATGAACAAGAAAAAACAAAAACGCAGAATACCACACAGCCTTCACGTTATCTAAGATTCTTCTTCTTATAAGTATGTTTTACATGTACTAATCCTAACCTGTTTTTATCAGGAAAATTTTTTTTATAAAAATTATCTGAACAGATTGAAAAACTAAGTACATAACGTGACAAAATAATCAAGTTGGGACTAAAATTTATGATTTTTCATCTTTACCCTCTTACCAGAGATTTTTAAGCAATCTTCAACACCACAAAGATATTTGCATAAGAAGATTCTAAGTCCTGAATTTAAACTAGTATTTCCATCAAATATTCATAATATACAAAGAATATTCAGTATATACCTGGACTTCAAAAATAAAATTCAGTATATACCCGGACTTCAAAAATAAAATAATTTGTGTAAAATGATTTTTACCTCATTCCAAAAAAGAGAGTCTGAGATAATACAAATAAATGGTAAATAAATCTTACTAAAGGCTAGACATATTGTTTTGATAATCCATGACCACTGAGGCCCCTTTACCAATCCCACCTAGCAGTGGTCTATCAAGAAAGAGGGTAAGAGATTAAGAGTTTTGTCTTTTGTGCATCTTTATCAAAAGCTGGTTAAAAATAATATTTAGACAATTTCTTGATGCAATCTATACTCCCAGTGTCTACCTTCACTATTAATTCTCATCCATTTGAGAACCTAACATCTCAGTGGATATGAATTTTAAGGAGAAGAAATCTTAGATACCAATGTTATGAGAAGCCATTTTAGAAAAGGACTCCTTCCTCTAATCTGCTCTTTGCTTTATCAACTTATGACAGGTATTCAAATTTACCTCTCTTTTATTTTCTGCAGTCTTTCTGGGTCTCTTGAAGGTGCACTTTTAGTTTTATCACTTTTTCCATCAGATGAACTCCAACCTGAAGGAATAATATCTACAGTGATCATGACATTGTCGGTTAAATTATTTCCAAGTGCTGGGGGGACTGCAAATCGAAATAAGGAACCAGGAAGGATCCCTGTTATTCCTGTATTTCTTCCACTGTGGGCTGAATCTGATGTGGAGCCACCAGTAGCAGCATTACTCGAAGCCGTAGATGCCTGTGATCTGCTGGCAGTAGCCCCAACAGGATCACTCTGTGCTTCAAGGTGAACCACTTCATTTGATTCTCTTCTAAACATATGATGAGATCTAGGTGGTATATCAGAGGTAGGTATCCTTGAAGATTCATCTCGTCCCTCTCGTCTCCTTCTAGAGAACAAAGGTGTGCATCTATTTCTAAGTGAGGAAGATAACCATGGTCCTGTGTTTCTACCTTCATGTTCTTGGTTAAAATTTTCTGAATCTGGCTCAGAGCTATGACTTTGGCTAAGAGAGGACAAACCCCATCTTCGCCTAAGAAATCGAAATCCCTGAGAAGCTTCAGATGCCCTATTATCGGGGACATCAGAAGATGCTGCTGCATTGCTACGAGACTGTGAAGCTGTCAAGATTCTTGGAGACACATAGGAATTTTCAGAACTCAACGATCTTGTATTCAATGAATCCTGGTTAGATCTTCGTGAAAAAAAGGTAGATGACATACTAGAAGCTATACGCGACAGCAATCTCCTGGTTGAACGTCTACCTTCATTGTCAGAAGATTCTTGAAATGATCTTTGAGATGAACCAACCCTATCTGAACTGCTTACAGTTGAGGTTTCATCTCTATTTGAAATATAAGAAAATCCAGGTTGTGTACTGCTTTGGGGAGATTCCAATTCTCTTGGAGAAAAATTTGATCTTAGAGAATTTCTGCTAGAGTCCCTAGAACATGGTATGGTCTGATGTTCAGAAGGCATTTGGTGGTTTGTAGATGATGTATTCAACTGTAAAGTGCTCACGGAGTGATCTTTTGGTCTTGCTCCCTGTGAATATGAAGAAGGAACTCTGTCTTGAACATCTATTTTTTTGAAAGAAAAGAAAGATACCAATTACATGAAATAAAATTGGAGTATTATTAAATTTGCATTCATTAATTACTACAAACTGAAACACTGGATTCAAACCAAATACTGCTATATTATATTATAAATACACACCTTAACTATTATAGGAAAAAACATATATTTCTTTCTATACCTCTGATAAAATACAGTATTGCTGCTAAGTCAACACTGCAAACTAAAAAGAAAGAAATGTGTCACAGCTTATGAAACAAACATCTAAATCTACTAACTTGTTGAAGGTATAACAGTCACAATTTGTTAATCAGATATTGATATGGTAAAATAATATCTAAATGGACAAGGAATTTTAAATGGGACAAATAATTCACCATAAATGATTCTAACAAATAAAGGCAAAATAATCCTAGGGAGAATGTTTTTGGAAATAATTCTTACTCTGCAATAAGCATAAAACTTATTTCACACAAATATTATCATCCTTATAATTTTATGGCAAACCTTGCTACCAGCTAAACTTTCTCCAATCTTTTTTCTTTCAAAGTAAGAGCAGTGGATGTTATCTCTGGTTACTCATCAGATATACCTCTACTTCTTAATACTTGCTGGGAGCTCTAAGTTAGAATAGGATCCTGGTAGCTGCAGTTTTGACAAGTATGCCACTGGTGGTTCAAATCTTGAAATGGGATGAGAAATACTTTTGCATCCCTTTATAAAGAATACTTATGCATAAACTTAGCTTAAGAGTGAGATGCTGCTGCACTAGCACATGGAGCCTCATGAAGGAATAAACTGTTAGTGGCTAAATCTATTCTATCCTATACTTGTAGACATCTAAGCATAGATGGTATTGATACTATATACTACAGCTCCTCTATCTGAACCCAAGCAAATAAAGATGTTTTCACTAGTCTTAAGCAAAGGCTTGCCACAATAAGCTTATTTAATAAAACCTACACCTTTTAAGAACAAATGTATTTTCTTCTATGTAAATCAAACTCTACTTTTGCCTGCTAGATTTGTCAACTTCAATAAGCACTTTGTTTTCTTAGTATTTTGTTTTATGGTATTTAATTTTGAAAAGCTTAATGTACACAGAACTAGTGTGGGTCTTTACTGCAACTGAATGAAAAAGGCACATTCACATTAAACAAAAGTAATTCTACATTATGCCTTAAAATGTTGATTTAAAAAAAAATGTTGATTTCAAGCTTTAATTAGGTCAGAATTTAACTATAAGTAGTTATTACACTACATAGTTAACCCCTGGACAACATGGGTTTGATCTGTACAGGTCCACTTACATGTGGATTTTTTTCAGTAAACACAGTAGGTATTATGTATGTATTGTCTCTTCCTTATGATTTTCTTAACACTTTTTCTAGTTTTATTGTAAGACTGCATTACATAATACATATAACACTAAAAAAAAAAATGTGTCAACTGCTCATGTTTTTGGTTAAGGCTTCCAGTCAGCAGTATGGTTTGAGTACTAAAGTTTTAAGGGATTCAAAAGTTATGCACAGATTTTTCAAGTAACAGTACGGGAGGAGGGGTGGAAATAGGGGTCAGTTCCCTCACCCCTGCACTGTTCAAGGGTCAACTCTACAAGGCAAATGATATTGGCGTATAAAAATTATTTAGTTCACTTTAGAATATATGAATTCTTAAAAGGAAAAGCACAAGTAAGAAAATTACAGGGAGACAGAACCTAGATACAAATTTACATCTGTTTTAAACTTTTTATTTATTTTTTTTAATTTTAAAGAATTTATTTATTTGACAGACAGAGATCACAAGTAGGCAGAGAGGCAAGTAGGGGGCAGGGAAGCAGGCTCCCTGCTGAGCAGAGAGCCTGATGTGGGGCTCAATCCCAGGACCCTGGGATCATGACGTAAGCCGAAGGCAGAGGCTTAACACACTGAGCCACCCAGGCGCCCCTAACTTTTTATTTTTTAAATATAACAAATAAGGTACTAGAATACATACTAAGCTATTTTGAATTCTTCATAAGATGCACTTCATGTACTTATCTGTACTATGATTTTAATGACTTACACAAAGAGAGAAATATAACATTATTAGACAAGTTATACATAACAATACGATTTATACTTACAGGACGAAGCTGTGAAATCACCACTTCGGTGACTATAATCCATAAGATTACTAATGGAAGAATCTGCTCTTCTCTCTAAATCTCTTCTCTCTCTCATTAAGTCGGTTCCAAATGATCCAAGTACCATTGATGAAGATCTGGGAACCTGATTATGTCTCCATGAAGAATCTTAAAATAATTGAAGACATTTTAATTCAGAGAAAGCTTTCAAGGTTTCTGATGACAAATCTTCAGTACTACACAGGGAGGTTATTTTGATCCATTATAGGACTCTTCAAGGTAACATAGTTGCAATCAGAAGGAAAATTCAGCAAAACATAAAATTATTCATCAATGAACTCATCACTCATATATTATTTCCTACTCACATTCTTCTCTAACACTAAAACCTAACACCATCTGTGATGCCAATGTCTCAGTTACTTTCTAGAACATCTGACCACACAATGTAAGCATAATGTAAAATGATTACAGAACAAAAATGCGAAGCTTGCCAAAGATGCAGAATTTCCTGAAGTCAATGAAAGTGATCTTGGAGAAAACAACCAAAATCCAAATCAAGCCATCTCAAAATGGAAAATGTTTTATTACAGACACTGACAATATTTTATCAGAAATATTACCACTGACATCACACTTGATTCACTCTTATTCTAAGAATTATTGTTGCAATCACAATGTAAATTTTTAAATGAAATCATATCTAACAAAATAAATTAAAGGTAAGTCTCAAAACTTTCCCCCTATTTACCCTGAAAATTTTGGTTCTTCCTTTCCTAGTCCCAATAGCCTTATTGATTCCTCCTCATTAAGGGAAATGGCCCAAAGTATTTAATGCTATGCTTCACAGAGTAGAAGGGAGCAAAAATATCTGTACACAACGGTGTTCCTCTACAGTGTTAAGGACAGTCTACTTTTACCCATCACACTACTAAGATTCTTCAGATGGGCAGTGTCTTTCCCAAGCAGGTCCTACCTATCAAAATAGAAAGGAATCCTTGGACTAATTCGATTGATAATACATAAGCATTTCAAGAATTTTATCTTCCAACAGTGTCATCACAAATTCTGTCTCACCTTAAAACTATTTCAGGCATTCCCTAGTGTTTCATTTGAAGAGGAGTTTAAGTGAGGAGGGAGCCTCCTGACCTCTTACGGAAAAGAAAATGCTTTTCAATTTGTGCAACAAATGTGTGTCTGTGAGTACAAAATACCATATATGGAGCTTTATTGATAAGATATCTAAATTCTAGAATGGTTAACTGATTTATAGCCACATAGCTACTTAGATGGCTAGAATTCTTTCAGAATCCTTATATAGAACTCCTACTAGAATACCAACTATTTTTGTTCAAAAATTTTCTGTTTTTGAAAATAAGTATAGACCACAACATTTATAAAAAATAAGCTTAGGTCAGGAAATATTAATATATATCAGTAAAATTGGCTTTCCCAGTATAACAATTAAAAAACTGACTTCTCATAATAACCAGCAGAATACAGGTCACTTTTACCAATTTGATTACCAGACATATCAGCTATTCTCATTAACCAAAATATGCTAATCCTGTTTTGTAGGATATTTGCATCAAATTTAGAATAAAAACCCAGAATGAAAGAGTTTATTTCAGTTGTAGCACTTAGGGTAAGACCTGAGAAACTCGACTACATCTGACCCACTGTCTTACACGTGTTCTACTTGTTTAATACCACTATGTCTTGGAAAAAGGGCTTTAGTCCAAAATGCATATATAGTGACTCTTAAACAGATTTAATTTTTACCTGACACTGCATTTAAACCATGTCCAATATTTCTTCCAACTGAGGTAGATGTACAGTTTGTGCAGGAAAGTTTAGGTCTTTTTGAATCATGATCCCGTTGCTGGTTTTGTGATCTTGATCGTGCTCCCTGAGTTATCTCAGATTCACTATACCATGTAGACTGAAATGGTGATGCAGACGCTGATGCTGATGTAGACTGTAAGTTAAAAAAAAAAAAGTGTTTTGATGGAAGAACAGAATGCTTGCTTTCGGTCTATTAAATTTAATCCCCAATTTCATTCATTCCTCATAAGCACAAATTTTTCTACCATGTAGGTTTTTTGTAGTCTTTGTTCCTTTCTAATGTGTCCCTTTACTTTATACTGTAATTGGACTTTGCTGGGTAATCAATCTGATTTAGATTAATTCTTCCATGTAACTGTACATATAAACAGTTGGTCAGGAAAAACTGAAGAGCAAAAATCTTATAATCATCTTGTTATCTTGGTTTATTATTTCCAACTCCTGTGGAACTAGTTTCCTAGTCCTAAAAGTGAGCAGAACACCAAAAGAATACTATTATATAAACTTATTAGGAAAACTACTATAAAAACAAGATTTTTCTGTTTTCTTTTTTAAAGATTTTATTTTTTTATTTGTCAGAGAGAGAAAGAGACTGAGCAAATGCGGGAGCAGCAGGCAGAAGGAGAAGTACGCTCCCCGCTTCATACATCACTAATAAATGGTATTTAAAAAAAAATTCTGACCTGAAAGTTTTTCATCAGTGAAGCAAGAAACAGATAAATGAGTACATATTAAACACAGTACACATTAAAACTCTTAGCTCAAGTTTTTATCCTTTAACATTTAAGTATATAACACAAACGATCCATAACACAAAAATCACTCAGAATGTACAAACTATTTTACTTCCCCCTAATTTCTTTAATTGGTTAAGCAATTTATTCAATATAAGGCATAAAAAGGGTAAGGATTAGTTCATTACCTTAAAAATGTAGGTTTAAGTAAGAAAAACACAGTATTTCAACCATAATTGCTGAAAGTGTCTTTTCCTTTTATGCTTCAATTACAAGAAGCATACAGCATGCTTTCAGGGAACTACATTAGTTCATGGTAACTCTACAGAATGAACCCTGCACACATGGAAAAGCAGAAGCTGCAAAGCTGAATGAGGAGTGGACCAGATCAGGATTTCATTCATCCCTTGCACAGAGGGTATTTTGCTAACGGAATGTATCTTCAGCTTAGTACAACCTTGATCACATAAGCCTACTACATCAAGTCCTCACAGAGCCTCAATCAACTGGAGTAGCATAAGAGATGAAATTCATTAAGTATTTCAAAACCAACCATCACATGTGCCATAGGGATTAGGTACCATATGCTATAGGCCAGTGATTCTAAGACCTCCGAAGTTTGGAGACCAAAATAAAAACTGTTTTAATGTATAATTTAGAAAGAATTGCCACTATTTTTTTAAAAGATTTATTTATTTATTTATTTGACAGACAGAAATCTTATGTAGGCAGAGAGAGGGGGAGGCGCAGTCTCACCGCTGAGCAGAGAGCCCAATGCGGGCTTGATCCCAGGACTCTGGGATCATGACCTGAGCCTAAGGCAGAGGATTTAACCCACTGAGCCACCAAAGCACCCCAAGAATTGCCACTTTTGACAAGTTAATCAAAATTAGCAATGCCATCTAATCCCATCCCCAGTTTTTAAGAGGGGCACTTTATATGCTCCCAAAACATGATGGACTTAACAAAATAAAAAAGAGATTTTTAAGTGAATAAACTTCACTTGTACAAAATCTTTTCCTAATTTTTCTTGTTTTGCATGGACCAGACAAACTGTGTAAATATAACTTTGGGAAAAACTGAATGAGGAAATACCATCAGATCAACTACTTCTTATAAAGATCCTTAGAGCACTGTGGGAGATGAAAAAAATGAAATGAACAGAAAGCAGATCAACCATGAAGTCACTGAAATAGCAGGAAATAAGTCCTTGTGACACAAGGAATGGGAAGAGAATAACTGTAAGAAAAAAACTCATCAAATTTAGAGACACAGTGAGAAATGAACAAAAGGTCTAAAGTCAATCCAGTTTTCAGGCATTGGCTATTGATGATAAAAAGATATACTCACTGTTCAGGAAACAATTTTCATGACTCACAATTCTAAAATGCAGTCTATATGTCATCCCAGAAACAAAATGCTTGTTAATATCAATATATGGAAAAGAAAAATAAAGGTTCTGACCAGTATTTCTGCTGGCTTAAGTTCAAAACCAAAATCTTTTTGGCTTCTATCAATTTGGTTCACTGTTCAAGTATCTTTGGTCTGAATCATTTACTTTTTACCATTCTAAATTATTTTAACAATTAAATAAACTAAGAATTTTTCTTTTCTTTTTTTAGGGAAAGAAAGATTTCAGTCCTACCTCACTCCTCAACCTCCAGGGAACAGAAAGGGAAGGGCTGAAGCCAATGGCCAATGACTTAGTCAATTTGACTATGTAATGAAGCTTCCATTAAAAACCCAAAACGGGGGGCGCCTGGGTGGCTCAGTGGGTTAAAGCCTCTGCCTTCAGCTCAGGTCATGATCCCAGGGTCCTGGTATCGAGCCCCACATCGGGCTCTCTGCTCGGCAGGGAGCCTGCTTCCTCCTCTCTCTGCCTGCCTCTCTGCCTACTTGTGATCTCTCTCTGTCTGTCAAATAAATAAATAAAAATCCTAAAAAAAAAAAAAAAAAAATAGATTCTTTAAAAAAAAAAAAACAAAAAACAAAAAACAAAAAACCAAAAGGGGCACCAGGGTGGCTCAGTCAGTTGAGCATCTGACTCTTGGCTTCAGCTCAGATCATGATATCATGGGTTACAGGCTAAATAGTAATAAATTATTATTATCTACTACTGATTTAATCTCCCTACTCATTAGTGGTATGTTCAGATTTTCTATTTCTTCATGATTCAGGTTTAGTGGGTTGTGTATTACCAGGAATTTATTGCTATAGGTTGTCCAGTTTTTGGAATATAATTGTTCATAGCAGTCCCTTAGGATCCTTTGTATTTTTATGGTATCATTTATTTCATTTCTGATTTTGAATCTTCCTCTTCTCTTAGGGAACCCAGCTAAAGGTTAGTCTACTTTGTTTAGCTTTAAAACAAAACAAAACAAAACAAAACAAAAACAGCTCTTAGTTTCACCTATCTTTTCTATTGTCTTTAAGTCTCTATTTACTTTCTGATCTTTTTAATTTCCATTATTCTACTAACTTTGGGCTTACCTGGTTCTTCTTTATACCACTCCTTTATAACACTGCACTGGAAGTTCTAAGTAATGCATAAGGCAAGAAAAGGAAATAAAGTGTACACAGACTGGGAAGGAAGACATAAAACTATCTTTATTTGCAGAGGACCCCCTCTATGTAGAAAATCTCACAGAATCAACAATAACAACAACAAAAAAATCCATCGTAGAACCAATAAAGGATCAGAGTAATGTTGTAGGACACAAGGTTAATATATTAAAAAAAAAAAAAAAAAAAAAGGCAATCACTTTCCCATATACCAGTAATGAAAAAGTGGAATTTAAAATTTTTTACAACTCAATGATAAAGCAACAAATAGCCCAATTTAAAGATACGCAAAGGATCTGAAGAGACATTTCAGCTAATTAGCACATGAAAAGATGCTCAAAATCATGAGTTATCAAGGAAATCTAAATCAAAGCTGCAATGAGACATTCACACCCATGGCAGGATAGATAGAATCAAAATGTAAAGATAAATGTAAGCGAGGATGTGGCAAGATCAGAACCCCCTCACAGAACTGCTGGTAGGAATATAAAATGGTCCAGCTAGTTTTGGAAAATAGTCTGGCAGCTCCTCAATTAACTGAACACAAAGCTATACGATATGACTGAACAATTCTTTTATGTATAAACCTGAGGTAACTGAAAATGTAAGACTGCATATAAAAACAGCATGAAAGTATTTACAGCACCATTAGTCATAATAGCCAAAGGATGGAAACACAAATGTCTTATCAGTGGATGAATGGATAAACAAAATGTGATATATCCAAAGAATGGATTATGCATCCATAAAAAAAGGTATACCCAATTCAATGGACTATGTTCACCCATAGAAAGGAATAAAGTACTAATATATGCTGTAACACAGATGAACCTTGAAAGCATGTTAAGTGAAAAGCTAATACAAAAGACTGCAGTGTATGTTTCTACTAATGTAAATGAAAGTCCAACACAGGGAATTCTACGGAGACAAAAAAGTAGACTACTAGCTGTTTAGTGCTGAGAGGGAGGGGCAGTGCAGTGATAGCTAAAGATTCTGGAGTTTTTTCTTGAGGTGATAAAAAGGTTCTAAAATTGACTGTTGTAGTGATTTGCACAACTCTGTGAATGTACTGAAAACCACCAAACTGTATACTTTAAATGGGTGAGTCATATGGTATGTGACCTATAACTCAATAAAGCTATTCTTAAAAAAAGCACCTTAACAATTACTGCAAATACAACCAATGCTATCCACTGGACAATGCTTAATCATTTGGAAATCATTTAATACACAGTAACAGAAGCAAATCCAGAATGAAATGCTATTCTTTGGCTCATTTCAATGAGTCAATACCATGATTGTGATGACTGCTAATCCCAGCTTCAAAAATTTTCCAGACCAAAATTATCTTAGCCACAGGCAACACCATGGAACTTTGACCTCTTCTAAATATTCACATGCTAGAGCATCCACTGCCACACTAATGTGAAGTCCTATTTTCTACTTTCTCTTCAGAATGAGTACTCTTTTTAATTCTCATTTAAAAAAAAGAAAAAGGCATTAGTGGATTTTAAGATTTATGAATTCACTCATGCCCAAATCCAGGTAAGAAACCTTAACATACACAAGAGAGGAGGATTTGGAGTCCATTTATTACTCAAAACTCCCCAATACATAAATGAAGACTACCAGAAAATTGGTGTTCAGATCACTCTACTGTTCCTTGACAACTGTTTTTCACTGAGCTGTACACTTTGGCATCATGTCCTTTGCTTACACTGAGATTTACCAAGAAACAAGTTGAGTAAACTAGCAATATATTAATAATTTTAATACTACACTGAAGATAATGTTCACTGTATCATTCACTGTCCCCTTTCAGACCAAACTGTCAAGCACTGCTTTCTTGGAGAAACTGGGTTTTTCTTATGAACAAAACACCTTATAAATCTGGTTCTATTTCTCTGGGACGTTCCTGATACCCAAAACAAAAGTCCCAAGTTAACTCTAAAACACTGCAGGGCTTATAAATGCTTATCAGTATTATAAATTTGACCCACTCAGTACTTCATCTGTATTTTTCTTGATACCATTTTAAAACTATTCTAATTTTCTTGTCTAATTTTATTTTTATGTATGCATGCATTATTTTTATGTATGCATTATGTATTTAGTTCCTTGGAAGCTAACCTCGTAGTAGATAAACATGTTGATGACTATTGGTTCTTTTAATTTTTGACATAATATAGTATGTAAAATATGCAAATGGTACTGAGCTCTGAAAGTTGATTTACCAACTAGAAAACACATAAATGAAAAGCTTCTCATTATTTCTTATTAAAAGTGATTAATCTCAAAGCAAGAAAGGAAAAGTATAATGGGATTAGCAGCTCTTAATTGAGTTATAGAAATATACATGAAACATAAACAATTACATATTCACAGAATGCTCCCAAATTTTTACTTTTAACAATATGAATTAAAGGAATTAAATTCCCTTTTAAAAAATATTTAAAATTCTACTTACTGCTAACAAAGAGATAAGATGACCATAGTATTCAACCATTCAAATTTTAACGAAAACTTCCAAGATGAAGCAACAGAAATACCAGCAAGATTAATAACAGAGACAGCCCAGCTTACAAATGGCTAAGAACCAAAAGATCTTCAGAAAATCAATTGTTCAGAACTTAGAATCTGTATTTTCCCAAAGAAACAATGCTATCCGTAAGTCTTAGATTCTTTAAACTCAGGTACTTATATACTAATCATATTATTGAAGGAAACCACTTCTCCCAGATTTCAGATCCTATCCTCAAAATGACACAAATATTATCCTATTTAACTAAAATTAAAAGCAAAAAATGTTCCATAAAATATTAAGCACTATATAAAGTATTTCCCTATTATTTAATCCTTAACATAACTGAAATTGAGCATGCCTAGTCTTGACCCTCATTTCTGAAGCTTCAGAGAGAAGGGGAGTGTTATATTGCAAACAGCTGTGAGAAAACAGTGATTTTTTTTTTAAACATTCCCTCTGATATTTAAAGTTCTCATTCATTAAACATACATTTTGTTTAGTATTAAGAATATTATATAAAACTAAATACATAATATGTAATTTTAATATTCTGACAACATACTACACTATACCTTAAAGATACCTATTTAAGCCAATATAAAGCCGGGAAATAATGATAACAATAGCAATCACAATCATCATCATTATAAACAGACACATCTTACTAAGTTCCAGGCAGAGTTGTTTTAGGTGCTTTAATGTGTTCGTTCTTTCAGTAAATCTTAATAAAACCACGTGAAAAGCTGTTACCACCATTTTACAGAAGAAACACAGATATAAAATAATTTGTGCAAGAACACAGAAGTCTGTTTTTAAATCAAAACTAAAGAGCAAAGCAGGCTAGAAGTAACTGATTTAAGATTGGAAATGTTCCTATAATCCACTAAAAAAAAAACCTGGATGTCATTTAAAGCAACTGAAAAACATTAAGAAAAACTCCAATGCTGATTTATCTTATTAAGAATCAGTAAAAGACATTAAGTGGTTTTTTAGGTTTGCACTTGTTTAACTTTCACAATGAAAACCGAGACTTTTAAAGTAATCTAGGACTTTAAGAAAAAGCTGGAAGGAATAGTCTTGAAAATACTTGTCTTTTAAAGTGAATGTCAATAAATCTTCTAAATACAGCTAAGACTTAGCTGCTAATATAATTAACTATAAAAAAAACAAACGTAGCAGCTAACATTTATATAGTGTTTTTCATGTGACAGGCACTATTCTCATTCAGTGTAATAATTCATCTAACACTAACAACCTGACGAACACAGAAAATAAGAAAGACGTAATAAAGAAACTTGCCCACATTCACACAGTAAGTAGTGGACAGAACTCCAATCCAGGCAGTATAGTCTGGTTTCAGAGTCTGCTCCTCACTAAAAAGCTCTGTGAAAAAAATTAGAAAAAGATCTGCAGATAAATTTTTTATGGAGACAATATAGGGGGAAAAACCAATCTGTGCTCTTAATAAGTCATAATCATGTAACCCAGAACTTTTCTACTGGATATAGCTTCGTGATTCTGTACCTCTGGCAAGTGTCTATCAACAGAATTAAAAAAAAAATACATTATCAAAACATTTAAAATGACTCAGTAAACTGGGGAAGGTATGTGCTATGGTGAGTGCTGTGAAGTGTGTAAACCTGATGATTCACAGACCTGTACCCCTGGGGCTAATAATACATTATATGTTAATAAAAAATTACAAATTAAAAAAAAAATGACTCAGTAGTAGTTCATAGAAAATGAGGATGTAATATATGCATTTTAGAGAATTTTTTCCTCTGAATATTCTGTAATATGCTTATTACTGCATAGAAACATTTTAAATGACTGTCATGTTATATACATTTATAAATACTTAAATGAAAATTCTCACTAAAGGATTCTCTTAGATTCAAGTTACTTAACATCAGACTTGTCCACATCACGTATGATTTAATTAGCTTTTTAGTCAGTAATGCAATAACCTGAAATTTGAAAGATGAACAGTAGGAATTGCATTAAACCTAGAAATCATGCTTCTGAGATTTATACTGTTTTTTTTTTACTACAACTGTTATGTTTATAACACTAATAAACCATTTCAAAACCCCAAGTGCTATCAATCCAAAGGAAAACTAATATATAAGAGTAGCTTATGTAGATTATGAATCTGCAAACTCATTATATTAACCATGAAAATAAAGCCCCAAAATATGTCTAAAAGATTGTTAGTAATACATCTTCACAAAAGACAGTCTGTCAATTTAATAATCACCTGCCAGTAAAAGCAAAGTATTTGGAAGCCATACTAAAAAAACCCCTCAACAATCATTACTCCACTGCTGCTTTGTACACACAGAGAAGTCAGATGAATATGTACAATGTTAAGAAAGGATGTACTTTCTATCCTTTGACCAAATCATCCACATTGTTTAATGTAGTCAAATTTATACTTAAACTGATACTTATGTTTTTAAGTAAATGGGTTTCCAAGTCTTTGAAATACAGCATAATGATTTACATTAAGACCACAATGCCTCCTTCATAATTTTGAAATCCACAAAGACTAAAAACATTGAGTTTTTGCTACTTGGTGTGAATAATCATTTTCCTGTGGAAATATTAATGTATTTTATTATAGGATGCCTCAGATCCATCTGAGCATCTTATTAATTATACTCATTACTTTCCTAAAATCTAAAAACCATGTGGCCCCAGGTATTTTCAAAGAAACTGTGTACATATATTCCAAATTAAAATGTTACCTGATATTCAGAATCCAGTCTAAATGAAGAGTCTCTTGAGTGATAGGTATCATTTAAATTATTCCCTCTGCTTCCAGACATCATCCTAGCACTTAAAGAGGTGGGGGGTTGGACAGAAATTCTTCTTGGAATCCTTGATGGTTTAGAATCCATTCTCGAGGTTTCCTGTGAAATGCAAATTTTGATTAATTGCCTTTGGGAAAACATGCAAACCTTAGATTCTTAATCCTCCTTAATCATTAGCTCGAATCAAGAATTAACCATGCAAATTAACTATATCAGACATGGTGAATTATGAGACTATCAACACCCTGTCTTCTCTAAGGCAGAAGTCTAAAGTCCATCAAAGGCTTCCCACTGCCCATAAAATGAAGCAAACTGATAAAAGAGGGATGAGGAACTGAGGCTGTTTCCAAAGCCTGGGCTCTTTTCCTCACTCAATTTTGTCTCTACAGAATCCAACACAAATTTGTTGTGACTGTCTTGCTATCCTTATCTATTATTAGTGCTTAATATTCATACTATGAGCATTAGCTATACTATTCGCACTCCCCTTATCACAATACACTTTCACAGACTTTGTACATACATGGAAACTCTGTACATTCCCCATTCAATTCCTAGTCATGGTATGAAAACACTAATCATTTTTCTTTGTGTGCTTCTATTCTGTACATACTTTAAGACACTCTAACTTATGCTATAATTTGTTTTTTTTTTTTTTAAAGATTTTATTTATTTATTTGACAGAGAGAGAGATCACAAGTAGGCAGAGAGGCAGGCAGAGAGAGAGGAGGAAGCAGACTCCCTGTGGAGCAGAGAGCCCGATGCGGGGCTCGATCCCAGGACCCTGAGATCATGACCTGAGCCGAAGGCAGCGGCTTAATCCACTGAGCCACCCAGGCGCCCCTATGCTATAATTTGTTTTATCTCCCTTTCTCAAAAGTGAAAATTTCTAAGTTTTCTTTAGTAAACATTCCTCAACCTAGACCAAGAGTCACAAAGCTATGTGTAATCTTTTAAATATACAGGTACCTCCCACTTTTCAAAAGTCCACATTATGCCCTGTCACTTTTATGAAAGACCTATATATAGTACCTGCTTTCGCTAACCAAAAGAAATCCAAAGAGAATTTTTGCTTTTATAAAAAGGGAACGGAAAGTGAAAAAACAGCATTCAACATTTGTTTTGCAGCACTGAGGCAGTGTATACCCTGAGTAGCAAGTGCCAACACCACCAACCTCCTTCCCCAGGAACTACACTCCTCACCTCAGCATCAAGCCGCCATAACTTTAAACTGTCTGCAAGCTTCTATGCTTTATCTCAATGAGTATTGTGTATCCATTAGCAAGATGTGGTGTACAGTAACAGAAAAGTCTGAGAGAGGGTATTTTTTGGGTCTGGGAAAACTCAAAAGTTTTCCCATATAAACTAGTAACTGCTTCTTCACTTTACACCATTCTAGCCTACAAAAGGTTTCAAAGAAATACTCTACTTTTGGATAGGGGTGGACACCTGTGTGTATATGAAAGGAATGATATAACATGTACTCTCTTATGTCTGGTTTTATTTGCTCAATGCTGTATTTGGGAGATTCATTTGTATTGTGGCATGTAGCTGTAGTCACTCTGGTTTATATAGTATTTCATTGTTATCAATACACATAAATTATTTGTCCACTGTATTGCAGATGGACACTAAACTGTTTCCAATTTTAGGCTATTACAAACAGTACTGCTATCAAGACATTACTTTTATAAATAAAAAAACTTTAAATCACTATAATCTCTTAAACTTCTCCCTACCCACTTTCAAGAAGCGTCAAAAATTCCCTTCTTGTTCTGGTAGTGGACGACATTAAAGTAACTACAAACAGATGCACTTATCTGATATGCCACTTGGATAAGGCATACATGCTTTATTAAAACATTCAAATTTAGCGACACCTCAGTGGCTCAGTCAGTTTGGCATCTGCGTCTTGATTTATGCTCAGGTCATGAACTCAGATTGTGAGATGGAGCCCTGCATCAGGCCCTGCACTGAGCATGGAGCCTGCTGAGATTCTCAGGTCATGATCCTAGGGTCCTGGGATGGAGCCCCGCATCGCATCGGGCTCTCTGCTCAGCAGGGAGCCCGCTTCCTCCTCACTCTCTGCCAGCCTCTCTGCCTACTTGTGATCTCTGTCTGCCAAATAAATAAATAAAATCTTAAAAAAACAAAACAAAACATGAGAGATTATCCTTATGTACCTGTTTTGTCCCTTTCCAAACCACTGATAAAACGATAGATAATGAATCCAAAGGGGGCCACAGGAGGCAAGAGATTTCTATGTGTATTTGGAAAATCCAAAGGAAGAGCAAAGGCACAATAATTAAACAGAGAAGATAAAACTACACCCTAGGCCCTTAGAGGTAGAAACCAGAAGAAAGCATTTGGCCTTAGCACACAAAAAAGCAGCATGACCTGAAGGTACCAGATATCACCATAAAAGAGAAGATGCATGGCGTTAAAAGTGAGTTGAAATCAAATATGTAGTTCGAACAGTAAATCCCTGAATTCTTCCCCTAGCTTCAATCTTCCAAAAGTATTTATTCTCTCCAGAATAAGGATTTCAGATGTAATCCATCCCACCCAAGTATATAATCCAATCTGCAGGGCTAAGTGTGAAAAATAAAATCTGTATGTTCAATGTTGAGACCTGAGAACTTTTTCCCAGCTCTATTTCTACAATGTAGCCATAAAATTAAGGGATTTTACTCTTGGATCACCAAACAAAAACATGGACAAAGAGTTCTGGACACTAGTATTTGGACTGCTCCCAATCACCAAGCTAGACTGCCACAGGAACATCCTCCCCCACAGCAAAGTCCACTAGTCTCCAAGAGTTTTCTAATCAGTTTTTTTTAGCATTTCCTTCAAACAGATAAACATTAAGGATTACTAAGTATCCAATTAAATCCTCTGATATGAAAGACCGGGATTTAAAAAAAGAAAAAAAGGAACATAAAGAAAATTTGGGGAAATTAGCTAACTACTATGCTCAGAGATCAATAGACATTCATTCATAAAATAAAAGGGTGCTTAAGAAAACAACTGGAGTATAATAAAGAGCTTGTGGACACTGAAAATGCGATACTCTTTTTAAAAACTGTGATACAATGAGATTCAACGTAATTATTGGGAATAAACTGAGGAAACCTCTCAGAAGTAGAAAATACAACTTTAAAATAGGAGAGTTAACCAGGGGAATTATCATCTTACTTTAGCAATGGTTAATAGAGAAGAAAGAAAATGGAAAGAAAACTACTAAAGAAATAAAAGAACCTTTCCAGAACTAAAGGATACAAATCTCCACATTGAAAGGGCTCTAGAGAACCCAGCAGGATCAAAGAAAAAAAAAAAGACCAACACTAAGCACAATTTAACATCTTGAAATTTTAGAACACCAAAAATGAAAAGATCTTGCCCTAGCTTCTTAATGACAACTGTAAAAACTCTAAAGACAATGAAGCAATGCCTATAGTACTGAGAAAAATGTTTACCCTTGAATTCCAATCTAACAATTAAATGTGAGGTGGAGAATAGGACACATTTTCAGACATGTAAGACCTTTTAAAAAGATGAAAAAACAAGACAAATATCAAAGGAAGATAAATGAAGAGTATGTCCTACGAAACTGAGAGTATAAAGAATGAAAGAAACAGATATGGAACCCAGGAAACAGTTACGAAAGGGAAGTTCAGACACAGAACCCAGGAAATAGTTCCAAAAGTATGTAGGAAGCACAGGATCCAGACAGCAGCAGGACTGAATAATGAAAGCAAAGTTTGGAGGGTGGTTGGGGGAGACTCCTATGGATACTATCTGGCGTATGTGGCAGAGACCATGATACAAAACAAATGAAAATTTTCTGTTAGGAAACAATTACTGTTCAAGAAACAGGGTGTCTGGGTGAAACGTGGGTGAATATTTACTAGTTATAATAATGTAAATATAAGGTACTGAATCAACAATTTTGCTACAAACATGCTATGGGATGGAGATGATTAGGGAAGTAACAACACGCATGAATAAGGAAAGTACGTATAAAAAATCATGAAATAGTATAAACATGCTTTAGAAATGTGAAGGTAAATCCCAGAGCTACAAAGTAGAGGGTCAGTACCTTTGGAAAGACACTGGGAATGAAGGGTGAGGCAAAGTATTCCTCTTTTCCTTTTTAAAATATGATGATCAAAAATAAATAAATAAATAAAATAAAATATGATGACCATATCTCCTGGTTTGCCTAGTATCTCCAGAAAAGTCCTAATTCGTGCTCATTATCCCAGGACAATTATTAATAGCCCTTGGGGGCCTGAGTGGCTCAGTGGGTTAAGCCTCTGCCTCCCGCTCAGGTCATAGTCTCAGGGTCCTGGGATTGAGCTCTCTGCTCAGCCTGCTTCCCCTCCCTCTCTCGCTGCCTGCCTCTCTGCCTACTTGTGATCTCTGTAAACTAAATAAAACCTTTAAAAAAAAAAAAGTGGCCTGGTTTGGATGATAAAGCATACACAGTTGCCTAACATAAATCTTTTCTACCTTATAGCTTTTTTTAAAAAGACTGATTTATTTTAGATAAAGAGAGCAAGCAAGAGGGGTTGGGGCAGAGGGAAAATCCCAAAGCAGACTCCCCACTGAGCACAGAGCCAGATGCAGGGGTCGATCCCAAGACCCTGAGGTCACGACCTGACTGAAAATCAACAGTCAGCCACCTAAACTACAAGCCACCCAGTCACCCTTATCTTCAGCTTTTTTTTTTAACTTATTTTTTAAAACTTTTATTTTAAAGGCTTTTATTTATTTGACAGAGAGAGAGCACAAGTAGGCAGAGCTGCAGGCATAGGGAGAGGAAGAAGCAGGGAGCCCAATGAGGGGCTTGATCCCAGGACCCTGGGATCATGACCTGAGCAGAAGGCATTTGTTTAACCGACTGAGCCGCCCAGGCACCAGCTCCCCCACCCCCCCCCTCGCCCCCCACCGGCCATCTTCAGCTTTTTATAAACCATTTATAGTATATCCATACAGGATTTCATTGAAAAGAAATAATTATGAATTTGACATTCAAAGAAAGTATACATTAGTAATAAGAATATCAATGGTTAAATACTGACATGCAAAAACCCATAAATGATTCAACAAATAGCAGGTTTACCATTTTATTAAGATGGCTATAAAAAGGGGCACGTGGGTGGCTCAGTGGGTTAAGCTGCTGCCTTCGGCTCAGGTCATGATCTCAGGGTCCTGGGATCGAGCCCCGCATCCGGCTCTCTGTTCAGCAGGAAGCCTGCTTCCTCCTCTCTCTCTCTGCCTGCCTCTCTGCCTACTTGTTATCTCTGTCTGTCTGTCAAATAAATAAATAAAATCTTTAAAAAAAAAAAAAGATGGCTATAAAAATACTAAATAAAGAATGGTAAAAAAAAATACTAAACAAGGGACTATTTGTGATGAGGGTATTAACAGAAAGACAAAATGTCTTTTTTAAGAGATACAGGCCTACAGATCGTTCTACAATAATTATGCTTCTTTTTTTTTATTTTTATTTTTTTTTCTTTTTCCATTTTATTTATTTTTTCAGCGTAACAGTATTCATTGTAATAATTATGCTTCTTAATCATACCTTATAGCTTACTTTGTACTTATACTCAATTTTTACTTGCAGACTTACTTGCAGAATGAAACTAACCTAGTAGGAAATCTGCTCAAAATAATCTCTTGGGAGAAGGCAAAGAGGCAGAGTCCTCTGAGATATAGAATTTATACTCTATGAAACTATTTTTGGAAACTCCTCTACATAAACTGATTGAATTCTGACAATGTAGGTGTTACCAGAAAACTTATATAATTTGGTTGCATAAGTTGTAGGTCAAAAGCACAAAAAACTGTAGAAAAAAAATAAAACGTGCAGTCCTTGAAAGACTGCTACCAGACTTACAAAGTACTATGGAGGCATCTTTTCAAGCCTACATGTTCAGTGTGTGCTAGGCACTTTAATACTGAACATGAGGAGATGAGAGGACAATGCTGAATGTAAACACTGAGATAGTGACTAGGAAAATATTGTAGTCAGGCAGCGAACAAACAAACCACACAAATAACCATGTAACTTAAATTGTTCTTCTAAGGGCTGTAAAAGTATAAGAACTATCAGAAAAAGGTATTTGAAGCTTAATACTTTTAACCAAGACTTAAAGAGTACAGTACAAAACAGTTCCTAAGTAATCTTTCCCCAATGGTTAGTATAATAGTCTCTTTGTTTTTCTAACACTGTATGCCTTTAAATCTAAATTTCTTAAGATTTGATTCTTGAGTTAGACAGCTATTTGGTAATTAGATGAACTGGCTGGCTTCATAGTTGTGTGACATATGCAGGACAAGACCCTGCACTTGACTGAAAGCTCGCTCCTGACATCTTGAAATTCTTGATAATTTCATCCTTTAACTCGTGGTTTATTTTTAAATTTTTCTTATTGGGGGGGGGCAAGAATCTTAAGTAGCCTCCATGCTCAATTCATGATTCGAAACCAAGAGTTGGATGCTTAACCAACTGAGCCACGTAGGCACCCGTGCACCTGTGTTTTCTAAGTCACATAGGACAGTGCAACATGAGCTTGAGCAGAAGGGATTATGGGACTATCTGCCATGCCTTCTCACTGAAGTTGTATACAGCATTCACGATTGCTGTGAAATTTCTACACCACCATTTGTATTCTCTTTAAACCTCATGCAAGTCCTAGGCATCATGGGTCCACCTGATGGAATTAGGTGTTCTTGTTCCTTATCAACATATCTGAGTAAACTGAGGCACTGATGGCTCCCAGGGGCTGATTTTCCACTCTTCAGACTTGGTTTGAATATGGGAAGAAGGAAATGAGCTACAAAAATCTTTTGATCAGTTTTTGAGACTTCCAGTGAACTTTTCAGCTTTGGAAATGAGGTCACTTGGGTGAAAATTCTCTGGAGCAGATATTTAACTACCAGTTTACCTAAGTGGTTAAGAATACCTTCCTCACCTTGAGGCATTTTAATAACGACTGACATAAGGAACAGGAATGGAAAAGAGATATTCATACCAACTCTACAATTTATATAGTCTGTTCATTCATAAACCTGTGACTTGTTACCTACTAGGCAAACTGGCACTTCTTCCCCCCCAAAGATAATTTCATTCTATTGGGCTTCCTGAAAATCTCTGAAGCACTCTTTAAAACAAGTTCATGTTTTCCAGTGACTTGCTGAATATTATAAAGGATCTTTAGACAAAAAAAAGTATTCTACCTATAAACAGCACAATTCAAATCTATACTGTGGAAATAGGGACTCCTGGGTGGCTCAGTTGGTTAAGCTGCTGCCTTGGGCTCAGGTCATGATCCCACATCGAGTCCCACATCGGGTTCCTTGTTCAGCGGGAGCCTGCTTCTCTGTCTGCCTCTGCCTGCCACTCTGTCTGCCTGTGCTCACTCTGACAAATAAATAAATAAAATCTTAAAAAAAAAAAAAGTGCTTTATGCTGTGGAAATAGTTTTGCCTTAGCCTCCTCTCAGTTCAGATAAAAAGCCTAAAGGAATTCTATATCATCACCTGACATGTAAAATTCTATAATTCTGTGCCTGATGTTATCTGCAATTATTAATATCTCATAATCAGGGGCGCCTGGGTGGCTCAGTGGGTTAAGCCGCTGCCCTCGGCTCAGGTCATGATCCCAGGGTCCTGGGATTGAACCCCGCATCGGGCTATCCGCTCAGCGGGGAGCCTGCTTCTCTGCCTCCTTGTGATATCTCTCTGTCAACAAATAAATAAAATTTAAAAAAAAATTTTTTTAATTAAAAAAATTATCTCATAATCACATATTAAATGCAAACGAAAAACTGTATCACAACTTATACTGGAATACAAACAAATTAAAGCTGAATTTTACAATGTTTTCAGGAAGACTTTACTTGGATACCAGGGCTACTGTGGGTAAACCAACATAGTTAGTCTCTAATAATACCATGCTAGGCTCTATCTAAACTGAACTCACATTTTCATCTTTTTTATTTCACCCTACTAGCAATGATGTCATGGCCAATCAAACTTTTTTTTCTAGTACTTACCTATAGAAAGAGTCTAAATTCTTTGGCCCAGCATCCAAAACTCTAACCTACTGTTTCCACCTAATGTCCAATTACCACCAAAAAATCAAAACAACAACGACAAGAACAAAAAAATAAAAACAAAACTTTTAAAAGTTACTGAGTACTTTCAATATACCAGGTGGGGTGCTTAATTCTAGAAATATAATAATAAAACCTATCTCCTAAAACTCATATTTCAGGGGTAGAGGGAGTGGAATAAAAATAAGTAAGTACATAAATAACTTGGTACAAAAAGCAGAGATATACAAAATGCTATGGAAAAGAATCTGAAGTTCTTGACAGTAGATTACTCAAAGCAATCCTTCTCAAAATGATGAAAAATGTTGGATTAAAATATAAAGAGTATCCTCTTAAAAGCACTGAAGGCTTGATGACAATAAAGAATTACTAGGTCAGGGCACCTGGGTGGTTCAGTGGTTTAGGCCTCTGCCTTCGGCTCAGGTCATGATCTCAGGGTCCTGGGATCGAGTCCCGCATCGGGCTCTCTGCTTGGCAGGGAGCCTGCTTCCTCCTCTCTCTTTCTCTGCCTGCCTCTCTCGCTACTTGTGATCTCTCTCTGTCAAATAAATAAATAAAATCTTAAAAAAAAAAAAAAAAAAGAATTACTAGGTCAGTAATGAAGGGAAAATGGGGTTCTAAGAGATATGAAAATACAAAAGCCACTTCTGCCCTGGAAGCACTTGTAACTTCTAGAAAGTTTAAATTTTAATTTTACCAGTCTTGCATTAAAAAATCAAAGTCCAAGACATGCATAAGGCATGGCTATGTGCATACTGATTTTTACTAGTCTCCCAACTTTGCTTGAGTATTTTCAAGCAAAACAAAACAAACAAAAATTGGGCTTAAATATTCCCCTCTCTGCTTAATGCATAGAAAAATATAAGAGAACATCACTCAAACTCCTAACATAACAACGGTAAGCCAGATAATCTATTAAATCACTTTTCTTGAGTCCACCAGAGTGGAGGCTACAAGGCAACAGATGAGTTGAACAACAAAGAACGGTAAGCGCCTCCACAAGAAGAAATAAAACAAAGGTGGTCACAGAAAGGCTGATAAGAAACAGCCAAAATTGATCAAAATTCTTCAATACCGAAAGGTAAATATTTGCTAGTGTGGGACAGTTTAGGAACTCTGGGAGCCTCGACACAAGGTTGAGTCTTTTCCAAAGGCCTCCATTGAGAACTCGTAAGAAAGAATGAGGACAAACAGGAGAGCTGAAAACTTCATTCTCTATAGTATGATCATGCAGGGTCTGCCTATGCTTAAGAAAAGGGAACTTGAAGAAGGTTAGCCATGGTCCAGAACCTGCAAGAGTACAAGGCGGGATTGGCTGTGTCTAGGAAAGAAGGTATGAAACCTACTTCCAGCACAGACTCTACACTAATACAAGGCAAAGGTCTGTGGCCACCGAGGAAGGGCTATGAATGCTTGCCCAAGATCTTCCATCAATATAAGGCAGAGACTAGTTGCTTTTGGAGTGCAGGGGGGAGTGGAGGATGGCAGGGGGCTGCATGCACTCTGGACTCCAAGAGGAAGGTAGAAGAACAGAAATTTGAGACAGCCCTACCTCTGAGGACCAGGCACAGAGAGCCATCCTAAGACCAGAGAAAGATATACAGAACTGAGAACACCCCCTTTTACCATGAGCTTTTGCTTCAAATAAGAAACAAAGACAGCCTACTGCTGAGGAAGTTACAACAGCTGGGGAAGAGAGACAAAAACCTTTATCGTACAGATGCACAGGGCCTGCAGGAAGTTGAGGATAGTAAAAGAATACTATAAGATATCCTCCAGTACCCCAGCCTCATACTAAGCACTGAGTAATGGCAGTCTAGTACTGAAGAACTCTGAAGGTAAATAAAGTGATGATAAAGTTTAAGCCTGGCTCAACTACAGAGGAAACCAACTCAACCCATCACGTAACAGTTTGACAGAAGTAGAGTATGTCTATATGCAGGCTTAAATATTATTAAATATCTCAGCCTCTACTTTTTTTTAAAACTTACTAACCAAAAATTACCAGACACACAAAAATATAAGGAAAAAAATGAACCCACTGCCAAGAGACAAGAGAGTCAACAAAACCACATAAATATGGTCCCAATGTTAGCAAAATGGAAAATTGACCCATTTAACAATAAAGTAAGCAAAACTGAAGAACTAGGGGAAATAAGCTAAAAGAAAAATTATCCAGAATAAAGCATGGAAGTACAGATGGCAATAAATACAGGAGGGAGGGCTTAAGAGACACTGAGAGAAGAATAAGGAAGTCTACTGTACATTTAGTTGGATTTACAGAAGGAAAGGACCAGGGCAGAGAAAAAAACTGAAGAGATACTGCCTGAAATTTTTTTCAAAACCGACAAATGGATCAGAGTTAGAAAGCCCAACTAATTACCAAAGAGAATTAGCAATTACACCAATTTCTACATCAGATACACCACTGTATTTATTTTATTTTTTCCTGTTTCTTAATCCTATGAAAACTTTATTTATAAATAACAAAAACCTGAAAATGTCATGGGAGCACTGACTGGGAATATCCAAAGTTCCAAATGCAAAAGACTTCAGAGATGACCTTCGAAGAATAAAAATAGAAAAAGGAATAAGGCATAAACCTGCTAAAGCATGTTAAAGAACTGGAAAAAAGAAAACAATCTGAGTGTCAGAGTGAAACTGAAGGCATAGAAGGGGAGAAAGAAACAGAAAGGTCTCTGAAGGGAATGAATACATAAAATCAGACCCGTATTATAAAGGCAATCTTGGGTCCTTTGCTCAGGAGTTTATACTTTAACAAGGCAATGGTTCTGAAGCTTTTACCACCACTAAATTGTATACTATTTTTTTCCTTTAGGACCCCAGAAATAATATTCCTGACAAACAGTGTTTTCAAAAATTAAACATTTATCTAGTTTTGCCTAACCTTAGTAACAGATTCATATACATATTCCTGCATTTCTTAGAATACTTAAAGTTAGTAACTAATTTTACTACCATTGTGGAATAATGGGGAACAACCTAATGTTACAGGTTATAGGCTCAGAAACTACTCAAGATTTTGAGATACCAACAGCTAAAAACAAAGAAAAAAAATCCCGAGTTTGTCCCCAATTAAGGACAGGTTATTAGGAAGAAATATACTGGCTCTGAGGCAAATTAATGAGGTTCTAAAAGTAAACAGAAAGCAGATTCAGGATGCATGGGTGGCTCAGTAGGTTAAGCATCTGCCTTCCGCTCAGGTCATAATCCCAGCATTCTGGGATACAATTCTGCATAGGGCTTGCTGCTCAGCAGGGAGCCTGCTTCTTCTGCCTCTCCCTTACTACCCCCCACCCACAAACAAATAAATAAAATTAAAAAAAAAAAAGAAAGAAAGAAAGCAGATTCAATACGTCAAGCAAAAAAGAATTCTATGGGGGTGGGGAGGAATTATTTAGAATACTGATGAAAACCAAACATTTTTTCTTTTTTGGGCAGGGAATTCGCAGAGTAGAACACAGAGAAGCATGAGTTTTAAAGAAACAAACAGTCTGAAGGACACAGTAGAGGTCTAGAAGCATGGTGGAAACAGATGAAAACAGAGAGCAAGCTGAGGTGATAACGGATTTTCAATCACTTACATTATCTACCCATACACTTATGCTACCTCCATGCCTTCTGATTTCACTGTCCCTTTCTGTATGGTCAGCCTAAGGAGGTCACTCTCCACTGATTATGCCTAATGAGTAGATCTGGGGCACTATGAAAAAGCGAACTGAAAAGCTTCAAGGCAGTATAAGGAAACACTTAAGACTAAAGGAGTTCTATGTATTTCCCTACATAACAGTAAAGCTTTCTTCCGGCACTACCACAGATTGTTTAAGAAGTATGACTTGGGGGGCGCCTGGGTGGCTCAATGGTTTAAGCCTCTGCCTTTGGCTGGGGTCATGATCTCGGGGTCCTGGGATCGAGCCCCGCATCGGGCTCTCTGCTCAGTGGGGAGCCTGTTTCTCCCTCTCTCTCTGCCTGCCTCTCTGCCTACTTGTGACCTCTCTGTCAAATAAATAAATAAAATATTTTAAAAAAAAAAAGAAGTATGACTTGGATTTTTGGTTATCAAATTTAGAAAGCTTACTAATTCCTAAGATCAGAAAAATGACAGCACAGTTAAGTTTTTTTGCTAATTCTGCTTATAAGGGGATCTCAAACAACGTGTATCCTTTCCTGTTACTCTCTAAGACCACTCTCTTCCATTAAACAGTGTTGTTCAGGATCTGTCAAGAATCACAGAGTAGTCATAAACCAAATAACCAGAATAACAAAAAAGGCCCCAGGCCCATCTACAGTAACAAATAGTATGGCCCATACTTAAGACTTTCCCTTTAATTAATTAATTTAATTAACAGAAATAAATATGAAACTGAGGCCAGGAAAGATAAATTAAGCATTGTACAACTTTTGGCACACCAGCCCGTTTCTATTTGCAAAAATGACAGTCAAGAATGCAAGCTATAGGGGCGCCTGGGTGGCTCAGTGGGTTAAAGCCTCTGCCTTCGGCTCAAGTCATGATCCCAGGGTCCTGGGATCGAGCCCCACATCGGGCTCTCTGCTCAGCGGGGAGCCTGCTTCCTCTTCTCTCTCTGCCTGCCTGTGATCTCTGTCTGTCAAATAAATAAAATCTTAAAAAAAAAAAAAAGAATGCAAGCTATAAGATCTGTCCTTTACTTGGTATGACTCTAGGCTTAATTTCTCTAATATTTATTCACCTACAAGATGGTGATAATAGTACCAACTTCAAAGGTATATTATGAACTTTGCTGGCACATAGTGTGTACTCAGCAAATACTCACTACTATTAAGCAATGCTATCACCATTAAAGATTTTCATACAGCTTAGTAGACATTGTCTTGCTGGGCCTTGGTGGCTCAGTCAATTAACCATTCCACTCTTGATATCAGCTTGGGTGATGATCACAGGGTCCTGGGATTGAACCCGACATAGGGCTCTGCACTAAGCACAGAGTCTGTTTGTTCCTCTCCCTCTGCTCCCCCACCTTCCCATCCCTGCGCTCTCTCCCTCCCTAAAATAAATAAAATCTTTTTAAAAATTGTCTTTAACATATAGTAAAAAACTTTTTAAAGTCATTCAGATTTATTATGGGAGGATTATTACTATCCAAAAAAAAAAAATACCTTGCCTACTTAAGTGTATGAAAAAAAAATTGGGAAAAATAAGCATTATTAACATTTTATTGTTTGTCTCTGGTTGGGTTTTGTTTTCTGGTTTATATTCAGCTTTCCAAAATTTCTTTAATGTACTTGGTCTTCCTTTTATAATTAAGGGAAATAGTTATTTGCAAATGAAAAGATGTGTTTTCTCAATAACTTCTGATAAACTCTATAAAGAACTTTTAATAAGTCCCTAAATTGCAGTACTACTGGTCTACCCTCTTTAGTATCCACATACCACAAAAAAAATAAATATTAAACAAAGAAGTACTATTCTAGTTAATATTAAGTAGAAGGTTAAAATCACTCACAAGGGGCGCCTGGGTGGCTCAGTGGTTTAAAGCCTCTGCCTTCAGCTCAGGTCATGATCCCAGGGTGCTGGGATCGAGTCCCGCATCGGGCTCTCTGCTCAGCAGGGAGCCTGCTTCTCTGTCTCTCTCTGCCTGCCTCTCTGCCTACTTGTGATCTGTCTGTCAAATAAATAAAATCTTTTAAAAAATAAATAAATAAATAAAAATAAAAATAAAATCACTCCCAAAAATGTTAATACCCAAGTATGCCTTAAAGAATTTACTATAAAAAATTTCAAACATATGCTAGAAATAGTAATAAACCTCCATGTACCAATCAACAGTCTCCAACAATTAATAACATCTGACCTATCTTATAATCTATTTTAACACCTGCCATTTTAAAGCAAATCCCAATCAGGACATCTTTAAGACTGCCTGTACTAAAAACTGTTCTAAGCAACTTGTGGTAAATTACAAAACAGGGCTCCAAATTTCTCCCATCCAAGTACCCATACCTCTTTATACTGTGATGTTGCTGGAGGTAAAATCTTACTTTTCCCCACTCCCTGAATATGGGCTAGTCTTGTGACATTTACTTTGACTAAGAGAATGAAGTGTTAAGTGAGACTGTATGATCTGAAAGGCTGTAAAAGTCTTATAACTTCCACTTTTACTCTCTTGGAATGCTGTCTTGGGAACCACATGTCATTAGGCCACATGGAGCAAAGCCTAAATGTCAACCAATACCAACCATCAGACATGTGAGTAACACCATCTTGGACTTTCCAGTCTGAGAAATCCTACAGCTGAATGCTGGTACATGGGTGAACCCTGGCAATACCAACAGAACTGATTAACAGGTACACAGAATTGTAATAGTAAACAGCAGTTTTAATCCACTAGGTTTTGAGGTGGTTTCCTATGAAGCAATAAAGTTTCATTACTCATCCTAGTTTTAATTTTTCTACAAACTATCTTTATGTACCCAGTTTCTATGAAAAATCGGATTCTATTTCAGGGTCTAATTTAGAATTTGTCAAACATCTAAGGGAGTTGAAGTTAGTGAATTATCAAGAGCATAATACTACTATACAATAAATTCATGGCATGAAAGGCCAGAGTTACCACACAAAATACTTATGTATTCTAATAGCCACTAGTCTTTCAGAACTGTAAACATAATTCCATTATTTACCTCTATTTGGTATAGCCTTTAAAAAATCTGCTTCTGGAGGAAAAAATAGATATATATTTTAAATGGGAAATGCGAGTGTTTTATTGATCCTAGTGAATATGGAGATGTAGAAGCTATGTTAGAAGACAGAAAGTCTTCTTAAAAACTGACTCTGCGTTTTTTTTTTTTTTTAAAGATTTTATTTATTTGACAGAGATCACAAGTAGGCCAAGAGGCTGGGGGGTTGGGGGGGGGAAGCAGGCTCCCTGCTGAGCAGAGAGCCCAATGTGGGGCTCAATCCCAGGACTCTGGGATCATGATCTGAGCTGAAGGCAGAGGCTTTAATCCACTGAGCCACCCAGGAGCCCCAAGCCTCTGGTTTTTAGGTGACAGATACTTAAAGATATACCCATGCCTGAAATAATCAGAAAAAGGTTTAATGTCTTCACGAGAAAAATATGACTATTAAGTCTATGCTACTTTATAAAATAATCTGTTCTCCTCTGACGTATACTTAATCTGTAAATGTCAAGTTTCAATCTTCAGAGTGGAAGGGGAGAAACACTTTACACTGAATGCAAAGATCCTAATAAAAGGTGAGAACCTAGCTTTTAAGGTTCAAAATTTTCCCTCTTCTAAACCTGTTGACAAAACTGGCTGTAGAGCAGTAGGTGATTTCAAAACCAGATGTTCAACATGCAGTTTAACTGGCAGAGCCACAAATAAATGTATTTGAGAGCAAGAAAAACCAGTTTTGACTACATGAGTTCAGACCAGAATAGAAAAGTTAAAATCAATGAAAATTAAACCCCAGCCACGCTCAAATTAGAATTTTGTACCCACCGTTGGGTTCATCTTACTATTAGCAGTTGTATTAAAGATAGAGTCTCTATGAAATAATGATTTGTTATTACAAATCATTACAACAGAATTTTGCTTTAGTGATTTCAAATAGATCTTACAAGTAATTCAAAATCTACTTATTTTATGTTGTAATCCTAATGTGATCAGTTAATTCTGTTAAATTTGAGTTAAAACATTCACTAGTTAAGTTAAATTTGTTGCTTAAAAAAATAAGGTTTAATGCAAGCATTTCAGTCTGCATTCCACTTATGCATTTCCCATTGTTCTTCATTACTGGCACTTAATTATCTGCAGTAACAGAAGGATGCTGTCAGTAAAGATAATCTAAAAATCATTTTTATTGGGCTTAGGGACACAATAGCTCTCCATTGCCAACAGCATAGAGCACTTTCTGAAACAGTAGGTCTTTCATGTCACCTTCTAATTTGTTGTAGTTATGGGAACAAATTGTCCATTCCTAAAACAAAATACCATACCATGACTTTGCAGTTTCCTATCAAACTGCTAGTCACCTTAACATCTCAGTTCAAGCAATACTTCCTGTAAAAAATTTGCCCAGAGATTGAACCTTTGTTCAATTTTTGTGCTCCCACAGTACTACTATGTTCTTACACTGTGATAATAGTAGTAGTTGTTTATACATTGTCTCATGACTGAACTGTGAGTTGTGGAAGGCAGATGCTGTGTCAAGCGCATTCTTGTATCATGAAGCCTTGGTCTAGAAGCCAGAATACAATGGGTAACAAATTATCAAAAAATGTTTCACATAATTTGATAATTCTGCACCATTATTTTCCTAAAATATTAAAATATGGGCAACTCCTAAACATACACGAGATGAAGAGTTGTGTGAAATGGATACGGAGCTCATTAAAAATTGGCTGTATGAGAGCCATGGATGATGTGTCAGTTGATTATCTGACATATTCATGTAGAACATAGGTGTATGTCTATATAAGGGAATCTCTGTGCTTTATCTTGGAAAATAAGCTCTCTAGCCAGTGCAGCAAAAGAGTAATCACCTGTATTTAAGTAAGTAGGTATTTTTAATCATTCTTATTCAAGACATTTGACCCCGCATGCAACTTTGGAAAAAAGTCATGCATACCCACAAACTTACATCTGTGGCATAAATTTACAGCAAAGAAAAAGTTTTAAAAGTTCTTATCTAAAAACATTTGAAGTATGGAACTTACATTATTGGACGGAAGGGGTACCACAGGCAGAGTAAAATTTTAAGGTTATTCTGACCAGAATATAAACAACTGGACTTCAGGTATCAATTCCAATTGTTTTATATCCATTAAAAATTCATTCCCAGAGCATTACTTCCCCTAGGTGTTGACCACTATCAGCTACCTCACCTAATTTAATTCCCACCTCAACTCAAGGAAAAGTGCTATGTTTCTAAGAAAACATAGGTTAAATAATTATAGCAAAATTAAGACCCAAACCCAGACCTTCTGACTCTAAATCCCTCAGACACCACAACTGTTTCACAAGAGGCTGTAGAGCTGTAAATGAAATAGTGATCCCCATTTCTGAAACAAAATGTTTATCCTCTTGAAAAATCTAGTTACACTATGTGTTTGCCTTGTTAACAAAAGTATATTGTTTGGTTTTTAAGTCAAAAATTCATTTTTAACCTTACCTTACCTCTTGACAGAAAAGTGAGAAAGGAGTACGGGCAAGTTTAAAATAATTTACAAAAAAACCTAAAAAGTCCTACAAAATTTAAAAAAAAAAAAACTAAATTCAATTTCACTCTGGCACATTTACTGTCAGTAGTGCCAAACGACACTAGTCGTGACGAATCCACTACCAGGACAGATTTTCCCCATTTATTACTATCCACATGTGCACGTAGAAAAAAAAATAACTGTAGTATTTTATGGTGCTTCTTCGTACGTGTTCATCCTCACTACGCAGTTCCATCAAAATGAGAGTGTATCTACAACTGATACCTTCCAGATTTTCACTTCTTAGGCCAACAGGTCCGTTTTATATATATACCATCAACTCTTTCAATTTGAAGGACATACAATTTCCCACAATACAAAACTCCCAAAGTAACACGACAGTCAAGAAATGGAGCGATCAATGACCAAATCTTCACCGCAGCTTAAGGGCTGGCAAAGTCCCTTCAACTGGAGACCGGGTTGGCGGAGTCCTAACCCTCCCCGCCCTCCACACGGCGCTCACTAAATACCTTCACTCGTGACACTCCCGGCCTGCAGGGTTCCGGAGGATCCTCCTTACCCCCACCCAAGAGGCAGCCGCCAAAAGCCAAAGCAGACCCAAGCCCCCTGCCCTCGCCGACCACACGTTCATCAGGAAGACGTACAATCTGCCCCGCTACCCGTCACAAACTCCACCACGAGACGAAAAGGCCACAGGTCAAGGCCTGCGCCCGGCTGCCCTCCGTAACCGCGGCGCCGATCACGCTCCTCCGCCCCAACTAAAGACGAGTGAAGCAGCCTCCGCGTCCCCAGGCCTGCATTTCGTTTCCTCCCCTCCCCCACGCGGCCTTGGTTAGAACCAACTCCCCCAGAGGGAGAAGCCCGAGCGCCGCAGCTTATTACCCCTGCTCCCGAGCTGGCACTGTACAGGGCGCGTCCTGCTCGAAGCGACCGCCGCCTTCTTCCTCGGAGTTCAGGGGCCCTAAATAAACCAGAACAGTCCGCAGAGAAGCACAATGGCGCCCGCCCCTCGCCCGGATCCGGCGCAGAACAAGCCGCCACCGTTGAAAGCCCCTCCCTTCTTCTTCCCCGCCCCCAACTTCACAGACTCCGCCGACTTCTCGCGAGAGGGGCGGTGCTGCGGGGACCCGAGAGCTGCGGGCGGGCTCGACGTACCCTACCGCAGGGTGGTGCTCTGACTGCGGCAACCGTTGAAGGGCTGCCCCCGGGGAGCAGCGAGGCACCCCTGGTAAGCAGCTGCGGCTGGTCGGCTGGCGGGCTGGCGGCTGGGCCAGTGAGGGTGCGGACGCCGGGAGCTGGGCGCTAGAGGCCTGTCCCTAGTTGGTCGCCCTCGCCTGCTTGGCGAGAGGTTCTGGTCCAGCCCTACCACTCCCAGGCTCCCGAGTCCCCGCTACAGGCTCTTGCCCCCTCCCGCAAAGCTGCAGGACCCACTGCCTGAAGTACCGCCCAGCTATTTTTTCTTTTTTTTTCCTTTTTTTGGCTCTTGGTAAGTGGCGCAGCAAATGTTTATTGACTTAAGCACTGCTTCATCCGACCTCCCCTCCTCCCGCTCCCTTCCCGCCCTGCTTGTGGTCTTCGAGCCCTCCCCTTTCAGGGTAGGAGCCGGTTTCTTCTGGACCGTTCCTTGTTGGTGGTCATTAAGTCTTGGTGGTGGTGTACTTTTACAGTTATGTCTTTTAAAATCCTGGTACCGATCTTTGATAGTGTAGCTACAGATTTTGCAGTAAAAATTCACTTAGAGGAAGAAAATTGTGAGGTAAATGGTCTGCTTAAAATTAGGCGAAACTTCCAGAAACCTCTAAGTGTGGTAAACTTAATATGTAAAGGATTAGTAAAAAATAAAAGGGAGTAAGAGAAGAAAGCCACAATTTATGTGGATCAAGATATTACGTGGATTCAGGTGATATTGTGCGTATTTTGAAAAATTTATCAAACGTAAAAGTTCTTTACTGGTAAAGATAAGTTATTGAAACTTGTAGTCTTACTCAGCGAACCTTGTTTTTTAAAGTGACTTATTTTATTAGGTTTTAAGCAATACATTGCATTCAAGTATTTCTAATTAATGACGTATGAGTTTTATATATTTTTTTATCATTTCATCTGAAGGGAATGCACTATCACTTACCCCGTTTCACTCTGGGAGACTAACATATTGTCCATGCTTCACTATTATAAATAAATTGTAAAATGTAAACTTTAAAGATCTAAAGTTTATTACCATTTAAAGTTGGCAGGTAAATGCCTGTCTATCTTTTCAGGATGTGAATTAAAGAGCACCTCGAACGTTACTTTAGAGGAAATGAATTTGCCCTTTTTAGGAAATACATTTTTTTCCTCAACCTGTTTGAATATACCTCTAGCTCTGTGGCTATTGTTACACACACCTGAAGCACCAGACTGCATGAGTACAAATCCTAGTTGTGCCTCTTATCGTACTACCTTTCTTGTCTTGAGCAATTCCTTACCTTGCTTAAAATGGGGTTGATAATAATACTCATACCCCGTAGGGTTGTTGAAAGGATTAAATGAGATAGGCATCAGTTCCTGGAACATAGTAAGCACTCCATAACTATTACCTATTGTATTCCATGTCTAAACCACTGCTAATACTGTGTTTCTGGGCTTAATATTTTATAGGTCCCTTAAACATCTTCTCAAGTATTTTCTACACTGAGAGGAATGGCTGCACCATTTTCCTGAGCTATGGCAGTCAGACCTGGTAGCAGTAACTTCTCTACAGAACCCCCAAACCTGGCAAGAATGGTTCAGATTTTGGCAGATTATGGCTTCCTCCCCACCCAGAATTGATGCTATCAGCAGAGGTGAGTGTGGCACCAACTTTCTGCGCAAAACATACCTTCTAGACAATTAATTTCTTAGCGGCACTAGTAATTGGATAAAGATCACTGATAACTCTGTTTTTATTCCTTAAGAATGATTAGATATTGTTTTTTAAAATACCTTCTCTGATTTGAGTTTCCATGTAATTATCATTATTAACAAATAATCATTGAGATTTTCCTGTATTAAAGGCAATTTGATGGAAATTGTGGATGCAGATGAGTTACAATGGTGACTATATTTTCTGAACTAAAAATCAGTACAAAATGATTTGACAGGCAAAATTTTTGAATTCAGAACTGTATGACCAATTTAGACTCCATAATTGTCTCCCCCCCCCAAAATTCCCCTAATTGACCTTCCTTTGCTAAAGTTTTTGTCCTTGGACCAACTGTGACACACGTTTTTGTATCTAAAGATCTTGGTTCACTTACCCATACCACTCATGTTGGTTCCCATTTCTGAACGTGGCTTCTTCTCTAAATTAGGCTCTTATTTACTATTATTAATTTCCTCCTTCTACTTTATAAATTTGTCATTTGGTCATGGTTATAAGAGCCCTTTCCTCTTATGGTTAAACATTTCTTCAGTTATCTAATAGCTTAGAAAATTCTCTTCCAGATATTGAATTTAAAAGTTCCAGTGTCAGGTGCCTGGGCGGCTCAGTGGGTTAGGCCTCTGCCTTCAGCTCAGGTCATGATCTCAGGGTCCTGGGATGGAGTCCCGCATAGGGCTCTCTGCTCGGCAGGAGGCCTGCTTCTCCCCAATCTCTCTCTGCCTGCCTCCCTGCCCACTTGTGATCTCTGTCAAACAAATAAATAAAATCTTAAAAAAATTTAATAAAAAAGGTTCCAGTGTTCCTTTTTTGTCATTCTACAACCTAACCTCCTAAGAAGTTTCTCTATGTGAGGGCAATCTTATAGATACTCTTTACTTTGAATAAACAATGTGATATTGAAAAAGTGTGGTCATGTTTGCTTTTTATAAATCAAATCATTTTTAAATGTAGGTTATTTCTTAAACTTTTGAGTTACAGGAGGTAATACTGGAGATGAGAAAAGAGTGGTTATAGGGAGGTCCCTGAGTTGAAGAGAAAGGATGCCAATTTCTTCTTAAATGGAAATCTTTTTTTTTTTTTTAAAGATTTTATTTATTTATTTGAGAGAGAGCATGAGCGAGGAGAAGGTCAGAAGGAGAAGCAGGGGCGCCTGGGTGGCTCAGTGGTTTAAGCCGCTGCCTTCGGCTCGGGTCATGATCTCAGGGTCCTGGGATCGAGCCCCGCATCGGGCTCTCTGCTTGGCAGGGAGCCTGCTTCCCTCTCACTCTCTCTGCCTGCCTCTCTGCCTACTTGTGATCTCTCTCTGTCAAATAAATAAATAAAATCTTTTAAAAAAAAATAAAAAAAAAAAAAAAAGAAGGAGAAGCAGACTCCCCGTGGAGCTGGGAGCCCAATGCAGAACTTGATCCCAGGACTCCGGGAACATGACCTGAGCCGAAGGAAGTGAAGGCAGTCGTCCAACCAACTGAGCCACCCAAGTGTCCCTTAAATGGAAATCTTAATCCCTGGAAAGAAAACCTTATAGCATCAACCAATTTGGGAATCAACTATTTAAAGTTATGGGTAATTTGGGGTGCCTGGATGGCTCAGTCGGTTAAATGTCTACATTCAGCTCAAGCCATGATCCCAGGGTCCTGGGATTGAACCTCACTTCGGGCTTCCTGCTCAGTGGGGAGCCTGCTTCCTTCCCCCTGTACCCCTCCCCTTCTTATGTTCCCTCTCTCACTGTGTCTCTCAAATAAATAAATAAAATCTTTTTTAAGAAAGTTATGGGTAATTTTATTTTTTTTTTCCATTTTATTTATTTTTTCAGCGTAACAGTATTCATTCTTTTTGCACAACACCCAGTGCTCCATGCAAAACGTGCCCTCCCCATTACCCACCACCTGTTCCCCCAACCTCCCACCCCTGACCCTTCAAAACCCTCAGGTTGTTTTTCAGAGTCCATAGTCTCTTATGGTTCGCCTCCCCTCCCCAATGTCCGTAGCCCGCTCCCCCTCTCCCAATCCCACCTCCTCCCAGCAACCCCCAGTTTGTTTGGTGAGATTAAGAGTCATTTAAGGTTTGTCTCCCTCCCAATCCCATCTTGTTTCATTTATTCTTCTCCTATCCCCCTACCCCCCCATGTTGCTTCTCCATGTCCTCATATCAGGGAGATCATATGATAGTTGTCTTTCTCCGATTGACTTATTTCACTAAGCATGATACGCTCTAGTTCCATCCACGTCGTCGCAAATGGCAAGATTTCATTTCTTTTGATGGCTGCATAGTATTCCATTGTGTATATATACCACTTCTTCTTTATCCATTCATCTGTTGATGGACATCTAGGTTCTTTCCATAGTCTGGCTATTGTAGACATTGCTGCTATAAACATTCGGGTACACGTGCCCCTTCGGGTCACTATGTTTGTATCTTTAGGGTAAATACCCAGTAGTGCAATTGCTGGGTCATAGGGTAGTTCTATTTTCAACATTTTGAGGAACCTCCATGCTGTTTTCCAGAGTGGTTGCACCAGCTTGCATTCCCACCAACAGTGGAGGAGGGTTCCCCTTTCTCCACATCCTCTCCAGCATCTGTCATTTCCTGACTTGTTAATTTTAGCCATTCTGACTGGTGTGAGGAGGTATCTCATTGTGGTTTTGATTTGTATTTCCCTGATGCCGAGTGATGTGGAACATTTTTTCATGTGTCTGTTGGCCATCTGGATGTCTTCTTTGCAGAAATGTCTGTTCATGTCCTCTGCCCATTTCTTGATTGGATTCTTTGTTCTTTGGGTGTTGAGTTTGCTAAGTTCCTTATAGATTTTGGATACTAGCCCTTTATCTGATATGTCGTTTGCAAATATCTTCTCCCATTCTGTCAGTTGTCTTTTGGTTTTGTTAACTGTTTCCTTTGCTGTGCAAAAGCTTTTGATCTTGATGAAATCCCAGTAGTTCATTTTTGCCCTTGCTTCCCTTGCCTTTGCCGTTGTTCCTAGGAAGATGTTGCTACGGCTGAGGTCGAAGAGGTTGCTGCCTGCATTCTCCTCAAGGATTTTGATGGATTCCTTTCTCACATTGAGGTCCTTCATCCATTTGGAGTCTATTTTCGTGTGTGGTGTAAGGAAGTGGTCCAATTTCATTTTTCTGCATGTGGCTGTCCAATTTTCCCAGCACCATTTATTGAAGAGGCTGTCTTTTTTCCATTGGACATTCTTTCCTGCTTTGTCGAAGATTCGTTGACCATAGAGTTGAGGGTCGATTTCTGGGCTCTCTATTCTGTTCCACTGATCTATGTGTCTGTTTTTGTGCCAGTACCATGCTGTCTTGATGATGACAGCTTTGTAATAGAGCTTGAAGTCCGGAATTGTGATGCCACCCACTTTGGCTTTGTTCTTCAATATTCCTTTGGCTATTCGAGGTCTTTTCTGGTTCCATATAAATTTTAGGATTATTTGTTCCATTTCTTTGAAAAAAATGGATGGTATTTTGATAGGGATTGCATTAAATGTGTAGATTGCTTTAGGTAGCATAGACATTTTCACAATATTTATTCTTCCAATCCAGGAGCATGGAACATTTTTCCATTTTTTTGTGTCTTCCTCAATTTCTTTCATGAGTACTTTATAATTTTCTGTGTATAGATTCTTAGTCTCTTTGGTTAAGTTTATTCCTAGGTATCTTATAGTTTTGGGTACAATTGTAAATAGGATTGACTCCTTAATTTCTCTTTCTTCAGTCTTGTTGTTGGTGTACAGAAATGCAACTGATTTCTGTGCATTGATTTTATATCCTGACACTTTACTGAATTCCTGTACAAGTTCTAGCAGTTTTGGAGTGGAGTCTTTTGGGTTTTCCACATATAGTATCATATCATCTGCGAAGAGTGATAGTTTGACTTCTTCTTTACCAATTTGGATGCCTTTAATTTCTTTTTGTTGTCTGATTGCTGAGGCTAGGACTTCTAGTACTATGTTGAATAGCAGTGGTGATAATGGACATCCCTGCCGTGTTCCTGACCTTAACGGAAAAGCTTTCAGTTTTTCTCCATTGAGAGTGATATTTGTGGTGGGTTTTTCATAGATGGCTTTGATAATATTGAGGTATGTGCCCTCTATCCCTACACTTTGAAGAGTTTTGATCAGGAAGGGATGCTGTACTTTGTCAAATGCTTTTTCAGCATCTATTGAGAGTATCATATGGTTCTTGTTCTTTCTTTTATTAATGTGTTCTATCACATTGATTGATTTGCAGATGTTGAACCAACCCTGCAGCCCTGGAATAAATCCCACTTGATCATGGTGAATAATCCTTTTAATGTACTGTTGAATCCTATTGGCTAGTATTTTGGCGAGAATTTTTGCATCTGTGTTCATCAAGGATATTGGTCTGTAGTTCTCTTTTTTGGTGGGATCCTTGTCTGGTTTTGGGATCAAGGTGATGCTGGCCTCATAAAATGAGTTTGGAAGTTTTCCTTCCATTTCTATTTTTTGGAACAGTTTCAGGAGAATAGGAATTAGTTCTTCTTTAAATGTTTGGTAGAATTCCCCTGGGAAGCCGTCTGGCCCTGGGCTTTTGTTTGTTTGGAGATTTTTGATGACTGTTTCAATCTCCTTACTGGTTATGGGCCTGTTCAGGTTTTCTGTTTCTTCCTGGTTCAGTTGTGGTAGTTTATATGTCTTTAGGAATGCATCCATTTCTTCCAGATTGTCCAATTTATTGGCGTAGAGTTGCTCATAGTATGTTCTTATAATTCTCTGTATTTCTTTGGTGTTAGTTGTGATCTCTCCTCTTTCATTCATGATTTTATTTATTTGGGTCCTTTCTCTTTTCTTTTTGATGAGTCTGGCCAGGGGTTTATCAATCTTATTGATTCTTTCAAAGAACCAGCTCCTAGTTTCATTGATTTTTTCTATTGTTTTTTTGGTTTCTATTTCGTTGATTTCTGCTCTGATCTTTATGATTTCTCTTCTCCTGCTGGGTTTAGGGTTTCTTTCTTGTTCTTTCTTCAGCTCCTTTACGTGTAGGGTTAGGTTGTGTACTTGAGACCTTTCTTGTTTCTTGAGAAAGGCTTGTACCGCTATATGTTTTCCTCTCAGGACTGCCTTTGCTGTGTCCCACAGATTTTGAACTGTTGTGTTTTCATTATCATTTGTTTCCATGAATTTTTTCAATTCTTCTTTAATTTCCTGGTTAACCCATTCATTCTTTAGAAGGATGCTGTTTAGTCTCCATGTATTTGGGTTCTTTCCAGCATTCCTCTTGTGATTGAGTTCTAGCTTCAGAGCATTGTGGTCTGAAAATATGCAGGGAATAATCCTAATCTTTTGATACCGGTTGAGACCTGATTTGTGACCCAGGATGTGATCTATTCTGGAGAAGGTTCCATGTGCACTAGAGAAGAATGTGTATTCTGTTGCTTTGGGATGAAATGTTCTGAATATATCTGTGACGTCCATCTGGTCCAGTGTGTCATTTAAGGCCTTTATTTCCTTCTTGATCTTTTGCTTGGATGATCTGTCTATTTCAGTGAGGGGAGTGTTAAAGTCCCCTACTATTATTGTATTATTATTGATGTGTTTCTTTGATTTTGTTATTAATTGGTTGATATAGTTGGCTGCTCCCACGTTAGGGGCATAGATATTTAAAATTGTTAGATCTTCTTGTTGGACAGACCCTTTGAGTAGGATATAGTGTCCTTCCTCATCTCTTATTATAGTCTTTGGCTTAAAATCTAATTGATCTGATATAAGGATTGCCACCCCAGCTTTCTTCTGATGCCCATTAGCATGGTAAATTGTTTTCCACCCCCTCACTTTAAATCTGGAGGTGTCTTCGCGTCTAAAATGAGTTTCTTGTAGGCAACATACTGATGGGTTTTGTTTTTTTATCCATTCTGATACCCTGTGTCTTTTGATTGGGGCATTTAGCCCATTAACATTCAGGGTAACTATTGAGAGATATGAATTTAGTGCCATTATTAGCCTGTAAGGTGACTGTTACTGTATATTGTCTCTGTACCTTTCTGATCTACTACTTTTAGGCTCTCTCTTTGCTTAGAGGACCCCTTTCAATATTTCCTGTAGAGCTGGTTTGGTGTTTGCAAATTCTTTCAGTTTTTGTTTGTCCTGGAAGCTTTTGATCTCTCCTTCGATTTTCAATGATAGCCTAGCTGGATAGAGTATTCTTGGCTGCATGTTTTTCTCGTTTAGTGCTCTGAATATATCATGCCAGCTCTTTCTGGCCTGCCAGGTCTCTGTGGATAAGTCTGCCGCCAATCTAATATTTTTACCATTGTATGTTACAGACTTCTTTTCTCGGGCTGCTTTCAGGATTTTCTCTTTGTCACTAAGACTTGTAAATTTTACTATTAGGTGACGGGGTGTGGACCTATTCTTGTTGACTTTGAGGGGGGTTCTCTGCATCTCCTGGATTTTAATGCTTGTTCCCTTTGCCATTTTAGGGAAATTCTCCCCAATAATTCTCTCCAATAGACCTTCTGCTCCCCTCTCTGTTTCTTCTTCTTCTGGAATCCCAATTATTCTAATGTTGTTTCGTCTTATGGTGTCACTTATCTCTCGAATTCTCCCCTCATGGTCCAGTAGCTGTTTGTCCCTCTTTTGCTCGGCTTCCTTATTTTCTGTCATTTGGTCTTCTATATCACTAATTCTTTCTTCTGCCTCATTTATCCTAGCAGTGAGAGCCTCCATTTTTGATTGCACCTCATTAATAGCTTTTTTGATTTCAACTTGGTTAGATTTTAGTTCTTTAATTTCTCCAGAAAGGGCTTTAATATCTCCAGAGAGGGTTTCTCTAATATCTTCCATGCCTTTTTCGAGCCCGGCTAGAATGTTCAGAATTGTCATTCTGAACTCTTGATCTGACATATTACCCATGTCTGTGTTGATTAGGTCCCTAGCCTTCGGTACTGTCTCTTGTTCTTTTGTTTGTGGTGATTTTTTCCGCCTTGTCATTTTGTCCAGATAAGAGGATATGAAGGAGCAAATAAACTACTAAAAGGGTGGCAAAGACCCTGGGAAAATGCGCTGTAACCAAATCAGAAGAGCCCCTAAATTGTGGGGGGGAGAAAGGGGATAAAAACAGGTTCTGGAAAAAAAAAGAAGAAAAAAAAAAAAGAAAAAAGAAAAAAAATTAAAAAATAAAACAAATAAAAAAATATAAAAAAGAAAGAAAAAATATATATATTTAGATGAACTAGTCAAAAAACGTTAAAAAAAGGGTAAAAGTTTTAAAAAATTTAGCAGAAGAGAAAAAAGAAAAAAAAATTGAAAAAAGAAAAAAAAATTGGAAAAAGAAAAAAAAAATTGAAGTAGCCGCAAGACTAAAGAATCATGGGGAGAAAGCCATGAGTTCCGCGCTTTGCTTTCTCCTCCTCTGGAATTGCTCTGCTGTCTTAGGAATTGAGTCTGCTTTCTCCTTGATAGATGAACTTCGTCCTGGCTGGATATTTTGTTGATCTTCTGGGGGAGGGGCCTGTTGTAGTGACTCTCAAGTGTCTTTGCCCGAGGCGGGATTGCACCGCCCTTACCGGCGGCCGGACTAAGTAATCGGCTCGGGTTCGCTTTGGGGAGCTTCTGTTCCCTGAACGCTTTCCGTAGAGTTCCGGAGGACGGGAATGAAAATGGCGGCCTCCCAGTCTCCGGCCCGGAGGAGCCGAGAGCCTGGGGCCCCACTCCTCAGTGCACCCCCAGAGGACAGCACCCAATCACTCCCGTATCCCCAGCCTCTAGCCGCGCTCCGAGCTCACCCAGCCCGCGACCAGTTCAAGGTAACCCCGAGCTGAGAGTTCCGTCTTCGGCTCTGTCTCTGCAGCCGGCTTCTCCGTTCTAATACCTGCGAGCTCTCCGACACTCCGACACCCCCGATCCTTCTGTGACCCTGCGGGGCCTGGGGCCACGCTGGCCCCGCGTGGGCTTCACCCCGGTTTAGCCCCTGGAGCAATGTCCCTCAGTGGAACAGACTTTTAAAAGTCCTGATTTTGTGCTCTGTTGCTCCGCCGCTTGCTGGGAGCCGGCCCCTCCCCCCGCGGTCTATCTTCCCGTCGTTTTAGATCACTTCTCTGTCAGTCCTACCTTTCAGAAAGTGGTTGATTTTCTGTTTCTAGAGTTGCTGTTCTTCTTCTCTTCGCTCTCCCGTTGGATTTGTAGGTGTTTGCAATGTTTAGATAAGCTATCGAGCTGATCTCCTGCTACCTGATGTAGTCTCAGGCTGCTACTTCTCCGCCATCTTGACTCCTCTCTAATTTTATTTTTTTAAGATTGTATTTATTTATTTGAGTGAGAGAGAGCACCCAAGCATGCATGGGGTTGGGGAAGGAGAGAATCCCAAGCTGACTCCACACTGAGTGGAGCTGACAGAGGCCTCAGTCATGATCTGAACTGGAAGCAACAGTTGAGTGCTTAACTGACTGAGCCACCCAGTGCCCCCAAGGTATAGATAATTTTAAATATGTAATATTATTTAATCATAGATTGAGAACTCATCCTTTTTTTTTTTTTTAGATCTTATGTATTTATTTGAGACAGAGCATAAGCTGGGAGGAGGGTCAGAGGGAAAGGAAGAAGCAGACTCCCCACAGGGGGCTCAACCCAAAACCCTGAGATCATGACTTGAGCTGAAGGCAGATTCTTTTTTTTTTTTTTTTTCTTAAAGATTATTTATTTATTTGACAGAGAGAGATCAGAAGTAGATAGAGAGGCAGGCAGAGAGAGAGAGAGGGAAGCAGGCTCCCCGCCGAGCAGAGAGCCCGACGCGGGACTCGATCCCAGGACCCCGAGATCATGACCCGAGCCGAAGGCAGCGGCTCAACCCACTGAGCCACCCAGGCACCCCTGAAGGCAGATTCTTAAACGAATGAGCCACCCAGGCGCCCCTAGGACTCTTCTTAAGGATTCTGTGCTTTAAATCTTTGATGTGAAGAATCCCTTTCATTGCTTTCATTCCAAAAATGATAAACCCCTGATTTTGTGATTTTATGAATTTTAATTTTTCGGTACATTGAAGGTAATCTTAGAAATTTGAGTTTGAGAGTTGGTTGATTTCTGCTGTAATAATTTTCAGTGCCCAAAACTAATATATGAAACAGTATAAAAACAAGTAAAGAGAGTACCATTTTAAAACCCTCACTGAAAAAAATGGGGGCGGGGGATACAACCCATCCCTCTGAGAAACCCTTTCTTATACCTAAGCTCATGATCAAGAGCTCACTGGTTCTAGGAATATCATTTTTGCTCATATAGCTACTCCAAAATATATGAGCTGATCAGAAGCAATAACCAATTTAATAGACACTTGGAATTCATATGTGAAGCACATTTCACACTGCCTGAAACATGGTTTTAAACAAAAGTATCTTTTATTATTAATAGTACTGGGGGTTGGGAAAATATGGTACACAAGCCAAATCTGGTTCACTCCCTATTATTGTAAATAGTTTTATTGGAACACAGGCTGGTTATGTTTACGTATTGTCTATGTATTAAGGTTGGCTAGAGAAACAGAACAAATAGTACATAATAGTACTACCTATCTATGTATCTAGAGAATTGGCTACCACAGTTGTAGGGTAGACCAGAAGGCCAGAAACTCCAACAAGCATGGATAAGTATAGCCTTGAGGCAGAATTTTTTCTCCAGAAAAGCCATTTTTGCTCTCAAGGCTCATTAGCCTTGAGAGCAAAAATCATGTTATCATGTTATATCATGATATCATGATATCATGATATAACATGATAACCATCGTGTTATCAAGGATAATCTCATTAAAGTCAACATATTGTAAATGTTAAGCAAGTTTACAAATCTCTTCACAACAATGCCTAAATCAGTGTTTCATTAAATAACTTGATACTCTGTATTCACTAAGACCACCTATGACTGCTTTTATCCTACAGTGGCAGAGTTGACTAGTTGTGATAGAGACAATATGGCCCAGAAAGCCTAGCATATTTACTATTTGTTTTTTTACAGAAAGTTTGCTGACCTCTCCAGTAAACTGTGAAACTATATTGAGCTGACTGTTCCTTTAATAACAATCAAGCTAAACACATACACATCAGAATGATAATATTTGGCCTCTTGGCTACTTCAGTTTACAATTAATGAGACTATAAGCAGAAGAGCATCCAAATACTTATATAAATTCCTTGGGTATTTCCTCTGGCAAGTTTGGTCACTATCCCCTTCTTAATTTTTTTTCATGTGTATGATTTTATATCAATGTAACTATGTGATTACGCATACTAGCTATTTTAGTACAGGCCTTTTCTCTTTCTTTTTTCCTCATTACTTCATAAAATGGCTCTCCTGCCTTTAATTACAACTCTACAAATATCCTTACAAAATTAGTGTCTTTCTGCACTTTTTTCTGCATGATCACACAGTCTTAAAAGAATAGTTTTAGAGGCGCAGTTGGTTAAGTGTGCAACTCTTGCTTTTGGCTCAGGTCATGATTTCGGGATCCTGAGATTAAACCCAGTGATGGGCTCTGCACTGGGCATGGAGCCTGCTTGGGATTCTCTCTGGCCCTCTTCTTTTGTCCCTCTCCACCCATTGCATGTGCAGTCTTTTTCCTAAATAAATAAATAAATAGAAGAATAGTTCTATAACCCACATGTACGGGTATGCTCTCTTTCTCCTTCTCTCTCTCTCTCTCCACACAGAGAACTTACCATAGTTTTTTTAACCGTTTAGTTTATAAAATAGCATCGTTTCAATATGCATATTCATCTTGCTTTTTTCAACCAAAAGTACCTCTTATCTACATCCCTATTTACATTGTTTATCCTTTCTTTTCAATTGTGATAGCTATTACCACTCTGTCCTGTTTTTTCAGCTCTCTCATCTTTTCTTGACTTGCTATTTAGTATCTTTTGCCAAAGATACATTCATATGATAAAATGTGTCTCTGATTTCTTTCGTAACTTTTGGGTTTCTAGCTTATTTTTAAAATAATACCTATTCCTGGATTGTATCATGTAGTATCCTAGATTTTCTAGACTATATTTAATTACACTCAATATTTATATATACAAAAAGATAATAGGATACAATTTTATGTTCTATTCAATGGATAGCCAATTTTGCATTTCTTTTTTTTTTAAGATTTTATTATTTATTTATTTGATAGACAGAGATTGCAAGTTGGCAGAGAGGCAGGCAGAGAGAGAGAAAGGGAAGCAGGCTCCCCACTGAGCAGAGAGCCCAACGCCGGGCTCGATCCCAGGACCCTGAGATCATGACCTGAGCCAAATGCAGAGGCTTTAACCCACTGAGCCACCCAGGCGCCCCCAGTTTTGCATTTCGTAAATAATCCTGTCTTTATGTATGAATTAGTCACACATTGAATTTTCAAATTTATACTAGATTTATTTCTGGATTTCCTATTGTGAAAACTGAACTATTCAGAACTATAAACTGTGCAGAGAACTATCGCTTAGGTCCCTTTTGAATCCTTTTCACATATTGATACTGTTCTGCATTTTGGTCACCCAAGTATTCAATAATAAGAAATGGTAACTCTTATTTCCTCCAGAATCACCCAATAATACACCTAACTAGCTTTGTATTATAGGCAATGCATGTTATACTACTAACCTACCTAGGAATTACCTTAATATTTTTCCACTATTCATTTCCTTTTTTCAGCAACTTGCTAAAGCCATTGAATATACTTCATTATATAAAAACACCTTATTAGTATTTTTGTATTTCACAATAATTTTTTTAAACTATACACGTAAACATATTTATAATACCTAGCTTCTTTTTCTTTTTTTAAAAGATTTTATTTATTTATTTGATAGACAGAGATCACAAGTAGACAGAGAGGCAGGCAGAGAGAGAGGAGGAAGCAGGCCCCCTGCTGAGCAGAGAGCCAAAGGTGGAGCTCCATCCCAGGACCCTAGGATCATGACCTGAGCTGAAGGCAGAGGCTTTAACCCACTGAGCCACCCATGTGCCCCTATACTACTTAGCTTTTTAACCCTGTTTCCCATCCCAGAGTCCAGTCTCAGTTTTCACCAGGTAGCATTGGCCATTCTTGACAGCAAGTGGGCCATTTGTTTCCTAAACAATACAGAAGATTCCAAAATTTTTCTATATTATGTCATCATAAATGTTAGAATAACAGTGCAGTGCTTTAAATATTTCATTTACAGTTAATGTTTGTAATTCTTAGTTTTAGCAGAGCACTCATTTTGTTGGTGGTTGTTGTTTTTTGTTGTGACTTGAGTATTCTCTTTAAACCAAAGAACAGGGCGCCTGGGTGGCTCAGTGGGTTAAGCCGCTGCCTTCGGCTCAGGTCATGAACTCAGGGTCCTGGGATCGAGCCCCGCATCGGACTCTCTGCTCAGCAGGGAGCCTGCTTCCCCCTCCTCTCTGCCTGCCTCTCTGCCTACTTGTGATCTCTCTCTCTCTCTCTCTCTCTCTGTCAAAAAATAAATAAAATCTTTAAAATATATATATATATATAAACCAAAGAACATTCTACTTTAAAAACATTATATTTGGGGCGCCTGGGTGGCTCAGTGGATTAAGCCGCTGCCTTCGGCTCAGGTCATGATCTCAGGGTCCTGGGATCGAGCCCCGCATCGGGCTCTCTGCTCCGCAGGGAGCCTGCTTCCTCCTCTCTCTGTCTGCCTCTCTGCCTACTTGTGATCTCTCTCTGTCAAATAAATAAAATAAAAAAAAAACAAAACCAATTCTTGTTTAAAAAAAAAAAAATAAAAAAATAAAAACATTATATTTTAATTCAGTTCTTAGAGATGCTAATTCACTACTTTTTTGTTTGTAGACAATTAATTGTGCTTAAATTATGGAAAGGCTTTTTTCAGAAAAAGTAATTATTTTATTGTTTTAAAGTCCATTTATTCGGGTTATTTTTTTAATCTTAGGAACTTTATCTCAAATAGTTCTTCAATTGAAAGTTTTGAACATGTGTTTTCATATTAGGGTCCTAAGATATGAATGAAAATATGAACTACAACTTCAGTGAATATTTGGTTTCCCTTCATGGTTTTATAAATATATTGATGTGACTGTTTTGTTTTAGACATTATTTCTTTAGGTTGATAACCAAATGTTTTTTTTGGTATGTCAATTTTGCTACTAGTCATCCTGTTGCAAATTGCTAGAGTATTTCTAAAATACAATTTTTTCATGAAGTCATGTATCAGGATTTTAATAAGCCTTATTATCAATCTTTATTTGCATAAATAAGACAGTAATCAGATTACAGCATTAAGAAATTAATTGGACAGATGAAAATTTGTATCTAGTTGATAAAGACTTTAAAGTTAAATTTAATAATTTTTCCTGATAATGTTCTTAAATAAAAACTGTTAGTGTTTAGTCTTACCCATGCTTGGAATCAAGCCACATGGAAGCTACTAGCATTTATTTAATTTAATGGGGAAAAAATGTATGGAACGACCTAAATATACTACTGCAAAAGAATTTGCTTCTAAATCAGCTAAAAGGAGAGAAAAGCAACTCTTAGATATTGAGTGGAAGTTTTTACACCCTATTTAGAAGACTTTTGTTTTCTGACTAGCAGAACCGTATATAGAATTTAAGCTTTGTTCATAGCAAAATTGGCACAGACTGTCTTTGCAATGTTTCTAACTTATTTTATTCAGGAAAATGTTTTGGAAAAGAACAAACCTTATTAATATAAGGTAGATGAAAAAATGCTTTTAAGAATAAAATATAAAGTAAATTTTTAAATACAGATTCAACTTTTAAACATTACATTGTTATTTTTAAACTCATAGTAAGGGAGCATTTCCCTTTTTTCCTGAATTGAAAAAAAATGTTTTAATTTAGCATTCTGTCAACTCATATAGATAAATGAATAAATTACCTTTATTTGTGAAAAAAACAAATGACACACGTCCTTAGTCTTGAAGAATGGGACTGTGTATTCCTGTTAAAAATCAAGGAATAGTGTGGTTCCAGTTTTTGGTTACATGTGTAAGGAATTTGGAAGTCCCTACTCCATTGTAACAACAAGTAAAAAGCTGAACAGACTGAAAAATCAGCAGCTCTTCTTAAATTTTTTAAGAGAGAGGAGGATACAAGGCAAACACTACCCCTAAGATGGGAGATAGTAGACAAATACAGTGAGTTGTGACTTATAGGAGTACAGACTCAGGAGCTGAAACCACCACAGGAACAGGTGCCTGGGTCAGAAAACCTGAACTGTAATTGTTGAAATTGCTGGAGGCTCAGTGCGGACAATTCTGAGACATAACAGCTCCAGGGAGACCCGATCATAGGCTGCCACAATATTGTGAGGTTCACCTTCAGGAGCTAGAACAGATAACCAAAGTAAATAACTCCTGGACTTCTGGCAAGGGGAAAAGGAACCATTTTGAAAATACACCAGATCATTGTGTTCCTAACAAACCATGCCTTCAGGAAAAGCTAGTTAACCAAAACCTAACCTGCTGAGGTATTATCAGAGCCTAACTAATCTAGGTAGGAAAAATACCCCATTATAGCCAGCTTTAGCCTTCCTTGCAGAAGAAGAGAAATACCCACTCCAGCCAACTCTAGCCATCCTGTCCCACTTAAGGCAATAGAAAACAAAACAAAACTGAAAAGCTCTTTTGAAGTTCACAGCCCATAGGCATTGGCTCACTAAAACACTGAGACCTAGTCATGGCGTTATACAGTGCTTCCCCTCTCTGCTCTCACCATTACGTTACTAAAGATTTATTTACAGTAGTTCCTTTTACCCCAACATATTACGTCTGACTATTAAGAAAAAATTACAAGGCATTCCAAAAAACAAAAATCACACAATTTAAAGAGAGCATCAGAACCAGACATAGCAGAGTGGGGTGGAATTTTGTTGTTGTGTGTATATACATATATATTTTAACATAGCAACCTGATTTCACATCATGCACATTTTCTGAAGTTTGAGATTCTTAACCTATGTACTTCATAGGAATAGGAACTTAAAACAACTATGGTTGATTAATATGCTAAAAGCTCTAATGACTAAACTAGACAACACACAAAAGCAGCTAAAGAAAATAAGCAGAGACATAGAAATAGTAAGAAAGAAAAGCAACAGAAACAATCTAGATAGGAAAAAAACACTGTAACAGAAAAGAAGAACATCCCTGATGGATTTATTAGTACACTGGACATGGCTGAGGAAAGCATCTCTGAATTAGAGTGTATGACAATAGAACTCTTAAAAACCAAACATCAAAGAGAACAAAAAGTATAAAAAAAATACCAAAAAACAGAACACACTATCCAAGGACTGTGGAACAACTAGAAAAGGTGCAACATAGGTGTAATGGGACCATCTCAAAGAGAAAAGAAATATTTGAAACAATGACTGAAAATTTCCCCCAGATTGACACCAAACAAGATACCCAGGAAATTCAGAGAACACCAAGCAGGATAAAGGCCCAAGGAAACTACAACTTAGCAGATCACTTTCTAATTGAAGAAAATCAAAGATAAAAGAATCCTGAAAGAGGCCAGAGTTAAACAACACCTTATAGGAACCAAAGGAACAACATAGAAGCAAAGATGAGGAACAAAGATAAGAATTACACGAAATTTCTCCTCAGAAACCAGCAAGCAAGAGTGTCAACTGAAATATTTAAAGTATTGAGAGAAAAAAACCCACTAATGCAGAATTCTATACCATGTAATATTACCTTCAAGACCTGAAGGGGAAATTGACAAACAGAACTTGAAGAAATTTGTTGACAATAGATCTGCCTTACAAAAAATGTTAAAAGGAATTCATTATAGAGAAGGAAAATAATATAGTTCAGAAATTCATATCTATGTGAAGAAGGAAAGAGCATCAAAGAAGGAAAAATGAAGGTAAAATATGAACTTTTATTTTTCTTTTTAATCTAATAGCAGTTTGTTCAAAATAACAACAATATATTGTTATGTGTACTTATGTATGTGTCTCTGTATGTGTAAATAAGTGCTTCTGTGTACTTATATGTAAGCAAAATGAATAAGAACAATGGTATAAGAGCTGGAAGGAAGGAATTAGGGTCATTTTGTTAATGATGAGATACACTACTTCTAAAGTTCTATATTGTTACATGAAAGTAAATTGGTTGTGAATGTATATTGAAAACTCTAGGGGTAACCAGTAAAAAAAAGAAAAACAAAAGAACTATAATTGATATGCTAAGAAAGAGAAAATAGAATCATGTAAAACATTCAGTTAAAACTATCAGAGGCAGAAAACAGTGAAAGACAAGAATAAGAACAGAGAACAAGGGTAATAAATAGAAAATAGTAACAAATGTAATAGATATTAATCCAAGTGTATTAGTAGCTATGTTGAATGTCTGTGGTCTGAGTGCACCAGTTAAAGGACATCATCAGAATGGATAGAAAAACAAGATCCAACTGTATGTTTTCAACAAGATACTCATTTTAAATATATGTGTATTATGTTTATAAGCAGACTTCAAAGTAAAGAAAGCTACTAGGGATAAAGAGGAGGATTACATGATGATAAAGGGGTCAATTCTCCAAGAAGGCATAACAGTTTTTAATATGTATGCATCTAACAAGAGAGAATCAAACTACATGAGGCAAAGAGAATTAAATGAATTCATTATCATAGTTGGAGACTTCCATACTCCTCTCTCAAAAATGGATAGATCCAGCAGATAGAAAATCAGTAAGGACATACTTGAACACAGCAGCATTTTTTTTAATTTTTAATTTTTAATTAATATATAATGTTTTATTAGCCCCAGGGGTATAGGTCTGTAAATTGCCACGTTTACACACTTCACAACATTCATCATAGCACATACCCTCGCCAGTGTCCATAACCCAACCACCCTCTCCCTAACTCCCCTTCCCCTAGCAACCCTGAGTTTGTTTTGTGAGATTAAGAGTCTCTTATGGTTTGTCTCCCTTCCGATCCCATCTTGTTTCATTTTTTCCTTCCCTACCCACCAGAGCCCTCACATTGCCTCTCAAATTCCTCATATCAAGGAGATCATATGATAATTGCCTTTCTCTGATTGACATTTCGTTCAGCATAGTACCCTCTAGTTCCATCTACATAGATGCAAATGGCAAGATTTCATTTCTTTTGATGGCTCCATAGTATTCCATTGTATATATATACCACATCTTTATCCATTCATCTGTTGATGGGCATCTAGGTTCTTTCCATAGTTTGGGTATTGTGGACATTCTCAGCAGCATTTTTAATCAACAGGGTATAATTGACATATATAGACTCTATCCAAAACGGGAAAATGAATATTTTCTTAAACTCACATGGAACATTCACGAGGATAAACCACATTCTAGGACATAAAACACACAGTAACAAATTTTAAAATAGAATAAAATGTCTGCTCTGATACCACAATGGAATTAACCTAGCAATCAATCACAAAAAGATAACTAGAAAATCTTGAAATACATGGAGATCAAGCAGTATACCTCTAAACATAGAAGTTGAAGAAGAAATCTCAAAAGGAAGTTTTAAATACTTTACGGGGTGCCTGGGTGGCTCAGTTGTTAAGTTTCTGCCTGCAGCTCAGATCATAATCCCAGGATTCTGGGATTAAGCGCCCCATCAGGCTCCCTGCTCTGCAGGAAAGCCTGCTTCTCCCTCTCCCACTCCCCCTGCTTGTGTTCCCTCTCTTACTGTCTCTCTCTCTGTGTCAAATAAATAAATAAAAATCTTTAAAAAAAAAAACCTTTTAAAAAGTTTGAAACTTTAGATCAGAAGTAGCAGGCTGACCTACATCAGGTAGCAGGAGATCAGCTCGATAGCTTATCTAAACATTGCAAACACCTAAAAATCCAATGGGAGATCGAAGAGAAGAAGAACAGCAATTCTAGAAACAGAAAATCAACCACTTTCTGAAAGCTGGACAAAATGACAAGGCGGAAAAAATCACCACAAACAAAAGAACAAGAGACAGTACCGAAGGTTAGGGAGCTAATCAACACAGACATTGGTAATATGTCAGATCAAGAGTTCAGAATGACGATTCTGAACGTTCTAGCGGGGCTTGAAAAAGGCATGGAAGATATTAGAGAAACCCTCTCTGGAGATATAAAAGCTCTTTCTGGAGAAATTAAAGAACTAAAATCTAACCAAGTAGAAATCAAAAAAGCTATTAATGAGGTGCAATCAAAAATGGAGGCTCTCACTGCTAGGATCAATGAGGCAGAAGAAAGAATTAGTGATCTAGAAGACCAAATGACAGAGAATAAAGAAGCCAAGCAAAAGAGGGACAAACAGCTATTGGACCACGAGGGGAGAATTCGAGAGATAAGTGACACCATAAGACGAAACAACATTAAAATAATTGGGATTCCAGAAGAAGAAGAAACAGAGGGGAGCAGAAGGTCTATTGGAGAGAATTATTGGAGAGAATTTCCCTAATATGGCAAAGGGAACAAGCATCAAAATCCAGGAGATGCAGAGAACCCCCCTCAAAGTCAACAAGAATAGGTCCACACCCCGTCACCTAATAGTAAAATTTACAAGTCTTAGTGACAAAGAGAAAATCCTGAAAGCAGCCCGGGAAAAGAAGTCTATAACATACAATGGTAAAAATATTAGATTGGCAGCAGACTTATCCACAGAGACCTGGCAGGCCAGAAAGAGCTGGCATGATATATTCAGAGCACTAAACGAGAAAAACATGCAGCCAAGAATACTCTATCCAGCTAGGCTATCATTGAAAATAGAAGGAGAGATCAAAAGCTTCTAGGACAAACAAAACTGAAAGAATTTGCAAACACCAAACCAGCTCTACAGGAAATATTGAAAGGGGTCCTCTAAGCAAAGAGAGAGCCTAAAAGTAGTAGATCAGAAAGGTACAGAGACAATATACAGTAACAGTCATCTTACAGGCTAATAATGGCACTAAATTCATATCTCTCAATAGTTACCCTGAATGTTAGTGGGCTAAATGCCCCAATCAAAAGACAGGGTATCAGAATGGATAAAAAAACAAAACCCATCAGTATGCTGCCTACAAGAAACTCATTTTAGACGCGAAGACACCTCCAGATTTAAAGTGAGGGGGTGGAAAACAATTTACCATGCTAATGGGCATCAGAAGAAAGCTGGGGTGGCAATCCTTATATCAGATCAATTAGATTTTAAGCCAAAGACTATAATAAGAGATGAGGAAGGACACTATATCCTACTCAAAGGGTCTGTCCAACAAGAAGATCTAACAATTTTAAATATCTATGCCCCTAACGTGGGAGCAGCCAACTATATCAACCAATTAATAACAAAATCAAAGAAACACATCAATAATAATACAATAATAGTAGGGGACTTTAACACTCCCCTCACTGAAATAGACAGATCATCCAAGCAAAAGATCAAGAAGGAAATAAAGGCCTTAAATGACACACTGGACCAGATGGACGTCACAGATATATTCAGAACATTTCATCCCAAAGCAACAGAATACACATTCTTCTCTAGTGCACATGGAACCTTCTCCAGAATAGATCACATCCTGGGTCACAAATCAGGTCTCAACCGGTATCAAAAGATTAGGATTATTCCCTGCATATTTTCAGACCACAATGCTCTGAAGCTAGAACTCAATCACAAGAGGAATGCTGGAAAGAACCCAAATACATGGAGACTAAACAGCATCCTTCTAAAGAATGAATGGGTCAACCAGGAAATTGAAGAAGAATTGAAAAAATTCATGGAAACAAATGATAATGAAAACACAACAGTTCAAAATCTGTGGGACACAGCAAAGGCAGTCCTGAGAGGAAAATATATAGCGGTATAAGCCTTTCTCAAGAAACAAGAAAGGTCTCAAGTACACAACCTAACCCTACACGTAAAGGAGCTGAAGAAAGAACAAGAAAGAAACCCTAAACCCAGCAGGAGAAGAGAAATCATAAAGATCAGAGCAGAAATCAATGAAATAGAAACCAAAAAAAAAAAAAAAAACAATAGAAAAAATCAATGAAACTAGGAGCTGGTTCTTTGAAAGAATCAATAAGATTGATAAACCCCTGGCCAGACTCATCAAAAAGAAAAGAGAAAGGACCCAAATAAATAAAATCATGAATGAACGAGGAGAGACCACAACTAACACCAAAGAAATACAATTATAAGAACATACTATGAGCAACTCTACGCCAACAAATTTGACAATCTGGAAGAAATGGATGCATTCCTAGAGACATATAAACTACCACAACTGAACCAGGAAGAAATAGAAAACCTAACAGGCCCATAACCAGTAAGGAGATTGAAACAGTCATCAAAAATCTCCAAACAAAAGCCCAGGGCCTGACAGCTTCCCAGGGGAATTCTACCAAACATTTAAAGAAGAACTAATTCCTATTCTCCTGAAACTGTTCCAAAAAATAGAAATGGAAGGAAAACTTCCAAACTCATTTTATGAGGCCAGCATCACCTTGATCCCAAAACCAGACAAGGATCCCACCAAAAAAGAGAACTACAGACCAATATCCTTGATGAACACAGATGCAAAAATTCTCGCCAAAATACTAGCCAATAGGATTCAACAGTACATTAAAAGGATTATTCACCACGATCAAGTGGGATTTATTCCAGGGCTGCAGGGTTGGTTCAACATCCGCAAATCAATCAGTGTGATAGAACGCATTAATAAAAGAAAGAACAAGAACCATATAATACTCTCAATAGATGCTGAAAAAGCATTTGACAAAGTACAGCATCCCTTCCTGATCAAAACTCTTCAAAGTGTAGGGATAGAGGGCACATACCTCAATATTATCAAAGCCATCTATGAAAAAGCCACCGCAAATATCATTCTCAATGGAGAAAAACTGAAAGCTTTTCCGTTAAGGTCAGGAACACGGCAGGGATGTCCATTATCACCACTGCTATTCAACATAGTACTAGAAGTCCTAGCCTCAGCAATCAGACAACAAAAAGAAATTAAAGGCATCCAAACTGGCAAAGAAGAAGTCAAACTATCACTCTTCGCAGATGATATGATACTATATGTGGAAAACCCAAAAGACTCCACTCCAAAACTGCTAGAAGTTGTACAGGAATTCAGTAAAGTATGAGGATATAAAATCAATGCACAGAAATCAGTTGCATTTCTGTACACCAACAACAAGACAGAAGAAAGAGAAATTAAGGAGTCAATCCCATTTACAATTGCACCCAAAACTATAAGATACCTAGGAATAAACCTAACCAAAGAGGCTAAGAATCTATACGCAGAAAATTATAAAGTACTCATGAAAGAAATTGAGGAAGACACAAAGAAATGGAAAAATGTTCCATGCTCCTGGATTGGAAGAATAAATATTGTGAAAATGTCTACGCTACCTAAAGCAATCTACACATTTAATGCAATCCCTATCAAAATACCATCCACTTTTTTCAAAGAAATGGAACAAATAATCCTAAAATTTATATGGAACCAGAAAAGACCTCGAATAGCCAAAGGAATATTGAAAAAGAAAGCCAGAGTTGGTGTCATCACAATTCCGGACTTCAAGCTGTATTACAAAGCTGTCATCATCAAGACAGCATGGTACTGGCACAAAAACAGACACATAGATCAATGGAACAGAATAGAGAGCCCAGAAATAGACCCTCAACTCTATGGTCAACGAATCTTCGACAAAGCAGGAAAGAATGTCCAATGGAAAAAAGGCAGCCTCTTCAATAAATGGTGCTGGGAAAATTGGACAGCCACATGCAGAAAAATGAAATTGGACCACTTCCTTACACCACACACGAAAATAGACTCCAAATGGATGAAGGACCTCAATGTGAGAAAGGAATCCATCAAAATCCTTGAGGAGAACGCAGGTAGCAACTTCTTCGACCTCAGCCACAGCAACATCTTCCTAGGAACAACGGCAAAGGCAAGGGAAGCAAGGGCAAAAATGAACTATTGGGATTTCATCAAGATCAAAAGCTTCTGCACAGCAAAGGAAACAGTTAACAAAACCAAAAGACAACTGACAGAATGGGAGAAGATATTTGCAAACGACATATCAGATAAAGGGCTAGTATCCAAAATCTATAAGGAACTTAGCAAACTCAACACCCAAAGAACAAAGAATCCAATCAAGAAATGGGCAGAGGACATGAACAGACATTTCTGCAAAGAAGACATCCAGATGGCCAACAGACACATGAAAAAATGTTCCACATCACTCGGCATCAGGGAAATACAAATCAAAACCACAATGAGATACCTCCTCACACCAGTCAGAATGGCTAAAATTAACAAGTCAGGAAATGACAGATGCTGGCGAGGTTGCAGAGAAAGGGGAACCCTCCTCCACTGTTGGTGGGAATGCAAGCTGGTCCAACCACTCTGGAAAACAGCATGGAGGTTCCTCAAAATGTTGAAAATAGAACTACCCTATGACCCGGCAATTGCACTGCTGGGTATTTACCCTAAAGATACAAACATAGTGATCCGAAGGGGCACGTGTACCCGAATCTTTATAGCAGCAATGTCTACAATAGCCAAACTATGGAAAGAACCTAGATGTCCATCAACAGATGAATGGATAAAGAAGAAGTGGTATATATACACAATGGAATACTATGTAGCCATCAAAAGAAATGAAATCTTGCCATTTGCGACGACGTGGATGGAACTAGAGGGTATCATGCTTAGTGAAATAAATCAATCGGAGAAAGACAACTATCATATGATCTCCCTGATATGAGGACATGGAGAAGCAACATGGGGGGTTAGGGGGATAGGAGAAGAATAAATGAAACAAGATGGGATTGGGAGGGAGACAAAGCATAAGTGACTCTTAACCTCACAAAAGAAACTGGGGGTTGCTGGGGGGAGGTGGGGTTGGGAGAGGGGGAGGGGGTTGTGGATATTGGGGAGGGTATGTGCTATCATGAGTGCTGTGAAGTGTGTAAACCTGGCGATTCACAGACCTGTACCCCTGGGGATAAAAATACATTATATGTTTATAAAAAAAACAAAATTGGAGGGGGAGGCGAACCATAAGAGACTATGGACTCTGAAAAACAACCTGAGGGTTTTGAAGGGTCAGGGGTGGGAGTTTGGGGGAACAGGTGGTGGGTAAGAGGGAGGGCACGTTTTGCATGGAGCACTGGGTGTTGTGCAAAAACAATGAATACTGTTACGCTGAAAAATTTTAAAAAAAAAGCCAAAAAAAAAATTTGAAACTTTATGAAATTACAGCTTTAATCAAAATTCGTGGGAAGTAGCAAGGCAATGCTTAGATTATAGCACTGAATTCCTATGTTAGAAAAAAAAAAGATCTAAATTTAATAAGTTTCCACCTTAGGAATCTAGAAAAAAAGGAGAAAATTAAGTCCAAAGTAAGCAGAAGTATTAGAACAGAAATCAATGAAACTGAAACCAGGAAATCAACAGAAAAAATAAAACTAAAGCCCAGTTCTTCGAAAACTTCAATAAAATCACTAAGTCTCTAGCTAAGGTTAACTAAGGAAAAAAGAGGATACAAATTAATAATGTCAGAAATGAACGAGAGAACATCACTACAGATTCTATGGAAATAGGACGGATTACAGAGGAATACTATAAAGATCTCTGTGCCCAGAGATTTGATAACCTAGATGAAATGGACCAATTCCTTTCAAGACCCAATTTGTTAAGACACACACAAGGAAATAGATTTGAATAGGCCTATATCTATTAGAGAAATTGAATCAATAGTTCATAACCTTCCAAAAGAGTAAGTAGCAGGTATTGAATTGTACCAAGCATCTAAAAGGAGAAATTATACCAATTGTCTACAATCTTAGAGGATAGAAGCAGAGGGAATACTTCCTAACTTGCTCTGTGAAACCAGCGTTACCCAAAACCAGACAAGGGCACCTGGGTGGTTCAGTGGGTTAAGCCGCTGCCTTCGGCTCAGGTCATGATCTCAGGGTCCTGGGATCGAGTCCCGCATCAGGCTCTCCGCTCAGCGGGGAGCCTGCTTCCTTCTCTCTCTGCCTGCCTCTCTGTCTACTTGTGATCTCTGTCAAATAAATAAATAAAATCTTAAAAAAAAAAAAACAGACAAAGGCATTACAAGAAAATAAAACATGAGACCAGTATTTTTTATGAGCATAAATGCCAAAATCCTTATAAAATATTAACAAATCAAATCCAGAAATGTATAAAAAGAATTATATATCAAGTGGGGCTTATCTCAGGTATGTAAGGCTGTTTAACATTAAAAGTTCCATTAAGGGGCGCCTGGGTGGCTCAGTGGGTTAAAGCCTCTGCCTTCAGCTTAGGTCATGATCTCGGGGTCCTGGTATCCAGCCCTACATCGGGCTCTCTGCTCAGCGGGGAGCCTGCTTCCCCTTCTCTCTCTCTGCCTGCCTCTCTGCCTACTTGTGATCTCTGTCAAATAAATAAAATCTTTAAAAAAATAAAAATAAAAAAAAGATCAAATAATAAAATCCATCATACCAACAGGCTAAAATTAAAAAAATCACATGAACATATCAAATATAGAAGCAGCATTCAACCAGATCCAACACCCATTTGTGACTCAATAAACTAGGAATAGAAAGGAACATTCTCAACTTGATAAAGAGTATACAAAAAATCTGCATCATTCTTAATGGTGAGAAATTTGAAGCTCTCCCACGAAGAACAGGTATGATGCAAAGATTTCTCATCTTACCTCTCCTTTTCAAAATTGTTCTGGAATTCCTTGCTAATATGATAAGGCAATAAAATAATAGGTTTACAGAGTGATTCGTGCTGTCTATGTATACAAAATCGACATGATGTGTCCTTTAAATATCTTAAATGATATGCCAGTTATACCTTAATAAAGCTGAAATTTGAAAAAAATAAAAAAGGAAAAGTATATAGATTAAGAAAGACATAAAACTATCTTCCTTTGCAGATGATATGGCTGTCTATGTAAAAAATCTGAAAGAACCAAAAAAACCTCCTGGTGCTAATACGCAATTATAGTAAGGTTGTAGGATATAAGATTAATATACAAGAGTCAGTTGCTTTCCAGTATAAATGAAAACATGGAGTTTAAAATTAAAAATTCAGTGCCATTGACATTATCTCCAAAAAGAAATACTCTCCAAAAGAAATATTTGGATATAATTCTAACAAAATACATATAAGCTCTATATGAGGAAAATTTTAAAATTCTGATCAACAAATCAACAAAGAACTAAATAAATGGAGAAAGATCTCATGTTGATGGATAGGAATATTCAGTATTGTCAAGAGGTTAGTTCTTTCCAACTTGATCTATAAATTCAGTGCTGTCCCCCCAAATTTCCAACAAGTCATTTCATGGGCATTGACAAACTGATTCTGAAGTTTATTCAGAAAACTCAGAACAGTGTGCCTGGGTGGTTCAGTCGGTTAAGCATCTGTCTTCAGCTCAGGTCAAGATCTCTGGGTCCTGGGATTGAGCCCCACATTGGGCTCCATGCCCAGTGGAGAGCCTGCTTCTCCCTCTACCCCTCTCCCCTTCTCATGATCTCTCCCTCTATCTCTCACAGTCTTTCTCTGTCAAATAAATAAAATCTTAAAAAAAAAAAAAATTCAGAATAACCAATGTAGTATTGGAGAAGAAAAACAAAATTTTAGACTTACTATATAACTACAGTAATCAGAGCAGTGTGGTATTAGCAAAGGAATAAACATAGATCAGTGGAACAGAACAGAGAGCCCAGAAATAGATTCTCATAAATAAGTCAACTGATCTTTGGCAAAGTTGCAAAGGCAATACAATGAACAAAGATAGTTGCCTCAAAAATAGTGCTGGAAAGAGCCCAGATATGGACCCTCAACTCTATGGTGAAATAATCTTCGACAAAGCAGGAAAAAATATTCAATGGAAAAAAGACAGTCTCTTCAATAAATGGTGCTGGGAAAACTGTACAGCGATATGTAGAAGAATGAAACTCGACCATTCTCTTATACCGTACACAAAGATAAACTCGAAATGGATAAAAGACCTCAACGTGAGACAGGAATCTATCAGAATCCTAGAGGAGAACATAGGCAGTAACCTCTTCGATATCAGCCACAGCAACTTCTTTCAAGATACGTCTCCAAAGGCCAAGGAAACAAAAGCAAAAATGAACTTTTGGGACTTCATCAAGATCAAAAGCTTCTGCACAGCAAAGGAAACAGTCAACAAAACAAAAAGGCAACCCACGGAATGGGAGAAGATATTTGCAAATGACAGTACAGACAAAAGGTTGATATCCAGGATCTATAAAGAACTTCTCAAACTCAACACACACAAAACAGATAATCATGTCAAAAAATGGGCAGAAGATATGAACAGACACTTCTCCAACGAAGACATACAAATGGCTATCAGACACATGAAAAAATGTTCATTATCACTAGCCATCAGGGAGATTCAAATTAAAACCACATTGAGATACCACCTGACAGCAGTTAGAATGGCCAAAATTAGCAAGACAGGAAACAACGTGTGTTGGAGAGGATGTGGAGAAAGGGGAACCCTCTTACACTGTTGGTGGGAATGCAAGTTAGTGCAGCCACTTTGGAGAACAGTGTGGAGATTCCTGAAGAAATTAAGAATAGAGCTTCCCTATGACCCTGCAATTGCATTGCTGGGTATTTACCCCAAAGATACAGATGTAGTGAAAAGAAGGGCCATCTGTACCCCAGTGTTTATTGCAGCAATGGCTACGGTCGCCAAACTGTGGAAAGAACCAAGATGCCCTTCAACGGATGAATGGATAAGGAAGATGTGGTCCATATACCCAATGGAGTATTATGCCTCCATCAGAAAGGATGAATACCCAACTTTTGTAGCAACATGGACGGGACTGGAAGAGATTATGCTGAGCGAAATAAGTCAAGCAGAGAGAGTCAAGTATCATATGGTCTCACTTATTTGTGGAGCATAACAAAGAACATGGAGGACATGGGGAGATGGAGAGGAGAGGGAGTTGAGGGAAACTGGAAGGGGAGATGAACCATGAGAGACTATGGACTCTGAAAAACAACCAGAGGGTTTTGAAGGGGCAGGGGTGTGGGAGGTTGAGGAACCAGGTGGTGGGTAATAGGGAGGGCACGTACTGCATGGAGCACTGGGTGTGATGCCAAAACAATGAACACTGTTATGCTGTAAATAAAGAAATAAAAAAAAAAATAGTGCTGGAACAACTGCATATCCACATGCCCAAAAAAAAAGAAAAAAAAAATGGAACTAGATACACACTTTACTGGGTGCCTGGGTGGCTCAGTTAGTTAAGTGACAGCCTTTGGCTCAGGTCATGATCCTGGAGTCCCACATTGGGCTCCCTGCTGAGCAGGAGCTTCCTTCTCCCTCTTATCCTCCACTTTTCGTGCTTTCTCTCTCTCTCTCTCTCATTCTCTCTCTCTCAAATAAATAAATAAAATCTTTAAAAAAAAATCTCTTCTTAAAAAAAAAATGGATCATAGGCCTAATATATAATGGCAAGACTATACAACTATAGAAGACAAAACAGGACAAAACCTAGAGACCATGGATATGGTTATGCCTTTTATTTTTTAAGATTGATTTTATCTATCTATTTATTTATTTTTATTTGTTTATTTATTCATCAGAGAGCACAAGCAGGCAGAGTGGCAGGCAGAGGCAGAGAGAAAAGCATGCTCCCTGCTGAACAAGGAGCCCAATGCAGGACTCTAACTCTTTATCAGACATGTCTTTGGCAAATATTTTCTCCCAGTCTGTAGCTTGACTTCTCACTGTTTTGACACCATCTTTCACAGAGCCAAAGTTTTTAATGATGTTGAGCTTATCAATTATTTCTCTCATGGACCATGTCTTTGGTGTTTTATTTAAAAAGGCATAATCAGGGGCACTGGGCTGGCTTAGCTGGTAGAGCATGTGACTCTTGATCTCCAGGTTGTAAGTTCAAACCCCACAATGGGTGTAGAAATTACTTAAAAATAAAATCTTGGGACACCTGGGTGGCTCAGGTCATGATTTCAAGGTCCTGGGATGGTGTCCCACATCGGGCTCCCTGCTCAGCAGCCAGTCTTCTTCTCCCTCTCCCTCTTTGATCTCTCTCACTCTCACTCACTCTCAAATAAATAAATGATTTTAAAAAATCAGTAGATTTTAGATTAGTAGAATTGAATCTATAACTGAAGGCATTCTCTTTTAATATTTGCACTGTGGGATGTATATGCAAATTTTATTTTGGTCTTTTGGTGGCTGATTATGACATTAATCACATTTAGATTTAACTTATAGAATACTTTATAATATTTTGGATTGCCATTGATTAGAATTTTTTGAAATGTGTAGTTTTTATTAAAAATAAAGTATTGTGGGCTCGGTTGATTAAGCATCTGCCTTTAGCTCAGGTCATGATCCCAGGGTCTTGGAATCATGTCCCATATTGGGCTCCTTGCTTGGTGGGGAGCCTGCTTCTCCCTCTCCCTCTGCCGCTCTGCCTACTTGTGCCCTCTCTCTCACTCTCTCTCAAATAAATAAATAAAATCTTTAAAAAAAAAATTAAGCATTGGTCTATTCACATCAAAATGAAATTTTCTGGTATTTTTCTTTATTTTTTATTATTTTTAAAGATTTTATTTATTTTACAGAGAGAGAGTGCAAGCAAGGGGAAGGGCAGAGGGAAAGAGAGAGAATCTCAAGCAGACTCTGCACTATGCACAGAGCCTAATGCAGGGCTTGATCTCATGACCCTGAGATCATGACCTGAGCCAAAATCAAGAATCTGGTCTCCCAAGTGACAGAGCCACCCAGGTGCTGCTTTAATCAAAATTTGTTTGCTAGTTAAATTTGCTCTTTTTTCATAATTAGATCATGTTTAATTTAACCATGAAGTCTATGTAACAATATGTATACATAATAAAATTCTGTTTGAACATCTTTTTTTAAAAGACTATATTTATTAGGGTGCCTGGGTGGCTCAGTCATTGGGCGTCTGCCTTCAGCTTGGTTCATGATCCCGGGGTCCTGGAATCCAGCCCCTCATCAGGCTGCCTGCTCCGTGGGAAAGCCTGGTTCTCCCTCTCTCACTACCCCTGCTTGCATTCCAAACTCTCTCACTGTCTCTCTCTCTCTCTGACAAATAAATAAATAAAATCTTTTTTTTAATCTTTTTTTTTAAAGACCTTTTTTAAAAAAAGGTTTTATTTATTTATTTGACACAGAGAGAGTGAGACAGCAGGAGTAGGTAGTGGGGAGGGGAGGCAAAAGCAGACTTGCCGCTGAGCAGGGAGCCCTTCACAGGGCTCAATCCAGGAACTCCGGGATCATGATCTGAGCTGTAGATAGACACTTAACCAACTGAACCAGCCAGGTGCTCCTGAACATCCTTTTTCTAAAAAAATTAGACTACACCAGCTTATGAGATTGAGAATTTTTCATCCTGTCCGTTAGTGTTATGACTTGAGATTAACATGCTCTCCCTCCCAAATCATTTGTTTAAACCCTAATCTTTAATGTGATTAAGAGGTAGGAACTTCAGGAAATAATTAGGTTTAGAATGTGTTATGATGGTGGAACCCTCATAATGGGATTAGTGCTCTTATAAGAAGAAGAAGAAGAGAGGGAACTATGGAATACATGATGACAAGGCAGCAGTCTATACCCAGGAAGTGGAGCTTCACCAGGCACATTCATCTCGCACTTCCCAGCCTCCAGAACTATGAGAAATATATGTTGGTTAAGCCACCCAGTCTATGGTATTTTTGTTATAGCAATTCCAGCTAACTAAATAAAATGGTGTAGATAAGTAGTAATGAATAATAGTAATAGAAAATAAATAGTATGAAAACATTCTAAATGGAATTTACCATTAACAAAATTTACTCTTTTATGATTATTTTATGAATTGCTGCCAGATATTAGGAACACAAGTAGAATCTTTGAGTTGCCAGACTTTATTACTTGTTATTTTTTTCATTTTAATTCCAGTATAATTAACATAGTGTTAGAGATGTTTCAGGTGTACAATATAATGATTCAGCAATTCTATACATTGCTCAGTGCTCATCATGATAAGTGTACTCTTAATCCCCTTCACCTGTGTCACTCATCTTCCCACCCACCTACCTTCTGTTAACTATCAGTTTGTTCTCTATAGTTAAGAATGTTTTTTGGCTTGTCTCTTTTTTCCTCTGCCTTTTGTTTGTTTGTTTGTTTTTTGTTTTGTTTCTTAAATTCCACGTAGGAGTGAAATCACTTTATTTCTCTTTCTCTGACTGATTTATATTACTTAGCATTATAGTCTCTAGCTCCATCCATGTTGTTGCAAACAGACTTTATTATTTAAATGATTGTGTTTGTGGTAGAAATTGCCATTTACAAATAAACCGTTGAGTTTAATAGCAAATCATTATTCGAATATTTATTGTCTATGTGTTTGAATAACAACTCATTGAGTAATAGTATCTTGCTGTAATTTAAAAGGAAGGAATTGACATTTAAAATTTTAATGGGACTGAGGCACCTGGGTGGCTCAGTGGGTTAAGCCTCTGCCTTCGGCTCGGGTCGTGATCTCAGGGTCCTGGGATCGAGCCCCATATCGGGCTCTCTGCTCAGCAGGGATCCTGCTTCCCCCTCTCTCTCTGCTTGCCTCTCTATCTACTTGTGATCTCCCTCTATATATCAAGTAAATAAAATCTTAAAAAAAAAAAATGTTAATGGGACCTGGTTTGAAAAAAACTTTTAAATAGTTAAGTTGAAGATGTAGTTCATACTCTAAATTTCATATAAAAAGACTGGTCTTTTTCAGATGCCCTATTTTCCTTTCTTTTCCTTTCTTCCTGGGAGAACTGTACAGTACAGTATTTTTCATTATTTATTTATTGAAATATAGTGGACACACAATGTTACATTACTTTCAGGTGTACAACATAATGATTCAATAACTCTGTATGTTATGCTATACTCACCACAAGTGTAGCTACTATTTGTCACCATACAACACTATTATAATCCTATTGACTATATTCCCTTAACTGGAAACCTGCATGTCCACTCCTTGTATTTAAATGCAAAATACAGGACGCCTGGGTAGCTCAGTTGGTTAAGCGGCTACCTTCGGCTCAGGTCATGATCCCAGCGTCCTGGGAGCAAGTCCCACATCGGGCTCCTTGCTTCTCCCTCTGCCTGCCACTCTGTCTGCCTGTGCTTGCTCTCTTGCTCTCTCTCTCTCTCTGACAAATAAATAAATAAAATCTTTTAAAAAATATATTAAAAAAAAAATAGGGGGCACCTGAGTGGCTCAGTGGGTTACGCCTCTGCCTTCGGCTCAGGTCAATATCTCAGGATCCTGGGATTGAGCCCCACATCAGGCTCTCTGCTTAGCAGGGAGCCTGCTTCCCCCTCTCTCTGCCTGCTTCTTTGCCTACTTGTTAACTCTCTCTCTGTCAAATAAATAAATAGAATATTAAAAAAAATGCAAAATACAATTTTTTAAAAATATATGAATAAAACTTTCTATATGTCATTCAAATTATCATAGATGTTAAAGATATGACATAGAAATACAATATTAATGCCAAATTCTCAAAGCTTTTTAAAAGAACATTTATCTAAAATGTGAACAGACAGCTCTCTGGGATTACTTATATTTATGGTCTGTTTAAAATAAATTCATTATTTTAAGGCAGTTGGTAAGACACAGTATCGGAAAACTTTATGCTCATATCCTGTGCTGCGTTGTGGTTTCACAATTTAACATACACATTTAGTATGCTTTTCATTAACATTTTAAAAGTATCTTAAAACAGTTTCCTATTTTAAACACTGAAAATTTTGTAGGATAACTTGATTAAGTGATTTATACTAGCAGTGAAAGATAGTATCAACAGCTCATATAGTTCAGACTCGGAAATTTGAAGGTGTTCACATTTTAAATTTTTTAACAATTTCTTAGGATTTTTACATGTTTAACTTTTTATGCCAGTAAGGAGTTTGTATTGTAATGCCACATGAGTAAAAGTCCCAGGACTGTTGATTCCTGTAGTTGAGATAAGTAACTAAGATCAATACATAGGTTCTAGGATTTTGAATTGATAGGATGCATTGCAATACAGGATGAATAAAATCCATTGTAGACTCTGTGGGTGTGGTGTTACAAATGGATCCAGCAGTAGGGATAGAATTCAAATAAAAGTGAGAAGCAGTTGTGGTGACTGATTAATCAAAGCACGAAGACAAAATATTATTCTTTCATCCACTGACATCTATTCTATTCTCCATGAAGAATAGACTGAAAATTCAGGGTTTGTTTCTAACAATGGATTTTTTTTTTAAGCACATGGTTGTGGGGGAGGGGCACAGAGAGAGGGAGAAGCAGGTTCTCTGCTGAGCAGGGAGCCCAACATGGGGCTCGATCCCATGACCCTGGAATCAGAACCTGAGCCAAACAAAGACACTTAACTGACTGAACCATCCAGGTGTCCCATAACCATGGCTTTTTTTTTTTTTCCTAATAATAGCTTTGATATGCTTGAGACAACTGAAATACTGATTTAATCTATATGACCCAACAATGTCCATTGGAATGGCATGCTCAGTTTAATAAGGGATACTGGAGATTGTTCCTCAGTTGTGTGTCTTTGTCCCTTCTGAGTATACTGGGTATGTCTAACTCCATCCTATATTCCTTGCTTTGTCACCACATGCTATTTCTAATATCTGGAATAATCAGAGACAGTCCTTGCAAACTATGGGCACTCAGAAAATGTTAAATGAGCTAACAAGAAAATTTAGGGATTTTGTTTTTTGTAAGTTGCTTAAAGTAGTTAAGTGGTAACTATCTAGTAGTAGTGCATATTCAATAAATATGTTTTGGATAGGTAAATATTGTTGCTAAGAAATCTTTAGTTTAAGATACTATTGACTCTTAACTATAGGAAAGAAATTGGGTTACTGGAAGGAGATGGGTGGGGGGATGGAGTGACTGGGTGATGGGGCACTTGAAGTAGTAAGTGCTGAGTGTTGTATGCAACTGATGAATCACTAAATTCTACCTTTGAAATTAATAATACAGTATATGTTAATTAAATTGAATTTAAATTAAAAAATTTGAAAGATACTACTTAATTATATAAGACATGATTATACTCAATAGAAATTTTAAAATTATTGTTAGTGCTTTTGGATAGTATTATAAAATGAATAGACAAATTTTAACTCTGAGGACTGTTAAGAAAGAAAGCATTGATTCAGGGCAGTATTAAAAGTCAACTCACCATCATATAGAAATATGGTAGGAAGGGCCAAATCTTTTTATTACATGAAGTAGCAGTAGCTCCTATTAAAATATTTTTATGTTAAGAAGAAAGAGACTGTTGGGTGCCTGGGTGGCTCAGTCAGTTAAGTGTCTGCCTTTGGCTCAAGTCATGATCCCAGGATCCTGGAATCCAGTCCGGCATTAGGCTCCCTGCTCAGCAGGGGAGTCTGCTTCTCCTCTGCCCCCTCCTCACCCCCCACCCCTGTTTGTGCGCTTGCTTTCTCTTTCTCTCTCTCTCTCAAAAATAAATAAAGTTTTTTTTTTAAAAGAAGATGACTATTTATAATACTATATAGTGCATGATATTTGATAGAAAGATATGTACGTATATGTGTGTATATGTATATATAAAATATAGCCATACCTATTAGTAAAATGGTTTTATACTGAGGGGAATAGTAGGTTTTTTATACACTTAGTTTCATAAGATACCACAATGAGTGCTCTGGCAACGGTGGCTAGCAGAGTAATAGACACTAGCTCAAATGATAATTATTGGTTAATTGCATTGAGTCTTTTCATTCAAATATTTAAAAGTATTTTGGAAACACTAAAACTTTCACAACCTTTCATAATAGATATTATCAGATTAATTACATGTTTCATATGAAAAAACAACAGCTGAAAGAGGCAAAGTTATTTACCTAAGATCACATATTATTTAACTGATAGAACCTATATTCCAATAGCACCAAATTCCAATGGTCAGTTCTAACTCCTATATAAAATAAAATCAGTGCAGTAACACTTAAGGAATGCTATTGTAGCTCCAAGAATCAAAATACTAAGTCACAGAATTTAAAGAAACAACTAAAACAAAATGTATTTTACTAAAGCTAATTCTAGGTTAATTTCTATTAAGTATAGGTAAACATTCTTTAAAATATAAGGAAATAGTAATTTCATTTGACATTTTATTTTTTATATTATGGTCATTAGATTTTTCACATGGGCTGTGTTCTGATAAATAAAGCTAAGAAAAGCCAAAAATAATAGGGACTATGAATAAGATACTGTCATATAGAAATTATGATAAACTACTAATTTTTGAACTTGACTGTTTAAAGAAAAATAATTTTCCTGGTGGAAAGAGAACCTTAAAAAAAAAGAAAGTATCTCCTTTTGAATATAAGCCTTGCATTATTTTGCTTTTAGTTAATGTTTCTTCTGCAGTTGTCATTACCGATTACATACCACATGGTTTCTGAATTGTTTGAATGCCATGTTAAGAGCACAGTATCTTATTATAATTCTCCTTATACTATACCACTGAGTCAGTGATTAGTCATTTGTAGTATTGCTTCCAAGCCGTATTATTGCGGTACTAGAGTAAACATATCTCAAACCATTAAGAGCCTGATAGTTCTTCATCCAGGAAAAACAATATATTTGCAAAAATATTAAAAACTAGAAAACTAGAGTAACAACAAATGCAACAACAAATGAATCTCCCACGTATCCTCCAAAAAACAATAAAGATGAACAAATAAAACTAGACATAGCCCACGTTTTAACATAACTAGAACAGGGTGTTCAAACTACATGTTATTTGTAAATAGAAAAATGTATACCAAATCATAACAAGCCATCATTCACGCCCCTATGCAAGCCATGGTAGAGAGCAAGGGTGGTCTGCATAAAATTGCAGAGGAGACGAAGGAGCTAGTGACAGGCATAAGAGTGATTAAAATCACTTTCAGGAAAAGGAATTCCTCCCTAAATACTGTAGTTCTGAAAAAAGCTTACTTATAGATCAGAGCACACTATAGGAAAGGGACCTTCATGTTTGTTAAGGACCCACAGAAGCAATTGGAAAGGCAGTTGGGTGGGGGGGAGGGTAAAAAAGGAAGGGAAACATGCTTTTTGGAAGCTAAACCGTTAAAAGGAAAAAAAATTAAGCATGAAAGAAAAATTTGTGGTCCTGTAAGACAGGAGATACACACGTGCGTGTACACACACACACACACACACACATATTTACATTTATATTTAATGTATTTTAAGATTCATTTATTTAGAGAGAGAAAAAGAACACAGTGATGGAAGGGGCATAGGGAGAGAATCTTAAGTAGACTTCATGCTGAGCACAGAACTCAACGAGGGGCTCCATCTCAGGAGCCAGGATGTAGGACCTGAGACAAAACTGAGAGTTGGATGCTTTACCAACTGAGCCACCCAGGTACCCCAGACAGAAGAATATTTTTATTAAAACAATTTTTTAAAAAGATTTTATTTACTTGTTAGAGAGCACACAAGCAGGGAGGAATGGCAGGCAGAAGAAGAAACAGGCTACCCCCTGAACAAGGAGAATGATGCAGCACTCAATCCCAAGACCATGGTCTCATGACCTGAGTGAAAGGCAGGTGCTTAACTGACTGAGCCACCCAAGCATCCCCAGAAGAATATTTTGAAAAAACAGAAGGACAGGGGCACCTGGGTGGCTCAGTGGATTAAAGCCTCTGCCTTCGGCTCAGGTCATGATCCCAGGGTCCTGGGATTGAGCCCCTCATCCGGCTCTCTGCTCAGCGGGAAGCCTGTTTCCTCTTCTCTCTCTTTCTCTCTCTCTCTCTGCCTGCCTCTCTGCCTACTTGTGATCTCTATCTGTCAAATAAATAAATAAAATCTTTAAAAAAAAAAAACAAAAACAAACAAACAAAAAACAGAAGGACAAATCCTTTCATATTGCCCGCCCTCCAAATCCAATCAGTAAAGAAATAATTTTTTACCAAAAGCAGAAAACATTCTATCTGGTATAAGATACAGGAATCCTATAAACTGCTCTGGTCAGTCCTAGTCACAGAAATATAGAGGTGACAGCAATGTGAATCTTACATAAAACTAATTTCAAAAGAAAACAGGAAATGAGAATAAAAATTGTGTTGATGAAAATGTCTATTACCCCTCACCCTCCACAAAAACAAAACAAAAAAACCAAGCAAAAAACCCAAACATAAAGATAGACATGGAATACATCACATCCGTGGAATAGAATTCAAACTACAGAAATAGAGGTTCCTGGGTGGGTCAATCAGTTAAGTATCCAACCCTTGATTTTGGCTCGGGGTCGTGAGATCAAGCCCCATGTTGGACTCTGTCCTGCTTATGGAGCCTTTCCCTCTCTCTCTGCCCCTCCCCACTCTTCACTTGTGCACATGAACAGTGGCTGCCTCTCTCAAAAAACAAAAACAAAAACATCTTTATGGTCAGTTTATTTTCACCAAGGATGTCAAGACAATTCAATAGGGAAAGAAAAGTATTTTTAAGAATGGGTGCTAGGACAAACAGATATCAACATGTAAGGAGATAGAAAATAGATTTAGTGGTTGCCAGGGACTGAGGAAAGGAGAAATTGGGAGTGATAGCTGACAGATACAGGGTTTCTTTTTGGAGTGATGAAAATGCTTTGGAATTACACAATGGTGATGGTTGCATAAACATGTGAATATACCTAAAACCATTTAATTGTATATTTTATGTAGTAGTTTACTAGGGCTGCCATCATAAATACCACAGACTGCTTAAACAATGGAATTCATTTCTCACACTTCCGGAGGCTAGAAGTCTGAGTTGAAGGTGTCAGCAGGGTTGATTTTATTCTGAGGCCTGATGTTGTCTCCTAAGACATGGGAAACAAAAGCAAAAATAAGCTATTGGGACTACATCAGAATAAAAATCTTCTGCACAGAGAAGGGAACAATCAACGAAACTAAAAGATAACCTACAGAACAGGAAAAGATTTGCAAATGACATATCTGATAAAGGTTTAATTTCCAAAATATATAAAGAACTTACCCAGCTCAACACCCAAAAAACAAATAATTCCATTAAAAAATGGACAGACGACATGAAGAGACATTTCTCCAAAGGAGACATACAGATGACCAACAGATATATGAAAAGATGCTCAACATCACTCATCATCAGAGAAATAGAAATTAAAATAACAATGAGATATTGCCTCACACTGGTCAGAATAGCTAAAATTAATAGCATAAGAAACAGAAGTGTTGGCAAGGATGTGGAGAAAGGGGAACCCTCTTAACACTGTTGAATGCAAACTGATAGAACCACTCTGGTAAACAGTATGGAGGTTCCTTAAAAAGTTAAGAATAAAACCACCCTGTGATTGGGCACTTGTACTTCTTACCCAGAGAATACAAAAATACTAATTCAAAGGAATATATGCACCCTGATGTTTATAGCAGCATTATCATCAATAGCCAGATTACGGAAAGATCCCAAATGTCCATCAACTGATGAATGGATAAAGAAGTGGTACTGGGGCACCTGGGTAGCTTAGTTGGTTAAGCATCCAGTCTTGATTTCAGCTCAGGTTATGATCCCAGAGTCATGAGATTGAGTTCTGCATTAGGCATTGGGCTTGAGATTCTCTCTCTCCCTCTACCCCTGCCCCCACTCATGCTCACTTGCTCACTCTCTCTCTCAAGTAAATAAATCTGTAAAAAAATAGAGCGGTGTATACACACACACACACACATACACACACACACACACACAAAAGCATATTATTTAGCCATAAAAAAGAATGAAATCTTGCCATTTACATTGAATGGAGGGAGCTAGAGAGTATTATGCTAAGCAAAATACGTCAGAGGAAGACAAAATACCATATGAGTTTGCGCATATGTGGAGTTTAAGAAACAAAACAAATGATCATGAGGAAAAAGGGAGAAAGACAAACTAAGAAAGAGACTCCTAACTATAGAGCACAAACTGATGGTTATCAGAGAGGAGGGGTTGGGGGATGAGTTAAATGTATGATGGGGATTAAGGAGGGCACTTGTGATGAGCACTGGTTGTTGCATGTAAGTGTTGAATCACTGAATTGTACAACTGAAACTAATATTACACTATGTTAACTAACTGGAATTTAAATGAAAATTTTCAAAAAAGATACAAAGAGACATTTCTCCAAAAAAGATGTACAGATGGCCAATAGACACAAGAAAAGATGTTCAACATTACTCATCATCACAGAAATGCATATCAAAACTACAATGAGGTATCACCTCACACTTGTCAGAATGGGTGGAATCAAAAACAAGAAACAGCAAGTCTTGGTGAGGATATGGGAAAAGAGGAATCCTCTTGCCCTATTGGTGAGAATGCAAACTGGTATAGCCACTGTGGCAAACGGTATGGAGGTTTTTCAAAAAGTTAAAAATAGAACTACTCTGCTATCCAGTAATCACACTCTGAATATTTACCCAAAATATACTAAAACACTAATTCAAAGGGATATATGCATGCCTATGCTTATTGCAGCACTACTTACAACAGCCAAAATTTGGAAGTAGCCATCAATAGATGAATAAAGAAGTGGTATGTACATGCCATAGAATATTAGTCAGCCATAAAAAAAGAATGAGATCTTGCCATTTGTAACTACATGGGTGGAGCTAGAGAGTACAGTGATAAGTGAAATAAGTCAGTCAGAGAAAAGCAAATACCATATGATTTCACTCATTTATGGAATTTAAGAAGCAAAGCAAACAAGGGAAAGAGAGAGACAAACCAAGAAACAAACTCTTAACTATGGAGAACTAACTGATGATTCCCAGATGGCTGGTGGATGGGAGAATGGGGAAAGAAGGTGATGGGCATTAAAGAGTACACTTACCATGATGAGCACTAAGTAATGAATCTCTGCATTGTACACCTGAAACTTCTATAATACTGTATGTTAGCTATGCTGGAATTAAAATAAAAACAAGCAACAACAAAAAAGAAACTCTGGGCAGCTGGAAATGTGGAAGCCTTTGCCATATTGTCATCTGAGCAGACCAGCTCAGCAGCAGAAACAAACACATGTGGGCCTTACAGTGAACTCCAAAGGGGGCTCTTTCAGGGAGAAACCAAAACTGAATGACTCACCTGGAACACCAAATGGTGAAACTGATGATGCAGCCAGACAAATGCAAAACGTTTCTCATCCAGGCCACAGAAGTGGAAACCCTGGCCCATCCTACTAAGAGCATTGACTGGATATCACTCTCATTTTCAGTGGATCTGCTTTCTTCTGTGTGTATATGTGTGTTGTTTTTAAGGAGAAAATAAAATGCAAGCCAACTTATCAAAAAAAAAAAAAAATGTAACCTGAATTTAAACATGAAGAAACATAAGTCAAATCCAAACTGAAGGACAATTCGTCAAAAAATGGATGTTCTCTTTAAAAATGTCAAGGTCAAGAAAAAGAATAAGGAACTTGTTTCAGATCAAAGATTGAAGAGATGTGACAAATACAAATAAATACAATTAAATACAAAAAAATTAAATGTATGACTCTGGGCTGAGTCATTGGCCAAGACAGAAACAATTATTGTTTTATTTTTATTTTATCTTATTCTTTTTTTGTCATAAAGGATGTTAATGGAGCAATTGGCAAAATGTGAAGGTCTGTAAATTGGATAGTGCTATGTTAATAGTAATTTCCTTTTTTTGATAAATGCACTTTTTAAGGAACTACATTGAAATATTTATAAAGAGAAATGATGTCTGCAGCTTGTTATCAAATTCAGAAAAGTCTGTGGGGGAGGAAAAAGAGACAGATAAAGCACATGTTAAGTTTGGGGAATCTGAGTGAAAGGCTTAAGGAAATTCTATTTTTTAAAACATAAACTTAAATTTTGGAATAACTTGAGAGTTATAGGAAAGTTTAAAAGATAGTACATCCCTCACCCAATTTAATTTTTTTATGTCATTTTAAATTGTAGTGATACATTTTTGGAAACTAAACCAATATTGGCATATTACTATTAAATAACCCCAGATTTTATTCAGATTTCATCTGTTTTCTATGAACTTTTAAACTTCAGACTTTAATCACATCTTACAATTTTTTCATTTAATGTTCCTTTTCTACTCAAAGATTCAATCCAGCCCACCACATTGCATTTATTTGTCATCGTTCTCCAGTCTCCTTTGGTCTGTGACAGTTTCTCGATCTTTTCTTATTTTTCATGACTTTGACAGTTTTGAGGATACTGGTGAAATTGAATGCTCCTCAGTTTTGGTTTGGGGTGTGTGTGTGTGTGTATGTGGGTGTGGGTGTGTGTATGACAGTTATGGCTTTTTAGAAAGAATACTATAGAAGTGAAGTACCCTTTTCATCACATCATATCAGAGAGTAGATGATATCAACAGGGTACCTCTGGTGATGTAAATCTTGATTATTTTAGGTAAGGTAGTATCTGCCAGGTTTCTCCTCTGTATACAAAAAGTTCCAAATTATCCTACTCTGTTTGGGAGACAGTCACTAAGTCCAGCCCACTCTCAAAGGCAGGGGCAGGAGGGCAGGTTAAGCCTCAACTCCTGGACAGAATAATTTTTATATCCTTTATAATGAATATTTGACTCTTCTCTATTTTTTATATTTCTATGGACTCATGTATATTTATTTTCTTCTTTGGGTTAAATCTAATATGTTATTTATCACTGAAATAGTTCCAGCTTTAATCAGTGGGAATCTTGGTAGACTCCTGTGGCCTCTTGACATGTACCCATCCTTTTGGTTTGTGAGCATTCCTTGTTTTCTGGTACTATAAAATGCTTCTGCTTTATCTTGTATTTTCCTCATCCCGGTCCTAAATGGGCTGTTTCTCCAGATACTTCTTCCCTTTATTGAAGAAGGGTATCTAGAAACCAAGATCTTGGCACTGAGTGGTTTGTACTATTTTGTAACTTTTGTTAAGTCTGAAATTATTTCAAAATAAAAAGCAAATTTAAAAAATGAGTTAAGGGGCACCTGGGTGGCTCAGTGGGTTAAGCCTCTGCCTTCAGCTCAGGTCATGATCTCAGGGTCCTGGGATCGAGTTCTGCATTGGGCTCTCTGCTCAGCAGGGAGCCTGCTTCTCCCCCCCTTCTCTCTCTCTGCCTGCCTCTCTGCCTATTTGTGATCTCTCTCTGTCAAATAAATAAAATCTTTTAAAAAAATAAAAAATAAAATTATACAACTCAGTGGAACATTTTTATGCATCTTATTTGTACTTCTTTTAAAGTGGAAATACTTTGTCATATTTCCCATATCTTATGAAAAGCATAGAGGTCTATGATTAAGTTCTTGAAATTATTTACATAACAAAACTAGTAACTAAGCAGTCTAGTCTAAAATGTATACATAAAAGGGCATGGCAGAGGCATAAAGGAAGGAGATCTTGACATCACTCATAACTCTTTCAAGTAATAATACCTCCAACCTCAAATTCCATTATAGTGAATAAGCATGATGTGGACAGTTTCACCTGTTTGACAGGAAATTCCATATAAAAATATATCATCTCTTGTGGAAGTTTTAAGATATACCTCTTTGATCTATCAGATGCTTCTGGTCTATATCCTAGAAAATCATCTTAATTATTCATTTTTTTAAGGTCTTGTTTTTTGTTTTTGTTTTTGTTGTTTTTACTAATGTCTACATGCAATGTGGGGCTTGAACTCATGACTCTGAGATTAAGAGTCACATGCTCTTTTTAAAAATGTTTTAATCTTTATTTAGATTCAATTAGCCAACATAGAGTACATCATTAGTTTCAGATGTAGCATTCAATAATTCATCAGTTGCATATAACCCTTCTGACTGAGCCAGCCAGGCACCCCCTTAGAAAGTCATTTTAGAAAATAAATTATATCTTCCTGAATATAAGCACAAGTACAGAAAACACAAATGAGGATATAGGTATGATTTAGGTCTTAGTGAAACTTAGTGAAACTAAGTATATTAACAAATAATCCAAAAAGAATGTGAATAAAGACAGTTACAATATCCATTTATAACAGCGTGGATGGAGCTAGAGTATTGTGCTAAGCAAAATAAGTCAGACAGAGAAAGACAAATACTATATGATTTCATTCATGTGGAATTTAAGAAACAAAACAAATGAGCAAAGGGAAAAAGAGAGAGAGGCAAACCAAGAGACAGACTTAACTATAGAGAACAAACTGATGATTACCAAAGGGAAGTGGTGTGGGATGGGTTAAATAGGTGATGAGGATTAAGGAGAGCACTTGTGATGAGCACTAGATATTGTATGTAAGTATCGAGTCACTATATTGGACACATGAAACCGATACTGCACTGTGTTATCTAAGTGGAATTTAAATTAAAACTTAAAACTACAATGTAGCATAGATACAATTTTTATGGTTTTACCCCATTTTTAAAAAAAAGACTTATTCATTTATTTAGAGAGAAAGATTGAGAGCATGAGCAGGAGCTCCAGAGGAAGAGGGAGAGAGAATCTCAAGCAGACTCTGTGCTGGGCATGGAGCCCCACATGGGGCTCGATCTCACAGCAAAAGATCATGACCTGGGCCAAAACCAAGGGTTGGATACTTAACCAACTGTGCCACCCATGCACCCGATGGTTTTATCCTATTTTTATATAAAACTTATACATGAGTAAAAATTTTCTAGATCATTTTCAGTCTGCTGGTTGTTAGGGTTGGTGTGTCATGAAGTCAGCTAGTCACATTTTTTCAAGTTAAATAAGACAATAAAATGCCACTGATAGACACATAATAAAATTACTGTTACAGAAACTTTTGTTACAGGTATTTATGTGTATGAGCAAGTGATTTGAGAGTTGTAAATACATTCTTATATTGAATTTAGGCCAAAAAAAGTATCTTTAAAAGTATGGTTCTAGAATTATAGACCAAAACACCTAAGAGTGGACCTCTGGGGAGTAGGAGAGTGATTTGGAAAGAAAAGGTCTGAAAACATTGATTTATACTCTTGCACAAACAGTACAGAAGAAGGTAAAACCATGCAAAGTGGTGATCCAATTTGTGGTTTCCAAACAAAGTTAATATAATTTTGTCAGATCTCCACTCCCATGATGTATCTCTTCATATTCTCCGTGGAAGCTTTTGGAGCCTGATAAAAATCCCCTTTCTCTCACCTTGCTACTTAAGTCTTATTCCTTAGAGCTGGTTAAATATCCTAATGGAGGTGCTATGTAATGTACAGGATACAGACCATATTAATTTTCTAATATCCTTTCTCCCCTTATAAAATCTGAATTCTGAAATATTTCTGGTCCCAATATTTCATATAAAATGTTGTAGATTTATTTATTGTCCTCTATCTTCTGCTATTGGTAAAATGTTTTTCAGTCTTAATTTTCATTCATTTAGGTAATCTATTCTTTCTGGTAGATTTAAAATTTTCTCATTATCCTTACTGTCCTTACTATTTTTATCATAATGTGTCTGGGTAAGACTCTTTATTCTGCTTGTACGTTATCAACCTGTGGATTTAAATATCTCCTCAATTCTGAAAAATTTTTACCTATTATCTATTGAATATTGCTCCTCTATTATTCTCTTAAGTAATTTCTGAAATTACTTTTAGATATATGTGAATAGCCTTTAGAACTATCTATCCTGTCTTTTAAATGTGTTCTCCTATTTTTATTTCTGTCTTTCTCTATTGAGAATTCAGTGTAGCACTTTGGTAAATAGTGTTGTCAAATCAAAAACTATTTCCTCCACTTTTTCTTCATGAACACTTTTTCTTTGTTTATGTGGTAACTATGTGCATCAGAAAAGATATAAGGAGGGGTGCCTGGATGGCTCAGACATTAAGCAGCTGCCTTTGGCTCAGGTCATCATCCCAGGGTCCTGGGATCGAGCCCCCCATCAAACTCCCACATCAGGTTCCTTGCCAGGGGGGAGCCTCCCTCTCCTCCTGTTTGTGTTCCCTCTCTCACTGTTTGCTTTGTGTCTCTGTCAAATAAATAAATAAATAAGCAAACAAACAAAATCTTAAAGAAAGAAAAGATATAAGGAGTAGGGGCACATGGGAGTGCAGTTTGGCAGTTTCTTAGAAAGTTAAACATGGTAGCAGTGCAACCTAGCAATCTTTTTTTTTTTTTTTAACCACCAAAACATTTATTTAAGCAAATACAATATTGGTGTTGTTTTGGTCTTTGGCAACCTAGCAATCTTAATCCTAGGTATTTACCGAAGGGAATGAAAACTGTTTCCCACAAAAAACTGGACATGAGAGTTTTTATCAGTTTTATTCATTCTTGTCAAAAACCGGAAACAAAACAAATATCCTTCAACTTGTGAATGGATAAATGAATTGTGGAATCTCCATGGAATGGAATATTTCTCAGCAATACAAGGGAAGGAAGTAATGATTTATGTAATTATGCAGATGAATTTCATAAAGTGGTTATGCTTAGATGAAGAAGCCAGACTCCGAAGTCTACATACTGTAGTAATAGTACTTTTATGACATCCTGGAAAAGGTAAAACTATGGAAAAGGTAAAATAGCAGTGGTTGCCAGTGGCTGGGTGACAGAGAAGTTGACTACTGTGGTATTTCACATCCTAATTTCTAGAACCTAAAAATGTTACCTTACATGGCAAGACAGACTTGCAAATGAAATTCAGTTAAACATCTTGAGATGGGCAATCATCCTGGGTCATCTGGGTGAACCCTCAAAGTAATCACAGGAGTTTTTATAAGATATAGGCAAGCGATGGTAGCAATGGGACAACAAAGATTGGAATAATGTGGCCAGGAAAAAAGGTATACTGGCAGTTTCCAGAAGCTGGAGGAAGCAAGAAACAGATTCTTCCTCAAAGCTCCTAAGGAGATAGATATGTCAACACCTTAATTTTAGCCCTATAAAACATATTGCAGGGGTGCCTGGCTGGTTCGGTTGGTAGAGGATTCAGCTCCTGATCTCAGGGTTGTGAGTTTGAGCCCCATATTGGGTATAGAATTTTTAAGGGGTGCTAGGGTGACTCAGACAGTTAAGCATCTGACTCTTGATTTTGGCTCAGGTCATAATCTCAGGTTTGTGACATTAAGCCATATGTTGAGCTCCACTCTGGGTGTAAACCCTGCTTGAGATTCTCTCTCTCCCTCTGCCCCCCCACCATGAGTGCTCTCTGTCAAAAAAAAAATATATATATATGTGTGTGTGTGTAATAAAATCTTTAAAAGAAAAATTCATTTCAAACTTCTCACATGCCAAGTATTTATGTTTTTAAGGCACCAAGTTGACATGTATTAGCTATTGTAAATAATGCTGTACTGAACACGGTGGTACAGATAATCTTTTTGAGATCCTGTTTTCGTCTTTAGATATCTACCCAGAAATCAGATGCTGGAACATATGGCAGTTCTATTTTTAATTTTTTGAGGAACTTGCGTACTGATTTCCATAGTAGTTGTACCAATTTACATTTCCACCAACAGTGCACAAAGGTTTGATTTTCTCTACTCAGTGACTTAGTCTAGCTAAGTTTTGTCACTTACATTTATATTTTTTAAAAAGCAGCTCCTAGTTACATGCATCTTTTGTATTGTTTTTCTGGTCTGTATTTCATTTATTTCTGCTCTCATATTATTTCTTCTGCTAATTTGGGGATTAATTTATTTTTCATTTTCCTAGGTCCTTGAGGTGTAAAGTGAAGTTAAGATCTTTTTTTTTTTTTTTAATTAGATTTTTCTTCTTTCTTAAAGTGGGCATTTAGCTAGGTAAACTGCCCTCTTGAGGCACCTGGGTGGCTCAGTGTGTTCAGTCTCTGCCTTTGGCTCAGGTCATGATCCCAGGGTTCTGGGATTGAGCCCTGCATTGGGCTCCCTGCTCCACGGAAAGCCCATTCTCCCTCTTCCACCTCCCTGCTTGTGTTCCCTCTCTCACTGTGTTTCTGTCTGTCAAAAAAATAAAATCTTTACAAAAACAAAACAAAAAACTGACTTTGCAGCATCCCTTAGGTTTTGATATGTTGTGTTCATTTTGTTTGTTTCAAAATAGTTCTTCTCTTTTGATTTAGTTTTTGACCCACTGGTTATTCAGGAGCATATTGTTTAATCCCCCCATATTTCAGTTTTCCTCCTGGTGCTGATTCTTATTTTCATACCATTATAGTCAGAAAAGATGCTTGGTATGATTTGAGTCTTAAATTTGCTATGACTTTTTTTGTGACCTATCATGTGATGTATCCTGAGAAATGTTCCTTGTACACTTGAAAAGACTGTGTATTCTGCTACTGTTGTATGGAATTTTCTGTATACATCTGTTGCATTTGGTCTATGGTATGGTTCAAGTCCAACTTTCCTTGTTGATTTTCTATCTGGATAATCTATTGTTGAAAGTGGAGTATTATAGTACACTGTATATAGTTTAGTATACTGCTATTACAGTATTGTCTATTTCTCCCTTCAAACTTGGTAGTGTTTACTTAATATATTTAGGTGCTTAAATGTTAAGTGCATATATATTTAAGAATGTTTATCTTCTTGATGAATGCACTCCCTCATCATTACATAGTGACCATTTTCATTCCTTGTTATCGTTTTGGTCTGTAAGTCTATTTTGTTTGATGTAAGTATAGTTGATCCTTGAACAACGTGGGATTTAGAGGCACTGACCCCTAACAAAGTTGAAAATCCACATGTAACTTTTGACTACTCTAAAAGTTAACTAATAACTTGTTGACCAGAATCCTTACCAATAGCATAAAGGTGCAAGACATATTTTGTATGTTATATGTATTATACATTGTATTCTTAGAATAAAGTAAACTAGAGAAAAGAAAAACAAGAAATCGTAAGGAAGAGAAAACATTATGATACCATTTATTTAAAAAATCACATATAAGTGGACCTGCATAGTTCAAACCTATATGGTTCAAGGGTCAACTGTATAGCTACCCCTGCTCTCTTTTGGTTTCCACTTAACATGGAATTTTTTTTTTCCATCCCTTCATTTTGTGCCTATGTGTGTTCTTGGAGCTGAAATGAGGCTCCTATAAACAGGATATAGTTGGGTGTTGGTTTTTTGTCCATCCAGCCATTCTGTGCCCTTTTTTCGGGGGGGGCGGTCAGAGAGAGTGAGCACAGGCAGACAGAGTGGCAGGCAGAGGCAGAGGGAGAAGCAGGCTCCCTGCTGAGCAAGTAGCCCGATGTGGGACTCGATCCCAGGATGCTGGGATCATGACCTGAGCCGAAGGCAGCCGCTTAACCAACTGAGCCACCCAGGCGTCCCACACTCTGTGCCTTTTGATTGGAGAATTTAAGAGTAATTACTGATAGATATCACCTTGCTAATGTCATCTTATTGTTTTCTGCTTGTTTTTTAGTTTCATTATTCCTTTTTTCCTTTCTCACTGCCTATTTTTGTAGATTATTTTCATTTAATTATTTTCATTAGTAGTATGCTTTGATTTTCCTCTCTTCATGTTTTTGGATCTCAATTATAGGTTTTTGCTTTGTATTTACCATGAAGCTTACATAAAATATCATATTATAGTCTATTTTATGCTGATAACAATTTAACTTCGATCACATACAAAAACTCTATCCTTTTACTCCCTTCCCCTTTTGTTTTTTGATGTCACAATTTACATCTTTTTTTTTTCTTTTTTCTTTTTCCATTTTATTTATTTTTTCAGTGTAACAGTATTCATTCTTTTTGCACAACACCCAGTGCTCCATGCAAAACGTGCCCTCCCCATTACCCACCACCTGTTCCCCCAACCTCCCACCCCTGACCCTTCAAAACCCTCAGGTTGCCCCAACCTCCCACCCCTGACCCTTCAAAACCCTCAGGTTGTTTTTCAGAGTACATAGTCTCTTATGGTTCGCCTCCCCTCCCCAATGTCCATAGCCCGCTCCCCCTCTCCCAATCCCACCTCCCCCCAGCAACCCCCAGTTTGTTTTGTGAGATTAAGAGTCATTTATGGTTTGTCTCCCTCCCAATCCCATCTTGTTTCATTTACTCTTCTCCTATCCCCCTACCCCCCCAATTTACATCTTTTTGTACTGTGTATCCCTTAGCAACTTGTTGAAGCTATACCCATTTTAAATACTTTTGCCCTTTAACCTTTATGCCAGAGTTAAGTAGTTAACATCACTGTATTACATTATTAGTGTATCTAAGTTTGGCTATATGCTTACCTTAACTGTGTATTGTTTATGTTCCTGTGTTTTCGTGATATGAATTAGAGTCCTTTTTCTACAGGTTGAAGAACTCCTTCCAGCATTTCTTGTAACACAGGTTTAGTGGTGATTAATTTGCTCAGCTGTTGCTTACTGGGGAAAGTATTTCACCTTTAATTCTGAAGGACAGGTTTACTGTGTAAAGTTTCTTGGTTGGCAGTTTCTTTCTTTTTTTTTTTCATCTTCTGGTCTGCAAGGTCTCTGAAATGTCCATTGATAGCTTTATTGGGGTTCCCTTATATGAGAGAATTTTCTTTTTCTCTTACTGCTTCAAAATTTTTCCCTTTTTTTTCAGTTTTTGACAACTTTATTATTATATGTCTTGGAGAAGATGGTTTTTTATTGAAATTTTGAGGCAGCCTATTAACATCACAAACTTGGATGTCTGAATATCACCCCAGATTTAGGACGTTTTCAACCATTATTTCTTTAAATTAGGTTTCTGCCCCATTATCCTTCTCTTCCCTTTCTAGCACTGCACTGATGCATATATTATTTCACTTTGATGGTGTCCCATTATTACTGGAGACTTTCTTCATTCTTTTCATTTTAAAAAAAATTTTTTGCTTCTATGATTAGATAATTTTTTTTTTAAAGATTCTGCTTATTTATTTGACAAAAGATCACAAGTAGGCAGAGAGGCAGGCAGAGAGAGGGGGAGAAGCAGGCTCCCCACTGAGCAGAGCGCCCCATGTGGGGCTCGATCCCAGGACCTGAGATCATGACCTGAGCCGAAGGCAGAGGCTTTAACCCACTGAGCCACCCAGGCGCCCCTGATTAGATAGTTTTAATTGATCTCACTTCTAAATCTCTCTCCTGCTTGTTCAGTTCTACTATTGGAGCTCCATAAATATTTTAGTTCAGTTATTGTATTCTTCAGTTCCAGAAGTTTTGTTTGGTTCTTTTTCTGTTTTCTATTGCTTGTTGAACTTCTTATTTTATTCTTTTATTGTTCTCTTGATATTGTGTAATTGTTTCTCTCTTCTCTTGTAGCTCTCCAAACATCTTAGAATAATTATTTTGAATTCTTTGTCAGGCTATTCCTGGAGGAATTTACTGCATTCCTTTGATGGAGATAGGTTTCCCTGATTTTAGATGGTACCTGTAACCCTGAATAGGTTATGTGTATATTTGAAGAAGGAGTTACTTCTCCCAGACTTTATGGACTGACTTTGATAAAGGAAGCCTTTTACCTGTGTGTGGGGGCTTGCTGGATCATGTTACTTGATTCTAGTGGTACAGGGTGCCAAGTGTGGGGGTATGTGCCAGTACCAGGTCCAGCAAGGGTATGATGTCTCTTTGGTTCAGGCTGCTGAGGTCCATTGCATTGGCAACGGTGTGGTCCTTGGCAAGCAGTGGCGGCAAGGTCTGTTGGAGTCCTCAGCAAGCCCTTCCAGGCATAGCACCCAGGGCAAGTAGCAGGGACCACAGTCAGTGGTTTGCACACACTCAGCTGTGACAGTCAGCTGTAGGTACCTATGTAGTGATAGGGGTCAGTTGCAGACATAATGATGGAGATCAGGGTAGATAGCAAGGGCCAGGGCCAATTATGGGCTTACTGGCAAGTGCAGAGGCCCTATAGAGAGGTGTGCTCTCCTGTGGCTGTTCACTCTTACTTCAAGTGTGCACACTGTAGTGGGGGGCAGTGACAGGAGTCAGGCTGGGGGTGTACAGGTACACAGCTGGAAGAGTTAGCTACAAGTGAGCACCATGGTGCCAGCTGTAGTGTCAAGAGGCTGGACTTGATCTGGGCCCACAAAGCAGCTACAAGGCCCTGGTTGTCTATGCACTTACCTGTGGGTGCATGTACCACCATTACCACCCCCTCACCCCAACCCACCCCACCAAAGGTATGTGTGCTGTACTGGGGGCTGTTAACAGTCATCAGGCCACTAATGTGTGGCTGCACAGTTGAAAGGGCTACCTCTGAACATGGCCATGGGGGTCAGCCAGGTGAGCCTAGGCTGGCGTCTTGCACTTGCACAGCTGTAGAAGCTAAAGCTACCAGACTCTGGCAGTAATGAGAAGGGACTTGGTCAGCTAGTGTCTTACACTTGTGCAGCTGCAGTGGGATGCTCTCAGTGAACACTAATTCCTGTGGAGCTAAATCTGGTGAAATTTGCCTGATGGTCCTTGAAGACTGTGCTAGCTATTGACATTGCCAGTGCTGAAATATGCTGAGTCTGTCTGCAGAGCAGATCTCTGAACCTAGGTCACGTCCTGCTGTGTGTCTACTAATAGTAGCCTCTGATTTTCTTCCTTATACCTAACTATCTCCTTAAGTGTCAGCTTTGCTGATCTTGGTGGGGTGAAACCAAAGCAGTACCTTTACACCATGCCCCAAAGAGCTGGAGGCGCTGGTTGCTCATCCTGTTCTTCCTTTCCTATTTGGGAAGTTCTTCTTGGTGCTGAATAATGCCAGCTTGGGGGATGGGATGATGCAGGCAAAATGAGGTTGCCTTCCTTCTTTTTTTGTGTAATTACTGTTTTGTTCCACTGTGTTGCTGAAACTTTTTAGGTGGACTCTAGAACTGATTCTGGAGCTGATTTTGTTCATGGATAGCTGTCTAGTCCTTGATCTTGACATTTTTTTCCACAACATTTCTTTAAAATTTTATTTGCCATTTTTATGTGTTTGGGATATAGGAAGGGAATCCAAGTATGTACTTACACGATTAGAATCTAACATAGATGTCTAACAAATAGGTAGTATGAAGACTTTAAAAACACAAACTTATTATCGAATAAGTACCAAACGCCAAAACTGGAAGAATAGCTCAATACAGTAGGTGAGAAATAAGATTTTAACAATATCTCAACAGATTGTAACCTCCTCTTTATTCCTCTTTTTCCTCCTCCTCCTCCTCCTTTTTCCAAGATTAGGCTTCATTCCCTGTATATTTTGGATTTTGTTCTGGTACAAAAGTCTGCCCAGAACTACCCCATCAGTCTCTCTCTTGCTCTGTCTTGTGAAAAATCACACATTTGTAAATAGGCCAAGGATTAAGAATGGGATTATTTTTTTCCTAGAAAGTTAAAATAATTTTATAAGGATTATTGTTTGTTGAGAATAATTTCTCCTAAATAGAAAAGGGAACATTTGTTACAACTAGAGTTCCAACTCTGATTATGTAGTAGTGGCAGCTTACAGCTGTGCATTGAGCATTTTGAGGGCATATCAAAGCTCAAAATCTAAGTGTGTCTTGATTGATTATTGACATGTGCCATGAGCAGAGGAAGAGGTAATAGTGGCCTGATTACTTACCATTTCCTTTGTAGATTTTTAGTATATGTGCTGCCGAAGCGAGCACATCCTTTGTAGATTTTTTAAAATTCCAGTATAGTTAACATACAGTGTTATATTTGTTTCAGGTATAAATATAGTGATTGAATAATTCTGTACATTCTTCAGTGCTCATCACGATAACCGTACCCTTAATCTCCTTCACCTCTTTCACCCATACTCCAGCCATCTCCCCTCTGGTAACCAACAGTTTGCTCTCTATAGTAAGACTGTCTTTTTTTTTTTATTTGTTTTGTTTCTTAAATTCCACATATGAGTGAAGTAATATGGTATTTGTCTTTCTCTGACTGACTTACTTCACTTAGCATTATGTTCTAGAGTTCCATCCAGGTCTTTGCACATGGCAAGATTTCGTTCTTTTTTATGGTTCAGTAAAATTCCATTGTATATATATACCACATCTTCTTTATCCTTTCATCTATTGATGGGCACTTGGGTTGCTTCCATAAATTGGCTATTGTAAAAAATGCTACAATAAACAAAGGGGTGCATTTATCTCTTTTGATTATTGTTTCTGTATTTTGAGGGTAAATACTCAGTAGTGCAATTACTGGGTGGTAGGGTAATTCAACTTTGAAAAACCTCCATACCGTTTTCCAGGGTACTATTCAACAAGACAAAGGAGAGGGGAATGGGGTTAAACAGCAGTAGGGATTAAGGAACGCACTCATCATGATGAGCACCGGGTGAGGTATGGAAATGTTAAATCACTATATTGTATACCTGAAACTAATACAGCACTATATGTTAACTGGAATTAAAATAAAGAAAAAAATTTTTTAATGAAAGGAATAAGATGGGGTGCCTGGGTGGCTCAGAGGGTTGGGCCTCTGCCTTCAGCTCAGTCATGGTCTCAGGGTCTTGGGATAGAGCCCCTCCTCCGCCTCTTTGCTCAGCGGGAGCCTGCTTTCCTCTCTCTCTCTGCCTGCCTCTCTGCCTACTTGTGATCTCTCTCTCTGTCAAATAAATAAATAAAATCTTTTAAAAAAATGAAAAGAGTAAGAAATTCATTAAAAAAACAATAGAAAGAAATGAACTATTGATAACTGAAAAAATTTGAATATCAAAGGGGATGGTGAAATAAAGAAACCCTTCTCAAGCGGTTACATTATGTATGATTACATTTATAAACTATTTTTGCAAAGACAAACCTATATTGATAGAAAATAGATCAGTGGTTGCCAAGAGCTAGGGATTGTGGGAATGTGTGACTACAAAAGTGTAGTAAAAGGGATTTTGACGGTAGGTGATAGAAGTGTTCTGTATCCTGATACTGCTGATAGTAACATGAATCTGTACATGCATTAAAATTCATAGAACTATCTGCTCCTTCTAAAAACCAAGTTGAAATTTTAAATAAATTGTAGAAAAGTATCTAGACTATGACTTTGAGTTGGCTTCAGGTTGTATATGTGCTATGGTATGAAGTGAAAGGAAAGTTCTGAGGATTAGAAAAAATATCTAAGAAATTATATATGCAAAAACCCTCACATTGTATAGCAAGTTGGCAGTTGGGGTTTAGTATTTAGTGTCTCATGAACTTGGTTTATATTTTGTAATGGAAAGGGTATACAGAAGCATTTTAATCCAGAATATGCATTGGCCTTGTACCATTAAGTAAAATAGATGTTCTGAGAAAATGCTCCATTTTTTTTTTTTCTAATGGTTTCACATAGTTTCTGACATAGCACTGACAGATTCCCCAGTTGGAATAGCACAGAATTAGATGACCTTAATAATAACTCTCTTAGCTGTAAAGTTTAGTTTGTTTTAATTTTTGTCAAATCACTTTTTTGAGTTTTCATGTTTAAAGTATTCATTTTTTAATACTATACCAACTAAAAATTTAAGACCACTAGGTGGGGATGTAAACAATATAGCATTTGTTATTTCCCTCCTGCTTAGAACTTGATAGGTACAGCCATAAGCATAATTCCTTGAAAAGAGGGAAGAAAACAAACAAACCATAAAAGAAGTTGTTTTTATATTTCTAAATGTTATGGTAGTCTGGGTTTGGGAAAAGTGAAGCCCCTGAAATAAGAATAAAATCATTTGTGCTCAAATAGCATATTCTAAAACCACAGTTTCTTTGGATGACATCTCATTGTTGCAATATGTGATATTTGTTGCTTTACGGGTTTACTTTGTTCTAATACATGTTTAATGATAGATATGAAATAAAAAAATGTAATAAGGTATATTATAATTTCCTGTCTTTTAATACTTTTTTTGATACTATAAAAAAGAATGATCATTTACCTCTTTTAAAGATATGTTTAAATTTATGTTAATTTCATGTCATTACTTTTTTTAAATTTTATGTTATTTTATTTTTTCGGTTTTCCAAGATTCATTGTTTATGTACCACACCCAGTGCTCCATTAAATAGTCCCTTCCTTAATACCCACCAAGAGGCTCACCCATCCCCCCACCTACCTCCCCTCTAAAAACCCTCAGTTTGTTTCTCAGAGTCCAGTCTCTCATGGTTTGTCTCCTTCTCTTTTCCTTTCCTTCTCCTAGTGTCTTCCATGTTATTCCTTATGTTCCACAAGTAAGTGGAACCGTAGGAAAATTGAGTTTCTCTGTGTGACTTATTTCACTCAGCTTAATCTTCTCCAATCCCATCCATGTCTTTTAGTCTTCTACATATAATTAGCAAAAACATAGCTACATTAAGAACATTAAGAATATCTCTAGAAAATTGCTCTATAATAAAATACCATCGTGCTTTGTTGCAATCATTTTTTTTTAAGAGTGCTTAGAAAAAAATAAATTAGGGAATGAGAAGGTCTTTTTTTTACCTCTAAAATGAGGAAAGCTGTATTTTCAGGAATTAAAACTGTCTTTTTATTTCTTGAGAATTTTTTTCTCTCATACTGCATGTTTTTATTACTTTTCAAGCAAGTGAACACATAATTACTGGTAATTATGTGGGCTTTGGTATGTATACATTGTATCACTGTTGACGATTCCCTTTAACCATGGTACAGGATTTCTGTTCAATAAGGACTGACACCTGTTTTTCTTTCAGGAGTCCATCTTAGATTTTTGGTTGCTTAGTACTCATCATCAGTATTTTGACTCAACTAAAATTAAAAGGGTTAGCATATGTATTATAACTTAAATGATTTATTCAACAAGGAAAGTATGTCAGTTTCTAGCATAATGGGGATAAATTATAGATTATTATATATCTGTGAAATTCTCAGGTAAAATCAGCTCAGAAATGGAGGTCTGGGACTATGATTTATTTAATATTTATATCTTAGTTAAGTAAATGCAGCAATTTTTAAGGGAATAACTATTATTTTAAATGAATAATCACTTTAAGACTGTGCTTAATATATATATAACATAAATCTTACCATTTTCCCCTATTCTCAAAGGTACAATTCAGTGGCATTAATTACATTCATACTGTTGTGCAACCATCTGCTGTTTGCAAAACTGTTTTCATCACCAAAAACAGAAACTCTAACCATTAAGCAATAACTCCCCATTTTCCCCAGCTACTGGTAACCTCTAATCTACTTTCTGTCTCTATGAGTTTATCTTGAAAAACTTGATTTTAATATAATTTTATATTTTTAATTTTTCCACTTGGCTAGAAAATATTTAATATGGTGAGGTCTACCAATATTATTTGGAAGAAATAAAGTACTATGTACACTAATACAAATACACAAATAGCTCTGAATCATAACAAAGAAACAAGTTACCTATATCAGTAAGTTTACTAAGCATCTTATTTGTTCTTAGGATTTCCTTAGTATTTTCAGGAAGAAGAGAACTCACAACTCTATTTTAAATTTTTATGACATGCTTCATATTGGGACAAAAATCAGGAAATAATACATACATACATACATACATATTTAAGGCCCTCATTTTAGTCACACTGAGATGACATGTAATAAAACAGTATAACAAAATAAATAGAGGTATATGAATTGGAATGAAAAATGACTCTAAAATACATTTCATTTTAAAGGTTCTTCCATTTAATTGTTTCAAATCATACACAAGGCACATTAGTTGAGGGGCACCTGGGTGGCTTAGTGGGTTAAGCCTCTGTCTTCAGCTCAGGTCGTGATCCCAGGGTTCTGGGATCTAACCCCACATCAGGCTCTCTGCTTAGCGGGGAGCCTGCTTACTCCTCTCTCTCTGCCTGCCTCTCTGCCTACTTGTGATCTCTGTCTGTCAAATAAATAAAATCTTTAAAAAAAAAAAGATACATTAGTTGAAAATTTTCAAAATGAAGAACAAATAAATAGCATAAAAATATTTTTACTTATCTTTTAAGAAACTGCCTCTCAGATAAAAATTTTTTTAAACATTTTTTAAAATTTATTTGACAGAGAGAGAGACATCACAAGTAGGCTGAGAGGCAGGCAGAGGGGGTGGGGGAAGCAGGCTCCCTGCAGAGCTGAGAGCCCGATGTGGGGCTTGATCCCAGGACACCCAGATCACGACCCAAGCCGAGGGCAGAGGCTTAACCCACTGAGCCACCCAGGCACCCCTCAGGTAAAATTATTTTTAAAGGATGGGCGTGCTTGCACTGTAAGCCAAACAGTGCAAATGGAGTTTTCTGAACAAGAGTAAATAGAGAATTTTAATGACTGGTCAAATATTAACTGTCCACACCTAGAATTTTCTGAAGGAATTTAGATGATTCCTAATTTAATAAAATGCTTCACATTTTGGTGTTGCTGACTGGAAAGATACATGATAAATCTACAAATGAGTGGAATCCTTGTAAAAATGTCTATACTAAGTATACTAGTTTGATTCATATTATAACTGGGTATATTGAACAACATTGGTGATAGAGATAAGTGCATTCTTTCACTTGAAAAAGCTAAAATAAAAAAAATTAAAAAGCTAAAATTTTGTTATTTTCTGTAATAAGCTGATATGCTGGTAAATATAAAAATATACTGGATAATGATTAAATCAGTTGAGGAAACCTGAGAAACCATTTTTCTGTATACTCTTTTAGGTAAAACTGTACCCTTAATTATCCCAGAAAAATTACTTGATCTATTTTTTTATATCTCTTGAGATGACCTTTCTTGGATTTCATAATTCTATAATTGGAAGGGTTTTTCTTTATAATGTTTTACTTATGTTGCTATGATATTCTTTACTTTTCACTTATTCCCTCATGTCCTGAGTATAAATGGAGAATAGTTCACTAATGCATACAAAGTTTTCCTATCCCTGAGTGAAGGATCAGAGGAATTGTTGAGTTGTTGGCTCATTCAGTTTCCATTAAATTACATTATATTGTGCCTTCCTGTACTGAACAGATGGGAAAGATAAAAATTGTATTTCCAGAATCCCTTGGCTGCTAGGCTTCTGGACACAGATTAAGCCCCTTCAATAATATGCATTCCTTCAAAATTTGGAAGGAAGAAGTTAAGTGAAGGCTGCTTTTCTCGTTCTCTTGGCTGTCACTACTGGGCAGCATGTTCAGGAAAATTTTCAGTGATTTTGTTCTGGAAGTCATTTTTATTTTTATTACTTACTTATTTTTTAAGACTTATTTATTTTAGAGAGAGAGAGGGAGCATGAGCAGGAGGGGCAGAGGGAGAGGCAGAGAGAATATCAAGCAGACTCTGCTCTGAGCATGGAGCCCCACCTGGGACTTGATCCTATGACCTGAGATTATAACCTGAGCTGAAACAGAGAGGCAGACTCCCAACAAACTGCACCACCCAGGCACCCCTGGGAGTCATTGGTAAAGAGCCTTTTTAGAATCTGTTCCTCCAGCCCTTCCTATAGTTTGTATTCAGCTAATTCCTTGTATTAAATATCTTTATTAACAAATTAACAGTATGAGGCACCTGACTGGCTCAGTTACTAGAGCATAAGATTTCTAATCTTGGGGTCATGACTTCAGAGTCCAGTTTGGGCAGAGAGCTTACTTAAAAGCAAAAATACACCACCACAACAACAAAACAATAGAACCATTGCCACTAAGTCAGGAAAAGATATGGGTGCTTAATATTGCTATGAAAGTTTTAGACAAGACAGACTTTGCACTCATTGTAATTGGAAAGGAAGAGGCAAACCACTCCTGTTTACAGATGGTATGATTCTGTATCTAAAAATACCCAGAAAAAGTAATGGAAAACCTAGTAAAACAGTAAGAGAATTTAAATAGCAGTTTATAATTTCAACTTAAAAAAAATTAACACCCTCATGACAGACTGGACCACATGGACATCACAGTTATATTCTGAGTATCCCATCCTGAAGCAACAGAATACACAATTTTTCTCAAGTGCGCAGGGAACATGCTCCAGAATAGATCACATCCTGAGTCTCAAATCAGATCTCAACCAGTACCAAAAGACTGTGATTGTTCCCTGCATATTTTCAGACCACAATGCTTTGAAACTTGAATTTAAACACAAGAGCAAAGTTGGAAAGAACTCAAATTCAGGGAGACTATAGAGCATCCTACTGAAGAATGAATGGGTCAACCAGGAAATTAAAGAAGAATTAAAAAAAAAAAACTCATGGAAACAAATGAAAATGAAAACAACTATTCAAAACCTCTGGGATGCAGCAGAGGTGGTCCTAAGAAGCAAGAATATAGCACTACAAGCCCTTCACAAGAAACAAGAAAAGTCTCAAATAAACAACCTAACCTTACACCTAAAGGAGCTGGAGAAAAAACAGCAAATAAAGCCTAAACCCAGCAGGAGAAGAGAAATAATAAAGATTGAGCAGAAATCAGTGAAATAGAAACTAAAAGAACAGTAGAACAGATTGACAAAGCTAGGAGCTGGTTCTTTGAAAGAATTAATAAGATTGATAAACCCCTGACCAGACTTACTACGAAGAAAAGAGAAAGGACCTAAATAAATGAAATCATGAACGAAAGAAGAAAGATCACAACCAACACCGAAGAAATACAAAACAATTATAAGAATATATGAGCAAGTATATGCCAACAAATTTGACAGTCTGAAAGAAATGGCCAAACTATGGAAAGAGCTCAGATGTCCATCAACAGATGAATGGATAAAGATGTAGTGTATATATATAATGGAATATTACGCAGCCATTAGAAAATGAAATCTTGCCACTTACAATGATGTGAATGGAACTAGAGGATACTATGCTAAGCTAAATGAGTTAATCAGAGAAAGACAATTATCATATAATCTCACTGATATGTGGAATTTAAGAAACAAGGCAGAGGATCATAGGGAAAGAGAGGAAAAAGTGAAACAAGATGAAACCAGAGAGGGCAACAAACCATAAGAGACTCTTAATCAAAGGATAGAAACTGAGGGTTGTTGGAGGGGAGAGGGGTGGAGAGATGGGGTAATTGAGCAATGGACATTGGGGAGGGGATGAATCACAGACCTGCACCCCTGAAACAAATAATACATTAAATGTTATTAAATTTTTTAAAATTAAAAAAAATTTTTTAACACCTTCACATAGACACAAATAGTAAATAGTAGTTAGAAGATAAAATGTAAAAGAAGACTTAATTTTCAATAGCAAATAGTAAATAGTTGAAAAATAAAAAGTTCAACTTTCAAATTTGTGGAGTTTTCTATACCTTTCACCTCAATTCATAAGTACTAGCAGCTTCTGCACTTGCTTTATCTCTTTTTTTGTACACATACATTATTACTGTTATTATGGATTTTGCTGGACTATGACCCCTTTCCTTTACTTCAATGTTCATGTCATACAAACAAGGATATTTTCTTACATTGTTACAGTATAATTATGAAAGTCAAGGAGTTCACCATTGACACAATATTAGTATTTAGTAACATGCAGTCCCTGTCGCTTTTGTCCCCGTTCTTTTTTTTTTTTTTAATATTTTATTTATTTGACAGAGAGAAATCACAACTAGGCAGAGAGGCAGGCAGAGAGAGAGGAGGAAGCAGGCTCCCCGTGGAGCAGAGTGCCGGGCTCGATCCCAGGACCCTGGGATCATGACCTGAGCCGAAGGCAGAGGCTTTAACCCACTGAGCCACCCAGGCGCCCCGTCCCCGTTCTTTATAACAATTATCTGCTCATGTGTAGTCACACATTACATTAATTGTCATGTCTTAGTCTTTTAAAATGTGGAATACTTCCCTAGTCTTTCTTTGATGTTTATGGAAGGGACAATTTTGAAGTGTTTAATTGAGTTGTTTTATAGAATTTATTTAAAATTAGATTTATCTTGTTTCCTTGCTAAATTCAGGTTATACATTTTTTTCATATCTTTATTAAGATATATTTCACAGGGATACCTGGGTGGCTCAGTCAGTTAAGCCTTTGCCTTTGGCTCAGGTCATGATCCAGTTAAGCCTTTGCCTTTGGCTCAGGTCATGATCCCAGGGTCCTGGGATCAAGTCCCACTTTGGACTCCTTGCTCAACCAGGACCTTGCTTCTCCCTCTGCATGCTGCTACCCCTGCTTGCGCTCACTGTCTCTCTCTCACACACAAATAAATAAAATCTTTAAATAATAGAAAATTTAAAAATATATATTTCACATACCATAAAATTGACCCTCTTAACATGTAAGGTTTAGTGATTTTTACTATATAGACTTGTACAGCCATTACTACTAGCTAATTTGAGACTTTAAAAAAAAGATTTTATTTATTCATTTAATAAAGAGAGAGGGAACGAGCACAAGTAGGGGGAAGGAAAAGGGAGAGGGAGAAGCACACTCCCTGCTGAGCTGGGAGCCCGACGTGGGGCTTGATCCCAGGACCTGATGACCATGACCTGAGCCTAAGGCAGATGCTTAATCATTTGAGCCACACAGGTGCCCCTAATTTGAAAACATTTTTAACCCCCTGAATGGCATTATCAGTCATTCCTGCTCATCTCCCCATCCTGCCCAAGCCCTCGGCAACTTCTAATTTACTTCTGTTTCTGTGGATTTTCATGTTCTAGACAATGGAATCATAACTATGTGAGGGTTTTCTTTTTTTATTTCTTTTTTTTTTTTTTTTACTGGTTTCATTCACTTAACAATGTTTTCAGTGTTCAGATGTCAAAGCGTGTATTGATATGACATTCTTTTTATTACCACTAGTATGCTATTATATGGATATACCATATTTTGAGGATCAGTGTATCAGTTGATGAACATTTTAGGTTTTTCCACTTCTGAGCTATTGTGAATAATATTTCTGTGGAAAAGATTTTGTATGAGCATATGTTTGTAATTCTCCTGAGTATTTGTAATTCTGTGTCACATGGAAATGCTGCCTTTAGCATTTTGAGGAACTGTCAAACTGTTCTCTGAAGCAGCTACATTATTTCATCGTCCCACCAGCAAGCAATGTATGAGTGTTTCAGTTTCTTAGTATCTTCACTAGCTTTGCGCAGTGGCAGTATCGTAGCCAATGAGGTTTATCCGAGGCGCGATTATTGCTAATCTTAGTATCTTCACTGACATTTGTTATTGTCTGCTGTTTTTATATTAACTATAAAGAGAGGCAAAGGGACAGCCTGGTAGGTGTGAAGTGATATCTTACTAGTTTTGATTTGCATTTCTCTAATACCCTAGGATATTGACCATTTTTTCATGTGCTTATTGACATTTGTATGTCTTTGGAGAAATGTTTGTTTAGATCTTTTGCTCATTTTTCTGTGGGAGCATGACTGGTAAGCTTTTTGTATTTTCTAGATAAAAGTCCTTTGCTTGTTATGTGACTTGCAAATGTTTTATTGCATTCTGTGAGTTATTTTTTCACTTTCTTATTTGTATTCTTTGAAACACAAAAGTTTGATTTTAAAATAGTCTAGGAGGGCCTGGGTGGTGCAATCAGTTAAGCATCTGACTCTTGGTTTTGGTTCAGGTCATGACTCAGGGTCATGAGGTCGAGCCCCATATCAAGCCCCATTTAAGGCTCCATGCTCAGCAGGGAGTCGCTTGAGATTCCCCCTCCCCCCAGCTTGTATGCTTTCTCTCTAAATAAATAAACAAAACTTTTAAAAAGTCAATTTGTTTACCTTTTATTTTGTTCTTGTGCTTTTTCAGTGTTGTATCTAAGATCCTGTTGCAGAACGTAAGGTCATAAATGTTTATGACCTTGTTTTCTTCTAGGAGTTTTATACTTTTGCCTATTATATTTAGGTCTGTGATCCACTCTGAGTTAATTTTTGCTTTTGGATATCCAGTTTTCTTAGTACCATTTCTTAAAAATACTCTTCCTTCCCCTACTGAATTCTTTTGACTTGTTGAAAATCCATTTAACATCGTTGTAAAGGTTTCTTTTTAATTTAATTTGAATTCTTTTCCATTGTTATATATGTTTGTTATTAGGCCAGTGCCACAGTGTCTTGATTACTGTTGCTTTGTAGTAAGCTTCAAAAATGAGAAGTGTAGGTTCTCTAACCTTACTCTTTCTTTACAAGATTGCTTTGGTTTTCCTTGGTTCCTTGTTTTCCATAGAAAACTAGGATCAGCTTGTTGACCTCTGCAGGGGGGGTGAAGAGAAAGCATGGATTTGGTTGGAGATTGAATCTGTTCATCAATTTGGGGAATATTGCTACTATAAAAATGTCAAGTATTTCATTCCAAGAAAATGGGATGTCTTTCCATTTATTTGTAAATCTCTTAAAACAATATTTTGTAGACTCAGGTGTACACATCTTCCTCTTCTTTTGTTAAATTTGTTCTTCGGCATCTCATTTTTTGAGTACTTATTTTCTTTCTGTTTAAGATATTCTACATCTGTTTCATACATTTTTCACCCTAGCCTTAGAATGAGCCATTTCTCCAAGAAACCTTGGTTATTTTAATGGGTAATTGTATTTAAGAAACATTATCTGTGTTTTAGTGTGTGTTCTAAGGCCCACTGAGTTCTAATATTTTGTAGAATAATATTTGTAGAATTATGTTTTGTAGAATAATATTTGTAGAATTAATATTTGGCCTTCTACAAATAGTACTGTACACTAAAAGGAGCCAGAATTCTTTAGGGAATTCTGCTTTCATGTATGGAATCTGAAAAAAATAATCCAAGTCTGAAATACTATTGTGAGAAAAAATACTTTCTAAAATGTCTGGAAGTACTGACAAAGATGCCAAATTTGATAATTCAAACATGGAAAATAAACTCATGAGCCAGTTGAATCTGTAAAAAGTCCATGATAGTGTTCAGAAGGAACAAACTGTGTTCAGTAAATCATACATGTATTTGTATGGGGATCTATGCTCTCCAGTTACAAAATATAGAAAAATATATATCTTACAATTACCAGCTAACTGATAACTCACCAAGAATCAAGGAGTTGACTGTGGAGTAATGAATTTGTGCCTGTGGTTCTTAGACAATGCTTAATATAAGAACCTCCCAAATACAAGTGTGGTTGCAGATATATTGAGAGATCTTTCAAGGAATCTGGGGCCTGTTCTGGACAAATTTTCAGGGAAGCTTTAAAAAAATTGAGGAGCTTGAGATGGGACCTGAAATTCGCCTGCCTCCCAGTAAACTCTCAGAAATATGCTAGGTGTATGGTATATACTTATACCAAGTTAGCTGGCAAATACCCCAGAATCTCAAGCAGTGGGAAAACTTAGGAAGCTATAACACTCCCCTTCCTCCTCAAAAATAAATGCTGCTTATTCCTGGAAAAACCGTCACTCTGTTTGGCACTTGTGTATTTCCTCCAAGATTCTAAGGACACAACATGCTGTACTAGATGTAGTGTTGTGTAATATCTACCTCTTTTTTATTTTAATGAAAACTGTATAATTCTTTCTGTGATTATCTTTCCAACTGAAAGATTTATGGTAAAAGAAAAGTAGAAAATGAGTGACAGATGTTGAAGATTATTTATGTAGAATGAGCTCCTTTGGAATTAGAATGAGCTCCTTTGGATTAGAAGGTTATAATTTGTGTGTTTAACTAATAGGGTAGTATAAGTTAGCTAGGTCATAATTCTAAAATATATTCATGGTTGTTGTACTATTTTATCTTCAGTGTTTTTGGAAGTTCAAGATCATTATCTTCAAAATCATAAGTCTTGATTTTTTAAAAAAAATTTTAAAGATTTTATTTATTTGGGAGAGATTGAGAGAGAGCATGACCTGGGGAGGGGCAAAGGGAAAGGGAGAGGCAGACTCCCCACTGAGCAGGGAGCTGGATCTGGGACTTGATCCCAGGACTCTGGGGATCATGACCTGAGCTGAAAGCAGATGCTTAACTGACTTAGCCACCCAGGCGTCCTGCCGCTAAAAACCTTCTAATATACAGAAGTTAAAAGAAAATTTTTTTTAATGGGAAATGAAATAGTAATGTTGACTCTAACATAATAACACTATATACAAAAACATAAGGCAAAGGATTCCTGGGATAAACATGAGGTGAAGAATTTCCAGATCACTCTGAAGTCTGACAGCATGATTATATCTTTGGGCAGCTCCCAAGTGTATAAATTTCATAAAGAAAGATGTAAAACTGTACATTTTTTCAGATGATAACATTGTTTCCTAGAAAACTAAGGAATCTGCATAGCAACTAGAACAAACAGGTGAATTTAATAATGTTACATGTAATGAATCATTGAACATTACATCAAAAGCTAATGATGTGCTGTATGTGAGCTAACTCAACTAAATTTTAAAAAAAGAAAAACATCTAAAAGAACAAAAAGAAAAATGAATGTTACAAAATAGAGTTAAGATAAAAAATTGGTTTTATTTTAATATACTAATAGCAAATAATTAGAATTTTTTAAAATTCCATTTACAGGGGGTGCCTGGCTGGCTCTGCTTATAGAGCCTGCAATTCTTGACCTCAGAGTTGTGATTTCAAACCCCACATTGGGCAGAGAGATTACTTAAGGGAAATAAATAAATAAATAAATAAATAAATTCCATTTACAGTTACACCAAAAAATAATTCTTAGGAATAAATAGAACAAAAGGCATTTACAACTTCTACCCTAAAAACTACAAAACATTGTTGAGAGAATTTAAAGATTAATAGAGAGCTATACAGTCTTCATGGATTGGAACATTTAAGATTATTCACATGACACTTCTAACCAAATTTATCAGTATATCAAAACAATTTCAATTAAAATTCCCAACTATTTTGGTAGAACATGAGAAGCTGATTCTAAAATTTATATGGAAATGCAAGAGAAGAAAACATGAGTAGGCAAAGCAATTTTTTAAAAAAGATTTTATTTATTTATTTAACAGAGAGAGAGGGAACACAAGCAGGGGGAGTAGGAGAGGAAGAAGCAGGCTTCCTGCTGAGCAGGGAGCCCGATGTGGGGCTCGACCCCAAGAAACTGGGAACATGACCTAAGCTGAAGACAGACTGTTAATGACTGAGCCACCCCAGCACCCCAGCAAAGCAATTTTTAAACAGTAAACAGATCAGGATGACTTAACCCTAATGATTTCAGAACTTTGGATAAAGTTTCTGTAAGCAAGACCACTTCTGGGGCTTCTGAGTCCCAACTTGATTTTGGCTTAAGTCATGATCTCAGGGTTGTGAAATAAAGCTCTATGTCAAGCTCCATTCCCAGTGTCACCCTCTCCCTCTGCCTCTGCCCCACTTGCACTCTCTGTATCTTTCTCTCTAAAATAAATAAAATCTTTAAAAAACTAAAAGACCACCTGCTATTGATAAAATGCTCAGCCTGAGGATGAGTAGAACTGAAATGAATCTTAAACCCAAACATACATAATTATCTAATTTTCATTAAGAGTACCAAGTTCAGTGAGGGAATGGAGAATATTTTTAATAAATGATGTGGCTAACTCGCCATCCGTATGGCTATCCACTCCATATCATGAGGATAAATTAACTGAAAATGTACCATAGACTTAAATGTGAACTTAGCACTCTAAATTTTGGGAGAAACAATTTTGCTACCTTCGGGTGGGAAAATGATTTTTAATGAGGACTCAAAAAACATGACCTATAATAGAAAATATAATAAGTTCCTTTTTAAAATCAAAATTTTAAATTTTGCTCTTTGAAAACACTTTCAAGAAAATGAAAAGGCAGTGTGTGTATGAAGGGAAATATCTACAAACGTGTATTAGAGGACTTGCTTACAGGATATAAAAAGAGCACTTATAACCTATTAATAAAAAAAATTATCTCGTTTAAAAATGGGCAAAGGGGGAGCACCTGGGTGGCTCAGTGGGTTAAGACTTCTGCCTTCGGCTCAGGTTGTGATCCCAGGGTCCTGGGATCGAGCCCCTCGTCGGGCTCTCTGCTCAGCGGGGAGCCTGCTTCCCTTCCTCTCCCTCTGCCTGTCTCTCTGCCTACTTGTGATCTCTGGCAAATAAATAAAATCTTTAAAAATAAATAAATAAATAAAAATGGGCAAAGATTTTGTACAGTCACATCATCATAATACGTGAATTGGTAAATAATCACAAAAAAATATGCTCAAATCATTAGTCAACAGAGAAATGTAAATTTAAATCAAAATGAGACCGCTCTTATGCTCATTCATATTGTTCAGGTTTTAAAAGGCATCAAAATTAAATATTGGTTAGAATTTGCAGCAATTAAAACTCTGAAATTCTGGTGGACACATAAAATGTTGTAGCTTAGTCACATCTGAAAATGGTTGGCAAATGTATGACATGTATCCACCATTAGAGTATTATACAAAATATTTTCACTGCCCTAAAAATCCCTTATGCTCCACCTTTTCATTCATCCCTGCCTTCCTGCCTTCCTGCCTCCAAACCCTGGCAGCCATTGATTTTTTTTTTTAATGTCTTCATAGTTTTGCCTTTTTTGGAGTGTCACATATTTTGTTCTTATACAGTAAGTAGTCTTTTCAGATTGTTTTCACTTAACAATATGTGTTTAAGTGTCTTCCATGTCTTTTACTACTTTGACAGCTCATTTCCATTTAATGTTGAATAATATCCCATTGTATGAATATATTGCAGTTTGTTGATCCATTCACCTACTGAACAACAGACATCTTGGTTGATCTGAAAGCAGGTTTTTGTGTAGGCATAAATTTTCAACTAATTTGGGTAAATATCAAGGAGTGTGACTGCTGAATCATACAGTAAAAGTATGTTTAGTTTTGTTTAAGAAACTGCCAAACTTAGTTCCAAAGTGGCTCTACCATTTGTATTCCCAACAGCAATGAATGAGAGCTACTCTCGCTCCACTTATTTGTCAGTATTTGGTGTAGTGTTTTGGATTTTGACCATTATATTAGGTGTGCAGTAGTATCTTATTGTTTTAATTTACAATCCCTAAATAATATGATATTGAGCACCTTTTTATATTCTTATTTGCCATCTGTAAACCTTCTTTGATAAGGTGTTGGTTCAGATATTTTGCCCATTTATGAATTGTGTTTTTTCTTATTGTTTTTTTTTAAAGTTCCTTATACACTTTGAATACCAGTACTTTATCAGATACATGTTTCTTAAATATCTTTTCTAGTCTCTGGCTCATCTTTTCATACCTTTTTTTTTTTTTTAAGATTTTATTTATTTGACAGAGAGAAAGAGAGCACAAGTGGGAGCAGCCGGAAGAGAGAGAAGAGAAGCAGTTTCCCTGCTGAGCAGGGAGCCCAATATAAGGCTAGATACCAGGACCCTGGGATCATGACCTGAGCCAAAGGCAGACACTTAACCCACACTGAGCCACACAGATACCCCTTGTCTTCTCATACTCTTAACACAGTGTATTTTTCAGAGCAAACATAGATTTTAATAAGGTCTGATTTACCAATTTTTTGTTTCATGGATTATGTTTTTGTTATTATACCTAAAAAATTTACTGAAAACCCAAGGTTTTGTAGATTTTCTCCCATGTTATCTTCTTGGAATTTTATAGTTTTGAATCTTACATGTAGGTTTGTGTTCCATTTTGAGTTTTTTCTTCTTGAGTTAATTTTTGTGAAAGTTAAAAGTTTTGTGTCTAGATTCAGTTTTGTACATGTATATGTCCAGTTGTCCCAGCACCCTTTGAAAGACTATCCTCCACTGACTTGTCTTTCTTCCCTTTTTTTTTTTTTTAGATTTTATTTATTTATTTGACACAGAGAGAGGCAACAAGAGAGGGAATACAAGTAGAGGGAGTGGGAGAGGGAGAAGCAGATTTCTTGCTGAGCAGAAAGCGCAGTGCAGGGCTTGATCCCAGCATCCTGGGGTCATCACCTGAGCTGAAGGCAGATACTGAAAAGACTGAGCCATCGAGATGCTTCATCTTTGCTCCTTTTTCAAAATTCAGTTAAATAATTTTTTGTGGGACTATTTCCAGGTTCTTTTTTTTCTCCAATTTTTTTTTAAAGGATTATTTATTTATTTATTTGACAGACAGAGATGGCAAGTAGGCAGAGAGGCAGGCAGAGAGAGAGAGAGGAGGAAGCAGGCTCCCTGCCAAGCAGAGAGCCTGATGCGGGGCCCGATCCCAGGACCCCGGGATCATGACCTGAGCTGAAGGCAGAGGCCTCAACCCACTGAGCCACCCAGGCGCCCCCTATTTCCAGGTTCTTTATTCTGTTCCATTTATCAATTTATCTATTCTTTCTTTTGTTTGTTTTTTTAAGCTCTGTGCCCAGTGTGGCACTTGAACCAGCTGCCCTGGAATCAAAAGTCAACCCCAAGACCAAGAGTTACATGTTCTACCACCTGAACCAGCCAAGTTCCCCTCAATTTATCATTTCTTTCATCAGTACCACACTGTTTTGAATACTGTAACTTTACAATAAATCTTTAAATCATGCAGTGTCAGTTCTTTAACTTTTTTCTCCTTCAGTATTGTGTTCACTATTCTGAGTCTATGGCTTTCCATATAAACTTGAAAATTATTTTGTTGGTATCCAGAAAATAACTGTCTAGAATTTTGAATGGGACTGCATTCAATCCATAGATCAAGTTAGGAGAAATGACATCTTGACAATATTGAGTTTTCATATCCTTGTACATAAACTAGTTTTCAATTTAGTTAGATCTTTAATTTTTTTAGCAGAGTTTAATGGTTTTTTCTCATATAGATCTTTCACATATTTTGTTATATTTATATCTAAATATTTTGTGGTTTTTTGATGGCAATGCAAAAGATCTTGTGTTTTTAATTTCAAGTTCCAAGCATCCATTGCTTGTATAAGAAGGCAACTGGCTTTTATATATTGGGGTTGTATTCTACAACCTTGCTACAGTTGGTTATTAGTTTCAAAAGGCTTTTGGTTGCTTTTTGGATCTGAGAAGAAAAACAGTTTTATTTCTTTCTTCCCAATCTATACATTTAATTTCCTTTATTGTCTTATTGTATTAGCTAGGACCTCCAGTATGATGATGAATTGGAGTAGTGAGAATGGATATACTTGCCTTGTTCCTGATCTTCATGGGAAAGCATGTAATGTCTCTCCATCAAGTATGATGTTAGCTGTAGGTTTTTCTTTTCTTTTCTTTTCTTTTCTTTTTAATAGATGTTCTTTATCTAGTTGAGTAAATTTCTTTCTTTTTTTTTTTTAGGATTTTATTTATTTATTTGACAGACAGAGATCACAAGCAGGCAGAGAGGCAGGCAGAGGGAGAGAAAGGGAAGCAGGCTCCCCGCTGAGCAGACAGCCTGATGTGGAGCTCGATCCCAGGACCCCAGGATCACGACCTGAGCTGAAGGCAGAGGCTTTAACCCACTGAACCACCCAGGCGCCCCAAATTTCCTTCTATTTTTAGTTTCATGAGTTTTTATTATGAATGGGTGCAGGATTCTCTCAAATTCCTTTCTTTTATCTATTGATATGATCATGTGATTTTTCTTCTTTCACTTGTTGATGTGATGAATTACATTAGTTGATTTTTGAATGTTAATCCTACCCTTACATATCTGAAATAAATCCCACTTAGTCATCATATATAATTCTTTTTACACATCGCTGGATTCAATTTGCTAAAATTTTGATGAAGATTTTGCATCTATATTGCTTAAAGATACTGACCCAAAGCTTTCTTTTCTTACAACTTGTATGTCTGGTTTTGTTATTTAGGTAATGCCGGGCTCACAGAATGAGTTAGTCAGTATTACCTTTGTTTCTATCTTTTGGAAGAGAGGTTAGAATTGGTATAATTTTTTCCTTGAATGATGCTGTTATTTTTTTAAATTCCTATTATCTTTTGTAATGTGGCTTACTAGAAGTTGCCTCTGTTGTGGCATAACTTAGTGGTCAGCTAATGATTTGGCCAGAGGTTATGTTCAAGTATCTTGACTTGATAAGAAATGTATGTTTTGCCCATTAATCTATTTATGGGTTGCAGAACACTTTTAATGTGTGACCTAACTCTCTAGTTTCCTTTATCTTTTCACCTTTCACTGGTGCTTCTGGAATTGTCTTGCATGTGTGTAGAGCTAACCAAAGAATTGTGCAATGCCCCTGTATACCTATCTTATTTCTAGGGAAGCCCATCAAATTTCTGGCTGGTCCACCTTTCACCCTAATTGGATGTACAACTTCTGGGTAGCAAAATGAAGGATTCTCCCCATTATTTCCGATCTTATTTGATAATCTTAGCAGGCAAAGACACAAGTTTTCACTCCTCATCTGTAACTGAGGACTACTCTGACATCAAATGTGGTAGTTTCTATAACTGATCAACAGGTAACGGTAAAAGTACCATTCTTGTACACCAAGTTGGGGAATGGTAATAGAAACCTCTCCACATAACAAGGCTATAGCCTTCCAGTATTAATATCTAAAATTGCATTAGTTTTTCAGGAATAAGTGCTTTTCATATTTTATCTGCTTTTGATTGATTTCCAGTGCCCTGAAGTTGATTTTTGTCTAAATTTTACTCTTAAAAAAAAAATTCCCCTTTATTGAGATATAATTGACACATAAAGTTATAATATATTTAAAGTATACATGGATTTCCCCATTTAGTTAATTAACGCTTCCATCACCTCACATATTTATTTATTCTGGTGAGAATATCTGTAATTTTTCCACTTTTGTATTTATTCTTTTGTGGAGAGGAAGCATCAATCATAACTAAAAGTCCTCTATTAATTAGGCTATAATATTTTCATGTGTTACTTTTTTATTGTGGTAAAACAAACATAAATTTATCTTGTTAAACTATTTTAAATATACAATTCAGTGGCATTAAACATATTCACATTATTGTGTAACTATTATCACTTTCTATTTTCAGAACATTTTCTTATCACAAACTCTGTACCCATTAAAAATTGAGTCCTAATCTCTTCGTCCCTGCACCTGGCAACCTCTATTTACTTTCTGATGATATGAAATTGCCTATTCTAGATTCCTCTTATAGGTGGAATAATGAAATATTGGTTCTTTTGTGTTTGAGTTTATTTTACCTAGTATAATATTTTCAAGGGTCAACCATGCTGAACCACATATCATATGTCATTCATTTTTGTGACCAAATAATATTCCATCCTATGGACATACCACATTCATTTATCCATTCGTTATGTGATAGAATTGCTTGTTTACACCTTTTGTCTATTACTAATAATGTTGCTATGAATATTTGAAATCTCTTTTGTGGGCACGTGTTTTCATTTCTCATGAGCATATACTTTGTAGAATTGATCGATCTGTGTTTAATCTTTTGAGGAACTGCCAAACTTTTCTAAAATGGTTACACCATTTTTCATCCCCTCTAGCAGTGTAGAAGGGTTCCAGTTTCTCCATATCCTTCTCAATATTTATTATTATAAAAACAGCATTATTGAGGTATAACTGATATATATCTTATATCTAAGGTGTACCATTTGTTAAGTCTTGACATACGAATACACCTGTGAAATCGTCATCACAATCAATAGAGTGAATATATCCATCACCCCATTATGTTTTCATCCCCTTTGAAACCCTTTCTCTCTCCTTATGCCTGCAGCTCTGGCACCAGACAACTATTTGTTTACTGTCACTATAGATTTTGTTGTATTTTTTAGGGTTTTATATAAATGACATTATATGTATTCTCCCCTCACCTCTTGGCTTCCTACATTTAGCAAAATGATTTTGAGATTCATTCATATTATCATGTGTGTGTTGATATTTCATCCTTAAATATTGATGAGGAGTATTCCATTTTATAAATACATCACAATTGTGTCATCCACTAGCCTGAATTCCACAAACATTTCAGATGTTTCCAGTTTGGAACTATTACAAATAATACTGGTAGGAGCATTCCAGTACCAGAGTTTATGTGGATATATACTCTTTTTGCTTGGGTAAATTCTTTTTTTTTTTTTTTTTTGAAGATTTTATTTGTTTATTTGAGAGACAGAGATCACAAGAAGGCAGCAAGGCAGGCAAGGTGGGGAGCAGGCTCCCCACTGAGCAGAGAGCCCGATGCAGGCTCGATCCCAGGACCCCAGGATCATGACCTGGGCTGGAGGCAGAGGCTTAACCCACTGAGCCACCCAGGCGCCCGTTTACTTGGGTAAATTCTTAAAGTGAAATGGTTAAATAATGTGGCAGGTGTATGTTTAACTTTTTAAACAACTGTCAAACTATTTTCCAAAGTGGTCTTATAATTTTATATTCTCATCAGCAGTGAATGAATGTTTGAAGTCCTCTTCAACCATGTCAAAACTTGCTATGCTCAAATTTTATCCATTCTAATTATTGTGTAGAGGTATCTTGATGTATATGTGTGTGTGTGGGTGTGTGTGTGTGTATGTGTATGTGTGTATGTGTGTTACTGTGGTAATTCACAGAACGTGAAATTAACTATTTTGAGGGGAATAATTCAGTAGCATTTAGTACATTTAGAATATTGTGTAACCATCACACTATTTAATTGGAAAACATTTACATCACCCCAAAATAAAATCTCATACAAGGTGGTTTTTATATATTCCCTCCTCCGAACCAGTTGTGACTATCAATCTACTTTCTGTCTCTGGATTTAATCCATTGTGTATATTCCACATAATTAGAATCATAAATAAATGTATGGCCTTTTGTGTTTGGCTTCTTTCACCAGCATAATGTTATTGAGTCTCCTTGACACTGTAGCATGTGTAACTACTTCATTCCTTTTTATTAGCTGAATAGTATTCTATTATATGACTATATGCCAGTTGGTTTATCTATTTATCCACTGATGGACACTTAGGTTGTTTCTACATTTTGGCTATTATGAATACTGCTTCTATAAACATTTGTGTACAAGTATTTGAGTATCTAGCTTAAGTTCTTCAGAGTATGTACCTAAGAGTGGAATTACTATGTCATATGGTAATTCTATGTTTAACTTTTTTAGAAACTGCCAAACTGTTTTTCATAGTTGCTGAACTATTTTATATTTCTAACAGCAACATATGTATGAAAGGTTCCAAGTTCTCCACATTCTCACCAACACTTTTTTCTTAATTTTTTGTTTAGTGGCCAACCTAGTGGGAGTGAATAAGTATTTCACTGTGGTTTTGATTTGCATTTCCTTAATAACTATGAATGCTGAACATCTTTTTGTATGCTTATTAGCCATTGCTACGCTACAAGTCTATTCAGATCCCTTTCCATTTTTTTTTAAGATATTATTTATTTATTTGACAGACAGAGATCACAAGTAGGCAGAGAGGCAGGCAGAGAGAGAGGGAGGAAGCAGGCTCCCTGCTGAGCAGAGAGCCCGATGCTGGGGCTCGATCCCAGGGTCTTGGGATCATAACCTGAGCCGAAGGCAGAGGCTTTAACCCACTGAGCCACCCAGGCGCCCCCCCCTTTCCATTTTTCAATTTGAGTTTTTTGTCTTACTAATTGAGTTATAAGAGGTTTTTACATATTCAAGATGCAAGTCCCTTAATAGATACTTGATTTGAAAATGTTTTTCCTATTCTGTGGGCTGTCTTTTTACCTTCTTGATAGCGTCCTTTGAAGTACCAAAGTTTTTACTACGGATTCAGTCCAATTGACCTATTTTTATTTTGTTGCTAACATTTCAGAAACTGTAAACCCAAAACCTATAGAATGAATAACAGAAATAGTGAACACTAATGTCCTCTATGACTGTAGTTAAAAATAATATATCAATATGACTCATCAGTTTTAACAAATATACCATAGTAATCCAAAATATTAATAATAGGGGAAATTAGAGAAGGTTATGAGGGCATATATGGGAACTCTCTATACTTTCCCTTATTTTTCTTTAAAATTGCACCCCAGGGGCACCTGGGTGGCTCAGTCATTAAGCATCTGCCTTCTGCTCAGGTCATCTTCCCAGGGTCTTGGGATCTAGCCCCACATCAGAATCCCTCCTCTGAGGGAAGCCTGTTCTCCCTCTCCCACTCCCCGTGCTTGTGTTTCTTCTTTCACTGTGTCTCTCTCTGTCAAAAAAAATAAGTAAAATATTTTTTTAATAAATTAAAAAAAATAAAGCTGCTCCCCCCAAAAGTGTGTTAATTTTGTTTTAAATCTGAGCAGAGTCATCAGTGGTATGCACTGCTGCAGAGACTGATTCTGCAGTTTAAGTCCATGCAAGTTGCTTTAACAAAACTTTACAGTAAGTAAAACAGAATCCAGAATTGACATATGCTCTCTAAAATGTTTCCAAAAACTAATTTCTTCTTGCAAAGAAATAAAGAATGATAATACTAGAAAAGAAGTCAGTCCATAAAAACTGATTCTGGGTGGACACAAAAGTTAGATTTAACAAAGATCTTAAAGCAACTATTAGAAACAGCTTTTTAATAATTTAAAAGTTATGTTTAAAGAACTAATGGAGGGCGCCTGGGTGGCTCAATGGGTTAAGCCTCTGCCTTCAGCTCAGGTCATGATCTCGGGGTCCTGGGATCGAGGTGCACATCGGGCTCCCTGTTCAGCTGGGAGCCCGTTTCCTTGTCTTTCTCTGCCTGCCTTTCTGCCTACTTGTGATTTCTCCATCAAATAAAAAGAAAAAAAATTCTTAAAAAAAAAATAAGTAAAGTACTAATGGAAACAATAGTGAAAGAACTCAATAAAAAAGGAATCTAAATAGAGAAATGCAATGTATAGTAAAAGAACAAATAGAAATTCTAGCGCTTCAGTTTATCATAACTGAAATGAAAAATTCACTAGATGGGCTCAGCAGCAAATAGAATCAGTGACCTTGAAAATCATTTGAAATCACCCTATAGAGAGACAATGATTGAGGAAAAATGAACAGAATCTCAAAGAACTGTGGAACAGTGTGAAGTATCCCTACATACATGTAAATGGGCATCATAGAAAAAGAGGACAGGTGAGGGAGGAAGGAAAAATTAAAGAAATTATTAATGAGAGCCTCCCAATTTGACAAGAATATTTAATCTGTAGTTTGGAGAAGCTCAACAAATCCCAAGTGTGAAAAAGACAAGGGACCACAATTGAATATATTATAATGAAACTGTTGAAAGTCAAAGACAAAAAGAACTCTTGAAGGAAGTAAGAGAAAAACAACCCATGAACAAGGGAGGAACAATACTACCAATAGCTAATTTTTCTAATCAGAAGTTGTGGCAATGAGAAGAAAATGTAATAATGTATTCAGAGCCTTGGGGTTGAGTTTGGGAGAGGCACTGACAACTATAGAATTCTATATCCAATAAAATCATATTTCAGAAATGAAAGTAAAATAGACATTCCTAAGAAAACAAAAACTAAGATTTTGTTGCTAACAGGTACTATAAGCCTTAACAAAGTTCTTCAGGCTGAAAAGAAATAATAGTTAGCAGTAACTCAGATCCACATGAACGAATGAAGAACATTAGAAATGGTGTATATATGTGGGTAAACATAAACGACTGATATTTTTCTTTGTTTTCTTAATTTTTTCAAAAACACTAACAAAGTAGTTTAAAGCAATAATTATGGTATTTTGTTGTCGAGTGTATAACATACATAGACATTACTGGTACTAATAATAAGGGAATAAATGGAATGTATAGGAGGAATTTGCTATAATAGAATTAAGTCAGTATTTATCTGAAGTAGGTTATCATAAAGATTCATTTCGTAAACCTTAAAGCAATGATCAAAAAGGAACTTTAAACAAAAGTTAATAACCTAGGGGCGCCTGGGTGGCTCAGTGGGTTAAAGCCCCTGCCTTCGGCTCAGGTCATGATCCCAGGGTCCTGGGATTGAGCCCTGCCTCGGGCTCTCTGCTCCGTGGAGAGCCTGCTTCCTCCTCTCTCTCTGCCTGCCTCTTGTGATTTCTGTCTTGTGATCTCTGTCTGTCAAATAAATAAATAAAATCTTAAAAAAAAATTAATAACCTAATCAAAAGTGGAATTACAATTTTGCATTGAAATCATTTATTTAAATGTAAACCTCAAAGGAGTAATCAAAGACCAAGAAGGACAATTAGAAAACAAATAAAATGATGAAAAAAATACAGCTGTGTCAATGATTACAATAATTGTGCATGGACTTCAGTTGAAAAGCAATATTTACATTTTTTTAATTCCTGTAGAACACTACTTCCAAATCCACTCTTCTTTTTAGTCTACTTTGCTTCTTACCCTAGGAAGCTGATTTTTATGGATTATATGAGTAAAAAAAAAAAAAAAGTCCTCTGGCACTTGATCAATTTCTACCAATGAAGAGAACTCTTCATAAATATCAGAGGAGTGGAGTATGTAGTATGTATTTATCCCTGTGGGTCCCTCTCTGTTAGGGCTCCTTAGACTGCCTATGTGTCTATGCTGAACATGACGTTTTCTACACTACTCCCTTCTGATACTACAGTAATCACTGCCTACGAAAACCTATGACTATAGGGACAATGAAAGCTCTACTGCTATTAGCCCTGGGTTATTGTCTTGTTCCTTGTGTTTTCTCTTCACCCTCACTTAAAAAAAAAAAAAATTTGATTTATTTATTTGAGAGAGAGAAGGTGAGCAAGAGAGGGAAAGAGAGAAGGAGCAGGGGGGAGCAACAGAGGGAGAGGAAGAAGCAGACTCCGCGCTGAGTAGGGAGCCCAGTGTAGAGTTCTGTCCCTGAGCTGAAGGCAGACACTTAACCAACTGAGCCAACAGGGCACCCCTTCACCCTCACTTTTATGAATAGTATCTTTGTACATCAAGCTTCTTTGAATTATCCCAAATTGTGCTATCCGTGTGCTAAGAGAAGAATGTTGGTTGATACATATAGCTATGATTTTTAGGTGGACTATTCATTCTCTTTCCTCCATATTAGCCATTTTCTCTTTCAAGGATTTTTCCATATTTACACTTTTTCTCATTCTAAAAAATATTCAAAACTATGTCTTCCACATCTTTATTCAGATTTAGTCTACCAGTAATGCATATTTTAATTATTTTAATTTGTTGTTTTGCATTAGGTAATTCCTCATATGGACTAATTGCTTTTGGGTTTTTTTTTTTTTTTTTAAGATTTTATTTATTTATTTGACAGAGATCACAAGTAGGCAGAGAGAGACAGAGAAGCAGGCTCCCTGCTGAGCAGAGAGCCTGATGCGGGCTCAATCCCAGGACCCTGGGATCATGACCCGAGCTGAAGGCAGAGGCTTTAACCTACTGAGCCACCCAGACGCCCTGGGCTAATTGCTTTTGAATCCTTGTAGTCATTTTTTACCCCCTCCTCTGCCCGTCCCATGTTGTCTCTTTATTTTCTCTGTCTCTCCTGCTGCATCTTCTTTGAGGTAACCAAGCAAATGAAAATTAAATGTTTATATTTTGTTCAGAGGAAACTATTTTTAGAATGTATACTATTTTACATGTGTTTTACTATTGCTGTACTGTTTGTTCCTTTTTTTTTTCCCATTTTATTTATTTTTTCAGCGTAACAGTATTCATTCTTTTTGCACAACACCCAGTGCTCCATGCAAAACGTGCCCTCCCCATTACCCACCACCTGTTCCCCCAGGAACAGGATCTTTTTTAAAGATGATATTTTCATTCATTCATTATTATAAAAAACCTTTTCTTTTTTAAAGATGATATTTTTAAGTGATCTCTACACCCAACATAGGGCTCAAACTCACAGACCCGAAATTAACAGTCCTGTGCTGCACGGACTTAACCAGCCAGGTGCCCCTCTATAATATTTATTCAAAACAATATTTTCTTTCCTTTTCCTTTTCTTTTTTTCTTTCTTTTCTTTTCTCTTTCCTTCTTTCTTTTTTCGTTCATTATTTCTCTTTTCTTTCTTTTTTTTCCCCCACATAGTCATGTAAGTTTCTCTGGCATTGTTTTCAATAGATAGCACGAAAGAAAGACCCCTGTAGACCCTCACTTTAAAACAACTTCTGGCAAGTATCCTTTTAAAGCATTGACTTTAAAGTCAAGCATCTACTTCAGTTTGCAGTATCTATTGATATTTATGTTATATGGATCAGTTGGCTTGTATTGCAGTTTTTTCCATAAATTTTTAAATTTTTTATATTATTTATATTTTTTTAAGTTTTTATTTGAATCCCAGTTAGTTACCATACAGTGTTACATTAGTTTCAGGTGTACAGTATAGTGATTGAAACACTTCATACATCACCCAGTGCCTATCACAAGTGTGCTCCTTAATTGTCATCACATATTTAAACCAGCCCCCCCCACCCCATCTCCCCTCTGTTAACCATCATTCTGTTTTCTATAGTTAAAGAGTCTGTTTTGGGCACCTGGGTGGCTCAGTCGGTTGGGCATCTACCTTCAGCTCAGGTCATGATCCCAGGGTCCTGGGATCAACTTCCGTATTGGGCTCTCTGCTCAGGGAGGAAGTCTGCTTCTCCCTCTACCATTCCCCCTCATCCAGGTCTCTCTCACTCTATCTTTCTCATAAATAAATAAAAATCTTTTTTTTTTAAAGATTTTATTTATTTATTTGACAGACAGAGACCACAAGCAGGCAGAGAGGCAGGCAGAGAGAGAGAGGAGGAAGCAGGCTCCCTGCTTGAGCAGAGAGCCGATGCGGGGCTTGATCCCAGGACCCTGGGATCATGACCTGAGCCAAAGGCAGAGGCTTTAACCCACTGAGCCACCCAGGCACCCCTAAATAAAAATCTTTTTTTTTCTCCATTTTATTTATTTTTTTCAGCATAACAGTATTCATTGTTTTTTCACAACACCCAGTGCTACATGCAAAACGTGCCCTCCCTATTACCCACCACCTATTCCCCCAACCTCCCACCCCTGACCCTTCAAAACCCTCCTAGGAACAACGGCAAAGGCAAGGGAAGCAAGGGCAAAAATGAACTATTGGGATTTCATCAAGATCAAAAGGTTTTGCACAGCAAAGGAAACAGTTAACAAAACCAAAAGACAACTGACAGAATGGGAGAAGATATTTGCAAACGACATATCAGATAAAGGGCTAGTATCCAAAATCTATAAGGAACTTAGCAAACTCAACACCCAAAGAACAAACAATCCAATCAAGAAATGGGCAGAGGACATGAACAGACATTTCTGCAAAGAAGACATCCAGATGGCCAACAGACACATGAAAAAGTGCTCCACGTCACTCGGCATCAGGGAAATACAAATCAAAACCACAATAAAAATCTTTTTTAAAGAAATCTGTTTCTTTGCTGCATTCTCCTGCAATTTCTTTTTTTTCCCTTTGCTCATTTGTTTCTTAAATTCCCCCATATGACTGAAATCATATTTGTGTTTCTCTAACTAACTTACATTGTTTAGCATTGTACTCTCTAGCTCTATCCATGTCATCGCAAATGGAATGGCAAGATTTCATTCTTTTTCATGGCTGAATAATATTCGTGTGTGTGTGTGTGTGCATGTACCACATCTTAATCCATTAGTTAATCGATGCACACTTGGTCTGCTTCCATAATTTGGCTATTGTAAATATGCTGCTATAAATATAGAGGTGCATGTATCTCTTTGAATTAGTGTTTTTTGGGGACATCAGTAGAGTATGGGGTCAGTCAGTAGAGTATGTGTAGTAGAGTATGTGACTCTTGATCTCAGGGTCATGAGTTCAAGCCCCATATTGGACATAGAATTTACTTCAAAAAAACAATGAGGGGCACCTGGGTGGTTTAGTGGGTTAAGCCTCTGCCTTTGGCTCAGGTCATGATCCCAGGGTCCTGAGAATGAGCTCTGCATCAGGCTCTCCGCTTGGCAGGGAGTCTGCTTCCCCCTCTCTCTCTGCCTACCTATCTGCCTACTCGTAATCTCTCTCTGCCAAATAAACAAATAAAATCTTTTTTTTTTAAGTACTAAAATAAAAAATTAATTAGGGCATCTGGCTGGCTCAGTTGGTTGAGTGTCTGCCTTCAGCTCAGGTCATGATTCCAGCTCAGGCCCTGGGATGGAGCCCTGCATCCATCTCCCTGTTCTGCCCCTCTGCCTGCTTGTGCTCCGTCTCTCTCTCTCAAATAAATAAATAAAATCTTTTTAAAAAATTATAAATTAGTGTTTTTGTATTCTTTAGGTAAATACCCAGTAGTGTGATTGGTGAATCATAGGACAGTTCTATTTTTAACTTTTAAAGGACTTTCTGTACTGTTTTCTAGTGGCTGCACCAGTTGACTTTCCCAGAAACAGTGCACAGGGCTTCCTTTTTCTCCACATTCTCACCAACATCTGTTTCTTGTGTGTGTGTGTGTTTTTTTAAGGATTTTATTTATTTATTTGACAGAGATCACAAGTAGGCAGAGAGGCAGGCAGAGAGGCAGGCAGCGAGAGAGAGGTGGAAGCAGGCTCCCCACCTAGCAGGGAGCCTGATGTAGGGCTCGATCCCAGGACCCTGAGATCATGACCCAAGCCGAAGGCAGAGGCTTAACCCATGAGCCACTCAGTTGCCCTTCTTGTGTTTTTGATTTTACCCATTCTGATCAGTGTGAGGTGATATCTCATTATAATTTTGATTTGTATTTCCCTAATGATAAATGATGATGAGAATCTTTTCATGTGTCTGTTAGCCATCTGTATGTCTTTTTTGCAGAAATATCTCTTCATGCCTTTTGCCCATTTTTAGTTGATTTGTTTTTTGTGTGTTGAGCTGTATCAGTTCTTTGTGTATTTTGGATACTAACCTTTTATCAGATATGTTATTTGCAAATATCTTTTCCCATTCTGTAGGTTGCCTTTTGGTTTCATTGATTATTTCCTTCACTGAGCAGAAGGTTTTTATTTTGATGTAGTCCCAAAGTTTATTTTTGCTTTCGTATCCCTTGCCTCATAGCAACAAAAATGTTGCTATGGCCAATGTCAGCGAAGTTACTGCCTGTGTTCTCTTCTAGGATTTTTATCGTTCCAGGTCTCACATTTAGGTCTTTAACCCATTTTTGTTTTGTTTTTAAGATTTATTTATCTATTTTAGAGGTGGGCGGGGGAGAAGGGGCAGAGGGAAAAGGAGAGAAAGAAATCTCAAGAAGACTCCCCACTGAGTGTGGAGCCCAACATGGCCCAGACCCAGGACCCATGAGATTATGACCTGAGCCAAAACCAAGAGTCAGATGCTCAACTGACTGAACCACCCAGTTGCCCCATCTTTAATCCATTTTGAATGTATTTTTGTGTACAGTGTTAGAAAGTGGTCCAGTTTCATTTTTTTTTAACGTAGCTGTCCAGTTTTCATAACACCATTTTTTTCGATAATGGAGTACTATTTTCTTTAATGAGCTTAAATGTTTCTTTCTTGCTCATACAAAGTCCATTATGGTGCTGGTTGCCCTGCTTAATCTTCTAGTCAACTATGATACCATTTGTTGAAGAGACTTTTTCCCATTAGATATTCTTCCCTGCTTTGTTGAAGATTAATTGACCATGTAATTGTTGTTTTTATTTCTGGGTTTTCTACTCCATTCTATTGATCTTTGTGTATTTCTGTGCTAGTACCATATTGTTTTGATTACTACAGCTTTGTAATATAACTTGAAGTCTAGAATTGTGATGCCTTCAGCTTTGCTTTGCCTTTTTTTTTTTTTTTTTTTTTTTAAGTTGCTTTAGCTATTTAGGGTGTCCTGTGGTTTGTTTTTGTTTGTCTTGAGTTTTCTGTCTCAACCTCCTTTTACAATGCTTTAAATACATGTGCTGTATTCAAGTGTATCTTTCTTCCCTTTTTCTGCTCCCAGTATGCATTATTTCATACGTTCCCACCCTGTGCCCTGCTTGTTTATATTTTATTCTGGCAGTTATAGTCTCTGAAGATATTACAGAGAAAAGAAACTAAGGTGAAACCTTAGGCATCCTTCTAATTCTGGTTACCTTTGTGCACCTGGGAAATAATATACATTACAACAGAATGGGAGTTGAGTTCTTCTCGCATCTGTGTTAGTCTGTGCTATTCTTGTTCAAGGAATGTATTTCTGATTCCATTCCATTGTTATAACAGTGAAAGATCAGCAGAGATTTTGGATTTTATTGTTTAAATTTCCTGTACTCTTTTTTTAGGTTAACTCCCAAATCTAGTGAATGTTAATGCTTTTTTGTACTCCACTGACTCCCAAAGAATTTCATATGTGGAGGAACTTGTTAGAGATTATCTTTGGAACAGAAATTAAAGTAGGATTCCCCCATGAAAAACCAAATGTAACAAAATATATACAGGTCTTCTGATTACTAGTCCACTGCCCTTGCTTTTATTTCATGCTACATCATTTATTATTTGAGCTTATTTGTCAATGAATCCCCATCAGAAGGAGTACTAGTATAGTGGTCAGTATATCTAGATTTTAATAACAGATGTATCACTAATTAGCTAAATGATTTGAGAAGTCACTGAACTTGGGTGCCTGGGTGGCTCAGTTGGTTGAGCAACTGCCTTCAGCTCAGGTCATGATCCTGGAGTCCCAGAATGGAGTCCCACATTAGGCTACCTGCTCAGCAAGGAGTCTGATTCTCCCTCGACCTTCTCCCCTCTCATGCTCTCTCTCTCTCTCTCTCTCTCTCTCACACACACACACACATGTAAATAAATAAAATCTTAAAAAAAAAAGATCACTGAATTTTATTTGTAATTAAGACATACATCATATAAGGGGGCTGATCCAGGTTTTCTTTACATTTTATTTTTAAAGATTGTATTTATTTATTTGACAGACAGACATCACAAGTAGGCAGAGAGCCAGGCAGAGGGAGAGGGAGAAGCAGGCTCCTTGCTGAGCAGAGAGCCCGTCACAGGGCTCAATCCCAGGACCCTGGGATCATGACCCAAGATGAAGGCAGAGGCTTTAACCCACTGAGCCACCCAGGTGCCCCTTCTTTACATTTTAAATTTCAATTCCAAATGGTTTTGATTCATAAGACAATAAGCAAAGACTAGTTTATGTTTTGGTAGGAGGAACTAGGTGATATAAAACCTGTAAGCTATGATTATTTCCAACTGTTTTATATGTTCTTTAAAGGAATTAAAGAGGGGCGCCTGGGTGGCTTAGTGGGTTAAGCCTCTGCCTTTCGCTCAGGTCATGATCCCAGCGTCCTGGGATCAAGCCCCGCATCGGGCTCTCTGTTTGGCGGGGAGCCTGCTTCCTCCTCTCTCTCTCTCTCTCTCTCTCTATGCCTGCCTCTCTCCTTACTTGTGATCTCTATCTGTCAAATAAATAAATAATATCTTAAAAAAAAGGAATTAAAGAAGATCTGTCTCAGCTGTGCACAGCTGAGGTTATGGACACATTAGAAAAAATTTTAAAAATACTCTAATAGAAATCTTACAGAAATGACATTTTTTAAAGTATCAAATGCTTATCAGGTATTTGTTGAAATTCTTATTGAATTTTTCATAAGGGGATACTGTAGGAGGTTATTTTAAAAAGACATCTTGCATATTGAACATCATTAGCCATGGGGAAATGTAAATCGAAACTACAATAAGATACTGCTTGCACCCTTTATACCTATAGGGATGGCTATGATAAAAGAGGCAGAGACCAGGAAGTGATGGTGAGGATATGGAGAAATTGTAACCTTCATACATGGGTCCTGGAAAAGTAAAATCGTACAGCCACTTTGGACAATAGTTTGGTAGTTCCTTAAAAAGTTAAACATAGACAAAACAAACTGGGGGTTGCTGGGGGGAGGTGGGATTGGGAGAGGGGGAGCGGGCTATGGACATTGGGGAGGGGAGGTGAACCATGAGAGACTATGGACTCTGAAAAACAACCTGAGGGTTCTGAAGGGGCGGGGGGTGGGAGGTTGGGGGAACAGGTGGTGGGTGATGGGGAGGGCACGTTTTGCATGGAGCACTGGGTGTTGTGCAAAAAGAATGAATACTGTTACGCTGAAAAAATTAATAAAAAGGGAAAAAAAAATTTTTAAAACCCCAGCAGATTCAGAATAAACCAAGAGAGGGCAGTGATTGTAGGGATGAAGAAATGGGCCTTGAGATATTTCACTTTTTTCATTCTATGTGATACAAACTTGCAGTTTTTATTTGAGTTTAAAATTTGAGTTCCAGTTATAGGATAAATAAGTCACGGGATAAAATGTACAGAATGGTGACTGTAGTTAATAATACTGTGTTGTACATTTGTAAGCTGCTAGGACAGTAGATCTTAAAAGTTCTCATCACAAGAAAAAAATTGTTAACTATGTGACGTGAAAAAAAAAAAAAAAAGTTAAACATAGTTACCATATGACTTGGAAATTTTACTCCTAGATATAAACGCCCAAGAGAACTTAAAAGATTACTGACAAAAACCTTGTGCAAATGTTCATAGCAGTATTTTTCAAAATAGCCAAAAGGTGGAAATACTCCAAATGTCCATTAACAGACAAATGGAAAAATAAAATGTGGTATATCCATACTATGAATTATTACTCAGAAATAAAATGGAATGAAGTACTGATACATGATGCAATATGGGTGAATCTTAAAAACATCACGCTATGTGAAAGAAGCCAGTCACAAAAGACCACATTATTTTATGTATCTTTTTCTATGTAATGTCCAGAATACACAAATCCATAGAGAGAGAAAGTCAGTTAGTGGTTTCCAGGCACTGGGGGAAGTGGGGATTGGTAATGACTGTTAATGGTTATGGGGTATCTTTTTAGGGTAATGAAAATCTGGAATTAGTAGTAGTGATTCCACAAATTTGGGAATATACTAAGAAACACTAAATTGCAGACTTTAAAAGGGTAAATTTTAGGATTCCTAGGTGGCTCAGTCGATTTAACATCTGACTCTTAATTTCAGCTCTGGTCATGATCTCAAGGTTTTGAGATCTAGCCCCCTGTAGGCCCCGTGTTGGGCTTGGATCCTGCTTGGGATTCCCTCTTTCCCTTTGCCTCTGCCCCTCCTCCCTACCACATGCTTGTGGCTCTCTTTTTCAAAAAAATAAATAAAAATGTAAATTTTTTGGTTAAGTGAATTATATTTCAGTATAAAAAAAATCTTAAAAATGACATCTTGGAAGCGTACTCTGTCATAGCTGATCCCAGAAGTCTAATTGTAGAAATAGCAGTAAATGAAAACGTACACTACTGCCAAAAATTAAAATTGTCTGTAGAGTAATTATGAGAATGTACAAGGTGTGTTCACGTAATCTAAAGAGAGCTCTAGAATGGGAGAAACAACTTAGATGCATTCTTTCGTAAAATAAAAACAGTTGGGGGCACCTGTGTGGCTCAGTGTGTTAGGCCTCTGCCTTTGGCTCAGGTCATGATCCCAGGGTCCTGGGATCGAGCCCCACATCGGGCTCTCCGCTCAGTGGGAAGCCTGCTTTCCCCCTCTCTCTCTGCCTGCCTCTCTGCCTATTTGAGATCTCTCTCTGTCAAATAAATAAATAAAATCTTTAAAAAAAAAAGAAGAAAGCCTACTGAAATCATTTTAAAAAAAATAAAAACAGTTGTAGTCATTGGGAAAAATATGTAGAACTTTTTCTCTCTATTATTAGTTTCCCTAATTGCAGTGAGGTTTCTGTTAATCAGAAAGTTATACAACCATTCCATTACTGTTTTCTGAGATGGCGTTATAAAGCACCAGCCCTTTCCCATTTTTTTCCTATATTCACAAGTAGGCGACTGCTAGAATAAATGGATTAAATTCTTGTATATATGGTTCTCCACAGATATAAAGAAAGGTAATACTACCTTGATAGCATTATGAGCTAAGGATTAAATTTCTATGGTTTTTAGCAGGAATGTTTTTAACAATTGAAAATAAATCTTGTTTCTGAACAAGATGGAGTAACAGAAGATGATTTACCCTCCTACCTGAAATAAGTGGAAAAAGAATGAATTTATGAAACAAATGGTTTTCAAGACATGGGACATGAAGTTAACAAAAGACATTGTTCCCTGAGAGACAAGAATCAGACAAGGTGAGCCCTACTGTCTCTCACTGCATTGAAGGACTATCTGGCCCTGTCACAAGGCAGGTAAATTGATATAGAGTTCAGAGTGTTGAAGAGACGTTGCTGAGAATCTGACAGCAGAGAGCTCTGGAATTCACAGGGTGACATACTGTAATGGAGAGAATCACAACAAGAGATTTGCAGAGGATCCCCCTTAAGTTTTCAACAGAGTATTGATGAATATATTCATATGAAGAAACTACCTGAGGCTGGGGAAAGAACCACTGAAAAGGGACAGAAGAGGGAAATTATATGGAGTTCTCACAGGGATAGGAACAGTGTTTGTTCCTATATTCCATCCTAGAACACCTCACATTTCATAAAGCATTGGGTACAGTGTTTTAAAAAATCTTGTCTTAGGAGTGCACAATACTTAGCTTAAACTTGGATGCTACTTGGTTCCTGCCTAACAAATCTTAAAAGCAAGGCCTGAAAAGATTAAATAGTTTCCAAGTAACTTAACTGCATCCCAGGAAAAAAGCTCAAGAATACTTACGGGTTTGGGGCGCCTGGGTGGCTCAGTGGGTTAAAGCCTCTGCCTTTAGCTCAGGTCATGATCTCAGGGTCCTGGGATCGAGCCCCACATCGGGCTCTCTGCTCCGCAGGGAGCCTGCTTCCTCCTCTCTCTCTGCCTAGTTGTGATTTCTCTCAGTCAAAAAAAAAAAAAAAAAAAGAATATTTATGGGATTATGAAAATGTCCAGCACCTAACAAAGTAAAATTCACAGTTTCTGACGCACAATAGAATATTATGAGGTAGGGGGCACCTGGGTGGCTCAGTTGGTAGAGTGTGCAACTCTTGATCCTAGGGTAGTAAGTTTGAGCCCCACATTGGAGGTAGAGATTACCTAACAAACAAACAAATAAAATAAATAAAATTTGCTTTAAAGAAAATTACTAGGCATGCAAAGACACAAGAAAATATGATGAGTAATAAGGAAATACACCAATTAATTGCAACTAATGGAAAATTAACACAGATGGTAGAAATAAAAAGATCAAAATTTATTAAATTGTATTCCATTTTAAAACAAAGCTAGAGAAAACATTGAATGTGAAAATGAGTATTTTTCGATAGAATAATGAAGATTCAGGAAAGGTCCAAAATGGGGGGCACCTGGGTGGCTCTGTTGGTTAAGCATCTGCCATCAGCTCAGGTCATGATCCCAGGACCCTGGAGTCAAGACACACATAGGGTCTCCTGGTCAGTGGGAAGCCTGCTTCTCCCTCTCCTGGCTGCTCACGCTCTCTGTCTTCCTATCTCTCGCTCTCAAATAAATAAAATGTTAAAAAAAAAAAAAAAAAAAAAACTTTTAGTGCTGATAAATATTATCTGGGATGAAAAAATACACTGGATGGAATTAACAGCAGATTTTATGTTGTAGAAGAAAAGATTAATGAATATGAAATGGCAACATTAGAAACTATTCAAAATGAATCACAAAGCAAAATAATTTTTTAAAAAATGAACAGAACATCAGTGACCTATAAGACAACTTCAGGTAGCCTAAAATAATTGTAATTGGACCTCTCCACACAGAAAAATTACAGAAAAAAAATTTGAAGAAATAATGGCTAAAAATTTTCTGAATTTGATGAACGCTATAAACTCAAAGATTCAAGAAGGTCAATGAATGAAGTCTAAAACCAAGAAACATGAAGAAAACCACATCAGACTAGGTCATCATGAAATTGTTCAAAACCAGTGAAAGTGAGAAAATCTTAAAAGCAATTTGAGGAAAAGAGACACATGACCTAAAGGGCATCAAACAGAAGAATTTTAGGAGATTATCAGAAACAGTGTAAGCAAAAAAACTACACACAAATATCTTAAAAATACTTAAAGAAGGGATGCTTGAGTAGCTCAGTCAGTTAAGTGTCTGACTCTTGGATTTGTCTCAGGTCCTGATCTCATAGCTCATGGGATTGAGTCCTGCATTGGACTCCACACTTGGAAGGAGTCTGCTTGGATATTATCCCCCTCTGTACTTTCAGGATGCTCCACTCTCTCTCTCTCTCTCTCTCTCTCAAATAAATAAGTAAATAAGAAAAAAAAATATAAAGAAAAATAGTGTTCTATAGTTTTTTATTATAGAATAGTATAGAATTCTATGCCCAGCAAAAATCTTTCAAACTTGGAAATGAAGTCTTAGACTTGGAGAAGCTGAAAGATAAGTGATTTTTGATAAAGGTGCAAGATCAATTTAATGGAGAAAGGCTAGTCTTTTCAATAGATAGAACTGGGAAAATTGGATATCCATGTGCCAAAAATGGATTTTCATTCATACTTTGCATGATACCTAAAAACTAATTCAAAATGGATCATAGGCCTATATGTAAAATCTCAATTATAAAGATTCTAGAAGAAAAAAAAGATTCTAGAAGAAAACATAAGAGAAAGAGAAAATCATCATGATTTTCCATGAGGTTCTTCAAAAGCTGTATCTATAAAAATAAAAAGTGATCAGTTGTTTTTTTATCAAGAAGAAAAACTGTGCCCTTTGAAATATACGAGTAAGGGAATGAGAAGACAGACCACAGTCTGGGGTGATAAATTTACAAATTTGATAAAAGACCTGTATGCAGAATATATAAAGAACTCTCAATACTCAGGAATTAGAAAATTTACAACCCAGTTTAAAAAAAGGCAAATGATTTGAACAGACACTTCATCAAAGAAGATATAGGGATGGTAAGTAAGCATATGAAAAGTTACTCAACATTATTAGTTATAGGGAAATTCAAATTAACACACAAATCAGATAATACCAGACACCTAATAGAATGACCAAAATTATAAAGATATACCACCCCCACACTTTGGTTAGAATGTAAAAGATCTGGAGCATTCACTCACTTCTGGCAGGAAAGTAGACTGACACAGTCACTTTGGAAAACAGTTTAGTGATTTCTTAAAAAAATTAAATATATACCTATCATTGACCCAGTCATTCCACTCCTTGGTATATATTCAAAAGAAGTGTTTTTTTTAAAAGGTGGTAACATACATTGCCATACAATTTTGTACATGAAACTTTATAGCAGCATTATTTGTAATAGCTAAAAAGTGGCTGTTGCAATCCAAATATTAATCAACTGATGAATAGTAAATAAAATCTGGTATCCATGCAATGGAATACAACTTAGCAATAAAAGGGATTGAATAGGTGGTACATGAGTGGAAGAAGCCAGACCAAAAAGAATACATACCATATGATTTCATTTATCTAAAATTCTCAAAAACGCAAACTGAATTCATTGTGAATGAAAGCAAGTAAGTGGTTGCCTGGCATCACAGAGTGGAAGAGTGGGAGGGAGGTACTATAAAGGAGCATAAGGACCTGGTACATAGAGAGGCATATTTAATCCCAGCTGGTCTAACACTAGGGCATATGCTATTAAAATCAAAGGTAACTGATAACAAATCTAAATTAAATCATCAGCTATCTAAAAAAGTAAAGGAGCATGAGGTATCTTTTGAGAGTAATGGATATGTTCATAATCTTGAATGTGTTGAAAGGTATATACATAAAACAAAATGATCCATCTATAAATATTAAATATGTACAATTTATTGTATGCACATTACGTGAGGTCCTCACTTTACACATCTCTAATATGTACAAGTTTTAATATATTTAATTAAACTATACCCACCCCCTAAAAACATGGTTCATATTTAATCTACCACAGAATAGTCCTTCTAAATAATTGCATGGATTACAAACTTTGCTCCTAGCCCCTCAGTCTACACATCACTTTTTAAATAACAGATGCATGTCATGGTAGTGACAAGTCATAGTACTTTTTAAAAAAATTTGTTGATGATTTTCCACTTATTAGTTCATGTACAAACAGCAAAGCACATAGTTATGTTGCCTCATTGCCTCCCAGTGATCAATCCACATTACCTTTTGCCAAAACGGATAATCAAAAGAGGGAATTGGCTGACCAATATAGTTAATTTTATGTGTCAACTTCACAGGGCCATAGAGTACCCAGATACTTGGTTAAACATTATTCTGCGTTTATCTGTGAGGGTGTTTTGGATGAAATCAATATTTGAACCAGTAGACTGAAGCAGATTGCCTTTGTGATGTGTGTGGCCCTCATCCAATCAACTGAAAGCCTAATAAATAAAATCAAATGGCTGACCTTTGAATAAGAGGAAGCTCCTCCTCCCTGGCTGATGCACTATGACATAAGTCTTCTCATGCTTTTGGCTCTTCTTGAGTCTGGATCCTGCCAACTCTTGTACCGAAACTTACAACATAGATTCTCCTGGTACTTAGGACTTCAGAATCAGTATGGAACCATACCATTGGCTCGCCTGGATCTCCAGCTTATCTACTTTAAATCATGGGACTACTTAACCTCCATTATTGCATAAGTCAATTCTTAATAATAAATCTTTTTATAGTGTTAGTTGTATTTCTCTGGAGATCCCTGACTAATACAGATTTTGATATCAACAAGAGGAATGCTTCTGTATTAAGTACATAAATATTGAAGTGGCCTTGGAACAGGATAATACGTAGAGGCTAGAAGAGTAACGAAGTGTATGCTACAGTAAGAACATTAAAGGCAATTCTGTCTCTGACAGAAATGAGGAACAGCTTATTAGGAACTGGAGGAAAGGCAACCTTTTTATAAAGTGGATGAAAACGGCTAAATTTTGTTCTTGTGTTTTGTAAAAGATAGAGCTTCTGAGTGATGAAATTGAATATTTGGCAAAGAAGATTTCTAAGCAGAGCATTATGGGTGTGGCTTGAATATTATTTATAGTAAAATGCGAGAATTGCGATAAATTGAATTTGGACATTTGGTAAATTTTCAGCCTATCCATATTGCAAAACTGAAAAGCTTGTGCTCTTAAAGAGAATGCTAAAGGTGTGGCTAAACAACCATTTGATAAAGAGATCATGTGCAATTCATGGATATAATCTGCCATTTAACCAGAAGCCTGGACTAGAGATGGGGTTATGCCAGGTCTTTTTTGATTTGTTTTGCTTTTCCTTAAGAGAGAAGGGCTGGAAGGGGCAGAGGGAGAGAGAGAATCTTAAGCAGGCTCCACATCCTGCATGAATCCTGATGCAGGGCTTGATCTCACAACCCTGAGATCATGACCTGAGTGGAAATCAAGAGTAGGATGCTAACCAACTGAGCCACCCAGGTACCCCATGTGTGCTATTCTTAAAGAAAAATGAAGAAAGACCCCAAAAGAGATTCAGAACTCTTTAAAAAAAAAAATTATTTATTTGACAGAGAGAGAGAGAGAAAGATCACAAGTAGGCAGAGAGGCATGTGGGGGGGGAGCAGGCTCCCCACTGAGTGAAGAGCACAATGCAGGGCTCGATCCCAGGACCCTGAAATTCATGACCCGAGCCGAAGGCAGAGGCTTAACACACTGAGCCACCCAGGTGCCCCGAGATTCAGAACTCTTTAAGGCTTCCACTCTCACTACAGCCCTGGGTAGCAAGGCTCTTTTCCAGGAGCCCTTGAAGAGAATCACAAGGTTAGGGCTGCCCTACAGAGCTATAGCAGTGATTCTTCCATTCGAGTGGGCCTAAAATGTGGGATATTGAGCCAAAGATGCTTATTCTCAAACCTGAAGATCTAATAAAATTTGCCTTGCTAGATTTTGGACTTGATCGTGACCTGTCATCTTTCCTTTCTTTTCTGTTTATCTCTTTTGAAATGGGAATGTTTATTCTCTGCCTATCCCACCACTGTATTTTGGAACTTGTCTGGTTTCACAGGTTTACAGCTGAAGAAGAATTTTCTTTCATAATGAACTGTACCTTGCATCTCCCATATCTAATTTAGATAGTATTTGGATGAGACTTTGGACTTTAAAGTTGATGCTGGAATAAATTAAGAGTTGGGGGTGGTTGGGATAAAATGAATGTATTTTGCATGTGGAAAGGTTATGAATATTGGAGTGCTAGGGATAGAATGTTATCAATTGGGTGCCTGTGTCCTACCACATTTCTTATGTTGAAATCTTAACACCCAATGTGACTTTATTTAGAGATGGGTCCTCTAAGTAATTAGGATTGAATGAAGTCATAAGGGTAGGCCATGACCCAATTGGATTAGTGTCCTTTCAAGAAGAGATACCAAAGGTATGCCTGGGTGGCTCAGTTCGTTGGGAGTCTAACTCTTGGCTTTGGCTCAGGTCATAATCTCAGGGTTGTGGGATCAAGCCCTGAGTCAGCTCTGTCCTTGCGCAGCTGGGAGTCTGATGGGGATTCTCTGTCTCCCTCTGCCCCTCCCACATCAAATAAGTAAATCATAAAAAAAAAAAAAAAAAGGAGCAATACTACAGCTGTGGGGGTGGGGGTGGGCCTTAAGGGGAAAAAAGGGGGGGGGGAATGCCTAGCTGGCTCAGTCAGTGGAGCATGTGACTCTTATCTCAGGGTCATAAGTTTAAGCCCCATGTTTGGTGTAGAGGTTACTAAATAAACAAACTTTTAAAAAAGGAAGAAAAAAAGGATACCAGAAGGCTTATTTTTTCTCTTTTCATCATATGAATGCATAAGCAGATAGTAGCCACAAACAAGCCAAGAGAAGAGAATTCAGAATGAAGCCTACCTCATCAGCACTTTGACAAGGACTGGACTTTTTAGCCTACAAAACTGAGAGAAATAAATTTCTGTTGTTTAAATCATCCAGAATGTGATATTTTGTTATTGCTGAACATGCTAACATGGATGAAGATGAAAGTGCAGCAAAAAAAACAACTGATAATTCTGTTTGTGAAACCCAAATCTATCTTAAATGGAGTTGTAGATGAAATACCAGATCATGGAAATGTTGATACTATCATCATTCAAAAGATTCTAGATATTAAATCAGAGGAATTTAGTGAAAATGAAGTTAACAACATAAAGGAGGAAAGTAGTTGTGACAAAAAGGATTAAGATGTGCTAGGAAAAGTCTTCCAGTAAAATATTTCCAAAATAACTATTAGTGCTATTTCATAACATTGAAAGCACTGGGTTGGAATGTTGGGAGCTAATTCAGAATTAAAATGCAGTATGAAAGGAGGTTTAGTTCCAAGATGGTGAAGGACTCGGAGATCTTGGGTTTTTTGCCTGGTTGCAGGAATTCAGCTAGATAGCTATCAAATCATTCTGAACACCTGTGAACTCAACCAGAGCACTAAGAAAAGAAGTGGTGCAATACTACAAATAGAAAAGTGACCACTTTTTGGAAGAATTACAAGACAGGAAAACTCACCTCCAAAAAGAGAAGAGTTAGTACTGAATGCCAGAGACTTAATCAGTATGGATATTAAGTAAGATGTCAGAACTACAGTTCAGAATAATGAATGTAGATACTAGCTGGGCTTGAAAAAAAGCATAGAAGACACTAGTGAAACCCTTTTTAGAGAAATAAAGGACCTAAATCTAATCAAGTTGGAATCAAAAGTGTTATTAATGGGATTGAATAAAAAATGGAGACTCTGACTGCTAGGATAAATGAGGAAGAAGAGAGAATTAGTGATATAGAAGACAAAATGAGGGAAAATAAAAAAGCTGAGAAAAAAGTGACAAACAACTACTAGATCACTAGAGGAAAATTCGAGAAATAAGTGATATAATAAAAAGAAACTATTAGAATAATTGGGATGCCAGAAAAAGAGGGAAGAAAGAAAGAGGGGGGCAGAAGGTTATTGCCAAATTGTGGCTGAAAATTTCCCTAATCTGGAAAAGGAAACAGGCATTCAAGTCCAGAAGACAATGAGAACCCCCTTCAAAATCAATAAAAATGGTCAACACCTCAACATATATTAGTGAAGTTTGCAAAGTTCAGTGACAAAGAGAAAATCCTGAAAGCAGCTCAGGACAAGAGGTCCTTAACCTACAAGGGTAGGTAGGAACATTAGACTGGCAGCAGATCTACCCGCAGACACAGAGACCTGGTAGGTCATAAAGGACTAGCAAGGCTGTCATTCAAGATAGAAGGAGAAATAAAAAGCTTCCAGTACAAACAGAATGTAAAAGAATTTGTGATCACTAAACCAGCCCTGCCAAAAATATTAAAGGGGATCCTTTAAGCAAAATGAGAGCCCAAAAGTAACATAGACCAGAAAGGAACAGAGACAATATACAGAAAGAGTGACTTTACAAGTAATACAATGGCACTAAATTCATATCTTTCAGTAGTTACTCTGAATGTAAATGGGCTAAAAACCCCAATCAAAAGCACAGGGTATCAGATTGGATAAAAAACGAAGACCCATCAATATGCTGTCTACAAGATATTCATTATAGACCCGATGACACCTCCAGATTGAAAGTTAGGGGGTGGAAAACCATTTATCTTGCTAATGGACATCAAAGAAAGCTGGAATAGCAATCGTCATATCAAACAAATTGGATTTTAAGCCAAGAACTTTAATAAGAAATGAGGAAGGACACTGTATTATAATTAAAGGGTCTATCCAACAAGATCTAACAATTTTAAATATCTATGCCCCTAACATGGGAGCAGTCAATTATATACATTAATTAATTAATAACAAAAACAAACACCTTGATAATAATACAATAATAGTAGGGGTCTTTAACACCCCACTCAAAGTGATGGACAGATCAACATCACTAATCATCACTGAAATACAAATCAATAAACTACAATGAGATATGTCACACCCATCAGAATGGCTAAAATCCAAAACACAAGAAACAATAGATTTTGGCCAGTACACTTTTGGTGGGAATGCAAAGTGGCGTGGCCACTGTGGGAAAACTATATGAGAGTCGCAAAAACTTAAAAATAGAACTACCATATTATCCAGTAATTCCATTCCCAGATATTTACCCCCAAATATGAAAACACTCATCAACAAGGTATGTGCAAACCTATGTTTATTGTATCATCATTTACAATAGCCAAATATAGAAGCATCCCACATGTCCGTCAGTAGAGGAATGATAAAGAAGTGATATATATATATATATATATATATAGTGAATAATATATATATATATATCTCCATTATATCCATACCCATATATCCACATATATATATCCATTATATCCACATCTGATATATCCGTATATTTTTCATATATATATATATATATATCCATTATATATATAATGAAATATTTCTCAGTCATAAAATAGAATGAAATTTTGCCATTTGCAACAACATGGATGTATTTAGAGAATATAATGCAAAGGAAATAAGTCAGAGAGAGACAAATACCATATGGTTTCACTCATGTGGAATTTAAGAAACAAAAAGTATTAAAAAGAAGAGAAACCAAATAATAGACTCTTAACTATAGAGAACAATCTTATGGTTACCAGAGGGTGTGATGTGTGGGGGGATGGGTGAAATAGGTGAAGGGTATTAAGAGTACACTTATCTTGATGAGCACTGAGTAATGTATAAAATTTTTGAATCATTGTATTATTGACCAGAAATTAATATAACACTGTAGGTTTACTATACTGGAATTAAAATTTTTTTAAGTAAAATAAATTTAAAACATTAAAAGATAAAAACAGGGCGCCTGGGTGGCTCAGGGGGTTGGGGCCTCTGTCATCGGCTCAGGTCGTGATCCCAGGGTCCTGGGATCGAGTCCCGCATCGGCCTCTCTGCTCAGCAGGGAGCCTGCTTCCTCCTCTCTCTCTCTCTCTCTGCCTGCCTCTCTGCCTACTTGTGATCTCTGTCTGTCAAATAAATAAATAAAATCTTAAAAAAATAAAAGATAAAAACAAAAGCTTGAAAAATGTAAAAATTAGCACAAACAACCCCCAAATAAAAACATGTTAAAAGGAGTTCCTAGGTGACTAGGTCAGTGGATCATATGACTCTTGATCTTAGGGTTGTAAATTCAAGCCCCATATTGGGTGTAGAGGTTATTTAAAAATGAAATCTTACAAAATTATATGTTAAAAATTTTTAAATATATAAAAAAATTTATATGGAACCCTGGTATTTTGTTTTCTGAAATTTCATTATATTTTTATATATTTTTTTAATATGGTAAAGCCTTGAACTGTTGTTATTTATGAATGACTTTGATACATTTAACAAATCAATCATTCAGTAAATAGAATGTTAGCTTTTAGTAAATGATTTTTGGTAACTTGACCTGATCCCTAGATGATTCCAACCACTTGTTTAAGTCCTATTTGATAATGGGAATTAAATGATAAGCTATACACATTCATAAACTCATATATACATAAATAGGTGTGATATATATATCTAGATCCAGCTACAAATCTGAGAACCTGTCTTTGACTTAAGTGTGCACAACGAAAGTCTACAATAACCTATGCCAAGCACTAAATTGTTATAGATATTACCTCATTAAGGTGAAAGAAAATAGAAAATAGTCATTAAGTAACCTATGGAAAACATCATAGAAGAAGAAAAAATGAACATTATCCCCCAAAGCAAAGAAAGAATATAAAACTAAAAATTCGAAGAAAATTTTATGAACATTTTTAATTTCTGCTATAAGGTTAGATAGTAAGTATGATTTTGATAAAAGTTGAGCAGAAAACCCAAAGTACAATAGAAAAATGTTAAAATTGGATAAAAAGAGTTTTGAGTGATATCAGGAAAGATTTCAAGGAAATTAAAATTTTGCTGATGGAATTTAAATCTATATTAGTGGCAGTATGTAACCAAATTATCATGTAGACAATCATTGGTGGGATCTTGAGTTTACCCTGTAAGCAGAGAAAAAGAAGAACATGTGTACAAATAATCGTATTTTTAATCATATCTAACTTAAATAAGTTACAAAATAAGCAGATGGGGAAAAATAAAAAATATTTAATAAGATTTTTTTATTCTAACAATTCCAGTTAAATAATTTAGCCTAATCTAAAAAGAATCAACAAAAAAGAGAACCATTCACAAATCTACCTGACAGTATTTTTGAATTGTAAGAAGAATAAACATTCAGAAGAGTTTCTTATAAGGAAATAAAATGTAATATACATTAGTTATTAAGAAATCTTGAGGCATGGGCGCCTGGGTGGCTTAGTGGGTTAAAGCCTCTGCCTTCCACTTGGGTCATGATCCCAGGGTCCTGGAATTGAGCCCCACATCAGGCTCTCTGCTCCTCGGGGAGTCTGCTTTCTTCTCTCTCTCTCTGCCTGCCTCTCTGCCTGCTTGTGATCTCTGTCAAATAAATAAATAATATCTTAAAAAAAAAAAAAGAAATCTTGGGGCACCTGGCTGGTTCAGTCAGTAGAGCATGCGACTCTTAAACTTAGAGTCCTGAGTTTGAGCCCCATGTTGCGCGTAGAGGTTACTTAAAAATAAAATCTTTTAAAAAAGTCTTTACATGTTTCAGGCTCATTTGAGTGGGCTCAACTTTCTCTATAAGAATTGTGTAAATTCTATATGTAAATTCTATAAGAAATAGAAACATTTAGGGAAAAGATTGATTTAGGAATTTTGTGTTCATCTGCTTTGTCTTTCATTTCTGAAGGAGGTATAAAGAAATTTTCACATTTCCAAATTCATAGAAAATAAATACTTCCCAGACCCCTGTAGAAAACAAACAAAACTTTATAAAGACGTACTCCTTAACTGAAAGATGATTTTTAAAAATCTTTATAACCGCTTCAGTAAAACAGCTGTGATGTCTTTGTTGCAAACTCAATTGTTAATTTGTAGTCTTTATTTTACTGAACTTGCCAGTGGCAGTTGAAAGAATTCATGATTATGTCCTCCTTGAACATTTTCTTTTAACTTGACGTTTAGAACATTACTCTTGGTTTTTCATTCATTTTATGGGCCACTCCTTCTTAATTTCCTTCATTAGTTTTTCTTCTTATATCCAACTTCTAAGTATTGCAATACCATAGGCCTTTAGCTTTTTACAGTTAGTCTTTGGTGATCGCAGCCATTTCATATTTTAAATACTATCAACATACATTTATTTATTTATTTATTTATTTATTTATTTATTTATTTTTAGGTAGGGTCTATCCCCACATGGGCCTTGGACTCATGATCCTGAGATCAGTAGTCACATGGTTTACCAACTGAACCAGCCATGCTTTACTGACTCAGCACCCCTACTATCAACACTTTATGTACTATAAGGAAATAACTTCCAAATTTGTATCACCAGCCTTAGATATTTTCCCTAAATTCCAAACTTATATAGCCATCTTTGTACTTAACATCTTTACCTGAGTGTTTAGTTAGCATCTACAACTTAACAAGTATAAAACCATTCTATTGATTTATACCAGACCCCAAACCCAAAGTGGCACTTTTGCGGTCTGGTTTTTAAATAATGCTAACTTTAGTCTTTTAGTTCCTGAAACAAAAATCTATGGAGTCATTTTTCATTCCTCTCTTATAGCACATATCCAATCCACCAACAGATGCCTTTTATCTACCTTCAAAATATATTCAGGGGCGCCTGGGTGGCTCAGTGGTTTAAGCCGCTGCCTTCGGCTCAGGTCATGATCTCAGGGTCCTGGGATCGAGTCCCGCATCGGGCTCTCTGCTCGGCAGGGAGCCTGCTTCCCTCTCACTCTCTCTGCCTGCCTCTCTTCCTACTTGTATCTCTCTAGGTCAAATAAATAAATAAAATCTTTAAAAAATATATATATATTCAGAATCCAAGCATTTTCTCCTGTTTCAATCACTACTGTCAATTTTAAGCTTAGTATTATCCTTCCCTAGTTAGATTTTTTAGCAGTCTTCTATATGGTCTGCTAACTTCTATTCTTATTCTGCTACAGTCTGTTCTGACACTGAAGCAAGAGAGATCTTTTGCAAAGGTAAGTCAGACTGAGTCATTTCTTTGCTCAAAACCAGTCAATGGTTTTCTAGTTAGGGTAAAAATCCAAAATCTTTCGATAATGGCTTAAAAGCCCTACAAAATATGGCACCATTAACGGCACTCTGTGACCTTATCTTTTGTTGCTCTTCTTGACCTCATTAGCCTATTTAATGTTCTTGAACCACTTGAGTGTCTGCAAATCCTCTGCCTGGAAAGCTCTTCCCCTATATGTCTACCTGCCTTATTCACTCACTTCTTTTTAGGTTTTTGCTTAAACATCTTACTACTGAGGCCCTTTACAAACCACATATTTTATATATCAAGTTTTCTCAGAAGGCAGCTATGCCCACTTTTTTTTTTACACATTTTGTCTGTGGCTAGTTTTTTCACTACAATAGCAGAGTTGAGAGATTGCAACAGAGACATATGGCCCATGCAGCCAAAAAATTTACTGTTTGGCCTTGATAGAAGTTTGCTGACCCTAGTATATAGTGTGTGTTTGCTTGTGTGTTTATAGTCTATCTCTCCCTGCAAGAAAGTAGCTGTATGAGGGCCGGTTTACTGTTTTCACTGCTGTATCCCTACAAATGTATAGCATTTATACTAGGACCTGAGGTAGAAAAGATTTTCAGTAAATATCTCTAGAGCAATTAAATGACTGAATGAAAGAAAAAACATGGCATAGTTTAGTAATTAAAGGATATAGGAAAGGATTTCAGTAGAAACAAAAATTCCTCTAGATTTAACCTTTGTTATTATTTATGTATATTATGAATATAATATTAATGTAATATTAATGTAATTAATATACTTTCAATTAATATGCTGAATTATAGCAGAGAGCCCAATGCGGGGCTTGATCCCAGGACCCTGGGATCATGACCTGAGCTGAAGGCAGAGGCTTTAACCTGCTGAGCCACCCAGGCGCCCCTTAAGTATGTTTTCAATTAAGAGACTTTTGTGTAAAGACAGTAGAAAGAAGCTACAGAATTTCACTCTTCTGACACTTAATGATATGAGCTGCAACAGTTAAAGAAAAGTAAGAACCAGAAGGAAAACCTAAAACAAAATAGTGTTCACCAGCAGTAACCAGAAATGAGAAACAGGATAGAATCCTATATAATACATTTCAAAAGAAGGAAAGAAACAAGATTTGCTGAGGCATAGTGTGTTGCCCAACCTCACATCTACTCCCTAAAAGCTGTCTTAATCTGAAGATTAATGATGATCTTAAGATTCATCATAAATATGCCTATAATAGTAGAAGAATAGATGAATAGTGTCTCCATACATTTTTCTCTTTCTTACTATGCGAAAATACAAAGAGCTGCTGGGAAGAGATGACTGAAAGTTGAACAGTAAAGGATAGGGTTGGTTTCTTGGTAGACACAGAGGCTTCAAGATTCCTGAACTAAGGGAATGATCTGAATCCCGAGTGCTGTCTCCCTATGAAAAAAAAAAAAAGGTAAGTTTCCTCCCCTAAATAGTTAAGGTGAACCTCCAAGAAAATCTCAATTAACTTAATTCCTCCAACAAAAGCTGCACGTAAAATCTGCAACAAAAGCTCCAGCTGAGGGACACCTGGCTGGCTCAGGTAGTAGAGCACATGACTATTGATCTTGTGGTCATGAGTTTGAGTCCCATATTGGGTGTAGAGATTACTTAACAACAATAAAAAGCTCCATCTGAATTGTCTCCCTCTCCTCATAGTTTAGCCATGCTAAGTAGCTCACAATTCATAAATTTAATTTTTGCCATTTTTAAAGATCCAGCTTATCTTATCTTGTTTCCAGGGGATTTCAGTCATTTGTTTTGCTTCTTGTAGGATCTTTCTCCTTTTGGATTGCCTCTCTTCAGTGAAGAATGGGGGAGAGGGAGAAAGTTTATAAATATATAGGGGGAAAGAGTAAAAAAATAATTTGAATTCATTCGGGCTAGGGATATTTTAATGTCATTGGCTCTCTTTAAAAAAAATGACATGTTTTGGTAAACAATTCTGGTAAAATAGTAGAAGCTTTCCAGAATAAACACAAAATATTGCTTTCCAGTATTTTTGTCTCTAAAAGTGGAGAAGACACCAAAGCTAAGAAAGTATTAATTCAGTGCTGCTCTCCTCAGAGCAAAAGCAGTTAAAAACCATACAGTTGCCAAGTTTATTAAACCAGCAGCAAATAATAAATATTATGTCTGGCAATAAGTCAGAATCAACTATTGGCAAAATTCCTTTAATGTGATACATTTGGACACTATAATATCAATGATATACAGTATGAAAGCACAGTTACTCTAACATGTGCATGCTAATAGATACTAGGCTTTACAGTTGGATGAAACCTTTTATGTAAAGAGTATGAATCAACTTTTGACTTTATGTGAAGTTCATTTATGAGGGTGAAGTGCTTGACAACTTCTTTTTTCTTTTTTTTTTTAATTGCTGGAAAACCATGCTAAAGGGAAGAAATTTTAAAAATTTGGATCATAATTATTTTGTGAGCCAAAAATTTTTCTGGAAAAGATGTGTTGGAATCTGTATTGATGGAATAAAAACTATTGGAAAAGGAACAACATTACTAGTTAAAGAGTTGACATCTGAATATTATTTCTCATATTGCATTATTCCTAGGGCACAATTATCTGTAAATAACATGGACTGATCTGATTTAGTTCTTATTTTTGTTTTTTTTAAAGTAACTTTCATGTCCAATGTGGGGCTCGAACTCACTGAGATGCCCACTGTAAAAGCCTAAGAAATAGACTATTGCAGTAGCCACAAGCACACACCTGTGTACCCATATTATGGTCTCTAAACACTATTTGTCCCAGGCTAACTCCAGGTTACAGTGGGCAGAATTAAGAAGAGTATACTTTTAAATATAAAATATGTAATGAGTTCTTCATTTATCTCATTAAGCATCAGAGAGTTTTTATGTACCTCATTCATTTTATATGGTTCTTTTTTGCCCCATAGCAAAAATTAATTTTTAAATATACCAACTTTGCTTTTTGCAAAACATGCATGTAACAATATTAAAATAACAGCACCACTTTATACCACAAGAATACGGTTAGCGATAATTTTAAGTTCCTGTTTTGTTGTTGCTGCTTTAAAGTTATTTTTCTTACTTTATATCCTATGAGAGACATATTGAATTATTGTGTTTGTGTGTGGTTTTTAAAAATTATTACATGTAAAGTCACTTGGAATAGTCTCTGTATGAAACTCCATATACAATTAAGTTTATTTCATTTAGCTTTCATTTTGATGGGAGTGTTTTAAAATTTAATTTGTTTTTGTTTTATAATTATGTAAATTACTTTATATGATTCCAAAATCACATCTATAAAGCAAGTTTTATGAGAAAACCTCCTACTAGTCTATCTTTTCTACCTTGTTCACTTTCTCCTTACAGGTAACCATGTATTTTTAAGGTTTTGATTTTTCCTTTCATTTAAAAAATTAAGTCAACATATGGATGAAAGTTAGCATATAATATGCTATTATTATTATATTAGTATATTTATTATATACTGCAGTTGTGAAATACTTCATACTATATACATTTCTCATTCATTTTTTAAAATTGCATAATACTCTACTCTGTGGACCCTAATCAATTCAACCATTTCCCTATGATGAACATTTGGGTTATTTCCAAACTTTAGCTATAATAACAATGCTTTAGTGAGTATCTTCTTATATATATTTATTTTAGATTTTCATCCGTGTTGGTCAGACCTAGAAATGTATTTTGCTAGTAAAAAAAACAAAAACAAAAACAAAAATACCTACATATGGAATTTTCCTTGATACTGTCAAATTCTCTGTTGTTGAGGTTTTTCCATTTTTCACTCCAACAAGCAATATCTGAAAGTGGTCCTTTTCCCATAAGTATCTTACTAACAGGCTATGTTATTAAACTTTTGGATTTTTGCCAGTTTGTTGGGTGAGAAATAGTATCTTAGTTATAGTGATTCTTAATTTGCATTTCTCTTATGGGCAGGGTTGAGAATATTTCTATTTAAGGGACATTTGCCTTTATTTTTTTTTGTTAATGTCTGTTCAGGGTGTTGGTCTTTTATTCATTTTTAGATACTCTATATATAGGGTTATTGAATTGTCTCATATAAGTTATTTTTTGAGTTTCTCATTTGTCATTGTACTTATCTTGTGGTATTTTTTCTTTTCTTCTTTGTCATATGAAACCTTTTTTTTAAGTGTCATATAGCTCTATGTATTTGAATACATAATTTTATATGCAATACAAAATTTTATATATTGCCAATATATAAATATTGCCAATATATATAAAACTAGATGCATTATTGCATCTAGTTTGACCATTGCGAAGAATGTTTTCCCTATTCTCCATTTATAAAGGAATTGACCCATAAGTTCTCCTACTATTTGTGTGGTTCATATTTTTACATTTAAATGTGTTTTTAAAATTTGTCCATAGGACAGATCCAAATTTACCTCTTATGACTACCCAGATCCCCAAACCACTTATTAAAAAGTCAATTTTTTTCCTCACTGCTTTGAGATACAGCTTTTATCTATGTTAAATTTTCATATGCACTTCAGTGAATTTCTCAATTTTCTGTTGTGTTTCATTAATCTTTTTCTCAGATGCCAATGCCAATGGTAAATGATAAAGGCTACATATATAGTGTATTTTAATGTCTGATACGAGATCGCCCCACACACTTTCAGTGCTCTTATTTTCCAGGGCTTTTCTTGTTTTTTTTTTTTTAATTCCAAAAGAATTTTATAATCAATTTTATGCTTATGACACTGTTCTTAATCAGGAATGTTTATTGGAAGCACTGTCAGAATTTTTTTTTTAAAAGGAGAAAAGATTCTTGCTTTCTGTACCAGACCTACTGAATCTCTGGGTAGTGGGCCTGGGTATGTATATTTAAAAAAAAACTTTCCAGTAGATTCTTATAAAGCATAAATTTAAGTTCTAATTTATGAATATTTAGTGATTTGTATTCTCTTATATATTCTGGATCTTACCTAATGACTCCAGCACTTATCCAGTTTTTAAGCCAGAAATCCTTATAGTCTTCTTTCCAGTCCTTCCTCTCCCTTAACTCCCTCTGTTTTCAGTTGATCACCAAATCCACATTTTACCTCAAAAACATCTGGCTTTAAATCACTACAGTACCACTGTCCTTCATTATCTTTCTCATGAACTGTTAAGCACTTTGGTCATACTATGGTCTATCATTTGCACTGCCTATGTAGTTTGTGCTCCCTAAGAACAAGGTTGATCATGTCACTCCTTTACTGACTTTTTTTGGCTCTCAGGATTAATTCAGTCACATTACTGTGATATCTTGGGCCTTTCACTCTCAGGTCCTACCCTCCTTTTCCTTCTTCATCCCTGGTATTCTATACCTCACAATGAATATTCCTGTTTTGGTGAACTTCTCCCTAGTGGATAGACACCAGACTTAGTAGCTCTTTGTATTTAAACTTACGGTTTCTTTTACTTAGGATCTGTCCCTCCTAAGTGTTGCCTGGTAGGCTGTCAGTATTTGAGATGCAGTTCAAATGGCATCCCTTTAATAAAGCTTTTTTTTTAGGCTCACAGAATTATTTGCCGCATCCTCTTTATTCTAGCAAAACTTTATTATTTGTATCTTTATAATGTGATTTATGTGATTCTGTAATCTCCCAGGAATTTCACACTTTCAACATCAGCCAGAATGTGAGCTTTTCATGTTTTCTTAGTCTCTAGCAGAGTGCATAGCAGATAGAGAGCACTCAAATGTTGTTCGATGAATGAAAACAAATAACTCTTCATTAGTTTGTACTGATTGAAACTGAAACAAGACATGACAGTGGCCAGCTTGTTCTACTACTGAAATCTCTTATATTGGCTTTTTGTATCAGCCTTCCTAGACTTTGATCTCTGTACATACATGTCAATTCCTTATCCTTTGAAGATCCATGTATAATACCTATAGTAATAAATTAGATACTTAACCATCTTTATCTCTTTATCTCATTTGAGAAGTTCTATCTTGGTCCTAAAAATAGATGCTTCTTTACAGAAGAAAATGCAACAATTTACATATAGTGATGGCATGATTAGCATGGGATAGGTATATATCTTATATAGGATTTCAGAAATAATTATCAGTAATATTAGAAAAGATGTTTGATTGTTAAATTCTTTTGCAATTCTGAAAATGAATTTAGATGATGATTCTAGGTACAGACTAAGTGCTACCAGAGCCAAATTATTTTATAATTGTAGTAATTATTCTCCCACCCTCCAGCTCTATGACTGTGTTGTAATCTTTGAAACAATCAAATATGAAAACATAAAGAAGGGAAGGAATCATATTAAAAAGTAATTTAAGCACAATTTTATAGAGGATAGCAAATACTGGAACAATCCAGTTTTAAATTTCTAGTGTACTTTTTTAAAAAAATCAGTTTTAAATTAAAATATAAATAGAATAACATATTTGAACTACCAGTAACACCAAATTATTTTAAATATATACTTAAATACACAAATTAAGCTTTTTTATTGAAATGTAGAAATTCATCTTGTGAATATTAGCTATTGATCTGAGTTTTTCATTTATCCACTATTTTGTTAATTATTGATTACCATTTTACTGCATTTCAACCTTAAGAGTGTTGCAAAAATATTTTTCAAATTATTGGAGTAATAAATATATATAGTTTTAATAAAATATAGTCTTTAAATATTTTAAAAACAGTAAAATCAAGTTCTTTATTATCATGACTTTTATCATTTAGTCCAACATTCTGACAACAGAGTCTTCTTTTGTACAAGTTACTTCATCATTCGAACAAGGAAAATACAACTTTTGTGTTGTTTACGGCTGCAACTTGAAATTACATATACATAGTCTTAATTTTTTTGGATTATGATTTTAAAATTAACCAGAGGAATGATAGGAAGTTTTAACATGAGTTTTTATTTTTATATAAGTTAATCACTTTTACTACCAATGTACAAGTGTTTTCTGTTGATTAGGTTTATATTCTGAATTTAATAAATGAATTTTATTATGTCAAATGTTTTTTTCCCACAGGTTTCTTCTCTAAAAACAGGCAATATAAATTACATATCCTTATGAAACCTAGTGTTTGGAAAAACAAAGTACCATCTTAAACTGAGTATCATTTCAAAATATTACTGGAACCTAAAATTGAGCCTTATTTTGCTGTGTATCATTTGGTTATTCAAATTACTCAAGTGTGCCATTTAACTTTATTTCAAGAGAGAATTCCATATAAAAACTGAGGCAACTTGAATCTAGCCCTTTTTAAAAAAATCTTTTCAAAATGGAATACTTTCTCAAAAGTAATGCTAGTGATTAAACTTTCAGAAATGGATAGTTGAAATATTAATATTATAATTCTTTATATATAGAAATATCAGTGAGTTGCCTTATTTACTTCCAAATGTTTTAAAATACTGTTTGAATAGTGACCATTATTATTTAAAATTCATGAACTTTTTTTGTTAATTATTTTGGCTGGAATATCTAAATGCTAGCATTCACACTTATGTTATAATCTATATTTTTCTTCTGGAACATTATTGGTAAATTTTGAGATGGTAGAACTCTTGACCCAGTCATACATGTATAGAGCTTGGCCTCTGAGTTAATTAAATATGAGTTAATAATATATTATAAGGAAATTATTGTCCTTATTACAGTTATTAGGTAGTTACTCAAATTATAGCTTCAAAGGAATGCAGAGCATGGAAAACTCAGGATTAAATTATGCATTTGAACCTTAGGCCAGCTTTTACAGTAGAGACAGTTTTCTGCTAAGAGAGAAATTGTATGTCATTGAAATTAAATGCTTTTCTGGGGATAGAAGGTTCCAGTTTTTAATGAAATTACTGAGTGTGGTGTAGTGAAATGATTAAAATCTGTATTCCGGGAATGTGGCAGGGAAAAAAAATCAATAAGTGCTAGCGCAGCTTTGCCGCTCAATGTGAATCCTGAGAACGAAATAAACTACTACAAAAATAATAATTAAAAACATATCAGCACATTAATTTATTTAGCATCAGTCTCCTGAGACATCATCTTCACTAATTTTTAGCATACATTTTACTGTGTAATGAGCAGCCTTTTTTTTCAGATATCCCTATTAGACAGGCAGTATTTCTGCCCTTCCCCCAGTGCTGCTGCATTGCAATCATTGTACTTGCACTTATTATGTTACAAATGACCGAGGTAAGGCTGACATTCTCAGTGCATGCAAAAAGACCTAGTCTGCCAAGCTTTTTTTTCCCCCCTAATGAAGCAGCTTTGTGAAATCTCCCCATGTGTTAATACTAATGAAGATCCTCCAGCACAATTAAAATCACAGCCAGTGGCTGAAGAGGAAACATAAAACAATAGCATCTTTTAAGATACATTTATTCACAAATGTATGTACAAAATATACATATATGGTCAAATTATTCTTCTGTGGCTTGCTTTTCACTTGCTCTTCATCCTGAAAATTAAATCATGCAATTTTTAACTATATAAACTTGGAGACGTCCGTGTGTTCTGGGGGAAAAAACACTACCTCAATGAAAAAAAGTATATATATTCTTGTGTAATAAAATGTTAACCAAAGTTACAGCTTTTTAAAAATCATTTTTAGGAAGTTATGGGGTGGTGTACCCAGGAAGGAATAAGGTGTACTTCACCTTTATTTTAACTTTATTGGTTTTAGGATGTTGGGATTGGGGGGTGAGGGAGAAATGTAAGGGTAAACAACAGAAAGTTGGGAGATTCTGGGGGTAAACAAAAAGCATACCTCCAGTGTAGTTTAAAGATGGGGAAATGAGCTACCAGGCTTAACTTGATTTTTTAAAAAAGTGTTCAATTCCTGCGATTAGCTAACCCCACTCCTTTTGACTTCAGAAATTGGAGGGAAAAACTACAATTGAGATTATCTTTCACAGTTTTAACTTCTAACTTTAAAACGATTTGCTGTTTTAACGTGTTTTATTTAAATTTTAATTCAGTGCATCAACACTACAGCTAGTTTAACTTGCCCGTGTTTGGGCAGCGGAGTTTTATCCCGGGACCATCTTGCGTCCTGCTTTTTATTTTGAGTTCCAAACATCCACGAATTCCTGGCATATTAATTTAGATAGCTTATAGACTTCAACCGAATTCTGAGTTTACAGACAAAAAAGTTTAGGTGGAAATGGTTAATCTAGGCTCCCTATTGTCCAGTTTTAAATTGGGTTTCCAATCCTATTTTCTGTCCTACTTTGGAAAGAAAAAAAAATATTAAGTTTCTTAACTTTTTCTTGGGACAAGGAACGGTTGCAAACTCAAAGCTACAGTATTCTTGGGAGGAAGAAGCAACCCCCCTCCCTCCCTTGGCTCCTTTAGGAGCTGATAGGTCATTTATTATTGGAACTGAAATGGTATAAACAATTCTCTCTCTTTTTTCCCTTGTTAACAGCAACTTTCATTGTTAGAGAGAGGAGAGAGAGAGAAGCCTTGTTGGTTGACGTCACTTGGTTCATGAAGCCTTCGCCTAGAAGTGAAGCTGCTGAACAAACCTTGAGAAGAATCATCTCCTGCTTCAATCTGCTGCTGGATAGGAACTAATCAGAGAGAGGCGGAAGGCGGAGAAGGAGGGAGTCAAGGGCTTTCGCGATCACAAATCTCACCTCCACTCCAACTCTCTTTATACTTTCCTTGCAAAAATAATAATCGAGACAAGGAGGTGGTCGGGTTTCCAAAAACAAAAATCGTAACCTTCAGCCGTCTGGGGAAGGCAAAAATCTCATCCACCGCAACTCTCAGTTCCAAAGTAAAGGTGAGTTAAAAATCTTCGGGTGTGAGGGGTGCGGGTGAAGATGGAAATTCCAAATGTTACAAAGCCGGTTGTTAGCCGAACAGGAGAAACTACGCTCCCGCGAGCGGGGACTCCGGAGTTGCTTCTCTCGAGGCGCTCGCCCTGCCCGCCCTGCTCGCCCTCCGCGGCTGTTTACCCTCGCCGGTCGGTGTGTCTCTTTGTTGTGCTGGCTGGAAGGCTGGGGCGGTGCTCGGGGTCCCGAGCGGAGTTTGGGGGAGGAGGACGCGGTCCTGGGTGGGAGGTGGGGGGTGCGGTCTCAGGAGAATGTAAACTTTATTCCTAGCTGCCAGTGCGGGACTTCGGTGCAGCAGGGCCGGGGGCAGACGCCGCCGCCGCCAGTCCGCCTCCTTTGTGCCGGTAGCCCTGCTCGGCCGCCCGGGCTGCGCGCCTCCTCCTTCCTTCGGCTCCCAGCGCTCGGGTTGCCGCCAACAGTTTTGCTTCTTAAACGATAACCTCTGGCACTGTTGCGATCGCTGTTCCTCCCCGGGAATATACGCTGCTCCCCCAATCCCTGCCGGGGTAGTTTCCAGATACCCCCCCCCACCCCCCAGTCCGCCTACTGCTGCCCTTTTTTTTGCCTCCGCCCCCTCTTCCCCTTAGGACTGATGATCAGCTCCTGGCACCCCACCCCCCACCCCCACCCCCAAGTCCGGGCCTCTTTTGCTTTCTCTGTGTAGCTTGGAGCTCCAGAGTTTATAGAAAAGGGGCTGGGGGGGGTGGGTGTTGTAATGGGGGCAGGTGAGACCGGGAGAAGATCTGGATACGGGAAGATCTGTGCCTGTACACAGAGGGTTAGAGGGGTATAGCTTTCCTTACAGTAATGTCTGTCTCCTAGCAGTTCTTCCCCGGGAACAACCGCCAGCCCTCAACTCTTCTTTGCTCTTTTAATCTTCTTGTCGCTCCCCTCCCCCCTTTCTCTTTCGCGGCTTTCCTCCTGTTAAAGTAGTTCCATGAACCCCAGAATTGGGACTTGGGAAAGGACGGAAGTGTTTGTTGGAGAGTAGGAGCTGGCCCTACTGTTTGGGAGATTTTTCTCTTCTTTTCTCTCCCTCTGTATTTATCTTTTGTGTGTTGCTTCCTTATAAAGAGAGAAGCAGCTGCAGTCCTTGGCCGAGTTGTTGAAATTTATCCCTTTGTGTATATTACAATATCCTCCATTTTTTTTCCCCTGCCCTCTAAACAACAAGCGTTTCGCCATCTTGGGCAATTTTTATTCCCAAGTCTCCCTTTTTTTATTTTTGAGAAAGGGAAAGAAGCCTTAGAAAGGCAAAAAGTGTGTCTGGATAAGACTCAAAGTTTAGGGAATGTTCAGGGGGCCCAGTGACGTCATGTAAACTTTATCGAGAAATTTTCCCTAGAGTAAATTTTTCACCTGATTTTTTCCCCGGTTTTAAAGGACCGGGTAACTTACTGGTTAAAGATAAGTTGTATTGCTTATTTTTGGGTCGCGTTCTCAAAATGAACCCTCAGCGTCTACACATTTTACGTTTTGGTAACAGGTGGAAAATTATGTGCAAAAAGATGGTATAAACTTTTATAGTGTCATTGGTATTCACCTAGCTTTTTGTCTACGTGTTTTTTCTTTAAAGGTTTCAAATGTTATTTTTAATGAGTATATTCTTTTCTGATTTACTCCACTCTGCTGTAGATGTTTCTTTAATCAGCTTGGTTAATATTTTACATATAATTATTTTAGATTACCTAAGTCCTCTTTTGTAATTAAATAATTTTTTTTCATATTTACGCACATTTTGGAAAGATACAACTATTAAAATACCGGGAGCTACTGGATACTTTTAAAATTTAGTAGCACATATTAAACGATTGGCAAAAATATCATTAGTATTTAAAAGGCAAAACTTATTTTAAAATATATTTTATAACTTCAAGCTGTAAGCCCTTTGTCAGCCATTATGAAAAAATATACAATAAAAATTAGTGTTGCTTTAATCTGCTTGTCTAAAATAGTTTTTTATCTCACAGAAGTTTGGTTGGTCACATGACCAAACTTAATGATACACGGACTGGTATATAAATAAGAGGCACTGTAAATTGAATGGGAAAGTGGAATTCTGTCTCCTGTAGTCATTTTCAGTCAGCATATTTACTTCTCTTCTAACAAGGACATGAAACTGTCTGTATTTAATTTGCATTCTCTTTGTCTTCTGGGTTGGGGGAAAACACTGGTTATAATTAACTAAAAAAAAACTAATAGAAACAATTCTGAATAATTGAAAAGGTTTGTCTAACATAAAAATTTACATGGTCGTACGTTTTTATCTCTGGAGCAGTCTTCTTTGGTATTATTTGCTGTTATTTATATTGGAATTTGCTTTATGTAAAACGCTATATAGAAAGCTTGACTGAATTGAATGTCTGCCATTTGTGTGAATTGTAGGTAGGTGAAAAATGTTTAAATAGTTAAAAGCACATAGAACAGATGGTTTTAAATTATACATGCAACAAAGGACTAGAAGATTTGGCAGATTATAAATGGCAAGCAACAGAGGATAAGCAGTTTAAGAAAATGGTAGTTAAGTACAATTTGATGTCTCACACCTATTGTAAACACTGTACATATTGTCACTATGCTGCATAATCAATAATTTAGACAACATTGAGGCACTTGTAAGTTTCAGATAGAAAAAAGTCAAATTTTACAAATGTTTGAAATGAATGGCTGAATGTAAAATTATTTTAAGTCTGTGATGACAAATGAGAGTCTTTCAGGGGAGGTGATCAAACTGTATGCTGTAAAAAGAAAGTTATTTATCAGGACTTAATACTGTATTCATATAATGGTTTGAAGAAAAGTAGGCGTAGGCAGATATTTTAAAATCCAGAGAATAGTATCTTTACTGTTCCTATATGTTAAACTATTGCTTAACTATTGTAGCATTTACTCTTTCAAACACTACTTAAAGTATTTTTAGAGTGTTCAGTCTTGGAAATGCATTTATTAGAATGCTGTTGGCATAATTTGCTATCCTTATCAAATGAAGGATGTATTTTGATATTTTTTGAGTTTTGTACATTATGATAATTTTTCTGGGTGAATATAGTTTACTCTCAATTTTTAAAATATAACGATTTTTGTGTAGCCTTTGCCTTTCTAGAAGAATCTGAGTAATTATATTTAGCATTTTTTGAAGATTTAAAATAGCAAAGTATTCAAGTTGGCAGAAATTTGTTTTTATTTTTATGTCATTTATTTAAAATGCGTTTAAGACTGTAATGGAAACCTTGGAATTTTAATTCTGTTGCCCTTTCTCTCATTTCTTTGTTTGCATGTTTATTGTAGAACTGCAGTGTAAAGGAGCAGATGTTTTGCCAAACATCCTGATGTGTTGCTTTTTCTTATGGGAGTGCATAACTGTTCCTTCTGATGCATCAACTTGACAGCTGGTTGATTTCATGGAGCTGCTAAGAAGCCATTAGTGTTGTCATTGAATTGAAACAGAACAGTCACTCCCAGCTTGAACTGCAATTGTTAATGTCTTTGTTGCTACTTTTGTGTTACTATACAAGATGTAGGATATCACAGTTGCATGAAAGTTCCAGTTTTCTGTCTTATCTCCTTGAATTAGTGAAAGAATGTATTAAACTTCATTACTTTTAGATTTAAAGATTTCTCAAAGGATTTTAAATTGTGGTTTCTGAGTTTCTTACTTAATCTTAGCTAAGACTACCAAAAGAAGTGATTTAACACAAAGTAATAATGTGATTTTGACCCCTAGTTGAAATAATGTCTTAATGATTTTTAATATACTTGATATCCTTGGGGATTAATTAAATTACCTAGTTAGGTATTTTAAGAAGCTTTTGAATATATAAAATTAAGTATTTCCTACCACAAGATTTTAAAAAAATTGTGCTTTATTTAATAAATGTTGACTAGTTTGATTAAATATTTCTTTAAACTTTTGCTGCAGAAGGTAATCAGAAGAGAAAAGAATTATTGAGGAAGTGGGAAAGTTTATATTTTATTTTCTTAATAAGGAGATGAAGATATTAAATAATTGACTAGTGGCCATTTAATAATTTTAAAAATTGAAATATTTTTATTATACCTACTAACTTTTAGTGATAGTTTCACCTATCAGACTATGGTACTAAAAGGTGTCAGATCATCCCATTGATACCTAAATGTTTTCTACTTACTTACTTACTTACTTTATTTATTTGATAGGAGAGGAAATAGGAAGGAGGAGGAATAAAGAATGACCATTCCAACAGAGAAAACATTTTTTTTTAAATGTATAAAAAATCTTTAGGATAATAAGTTTAAGGATATATGATGTAGTTTACCACTATATCAGGAGATCTTTTCTAGTTTTAGTGTTTACTCATTTTTACTTTTTAAATCTTATGTACCATAAGCATTTAAACAATTTTTCAAAGCATAAAATTTATAACATATTTAAAATAGTTTGCCTATAATAAATACTTAAAATGTTAAATTGGTGATCAGAATATATGGTTTGCTGAGTTAAATACCCCTCAAAGGATTTCCTATACAATATAAACAAATTGTAAACATTTCTAATACACTGCTAAGTGATTCCAGAATTATGATTTCCTGCAATTATAAGTTTATAGAGATGTTTTCCTTTTAAATAGACCATGTATTACTAAGACTTCTTTCAGGTAATACACTTTCTCAACTCTTTTTTATATAATAGCCATACAGTTCCTTAAAAAGAAAATCATTCTGTTACCTTAGCCTATGATTTACTTTTTAAGAAACTCATAACATTTGTGTCAAGGCAAATGTTCATATAAACTAAATTATGGTAAGTTGTATATTAAATGTAAACTTTTACTTTAAAGGAATCTCAATTCTTAGCTCATTTTTATAGGTAATACAGTCTGAATTGTAGTGCAGATCCGCTTCCCATCATGTCAATAGGAATTTTTCCACATTTGGTCATTCTAAACAGAAGAGTCATTAAAAGTTTAAACTTTCATAAGTTTTTCTGTTGACCCTATTAGCTTTGAAATTATGGGCAATAAGTATAATTAATTTGCGATTACCCGTGGAATTAGAAAATATTGGCCACATCTTTGCTGAAAGAAAAACAAATTTACATGACTTTTAAATCTACATTGAATGTTATGTGAACTGTGGCAATTCATAATACAGTTTGAGATGTAAATTATTTAATAGACTTGATATTTATTGTTTAAACAGGTTTTTTTTAAATGAATAGGCTTTTATAGGAGTGTGAGGTAAAAATACAGTTTTAATCCCATTTATTTGAAAATTTACTCTATAAGGTGGGGTCTTTTCTATCTTTTTTTTAATTGATGCTTTTAAAATAGTTGTTTTTATAATTTATGAAATTTGTATTTTGGTTTTTGAATGCCTTTCATTCAAAAAATAAGTATTAAAGATAATAATAATGTAGTAATATGTAGATAAGAACCTTTACTAATTTTGTGGGTGTATATGTGTGCATATGTATTTAAGGAAAAAGAAGCATTTGGTTTGAAGATAATTATTGCATTGGTACTTCAGCTATGTGTAGACGTAATTGTGTGTTTTTGCACTGTTTTCTCCTCTTAACACTTTTCCACAAGCATGCACTCATTAATCAAAGACGGTGCACTCCTGCTGAGGGCAGAGAGGTTCATCAAATTGGCAGTCAGTTTGGTGTAAAGAACAGTGTACTGAAGCTCTTAACTCACTGGGACATAAATAAATCTAAGGTCTTTGTATGCAAACCCTGGAGGTTAATACTGTATAATTCAATGTCTTGTCTTTGTTTTTATGATTGATGTTTTTAAATGTTTCAGGCTTGATGCAAGTCTTCTAGTAGGTCAGGTCTGACATTCTGATTGGCTGAAGTAAGAAAGCATTAGGTTGTCAGAAGGACTTTGAGTCTGCTGCAGAGATTTTGATTTTTTTTCTTACGAGATCATTGTCATATTGCCTGAGCTGTTATAGGAATGTACCAATGATTGACATCCCCCACTGTGATAATGGACCCAGTGCATGAAATGCCAATAGTTTGGTCCTATTTGTTCGGAAGCTTACTGCTATTTGTATCCTTAACAGAGCTAACATGTAGAACAAGCAAAACTACTGGGATTTCTCTGTAGCAATAGTGCTGGGATTTGGCTTTAACATGAATTGGTTGCATATTCATAATTTAAGAACAGCTGGTTACAGCAAGCACATAGTCATTTGCAAGCTATTATAAACCATTCCACTCACACATGGAGCCTGAGCTTGGTGATTTTTTTTTTTTTTTTTTTTTTTTTTTATTGATCTACCTGCATTTAAAATCTGGTCACTGCTGCTACAGAAGCTCTTCATTTTAGCTGTGTTTGCAACCTAGAACAGCTTCAATTTTAAATATTTAATTTAAACTAAATGCTGAATAAAATGAAGAAGGTTTGAAAGAACCAAGTGTAGAAGATCAATAATGTATTACCTATATATATTTCATCTTGGCCAGAAACAAACAAACCTAGATTACACAACCATTGTAATTTTTGGAAAATATGTTTTATAATTTTGTCTTCAGGTAGGTAACTGAATTATCTTTGATTTGAAAATGTTGTTAATTATATTTTGCTAGTTATCTATAGTTGTAACTAAGTAACACAATAGATTGTGATTAATTAGCCTGTAAAACAATTTCACATAATATATAGAAACATGACAGTACTTTTAGTTTATGAGTGGTGTAAGACAAGATAGGAAGAGCAACAGGACATTATAATTTGATTAGAATAATGCTAATCCTAAAACCAGAAAGCTACTTTAATTTTTTTTAGAAGAAATCTAATGAGGAGTCTCTTCTGCTTTTTGGGTCCCTTCTGAAATATTAAACGTAGCTATGCTCAAGTCCACTTGTAGTATTTTTGTGCATGTTGTGCTGCCTAGTAGTGACTGAAAGAAGAGGGGAGAACCTTTGCATCTCAAGCTTTCAGTGAGAAGAGTGGGAGGTGAAATGTTAAATATGATTTCAGATACCCTTGTAGGAATCACAGGGAGCTCTGCCTTGATTTGTGTATGTTAAAATAAGTGGATACCTGAGTGATTTATAAGGATGGTGATTGTACTGAGCCTTCTACACAACATAGTGTTCTGTTCACATGTGCATGCATGTGTTTGTCCCCACACTAGATGATGAAGTAGCTTTCAGCACTTCAAGGTTGAGTACCACTCCTAAAAGTGCCTTTTACTCTTTCTTGGCTTCACAAATGGCTGGAGATGTTGGTAATATAATAGAATATATGGCCAAATCTAATCTAGCTGATAGTGGGCTGTACTTTTTTCTAAATAATAAATTCAGAGGTTATTAAAGGACGACGTGTTATGTTTTTAGTTTCGAATTGCCTGTGATAACAACTTTATTACACAGTTAATTAGCTATTATTTGAGGTTACGTGGTCATTTTGTAAATTATCATATTCTCCTTTTCTTTGTTTTTGACTGTTGTCCTTTCAGTTATTTTCCTGCTCTTTGGGAATCTCATCACAGAATAAAGTGAGGAAATAAAAGGAAGTGAAATTCAAATAAGTTTTATTTCCTTCCTCTCCCACTTCTTGATAGATCAGAAAAAGAGAAGTTCTTAGGTTCCACCAAAATGAAGGCTTCAGATTTTACTTGTCTGCCTTTTTTGGTTCTCATTACAACAGTTAATTATATTTAGATAAAAGGAAAGATGAGATAATGAACTCAATTCTTAAAATATTAGTAACCTTTGAGCGTCTGGCTGGCTCAGTCAGAGGAATATGTGACTCTTGATTTCAGGGTCATAGGTTTGAACCCCACATGGGGGTGTAGAGATTACTTAGGTAAAACTTTAAAAATAAGTAAATAAAATATTAGTAACCCAACAAAACAGTAGAAATTGTAGCCATTATTTGAAAAATGAATTGACTCAGTAATGACAACCACAGGAGAATCACTGGTATTTGATACACTTTTATTGTTCTAGTACCAATAATAGGGAAAACGGGGACAGCTACCCTCTTTAATCAAGTTTTTTTTTTTTAAGATTTTATTTAATTATTTGACACAGAGAGACAGACCACAAGTTGGCAGAGAGGCAGGCAGAGAGAGGGGGAAGCAGGCTCCCTGCTGAGCACAGAACCCTGAGATCATGACCTGAGCTGAAGGCAGAGGCTTAACCCACTGAGCCACCCAGGTGCCCTCTTTAGTCAAGTTTATACTGAACACCGTGTTAAGTATTCTTAGAGACCTATGGTTGAAAGTTCGTGAAAGCTCAGAATAAGGAAGAGATAACTTCTGGTTTGAATCATTAAAAAAGGCTCTTTCGGGGGCGCCTGGGTGGCTCAGTGGGTTAAAGCCTCTGCCTTTCGCTCAGGTCATGATCCCAGGGTCCTGGGATCGAGCCCCGCATCGGGCTCTCTGCTTGGCAGGGAGCCTGCTTCCTCCTCTCTCTCTCTCTCTCTCTCTCTCTCTCTCTCTCTCTCTCTGCCTGCCTCTCTGCCTACTTGTGATCTCTGTCTGTCAAATGTATAAATAAAATCTTAAAAAAAAAAAAAAGGCTCTTTCGGTTTAGGTAGCTTTAAATTAGACTGAGGAAAAGGAGTAAACTGAATACTTAGAGATCAGGAAGAAAGGATCCTATAAAAGAAGGGCATTATGAGCCCCTCATAGAACAAATAAATAAAAGCTATGGCATGGTTGGGCAACATTTTGAAGTTAACCCAACCCATACCTCTTCTCCCAGAATAAAAAGAATGTTATGGGATCCTCCTTTTCCTCCACTGCTTTCAAGAGTGACTTCTTGGCTTTTTCTGGAGAAAGTGGGTTAATCAGTTTCAAATCATCTGTTTCAGTGATAGGCTTGTTGTTTATGGAGGCCAGTTTAAAATTGACAGAACTGCCCTTTCTGATCAGAGTTATTGAAATATTTTGTTTCTTGTAAGATTAATCAGAACCACTCCTTTCTCCTTCATTCTCTTACAATGCTTTATAAATGGTTTTTGTTTTTGTTTTGAAATGTAATGCATGGTCATACGTGCTAAGAGCACTGAACAAGAGAGGACATCTGTTTCCCTTTTCTCAGTTTCTTGGTGAAGAACTAGCTTTCCAAGGGAATTCAATGACTGACTCAAAGAGTGCTTTTACTTCTTTTAGTTACTTTGGATAAATAAAGACGTTAGACTGGCTGAACTGCCAATAATAGGAATATCCATAAGGACAAAAAGAAATAATTTATAGCCCCAATTTTTGATTACATTTATACTGAATTTCACTAATAATAGAAATATGATTTAATATAGAGAGTATGGGGCACCTGGGTTGCTCAGTCCATTAAACATCTGACTTTTAATCTTAGCTCAGATCTTGATCTTGGGGTCATGAGTTCAAGCCCCTCACTGGGCTCCATGCTGGGTGAGGAGCCTACTTTAAAAAAGTAGAATATGAAAAGGAAAGATTAAAAAAAAACTAACACACCAATGTATAAGGTCTTAATTTTCAGTGGTTGGACTTTTCCTATCTTCATTATTGGCGCACTAAGATAATGAAATTTATTTCAGATTCCTTATTTACAATGTTGTGGTGATGATTCATTTGCAAGAGATGTGTCAGAAGAAAACCTTAAAACTTTTACATAATTATTCCTTATATGATGATGTATTTTGAGATAAATTAAAGTTGGAAATTAGTAGAAACAAAAGGCTATCTAATTTCTGAGCTTAGAGACAAGCCATACTTTTCTCTGGTTTCATGATGACATCATTATTGAAACATTACTTCTGGAGTTCCTTGGGAAAAGGATTACTGTTGACATGAACCATTATGGCAACATATGAAACAGCAAAGCCCATCTTGAGCATCTAAAAAAGTAGAGAACAGCCTGTAAGTCACAGAATGATGTGTTTCTCCTTTTATGGGTTAGTGTAGCATACTGGAAGAAATAGGGTCTGCCAGGCAACAGACAGAGGTTGTGGGTCAAATCTCTTTATTTTAGAAGAGGGGTTACTGCAGAGCTAAAGAAAGTGTTGTTAGGGGGTGGGTAGTAACAACATCAGAAAAGGAGACTTTTAAAGGAGGTTAAGAGGAATGGAACACTGTTGCATAATTGAGTCCTCTTGGAAAGTCTCAAGATTTTCTCCATTGTGGCTTAAGTACCTTAGCATTAACTTCTTATGCACTGTCATTAATATTTTCAGCAACTTACAGAAAATAACTCTTATCTATAATCATACCTTGGGGATTTGAAGTAGGAAGTTGAAGGGTTAGGGAAGGGCTGTGCAAACAGTAAACAGCTGGTCCAGGAAGAGAACATGTAATACTTTGGCCAGTTAGGGGAAAGCTTTCTTTCCCTTCCCTTTCCAGAAAGACTGTTCATAGATGTACTGCCAAAATTCAAAAAGGAGAAGAAATGGTTTAAAGAATTTGTAAGTGCTTTTGTACCATGTGTAAAATGGGAGGATAGGAACAAGGCATGCCAGAGGCGGGGGAGTGGCGGTGATGGTGGTAGAGCTAGATATACTGTGACCAGAACTTTCCACTATTTGGTTTTCTGGGGTTATTGTTTTTAATAAAGCTTTTTTTTTTTTAGATTTTTTATTTATTTGACAGAAATCACAAGAGAGGCAGGCAGAGAGAGAGGAAGGGAAGCAGTTTCTCCGCTGAGCAGAGAGCCCGATGCGGGACTCGATCCCAGGGCCCTGAGATCATGACCTGAGCCGAAGGCAACAGCTTAACCCACTGAGCCACCCAGGCACCCCGAGGGGTTATTGTTTTTAATGAAGTGTTCTATTGACATAGTATCTTGATTTGACCTTTTTTGCTTTAATGTGGAGCACTTTTTGTGAAATAGGTCTCTTTTTTGCAATTTATTGCAAACATTTTATTCTTAGTAGGTAGCATTTGATATGTTTCAGCTTAAGTCCTGAGCTACCAGCTAAATTAATTACATCTACCTGGGTAAAAACGCATGTTTAATTTGTATTTGGTAATCTTATGACTTCACTAGAGACTTGAAAGTAATCCTGTAGTTACCCATGGAAACAAGTAAAAATTACTTATTTTTCATGTTTCATATTATTGTGATGGGCCAATAGTCACATGTTAGGCAGTAGTGATTAGTTGAATAAATTGATCATTAAATTGAGAACAAGAATCAGGCTGACATCTATTACTTAGTAACTAGAAACAATTCAAAGTGCTCAGAAATAAAATGCCTAGCCCATAATATGCTTAAGGAGGTGATGGTTTACTTAGAGAGAAAGGTTGTATATAGAGTATAATCTCATCTTTTGTGATTTTAACCCACTGAAGTTCAGTTATTTATGGGGGTAGAAAATTGGGGGTGGGAAAGGAAAAACAATTTCAGTAACCGTCATTCATTCAGTGATGTTATCTACAGGCAGGGTACAGGAGTCAGGTGCTCTCTGGGTAGTTCTCATAGTATTCTCATAGGCTCTTATGTCTCAATATAAATATATATTTTTTGTATATCGTAGCTCCTAAATGCATGCCAGCTATGAGTATCTGGAACTCAACTATGTAAATGGCATCTACTTTAATGCTGGCAAATGGGCTGTGTTAGACTTACTGAGAGATCATGTATCTGTCTCCAGTATGGTTCATGTCAAAGATAGTATTTACTGTATTTTGATATATCCTACTAGAACCTATCCTCCAACCCCCAGTAAGGTGAGTCTCCAGCATCCAACTCTTGATTTCAGCTCATGTCTTGATCTCAGGGTTGTGATTTCAAGAACGTGAGTAGGCATGGAGCCTACTTTATTTTATTTTATTTTTTTTTTTTTTTAAGGTGGCTCAGTGGGTTAGGCCGCTGCCTTCGGCTCGGGTCGTGATCTCGGGGTCCTGGGATCGAGTCCCGCATCGGGCTCTCCGCTTGGCGGGGAGCCTGCTTCCCTCTCTCTCTCTCTCTCTGCCCGCCTCTCTGTCTACTTGTGATCTCTCTCTGTCAAATAAATAAATAAAATCTTAAAAAAAAAAAAAAAAGATTTTATTTATTTAAGAGGCAGAGAGAGAGAAAGAACATGAGTGGGAAGAAAGGGCAACAGAAGAGGGAGAACCAGGCTCCCTGCCTAATTTAAAAAAAAAAAAAAGAAAGAAAAGAATGAAAAGATGTCTATTGTATATGAAAGTAGCATGGTTCAGGATAGTTTATATGCTAAAGTATTGCTGTTGATACCCCAGAATGTAAAGAAAGAAAAAAATTGGCTTGGAATTAAAAGTGTTCAAGGAGATAGTAGAACTTCAGTTAGCTTTTGAAGGAAGTACTGGATATTTTATTTTATTTATTGTAGTAGATTTTTTTTTTAAAGATTTTATTTATTTGACAGAGAAACAGTGAGAGAGGTAACACAAGCAGAGGGTGTGGGAGAGGGAGAGGCAGGCTCCCTACTGAGCAGGGAGCCCGATGAGGGTCTCAATCCCAGGACCCTGGGATCATAACCTGAGCTGAAGGCAGATGCTTAATGACTGAGCCACCCAGGTGCCCCTATAGTAGTCGATATCTTAGAACAACAACCTGAACAGAGGAGAGAATGGAGGGAAACCTACCTAACTAAAATTTGTTTGTAGTAGGAGTTAAAGTTAGAAAGGGGTTTCAGTTAGCTAATATATTTTTAAGCAAAGATGTGATATGATTAAAAATTTAGAAAGATTTAGAAGAAATCTGTTAAATGTATAGAAGTAAACACTATTAAAAGAAAGACCAGTGACATTGCAGAAATTCCAGTGTCAGGTGGTAATGACTGGACTAATAGCAATAGAATGGGTAGGAGGATAAATATGAAGTACATGATAATTTAAAGGAATGGGGTTGAGCTAGTTTGGGGAGGTTGGAGATTGTAATACCTTGCATACACATTTATTTCTTATGACTATAACAATAATCTGATGTAGTTTTAATAGTTTTTTTATTTACAGAAATGTGAAATACTAACTTGTCCTTTCTAGATTTTTTTAAACATTCTTTCCATTTCCACCTATTTCCTCCTTTCTAGATACTAAAAGTAAGAACAAGAGAGATTGGGGGCACCTGGGTGGCTCAGTTAGTTAAGCATCTGACTTCCGCCCAGGTCATGATCTCAGGGTACTGGGATTGAATCCTGCATTGGGCTCCCCTCTCAGTGGGGAATCTGCTTGTCCCTCAGTCCTTCCCCTTGCTTGTGTGCACCCTCTCTCTCTCAATTAAGAAAGTAAGTAAGTAAATAAATAAATAAATAAGAACAAGAGAGATTGGCTGTGGCTTACCACTTCCTAGTGGCTAGATATTATTTCTAATACATCATATCAGTCTCATGATGAGTTTAGCTTAAGATAAACTCTGATCTATTTCTTTAAAACCCTTCTACTTTACTCCTGATGGATCACATTTGTATGAAGATGAATACATCCAGTTAGCCTCATATTTTTCATTTTTGTTTGCATTTATTGCTGTACATGTGTTTAAACCACTGCTAAACATCACTTTCTGAAAACCACTGGGAGATAGGAGGCAGCATGTTCTAAACATATTACAAACATATCATACTTTTTATGGATCCCTGAGGACAGACTTTCATGAATCCGTGATTATCCACATGATGTTTCCTGTATACAATTCTTATTCCCTCTCTTTCTACTTGGTAAAATCTGCTTTATTTTCTAAAACTTCTGGAGAGTTATTTTTTGAAAATTTTCCTTGTGCTACAATGGAACGCTAATAGTGGAGTACATGGTTGTTCATACAGATAGATTGATTCCTTCTGACCTTTTTTTTTTTTTTTTTAAAGATTTTACTTATTTATTTGACAGACAGCGATCACAAGTAGGCAGAGAGGCAGGCAGAGAGAGAGGGGGAAGCAAGCTTCCCGCTGAGCAGAGAGCCCGATGCTGGGCTCAATCCCAGGACCCTGAGAAATGACCTGAGCCGAAGGCAGAGGCTTAACCCACTAAGCCACCCAGGTGCCCCATTACTTCTGACCTTTAAGGTTAAAGCTTCAGTGCACATTTTTATGGGTAGTGCTTTTTTGTTGCTGTTTGGCATCATTTCATAGGATAAATTCCCAAAAAAGTAATTATTGGGTTAAAGGCTGGGAATACTTTATGGCTCCTGATACATGTTTTGTGAACTTAGCTTTTGAAAGGATTTATGGTTTGTGGTATTTCAATAGTAGTAGATAGTCATACCTATTTCACTACGCCTTCGTTGGATTGGGTTATATTCATCATTTTTAGCCATTGCTGATTCACATTGTAAAAAAGTTCTACCTTATTTATTCTGCATTTCTGTGACTAATTAGAATGAGCATCTTTCAGTTAAGCTGTTTCTCTTTTGTGATTTGTCTTTGACATTGCCTGTTACTGCACAGAGGTCTTAGTATATTTATTATAAATTATTTATAAATTCTAAGTATTAATGATATGCTATTAATATATTTATTATAATTCTTTAAATTTTTAATAGTTTTTTTATTTACAGAAATGTGAAATACTAACTTGTCCTTTCTAGATTTTTTTAAACATTCTTTCCATTTTTAAGCTTAAAAAATGTCCTCTTGCCGGGACACTTCAGTGGGCCAGTGGGTTGAGCAACTGACGCCTGATTTTGGCTTAAGTCATAATCTTGAGATCATGGGATCGAGCCCCACTTTAGGCTCTGCGCTCCACATGGAGTGTGCTTGGGATTTTTTCCTTCTCCCTCTGCCTCCCTGCCTACTCATACTCACACTCTATTTCTCTCTAAAATTTAAAAAAAAAAAAAAGCCAATGTCCTCCTCCCCAGAGTTGTTTTTTTTTTTTTTTTAAAGATTTTATTTATTTGACAGACAGAGATCATAAGTAGGGAGAGAGGCAGGCAGAGAGAGAGAGAGAGGAGGAAGAAGGCTCCCCGCCAAGCAGAGAGCCCAACGCGGGGCTCGATCCCAGGACTCTGGGATCATGACCTGAGCGAAAGCCAGAGGCTTTAACCCACTGAGCCACCCAGGCGCCCCCTCCCCAGAGTTTTTATAGTCACTTCTCATATATTTTATTCTTTGACCTCTAATTCTTTCCTTTCCTTTTTTTTTTTAAAGTAAACTCTGTGCCCCAGATGGTGCTCGAACTCCTGACCCCAAGATCAAGAGTTGTGTGCTCTGCAACGCATCCCCTTTCCCATTCCTTTTTGCTAGTAAAACTACACTTTAATGCTCATATTAAGGCCCAACTTCTCATCAACACTTAGTATCTGTACCACATTTCTGCTGTATACTCTAAAAAATCTGTATTATAGGGAATGTTGAACTAGACCACTAAAGGTCAACTTTTTAAGGCATTGCCAAATTTTTATTTTGTTTCTATCTCTTGTAATAAGAATTCTTTATTAAATACTAATTTTATTGGATAATACTCAACATAGTAAAAATAAATTTTCCTTGATAAGGTAGGATTATCATCCTAGTAAGTAATTTTATTATACTCATTAGCTGCCTGAATTATCACTATTTGAGAATACAACTTGAACCTTTAAAGAATAAATTCTCATATTATCTTATATTTGTGCCATATGTTTATGATAAAAGTAAATTGTACATGTTACTCTACAACTTGTCAGTTATTTCTTCTTACAGCTGATCATATTCATTGTCCTTTTCTTTTTTCTTTATATTAATTTTGTTGTTTGTTTTCTAACATTTAAGACAACAGTACAAATGACATGAAACATTATGTTAGTTTTAGGTGTACAACAAGATTTGTTTTAAAATTAAAGGTGTATTTTTGACTAAAAAAATTATCAAACGTTTTGAAAAGTACAGAAAATATTAAGGTAAAAATGTCAAATGTCCAAAATTTTATTACTTGCATTTTTGTTTTATTTTATATTGAAGTTTATTTAATGAAATGAAAGTCTTCATAATTGAAAAAACAGCAAGTTAGTTTCATAAACTTCCTCTCTAAAAAAAAATGAGGGGAGCTGGCATAGAGTGAAATGATTTTGTGATATCAAGTAAGAACAAATCAAAAATCCTATTAAATTAAGCAAAAAAGCACATTGGTGACCTTGGCAATAATAGTTTTAGTGGAGTGGTTTAGACTAAAGCTAAAGATATAGGAACACGGAGTTTGGATAGTTGTTATTGTTGTTTTTAAGGGAAATGAAAAGAAATTGGCAAGTGTCTAGGAAGGAAGTATGGGCTGGAAGATGACTTTCTTGATGATGAGAATGATGATATAGGGGCAGGGGATATAACTCAGAAATTCTTTGAGAAGTGGGAAGACATGGGTTTCAGACCCATGTTAGATTGATTGACATAAGCTAGAAGGAGGGGTATCTCTATAATTAGAGGGAATAAGAGGATGTGGATGTGTATGGCAGTCATATTGAAGCTTTGGTGGAAAGAAATTTCAGAGTTCAAGTTTCAAATACCAGAAATTCTTCAAGTAGAGGGGTATCTGGTTGGCTTAGTTGGTTAAATGTCTGATTTAACTCTTGATTTTGGCTCTGGTCGTGATTTTATGGTCATGAGATTGAGCCCCTGTCAGGCTCTGTGCTCAGTGAAGTGTCAGCTTGAGGTTCTCCCCCTCCCTCTCTTTCTGCCCCTCCCACGACTCTTGCAGGTTCTCTCTCTTAAATAAATAAATCTTTTAAAAAAATTTCTTCAATAACCTCTTTGCTGGTTTTTCATAAACCAAAGTTTTAATTTCTGATCTTTTTTTCTATGTAAGTATTTATGTGTTTTGTTTCTTCTTTTTTTTTTTTTTTTTACAAAATAGGTACTTGTAGTTTTTCATTCTTTTTTATTTTATTAGTTCTTTTTTGGATTATATCAAGAGGCATTTTCTTGTGTCATTAAATATTTTCAAACAGTATGTAATAATTTATTCAACTTCCCAAGTTTGGGGCATTTAAACTGTTTGATTACATATAATATATAATGAAATATATAATATCAAACATCACTAAGCCTTTGTGCATATTGTAATTTATTTCATTAGGAAACATTCCAGGAGATTGAATTGCTGGGTCAAAGCATAATGAATGGTTTACATTTATGCAGTGGTATTCTGGTAAATATTAACAACTGGTTTGTGTGTTGGCAGAGGGAGTCTTGATTTATAGTGTGTGCTCTTTTCCCTGGTGTAAATACTCCTGACATGGCCTATTTCATTCCAACAATTTAATACCACTGAAGAGAATTGGATGTGCAGACACACAATTATTATACAGTATCTGTACCAAGCTGATACAATAGATGTAAATAACCTCAACAGCTCAGAAAATAATAAAATGTGGTAAAATAATTAGGAAGTGATAAATTTTGAGTGTTTATTGCCTTATTTTTAATATAATTTATTGATTGGTAAGTTTATACAATTAATTTTTTAAAAGATTTGTGTATTTTATTTTTTTTTAAGATTTTATTCAATTTATTTGACAGAGAACAAGAGAGCACAAGCAGGGGGAGCCACAAAGGGAGAGGGAGAAGAAGGCTCCCTGTTGATCAGGGAGCCCAAGGCAGGGCTTGATCCCAGGACCCTGAGGTCATGACCTAAGCTGAAGGCAGATGCTTAACCCACTGAGCCACACAGGTGACCCTTGTGTTTATTTTAAAGAGGGAGTGGGAGTGGGAGAGGGACTGATGGAGAGGGAGAGAGAGAATCCCAAACAGAGTCCCTGCTGAGCATGGAGCCCTATCCTGGCTCCATCCCACAACCCTGAGATCATGACCTGAGCTGAAACCAAGAGTCAGACATTCAACTGACTGAGCCACACAGTCGCCCCTATATAATTTAATTTTTAGAGATCACTATGTTTAACAACTGGGTTGCAAAATTCCTAAAAATTTTAACAATTGACTCTTGTGAACTTCTGTGAGCAAGGTCTAGCAAATTACTATTTTCTTTTTTTTCCTTCTCTCTTTCCCTTCCTTCTTCCCTTTTCTGATATTTATTTTGGAATCCTACCCCCATATTGTTATTTTCAATATAGGAAGAAATACAAGTATTTAGAAGACCAGTGTTGCATTCTTTTTGTATATGGCTCTAAGGTTTACTTTGCTTTACTCTTGAATTTTTATCGTAGATGGAATCTACTTAAGTGAGAGGTGAAGTGTGAACTCTCAGCTTTAGTTTTTTTCCCCACAAGACATTCGGTATCCTCCCAAAACATTGTCGCATAATTCTTACTGGCTATTGATTGAATTACTCAACTTTCTTATTTTTTTTCTAATAATTTATCAGTTGATTCTCTAGGATTTTCTGTATATGTAATCATGAGATAATTTTGCTGCCACACTTCTGATATTTACAACCTTATTCTTTGGTGTAAAGAATTAAGTTGACTAGTATTAACACTGAGCATACTGTTATTTTTTTCTGATTTTTGAAACGCTTCAAATACTTCATCATTGTCTGTGATACTCACTTTTGGTTTGTTAGATGTGTTTTTGAGATTCAGGTTAAGCAAGTATTCATCTATTTCTATTAAGACTTTAACAACATTCAGAGAGGAGATTGAAATTTGCTTAAATACATGGGCAACTTGGTAATTCTTGATGGCTTTCTCTATTTACCTTAGTGTTGTCTTTTAAAGATTTTATTTATTTATTTGACAGAGAGAGCCCAAGCTGGGGGAGTAGTAGGCAGAGGGAGAAGCAGACTCCTCACTGAGCAGGGAGCCCATTGTGGGGCTTGATCCCAGGACTCTGGGATCATGACCTGAGCCAAAGGCAAATGCTTAACCGACTTAGCCACCCAGGCATGACTACTTTTCATTTTACAATTTGTGCTAGACAAAGGTTTAGATATTGATGGTTTTCAATATTTGGGATAAGCAACAAGATGAACTGGGCAACAGGAAATACAGTTTGTTTTCTCCTAGAACTTTTTTGGTGAATCTCTTGAGATTTGTGTTGTGGGTGTACCTGTAATCCTATACTTGAGGGTCAACCTTTGATCTTATTTATTTATTTTTATTATTATTTTTTAAAGATTTTATTTATTTATTTGACAGAGATCACAAGTAGGCAGAGAGGCAGGCAGAGAGAGAGAGAGAGGGAAGCAGACTCCCTGCTGAGCAGAGAGCCTAATGTGGGACTCCATCCCAGGACCCTGAGATCATGACCTGAGCTGAAGGCAGGGGCTTAACCCACTGAGCCACCCAGGCGCCCTCAACCTTTGATTTTAGCAGTTACCCTGTTTCAGGGAGAGCCTGACATACCTGTGGATGGGGGATATTAGTAGGGGGAGAATTGCTACTCTGTAATACTGTGGATTATGAGTTTGGTATGGTGAGTCAGTACTTGTGTCTGCTTAGTCAAATTTGATCATCACTTATAAAGCTGGCTCCTTTTCAGCCCTAATGACAGGTTGAGGAAAATTAAAACAATGAGGCCTAAAGGCCCCTTGATGTCTTTCTGCAATGTGAACACGAGAGCCAAGCTCTGATTCCCACTTCTCTTATAGGCCTTCCATGTTCCTAAACTTCAGTTCTACAAGTTGTGGGTTGGGACATTTCATAATATTCTTATTTCTTAAAATCTGCCCCTTATGCTCTTGGGACTTTTGTGTATAGTGTCTGAGTCTTGTTATAGTGTTGGTATTTTCCCTGACTTTTTTGATGATGGCGTTCTTATACCAGTTTTGGGCCTTTTGGGTGGATTTTTTGGGAGGGATTATGTGAATGAATGCTGTTTTATTTTTCTTTAAGGCTCTTTTCATATATTCATGAAATGTTCGTCAGAAGAAGTTGTACTATCTTGTACTCCATCCCATGGACTTTGAGAATTTTTTTAATGTATTCCTTTTTTTTTTTTTTAAGATTTTATTTATTTATTTGACAGACAGAGATCACAGGCAGAGAGGCAGGCAGAGAGAGAGAAAGGGAAGCAGGCTCCCCACTGAGCAAAGAGCCTGTCGCGGAGCTCGATCACAGAACCTTGGGATCATGACCTGAGCCGAAGGCAGAGGCTTTAACCCCCTGAGCCACCCAGGTGCCCAATTTTTATTGTATTCTTAATGGGAATAATTTTATTTTAATATGTATATATATTTAAGATTTTATTTATTTATTCAAGAGAGGGTGAGCGAAAGAGAAAGCGAGTGAGGGGAGGGGCAGAGGGAGAAGCAGGCTCCCCACTGAGCAGGGATCCTGACGTAGGGTTTGATCCCAAGACCCCAGGATCATGACCTGAGCCAAAGGCAGACGTTTAACCAACTGAGCCACCCAGGGACCCCTAATTTGTATATTCTTAATTATTACAGATAATCATATGTTTCTGTTTACTGGGGAATTATGTTTGTATTTGAATTGTGTAAAAGAAATTGTTTTTACTAAGATTTTTGGAGGGATATGCTCATAGTAATTTTAAAGTTTTTCTTGATCCCCTCCCTCCCAAAGCCTGGTCTTTTTTTTTTTTTTTTAAAGATTTTATTTATTTATTTGACAGGCAGAGAGTACGAGTAGGCAGAGAGGCAGCAGAGAGAGAGAGAGAGGTGGAACCAGGCTTCCTGCCGAGCAGAGAGCCCAACGCGGGGCTCGATCCCATTACCCTGAGACCATGACCTGAGCCAAAGGCAGAGGCTTTAAGCCACTGAGCCACCCAGGTGCCCCCCAAAGCCTGGTCTTACTATGATGTTTATGGGTGATTGTTTTCACAGGAGCAAGCAAGAATGTTTTTTTTTTTATTTTATTTTATTTTTTTTTTAGCAAGCAAGAATGTTAACCAGCCTCCTTGAGTCTGCTTTTGCATGTCTTAGTAAAGCCTGTACACTATTGTACAACTGCTGTGATGTAAGGAGTCTTAGCTAGGACTTCTATTTATTTATTTACTTTTCATTTTATTGTATTTTTAAAAAAGATTTATTTTAGAGAGAGAGTGCACATACATGGTGGAAGAAGGGACAGAGATGGAGAGAGAGGGAGGGAGAGAAATATTCTTCTGCTGAGCGTATCGCTCAACTTGGGGCTGGATGTCATGACCCTGAGATCACAACCCAAGCTGAAATCAAGAGTCTGGGACGTTCAACTGACTAAGCCACCCAGACACCCCTCAGGAACGTTCTTATAAGAGGATTAGTATTTGGATGCATAGAACTAAACAGACATACATTCCAGATTGTCTGTAGATAATGATGGAAAAATATGGCCAAAGTTTGTATGTTCACTGTGGAAAATAGTAGTTGAAATGTAGATTTGGGGCATATTCTTTGTTTTCTGATGTTTACAGGTTAACACATCATGTATTTTATAAATGAACATTTATTTTCTTTTTATTATTTAGTTATCACATAGAGGTAGGGGCTTAAATTTTTGTTTCCCTTAGCAGTAAGAGCAAGCACATTAGGTATGAGTTTTGTCCAAACTACATTACATCTTAATGCTTTACTTCATCATTTACTTCTTAAGTGTTTGTTCTAGGCAAGTTAAGGTAAGAAGAAAGAAAAAGGTGAATAAGATACCTTATTGATTATCTAATTTAGCAAAAATAGTCAAGTTTATCAGCATTATTTAGCATGTTTTAAATCCTTCTATAGCATTGTACTGTATGTATCATTTTCTGACATGTTTTTTTCCACTAATCTTTGTGTTTTAGTTTCTGTGGGTCAGGAAACTGGGATTGGCTTAGGTGGTTTTAACTCACCGCCTCTCTTGAGGTGGTTATCAAGCTTCCAGTTGGGACAGCAGTCATCTCAAAAGTCAGCTGGGGCTGGAGGATCTGATGCCAAGCTCAGGTTATTATTGACAGTTCCTTATTGGCTGTTGGTAGGAGGCCTCATTTCTTTGTCACGTGGTCATTTCCATAGTGCTCCTTCTGACATGGCAGCTTCTTTCCCCCAGAGTAATGAGAGAGACAGAGACAGACACAGAAAACAAAGACAGAAACATAGACTCTCTGAAGTGACAATGTTTTGAGAGAGGAAGACGAATATTTTGTATATAAAGCAACTTGGCAAAGAATAAACAGTTCAAACGATCTAACAAAGTGATGATTTTGGATACTAACAAACTTAAGATGACCCCAGAAATATTTAGAAACTTTGCTGAAGAAATTTGTATTCCAGACACATAGTGTTTCATTGGTATTGTGTGTGTGTATATATATATATATACACATATATTTATATTTATATAAATGAAAGGTTCATACCAGTATTAATAGAAGGTTTATTTTCATTCTTAAAGGTAGCTGCTTTGCTTGAAAATAAAAAGTCCCATTAGAATCCACTGTTTCAAGTAAAATCAAAATTAAAATAGATCACAAGATATGCTGTCATATTTTAAAGCTTTAATTCTAGTACTGTGAATTTTGTGATGGAAGGTAAATCTGGACATTTGGTGATTTTAGAGTTTTGATTAGTTTTGTTTTTTGGCCATCCAAAGTAGGAGTAGAATCAAAATTTTTAGAAGTTATAATGAAAACGTAAATACTTTTCCGTGAAAACAAGGAAAAAATAATGGACTGGAATATCTTTAAAATCATATGAATTGTGATTCCATTCTTCTTTTTCATATTTTACCATTCAGTACTTGACTATCCCTATACAACTGTTATCTTAAAATATTTGCTTCTGCTTCCTGATTCTACCTTTGTTACCATAGAAACAGAAATGGACTAGGGAAATTGGCAAGATAACCAGCAACTGAAATTAATGAGGATTCTAACTCTTCACCTGTGCTTATCTTGTCAAGAAATAAATGTTTTAAAATAAAGTTGTAAAATGTAAAATGTTACTTTTAAAGGTATTTAGAAACTTCCAAAAGGTACCTCTTTGCATTTAAAAAATATTAGACTAATTAAAAAAAAATTTTTTTTTAAAGATTTTATTTATTTATTTGACACACAGAGAGAGATCACAAGTAGGCAGAGAGGCAGGCAGAGAGAGAGAGGAGGAAGCAGGCCTCCTGCCAAGCAGAGAGCCCGATGCGGGGCTCGATCCCAGGACCCTGAAATCATGACCCGAGCCGAAGGCAGCGGCCTAACCCACTGAGCCACCCAGGCGCCCCTAAAAAATATTTTTTTTGTTAAGTAATTTCTATGCCTGTTATGGGGCTTAAACTCAAAACCCTGAGATCAAGAGTCACATGCTCTACCAACTGAGCAAGCCAGGTGCCCCTCTTTGCATTTTTAATTTTTTCTTGAAATGTAGGTAAATCTGACAAAGTTCACATTGTAAATAGATGAATTATTTGAGATTGCTAGAAGTTTGCTTCATTCAATGTTTTCCCCCCTTTTTTACAATTAAGAAATAGCACGTTTTTAAGTATTTTTTGCCTTAGAAACCTAAATTTAAGCTGCTTTCCTCTGGTTTCTTCCTTTAAAATTTTTAATTCCTATATTAAATCTACAGGCATACATCAAAGATATTGTGGGTTCTGTTCAGGACCACAACAATAACGTGAATATTGCAGTAAAGTGAGCCAAATGAATTTTTTGGTTTCCCAATGTATATAAAAGTTATGTTTACCCTATACCATAGTCAGTTTAGTGAGCAATAATACCATTATGTCTAAAAACAATGTACATATCTTTTTTATTTTGACTATAGTTGATATACAATATTATATTAGTTTCAGGTATACAACTTAGTGTTTGATAAGTTTACATATTATGCTATTACAGTATCATTGACTATGTTCCTTATGTTTTGCCTTTTATTCCTGTGACTTATTCATTCCATAACTGGAAGCCTATATCTCCCATTCCCCTTCACCTGATTTGCTCAAACCCCCTCCCCCCTCCTCTATGGCAACCATCAGTTTGTTCTCTGTATTTATAGGTCCAGTTGTGTTCTTCGTTTCTTCATTTGTTTTTGTTTTTGTTTTTAGATTCTACTTATGAGTGAAATCATATGACATTTGTCTTCCACAGTCTGACTTATTTCACTTAGCATAACACTTTTGGATTATCCATGTTATCTCAAATGGCATCATCTCAGCATTTTTTATGGTTGCATAATAGTCTCCACAGTGGAGCTGCTTTCAAAGCTGGAGTCAGTCCTCTCAAATCCTGCCACTGCTTGGGGTGCATGAGTGGCTCACTTGGTTAAGTAGCTGCCTTCAGCTCAGATCATGATCTCTGGGTCCTGGGATCAAGCCCCACATTGGGCCCCGTGCTTGGCAGAGAGCCTGCTTTTCCCTCTGCCTGCTGCTTTCTGTCCCTCTCTCTCTGCCAAATAAATAAATAAAAATCTTTAAAAAACCCCAAACCCTACTACTGCTTTGTCAGCTATGTTTATGGAATATTCTGAGCCCTTTGTTGTCATTTTAGTAGTCTTCACATCTTCACCAGAAGAATATTCCATTTCAATTTCAAGAAACCACTTCTTTCAAGAAACCACTTTCTTTGTATAGCTGTAAGAAATAACTCCTCATCCATTAAGGTTTTATCATGAGATTGCAGTAGTCAGTAACATATTCAAGACTCCACTTCTAATTGCAGTTCTCTTGCTATTTCTACCACATCTGCATTTCCTTCCCTTACTAAAGTCTTAAACCAATCCTTCAAAGTTCATCCATGAGTGTTGGAATCAGCTTCTTTCAGACTACTGTTAATGTTGATATTTTGACCTCTTTCCATGGATCACAAATGTTCTTAATGGGTTCTAGAATGGTGAGTTATGTCCAGAGGTTTTCTATTCCCTTTGCCCAGATCCATCAGAGGAATCACTATCTGGCAGTGATAACCTTACAAAATGTATTTCTTATATAATAAGACTGGAAAATCAGAATTACTCCTCGATCTATGGGCTACAGAATGGATGTTGTATTACCAGACATGAAAACAACATTTATCTCCTTGCACATCTTCATCAGAGCTCTTGGGGGAATAGGGAGGGCCAAGATAGGGAGAGAGATCCATTAGTGTGGCACTCAGAATACACTCAACATTATTATCCTATAACTTGATTAAGTTCATCATCTTATATGGGCATGGTTCATGGCACCCCAGAACAATTTAAATAGTAATATCAAAGATCACTGATCACACAGATCACCATAATAAATACAATAATAATGAAAAAGTTTGAAATAGAAGACTTCCAGTGGGGCACTGGTTAGGATCTTCCACCTACGTCAACCTTCATGCTTTCACATGCCCGCAGACCCAGTGCTGTCTTTGCTGTGCCCAGTGTCCCCTGCACTGGGCTTCCCTGTTGGGGGATTCTGCAGCCAGTCCAAACTCTGCTGCCTCAGCCTCTGCAGCAGTCTGAAGTGGGAGTGGGCCTTTTGTGGGGCACTTGGGGCTTCTCTGCCTGCAAATGGGATGGATCAACTGAGTCACCTGTGCTCTCAAGCATCCTGGGGTGCAGCTGCAGCATGCTACACACCCAGGGGACAGAGCTTTTGTTGAATTACTGAGTGATGAAATTAAGGAGGATGAGAAGAAGCAGAAGCACAAGTCCCTCCCCAAAATATTTGGAAGTTGGGAGCTGGAAGTGAATGGGACAGAACCAAAGTAGTGGGGAAAGTTCCTAGAGAAAAGATCATTCATTTTCACTCTCAACATTAACAATAACATCCTGGCAACATTTGATGGGGAGGAGGAGCCCTCCCAAGGGCAGAGGGTTGAAGAACAGGAGCCTGAAATGACGTCCACTACCAATTTCATGGTTGAAGTTATAAAGAATGATGACAAGAAGGCCCTATTGCTAGACTGTCACTACTGTCTAGAAGATGAGGTTGGGTAAGAAGAGGAGGACAAGAGTGATACTTTCTCCAGGGAGATGACCTTTTAGTCCATTGGCGAGCCTGAGGGGAAGGACACTCAACACTGATCCCTTGGCTTGGACTTTGTATGACCCCCTGATAGATTTCCTGGCAGGCTGAGGGGTGGATAACACTTTTGCAGATGAGTTAGTGGAGCTCAGCACAGCCCTGAAGCATCAGGAAAACTACTTTTCTTGAAGATCTCAAAAGGTTTTGTCAAGAGCCAGTAGAGCATACAAGACATTGAACATTTTAAATTTATGGCAGGTTTTGCTTTGGCCATGGAACACATCTACTCTGAAGCCAGACACACACATGTTTTGGGATGGTTTTCATTGTAATATCATGGAAAATTATTCACATTTAAATTACTACCATTGCCCTCTTGTTTACTATTCATTTATTCTCTACAAATCTGTTATTCCTATACTTTTGTATAACATAATAGGGAACAATAAAATTGGTCTATGTCCTTCCTCAAAAAGAAAAATTGCAGTATTCCAAGAATTACCAAAATGATACACAGAGACACAAAATGAGCAAATGTTGTTGGAAAAATGGTACCAATAGCTTGCTCGAAGCAGGGTTGCCACAAACTTTCAGTCTGTAAAAGCACACTCTGTGAATGCAGTGGGGCACCAAAGTATGCCCATATTTCCAAAGAGGCGGTGGTTTTTTTGTTGTTGTTGTTTTTGAAGAACTTTTTTTTAAGGTTTTATTATATATGTATGTATGTATGTATGTATGCATGTGTGTATTTGATAGCAAGAGATAGAATGAACGTAAGAGTGGGGCAGAGAGGGGGTCAGAGAGGGAATCCTCAAGCAGACTCCACACTGAGTGTGGACCCTTATTTAGGGCTTGATCTCACAATCTGAGCCAAAAATCAAGAGTCGGATATTCAACTGACTGAGCCACCCAGGTGCCCCTGTTTTTAAGGAACTTTTACTTGTTTTCTTTTTGAGTGGGTGATTAGTGGTAGCTATTTTTTGCCATCCGTCTTTTTTAGTATTGTCTCTCTGTTTTGGAGTTGTTATTTCTTAAGATGACTCATAATTAATTCATAGCTATATCTAATAATTTTTATACTGTAGATTAAAATTAAAGCTTATTTAAGTATGTTTATATAATGACAAGGTGTAGTTATCAAAAATATTTTTCTTTTACTGGAATTTTTTTTTTTTTTTGGATCATTCTATACTGCATACCATTCACTGCAGCATTGAACAACTACTGTTGGTAATTCATTTGACTGGGTGCTAAGGGTGTAGAGATGCATAACACTTTTCTCTCTGTTCATAGGCTAGCAGGGGGAAACAGTCATGTAAATAATTACAATAAAGTATGAGAAGTATATCAGAAGAAATAGATTTAATGTAAAGGGGTAGCTCTGAGGAGATGAGTAATATTTTACAGAGAAAGTCAGCATATTGTTAGACTCTGAGGGCAAGGACTACATTTTATCATCTAAAAGTTACATGTTTACAACACAGCGCTGGACCTTAAAATTGGTAATGTAATCATAGTCAATAAATATTAGTGATTAAACAAGTTGAAATCTTAGCAAATTTTTGAAGAATTGAAGTATGTTCACGTGGGCAAAATGGTAAAATATAGGCTACCTCATTGTGGTTTTGATTTGCATCATCTTGATAATCACTGATGTTGAGCTCCTGTGGACCATCCACATATCTTCTTGAAAAAACGTTTATTCAGATCCTCTGCTCATTTTAAAATCATATTGTTTCTTATTTTGCTACTGAGTTGTTGGAGTTCTTTCTATATTTTGGATGTTAACTTCCCATCAGATATATGATTTGCAAATATTTTCTCCCACACAGTAGGTTGCCTTTCATTTTATTTTTCTAATGATGGTTTCTTATGCTGTATAGAAACTTTTTAGTTGGATTTAGTCCCACATGTTTACTTTTACATTTGTTGCATTTGATTTTGGTGTCAAATCCAAAAAAATGATTGCTAAAACCAATTGCAAGGAACTTAACAACCTATGTTTTCTTCTAGGTGTTTTGTGGTTTCAGGCTTTATGTTCAAGTCTTTAATCCATTTTGAGTTGATTTTTGTGTATGGTATAAGATAGTGATCCAGTTTCTTTCTTTTGCATGTAGCAATCCAGTTTTCCCAATACCATTTATTAAAGAGCTTGTCCTTTCCCCATTGTTTCTTCTTGCCTCCTTTATCACAAATTAGTTGATTGTATATGCATGGGCTTATTTCAAGGCTTTCTATTTTGTTCCATTGATCTTTGCGTCTTGATTTGTTTTTATGGCAATAACATATTGTTTTGATTACTATAGTTTTTTATTATAGTTTGAAATCAGGAAGTATGATGTCTCCAGCTTTGTTCATTTTTCTCAAGATTGTTTTGGTTATTTGGAGTCTTTTGTAGTTACATACAAACTTTAGGATTTGTTCTATTTCTGTGAAAAATGCTATTGGATTTCTTTTTTTTTTTAATTTTAAAAATAAACATATAATGTATTTTTAGCACCAGGGGTACAGGTCTGTGAATCGCCAGGTTTAGACACTTCACAGCACTCACCACAGCACACCCACCCCCACCAATGTCAATAACCCCACCAGCCTCTCCCGATCCCCCTCCCGCAGCAACCCTCAGTTTGTTCAGCGAGATTAAGAGTCTCTTATGGTTTGTCTCCCTCCTGATCCCATCTTGTTTCATTTATTCTTTTCCTACCCTCCAAATCCCCCATGTTGCATCTCCACTTCCTCATATCAGGGAGATCATATAATAGTTGTCTTTCTATGATTGACTTATTTCGCTAAGCATAGTACCCTCTAGTTCCATCCATGTCATCGCAAATGACAAGATTTCGGTTTTTTGACAAAGTATTCCATTTTGACACAGTATTCCATTGTATATATATACCACATCTTCCTGATCCATTCATCTGTTGATGGACATCTAGGTTCTTTCCATAGTTTGGCTATTGTGGACATTGCTGCTATAAACATTCAGGTGCACGTGCCCCTTTGGATCACTGCGTTTGTATCTTTAGAGTAAATACCCAGTCGTGAAATTGCTGGATCGTAGGATAGCTCTATTTTCAACTTTTTGAGGAACCTCCATGCTGTTTTCCAGAGTGGTTGCACCAGCTTGCATTCCCATCAACAGTGAAGGAGGGTTCCCCTTTCTCCGCAACCTCGCCAGCATCTGCCATTTCCTGACTTGTTAATTTTAGCCATTCTGACTGGTGTGAGGAGGTATCTCATTGTGGTTTTGATTTGTATTTCCCTGATGCCGAGTGATGTGGAACATTTTTTCATGTGTCTGTTGGCCATCTGGATGTCTTCTTTGCAGAAATGTCTGTTCATGTCCTCTGCCCATTTCTTGACTGGATTCTTTGTTCTTTGGGTGTTGAGTTTGCTAAGTTCCTTATAGATTTTGGATCCTAGCCCTTTATCTGATATGTCGTTTGTGAATATCTTCTCCCATTCTGTCAGTTGTCTTTTGGTTTTGTTAACTGTTTCCTTGGCTGTGCAAAAACTTTTGATCTTGATGAAATCCTAATCGTTTATTTTTGCCCTTGCTTCCCTTGCCTTTGGCGATGTTCCTAGGAAGACGTTGCTGCGGCTGAGGTTGAAGAGGTTGCTGCCTGTGTTCTCCTCAAGGATTTTGATGGATTCCTTTCTCACATTGAGGTCCTTTTCATCCATTTTGAGTCTATTTTCATGTGTGGTGTAAGGAAATGGTCCAGTTTCATTTTTCTGCATGTGTCTGTCCAATTTTCCCACACCATTTGTTGAAGAGGCTGTCTTTTTTCCATTGGACATTCTTTCCTGCTTTGTCGAAGATTAGTTGACCATGGAGAGCCATGGGCTCTCTATTCTGTTCCATTGATCTATGTGTCTGTTTTTGTGCCATTACCAAACTGTTTTGATGATGACAGCTTTGTAATAGAGCTTGAAGTCCGGAATTGTGATGCCACCAACTTTGGCTTTCTTTTTCAATATTCCTTTGGCTATTCTAAGTCTTTTCTGGTTCCATATAAATTTTAGGATGATTTGTTCCACTTTTTTGAAAAAAATGGATGGGATTTTGATACGGATTGCATTAAATGTGTAGATTGCTTTAGGTAGCATAGACATTTTCATAATATTTGTTCTTCCAATCCATGAACATGGAACATTTTTCCATTTCTTTGTGTCTTCCTCAATTTCTTTCATGAGTACTTTATAGTTTTCTGAGTATAGATTCTTTGCCTCTTTAGTTAGGTTTATTCCTAGCTATCTTGTGGTTTTGGGTGCAATTGTAAATGGGATGGACTCCTTAATTTCTCTTTCTTCTGTTTCATTGTTGGTATAAAGAAATGCAACAGATTTCTGTGCATTGATTTTATATCCTGACACTTTACTGAATTCCTATACAAGTTCTAGTTTTGGAGTGGAGTCTTTTAGGTTTTCCACATATAGTATCATATCATCTGCAAAGAGTGATACTTTGATTTCTTCTTTGCTGATTTGGATGCCTTTAATTTCTTTTTGTTGTCTGATTGCTGAGGCTAGGACTTCTAATACTATGTTGAATAGCAGTCGTGATAATTGACTTCCCTGCCGTGTTCCTGACCTTAATGGAAAAGCTTTCAGTTTTTCTCCATTGAGAATGATATTTGCGGTGGCTTTTTCATAGATGGCTTTGATAATATTGAGGTATGTGCCCTCTATCCCTACACTTTGAAGAGTTTTGATCAGGAAGGGATGCTGTACTTTGTCAAATGCTTTTTCAGCATTTATTGAGAGTATCATATGGTTCTTGTTCTATTTGTTGTATCACATTGATTGATTTGCGGATGGTGAACCAACCTTGCAGCCCTGGAATAAATCCCACTTGGTCGTGGTGAATAATCCTTTTTATGTACTGTTGGATCCTATTGGCTAGTATTTTGGTGAGAACTTTTGCATCTGTGTTCATCAAGGATATTGGTCTGTAGTTCTCTTTTTTGGTGGGATCCTTGTCTGGTTTTGGGATCAAGGTGATGCTGGCCTCATAAAATGAGTTTGGAAGTTTTCCTTCCATTTCTATTTTTTGGAACAATTTTAGGAGAATAGGAATTAGTTCTTCCTTAAATGTGTGGTAGAATTCCCCTGGGAAGCCCTCTGGCCCTGGGCTTTTGTTTGTCTGGAGATTTTTGATGACTGTTTCAATCTCCTTACTGGTTGTATCTGTTCAGGTTTTCTATTTCTTCCTGGTTCAGTTGTGGTAGTTTATATGTCTCTAGGAATGCATCCATTTCTTCTAGATTTACAAATTTGTTGGCATAGAATTGCTCATAGTATGTTCTTATAATCGTTTGTATTTCTTTGGTGTTGGTTGTGATCTCTCCTCTTTCATTCATTATTTTATTTATTTGGGTCCTTTGTCTTTTCTTTTTGATAAGTCTGGCCAGGGGTTTATCAATCTTATTAATTCTTTCAAAGATCCAGCTTGTAGCTTTGTTGATTTGTTCTATTGTTTTTTTGGTTTCTATTTCATTGATTTCTGCTCTGATCTTTATCATTTCTCTTCTCCTGCTGGGTTTAGGCTTTCTTTTTTGGTCTTTCTCCAGCTCCTTTAGGTGTAGTGTTAGGTTGTGTATTTGCGACCTTTCTTGTTTCTTGAGCAAGGTTTCTATCACTATATATTTTCCTCAGGACTGCCTTTGCTGTGTCCCACAGATTTTGAACCATTGTGTTTTCATTATCATTTGTTTCCATGAATTTTTTCAATTCTTCTTCTTCTTCTTCTTCTTTTTTAATTTATTTGAGAGACAGAGAGTACAAGCAGGCAGAGAGAGAGGAGGAAGCAGGCTCCCTGAGGAGCAGAGAGCCCGATGCGGGACTCGATCCGAGGACCCTGGGATCATGACCTGAGCCGAAGGCAGAGACTATAACCCACTGAGCCACCCAGGTGCCCCTCAATTCTTCTTTAATTTCCTTGTTGGCCCATTCATTCTTTAGAAGGATGCTGTTTAGTCTCCATGTATTTGTATTCTTTCCAAATTTCCTCTTGTGTTTGAGTTCTAGCTTCAGAGCATTGTGGTTTGAAAATATGCAGGGAATGATCTCAGTCTTTTGATACCAGGTGAGACCTGATTTGTGACCCAGGCTGTGATATATTCTGGAGAATGTTCCATGTGCACTAGAGTAGAATGTGTATTCTGTTGCTTTGGGGTGAAATGTTCTGAATATGTCTGTGATGTCCATCTGGTCCAGTGTGTCATTTAAGGCCTTTATTTCCTTGTTGATCTTTTGCTTGGATGATCTGTCTATTTCAGTGAGGAGAGTGTTAAAGTCCCCTACTATTATTGTATTATTGTTGATGTTTCTTTGATTTTGTGATTAATTGGTTTATATAATTGACTGCTCCAATGTTAAGGGCATAGATATTTAAAATTGTTAGATCATCTTGTTGTATAGACCCTTTGAGTATGTTATAGTGTCTTTCCTCATCTCTTGTTATAGTCTTTGGCTTAAAGTCTAATTGATCTGATATAAGGATTGCCACCTCAGCCTTCTTCTGATGTCCATTAGCATGGTAAATTGTTTTCCACCCCCTGACTTTAAACCTGGAGGTGTCTTTGGGTCTAAAATTAGCATATTAGCTGCAAGACTAAGGAATCATGGGGAGAAAGCCATGAATTCCATGCTTTGCTTTCTCCTCCTCTGGAATTCCACTCTTCTCCTTGGTTAAGTGAACTTGATCTTGGCTGGATTTCTTGTTGATCTTCTCGGGGAGGGGGTTTGTTGTAGTGATTCTCATTTGTCTTTGCCGGAGGCAGAATTGCATCGCCCTTACCAGGGGCCGGGCTAAGTAATCCGCTCGGGTTCGATTTTAGGAGCTTTTGTTCCCTGAACGCTTTCAGTAGAGTTCTGGAGGATGGGAATGAAAATGGCGACCTCCCAGTCTCCCGCCTAGAGGAACTGAGAGCTCAGGGTCTCACTCCTCAGTGCGCCCTCAGAGAAAAGCGCTCAATCACTCCCATCTCCCTGGCCTCTGACCACGCTTAGAGAAAAGCGCTCAATCACTCCCATCTCCCTGGCCTCCGGCTGCACTCCGAGCTCACCCAGCCTGTGAGCAAGCGTCACTGTCTCTGGCACACAGCTCTGCCTGGAGTCTCTGATCCCGGTAGACCCCTGAGCTCCCACAGGGGGTGTCTCCCCGGATCTTGTGAGGACCTCAGGCACGGAGCAGTGGCCTGCGCTACAGATTATGGTTCAAGGTAACCCCGAGTTGAGAGCTCATTCCTTGGCTCTGTCTTTGTAGCCGGCTTCTCCACTCTAATACCTGCGAGCTCTGCGACACTCAGACCCCCTGATCCTTCTGTGACCCCATGGGACCTGGGGCCACGCTGACTCCGAGTGGGCTTCCCCCCCAGTTTAGCCTCTGGAGTGATGATGTCCTTCAGTGGAGCAGAATTTTAAAAGTCCTGATTTTGTGTTCCGTTGTTCCTTCCGCTTGCCGGGAGCCTGCCCCTCCCCCCGCGGTCTATCTTCCCGTCGCTTTGGATTCACTTCTCTGCCGGTCCTACCTTTCAGAAAGTGGTCGATTTTCTGTTTCTATAATTATTGCTCTTCTTCTCTTCGATCTCCTGTTGGATTTGTAGGTTTTCGTAATGGTTTGATAAGCTATCTAGCTGATCTCCTGCTACCTGATGTCATCTCAGCCTGCTGCTTCTCCGCCCTGGAATTTCAATAGGGATTGAAAACTCAATAGGGATTGCATTGAAGTTGCTTTAAGTATTATGGACATTTTAACAATGTTAATTCCTCCAATCTGTAAGCATGGAATATTTTTTTCCATTTATTTCTGTCTTCTTCACTGTCTTACAGTTTTCAGTGTACAGATCTTTCACCTCCCTTATTAAATTAATTGCTGGGTTTGTTTGTGTCCTTTTTGAGGTAGTTGTAAACGGAGGTGTTTTGTAATCTCTTTTTGTGACAGTTTTTAATTTTTGTATAGAAATTAAACAGCTTTTTGTATATTGATTTTGTATACTACAACTTTACGGAATTTATTATTTATTGCTTCTAGTCATTTTTTGGTGGAGTCTTTAGGATTTTCTATTTTTAGTATCTTGTCATCAGCAAACAGAGCCGGTTTTTTTTCATTTCTTTCTTTTTTCTTTTTTAATGATTTTATTTATTTGACAGAGAGAGACACAACGAGAGAGGGAACACAATTAGGGTGAGTAGGAGAGAGAGAAGCAGGCTTCCCACTGAGCAGGGAGCCTGATGTGGGGCTTGATCCGAGGACCCTGGGATCATGACCTGAGCGGAAGGCAGACGCTTAATGACTAAGCCACCCAGGCGCCCCTTTCATTTCTGATTTGGATGCCTTTTATTTTTCTTTCTTGCCTAACTGGTCTGGCTGAACCTTCTAAAACTATGTTGAATAAAGTGGGGTGAATTGTTGTACTTGTCTCTCTCTTGTCTTCTTCTTGATCTTAGAGGAAAAACTTTTAGCTTTTGAGAATGATGTTTGGTGTGGGATTGTCATATTTGACCTTTATTATGTTGAGGCACATTCCTTTATACCCATTTTGTTAGGAGTTTTTAATCATAAATTGTTGCTGAATTTTTATCAAATGCTTTTACTACATTTATTGAGATAATCATATGATTTCTTTCCTTTATTTTATTAATGTGTATAAGATGACTGATATATGGATATTGAAGTATCCATGTATCCCAGGGATAAATCCCACATGATCATGATATATGATCCTTTTAATATATAGTTGATTTTGGTTTGTTAATATTTTTTTGAGGATTTTTGCATTTCTGTTAATCAGATACATTGGCCTGTAATTTTGTTGAAGTGTCCTTGTCTGATTTTGTTATCAGGGTAATGCTAGCCTCATAAAATGAATTTGGGAGTGTTCCCTCCTCCTCTTCAATTTTTTGGAAGACGTGGAGAAGGAACTTTTTTTTTTAATGGAATAAATTTATAAGCCTGGAGTTTTCCCCCCTTGAACTCAGCTCTCATACCAACTGCTTTTTTGGACTTACACCTAGATTTTATTAGGCATCTCAAAATTTAATATTTTCAGTGTTAAAGTTGGAGGACTGACATTACCCAACTTAAAGATAAACCTACAGTAATCAGGACAATGTGGTATTGGCACAAGAATAGACAAATAGATCAGTGGAACAGATTGGAAAACAGAAATAAATCTACATCAATATAATCAGTTGATCTTTGACAAAGCAAAGCAATAATAAACTAAGTCAGAGATAGTCTTTTCAGAAAATGGTGCTGTATTAACTGGACATTCACATGCAAAAATGAATCTAGACACAGACTTTACATTCTTTATAAAAATTAACCTAAAATGAATCACAGACCTAAAAATGGAACAGGAAAACTATTAAACTTCCAGAAGATAACGTAGAATATAACGAAGATGACCATGAGTATAGCTGTGCTTTTTGAGATATAATACTAAAGCCGTAAAAAAAAAAAAATACTAAAGCCATGATTCATGAAAAAAGTAATTGTTAAGCTCAACTTCATTAAAATTCAAAACTCTGCCTACAAAAGACAATTACAAGAGAATGAGGAGACATGACCCAGAACGAGAGACTATATTTGCAAAGGGCACATCTGATAAAGGACCGTTATCCAAAGTGTACAAAGAACTCAATAAGAAAACAAACAACCTAATATTAAAAGGAGCCAAAGATCTTGGCAGCTCACCAGAGAAATCATTATGGCAAATAAATGCATGAAAATGCTCTACGTCAGATGTCATCAGGGGAATTAAAACTAAAACAACAAGATACTACTACTACACACCTATTAGATTGTCCAAAATCTGAAACACTGACATCAAATGCTGGAGAAGATATGGAGGAACAGAAACTCTCATTCATTGCTGGTGGGAAGGCAAATGGTATAGCCACTTTGGAATATAGTTTGGCAATTTCTAACAAAATTAACCATATTCTTACTATATATTTTAGCAACCATGCTCCTTGGCATTTACTCATATTGGTTGAAAACTTATGTCCACAAAAAAACATTAAAGTTTCATTCATAATTACCAAAACCTGGAAGCAACCCAGATCTCCTTTAGTAGGTGAATGGATAAATCATCTGGAAATGGACTGTTAGTCAGTTATTACAAAGAACTAAGTTGTCAAGCTACGGAAAGACCTATGAGGAAACTTAAATGAGTGAAAGACACTAATCTGAAAAGGCTGTGGACTGTATGATTCCAAGTATATGACATTTTGGAAAAGACAAACCTGGAGAAAGTAAAAAGATCATTGTTTGCCAGAGGTTTGAGGGGTAGGAGGGATGAATTAGGTGCAGCCCAAATGATTTTTGGGGCAGTAAAATTACTCTGTATGATATTATATTGGTAGATGCATGTCATTGTATATTTGTCCAATCCCATAGAATGTATAATATCAAGAGTGAACCCTAATGTCAAGTATGGACTTTGCATCATAGTGATGTGGTAGTGTCGGTTCATAAATTTTAACAAATGTGCCACTTTGATGAAGAATGTTGATAACAGGTATGCATGTGTGGGGCCAAGGATATCTCTACGCATCCTATCAGTTTTTCTGTGAACCTAAAACTGCTCTAAAAAATAAAATCTATAAAAGCAAGTAAGAAACCAACCAACCAACTCATATGATTCAGTCTTTGCAGTGGCTTACAAGATCTTTCTTATAGCCCCTAACCAGTCTCATGTCACTTCTTACTACATTTCCTGTAGTTTACTCTGGGCCAGCTACATTAGACTCCTTGGTGTGTCTTATATACATAACAGATAAACTCTTGCCTTATAACATTTGCATTTGCTTTTCCTTCACATAACCTTATGGATTGTTCTCAGCTCTTTCAAACCATTGTTCCAAAGTATTCTTTTGCATGACTTTCCTTTCACAACCTAACCAAATTGCAAACCCTCCACCCTGAACTCCTTATCCCTTTTATGGTTGTATTTTTTCCCTTAGCACTTACGGCCTTCAAATATTTTTATTGTGGTTTTCTCTCCTGCAGAAGACAAGAATTATTTTTTTTGTTGTTGTTTTTCTTTCTACCGATGAATAACATCTAGACAGCACTTGGCATATAGTAGACCCCGAATACGTTTTTTTGTGTGGGTGGAATAAATGAATCTCATTGTACTATTACAATTGATTTACTTGTCTGTACTCCACTTGACTCTAAGCTTCTTGAGAGACAGGTGCTGCAACTTCTGTGTCTGTTTCTTCAGTATTTAGCACACATGGTTGTATAACCATTTGTTCAATTTATAAAAGAATATACTTTTCATTTTATACAGGTATAAACATAACAGAATTACACATTGGAATTTTTTCCCTTATATTTATAGGTACTTTTTGATTGCTATGTGTTCTACATAATTATATACATTTTGTTAACTTTGAAAATCCTTATGAAATGTAGGTAATTCATAAAATAGATAACATTGAAACATTTAATTGAGTTAATATTTAGTCATTTATTTAACTATTGGTTATTATAAGCATTTAAGTTTTCTAACTTATATATATTTTTTAAAGATTTTATTTATTTGAGAGCGAGCAAGAGAGAGAGAGTACAGGTAAGGGAAGTGGCAGAGGGAGAGGGAGAAACAGGCTTCCCACTTCCATCCCAGGATCCTGAGACTGTGACCTGACCCAAAACCAAGAGTCAGGTGCTTAATAGACTGAGCCACCAAGGTTCCGCAGAAAGATACATTCAAGATCATTTAAAGATACAGTTAAGTCTATCAGTTCAATGTGTTTCCCTTTGACTCTGCCAATTACCATTTCCAGAAATACTCTTAAAATGTTTGCTGTATTCTTTTAGACATTTTTATATGCATATAATTACACATATATATGTATATATATACCAAAACTAAATTAACAAAAGCTAGTTAATACATGTATTATTCTGTAGTTTATCGTTTTTATCCTGTGTCCCAGAACTCTACCTTATTAGTATATAAAGTGTCTTCTTTGTAAGAATCACGCTATGATGTATAATCTTTTAATTATTCCTCAATTGACAGACATTTAGTTTGTCTAATTATGAGAAATGGTGCGCTATACAAAGTTAAATATTTTCTTTTCTGCGGTACAGTGCATTATGTTTCTTCAGAGAAGTTAAATGGTGTGCAGAATTTCCTGAACCTTTATTTTCCTGGAGCATATAATTCTTTCAAAGAGCATGTCATATCACTGAAGTTCCATTAAATATATTTGGAGTTCTAGTCAATCTTCTTATTTTACTTATAATGAAATTAAGACTGACTAAATGGAAAATTGGAACCATACTCTCAGTTTCTTGAATATTTTTCTATGTTGCTCCAAATGCTTTGAATTTAATCTTTTTTTTTTTTTTTAAAGATTTATTATTTTTTTGACAGATAGAGATTACAAGTAGGCAGAGAGGCAGGCAGAGAGAGAGAGAGGAGTAAGCAGGCTCCCCGCCAAGCAGAGAGCCCGACGCGGGGCTCGATCCCAGGACCCCAGGACCATGACCTGAGCCGAAGGCAGAGGCTTTAACCCACTGAGCCACCCAGGCGCCCCTGAATTTAATCTTCATTTAGTTTTATTCCTGAATTCAAATAGGAATGTTATGTACTAGAATTTTTTATAAGGGAAAAAATAGTTTTCATGTGTTATACTAGGAAAAGTTAACAAGTTTCTGTTTTTAGGCTTTTCTTTATATCAGCATGGGATATCTTGGTAGGTAATTAGTGACAAGTTAAGATAAGGTTTTAATCAGTTTGATACAGCTTTTCTTTCTTTTTGTATGTAGAGAGAGCGAACTGGGGGAGGGGTAGAGGGAGTGAAGGAGAGAGCATCTCAGGCGGACTCTACACTAAGTGTGTTGTCCAATGTGGAGCTCATCTCACAACCCTGAGAATCATGACCTGAGTTGGAATCAGGAGTCTGACACTTAACCAACTGAGCCATCAAGACCCCCCTGGATATAGCTTTTCTTAAATAACTTAAAGTTCTCTGACATAAATGAACTAGCTCCTTTCTTGTGTTTGAATAGTTCTTTCAGTTACTTTAAGAGTAACTGTCATTTGTGAGTTGGGGGAAATCGGAGGGGGAGACGAACCATGAGATACTGTGGACTCTGAGGAACAAACTGAAGGTTTTGGAAGGGAGGGGAGTAGGGATTGTGTGAGCCTGGTGGTGGGTATTAAGGAGGGCACATATTGCATGAAGCACTGGGTGTGGTGCATAAACAATGAATTTTGGAACACTGAAAAAATAAAATTAAATTAAAAAAAAGAGAGTCGCTTGAAAAGCAGTATTAAGTTTCATCATGTCTAGCGAATTTCTTAGCTATTTCTTTTGCCTTTCTCTTCCTCATTCAGGTTACTAGTTTTATTTTTTGAAGTATTTAGGAGGACTCTAGTTGTAATTTTAGATATGTTTTATAATAGAGATACTGTTGAATCCTTTTGCCATAACTGGTCTTACTTTTGCCTTTCCCTGAGTTGTCAAGTTCTTTTAATCTTAGGGTACAATTCAGAGTATGTTTTCTTTTGCTCATGTAATGTTTGGTTGCATCAGTTATTTTGTGCAGTGAAAACAATCATTGGAGGAGGATTGATATTCCTCTTTTAGTTCTGTAGTTCTTTTTAGAATTTATTTAATAAATGAAAATAGATTTTTTTTCTGATTGCAAAGGTAATGCACAGTCCAAAAATAGTTTAAGTAATACATGAAGAATTTATGTAAGAAAGGTAAGTCACTTAAAGTCCTTCTATCTGGAGGTAAGCACTTTAACATTTTACTAATATTGAACTTTCTTCTCTGTAAGTATACACACATACTCTGTAAGTATACACATACATTTATAAATACAAGGTCAACTCTATTGACTTGTAATTTTCCCTTTTACTCAAGAAAGTATGTTGTGGAGCACTTTTCTTCTCATGAATATAGAGAATATAAATCACTTCTTAATGACTACAAAGTCATTTTATGGATATACCATAATTTAACTGATGCTCATTAATAGACATTTTGGATAGGCTCAAAGTTTTCCGAATTATGAATAGCTCCCACATGAACATTTTTGTAAATTTGGCTTTACGCTCTTATGATTATGTTTGTAATGTAATTCCTAAAAGAGAAATTGCTGGATCAGAATTTTGGTACTTGTTGCTAAACGGCTTTCCAAACAATGGTAACAATTTATGCTCTCTAAAATTATATGAGAGTGTACTAAATCTTATTCAGTTCTGGGTACTTTTTTTTTTTTAAACCTTCAATAATTTGGTGCATAATGATGACTTAAGACTGTTCAAATTTGTATGTTTTTGATTATTAGTCAGATTTAATATATTTCTAGGTAATGACCACGTTTTTATTTTTTTTTTAAAGATTTTATTTATTTATTTGTCAGAGAGAGAGAGAAAGAGCGCAGGCAGACAGAGTGGCAGAGAGAGAAGCAGGCTCTCTGTGGAGCAAGGAGCCCGATGCGGGACTCGATCCCAGGACGCTGGGATCATGACCTGAGCCGAAGGCAGCCGTCTAACCAACTGAGCCACCCAGGCATCCCATGACCACTTTTTAAATACGTGAACTCTATGCCCAACGTGGGGCTGAAACTAACAACAGCTAGCAAAGATCAAGCATCGCCTGCTCCACTGACTGAGCTGGCCAGGTGACTCATCTAATGGCTATTTTTTTTTTTCCCCTGTAAATTTTCTGTTAACATCTTTTTTTCTCATATTGGTATTATGCTCTCAGGGTTTGGCATATATTTATTTCATGCTCACAAGAATCCTTTGAGATAGGTTCTGTATCTGTTCCTGTTGAGGAAGACCTCATATGCTTAGTACGAGCAGGTTTGCCAAATTCTTGGATTGGTGGCTCATATCCATCGGCTCATTCAACTTTAGCAGTGGTCTCACCCCCAGTAGCTTTTCCAGGACTACTACCTTCACCATGAAGCTTCATGAGCTTTCCTAATTCAAACCTGGGCTTCAGCATTTTTACTTTTCTAACAAAGACATCATGGAGTGGATAGACTGGCAAGCCTTTTCTGTCTTTTCCAATGGTGTCTGGAATCAATTTATTGACTACTTCTTTCAGTTATTTGTCTGCACTCTTGGGTCATGATATCTATCACCCTTTTTCAAATTTGGCAGACCTCCTATTTTTGAGTAAAACCAACACAAAATAACCCTTGTTAGTCTTGACATTAACATGAACTTCAGTCATAGTCTGCCATTTTTTGACCATGGAGCACATTTTGTCACAGGTAAAAACCATGCCAAGGAAATTAGTTTTTGCCCCAATCATCCTCAGTTCTAAATGCAACTTCATCATTCTGCAGATCAGCAAGGCTCACTTCAAGAACATGAGAGGCCATCAGATGTGATTTTGGTGCCTTGAGTTCTTATGACTAGTGTTTTTCCAATATTTCTTATATTGAATGTAGCTGTTGCTTTCATATCATACCAATCTTTCTTAGAAAATAAATCAGCCACTTTCTTCTTGGCTCCCTTTTTGCCACCTTTCGTAAGGCTCTTGTTCTTGCCGACTGTCATTGTATTGCTCAGGGAGCCAAAAGGGGTTCTTTAATCTTATTATTTCTTCCTCAGTACTTCCATTTTAATTGCTAATTGTATAAGTTTAGATATTTCTTAGGACAGACCTCTCATCTTTGCTCACTTATTTCAGAATTCTGTTACTTGTTTTCTCAGGTATATCTTGACAACTTTTGTCAAGTCCCAGAAATTAATCCTTTGAGTTTTGACTGGAGTTGGACTAAATTCACAAATTTTATTTTTATTTCATTTTATAACTTACAGAGTGAAATTTTTCTGGGAGTTGAAAGTAGTCATTCATTCATTTTTCCTGGTGTATCTTTTCTTCATTTATCTCTCACAAGTTGGGTTTATTTTATGACTTTTAATGACAAAATTTTTATCCAGCTTTTCTTCTTGCTAAGTCATCTTCATATAAGGGCACATTTATAAAGACCTACTATTTGCTTAAGAATTTACAGGTAGGGGTTCCTGGGTGGCTCAGTGGGTTAGGCCTCTGCCTTCGGCTCAGGTCATGGTCCCAGGGTCCTGGGATCGATCCAGCCCTGCATCAAGGCTCTCCACTCAGCCGGGAGCCAGCTTCTTCCTTTCTCTCTGCCTGCTGCTCTGCCTACATGTGATCTCTCTCGTCAAATAAATGAAAAAAAATCTTTAAAAAAACAAAACCATACAGGTAGATTCTTCTTAACTTCTCTCCTTATCCGGGTACTATTTTGTACCCTTTAGACTTTGATAATATAGGCTTATTCAATCATTTAGTTCTCATTCGACAGCCTAAGAGGTTAGGGAGGGAACTGGATCTTTGTTTTTATTGATTGTTATTTTATTTGCTTTGTGACCATTGCATTCATATGTAGACTCATATTTAGAATCTTTGGATTTGGAAAAACTGCCTGCCCAGGACCCAATTCTGTTTTTTGTTTTTGTTTTTGTTTTTGTTTTTTTTCAAGATTTTATTTTTTTTAATTTATTTGACAGAGAGAGATCACAAGTAGGCAGAGAGGCAGGCAGAGAGAGAATGAGAGGGAAGCAGGCTCCCCGTGGAGCAGAGAGCCCGATGCGGGACTCGATCCCAGGACCCTGAGATCATGACCTGAGCCGAAGGCAGCGGCTTAAACCACTGAGCCACCCAGGCGCCCCCAATTCTGTTTTGACTCCCACTTTATATTTTAGTTTAGTTAAGTTTAGTTTTAAGTAATCTCTATGCCCAACATGGGACTCACAACCCCAAGATCAAGAGTTGCATGCTCCATGAGCCAGCCAGGTGCTCCTTTACTTCCACTTTAGAGTGCCTACTTAGTGAAAGATAGTTTTCAAAATTTGTTTCTCTGCCTGAGAGCATTTCATCTGATAAGACTTTGTATACGTATATGCTCCTTACCAACCCTGCAAACAATTGTGGCCTCTACTGCTATTATTATTATTATTATTATTAATTAATGCACAAGCAGGGGGAGTGGGAGAGGATGAAGCAGCCTCCCTGTCTAGCAGGGACCCCCAATGTGGGGCTCAATCCCAGGACCCTGGGATCATGACCCAAGTCGAAGGCAGACACTTTAACCAACTGAGCCACCCAGGTGTCCCTATTGCTATTATTTTATGGCTCTGAAAAATCCCTAAGGAGATTGGTGTTTATCGTACCCATAATGTTTCTCCTTATATATTGCCAACTTGAGAGATTCTCCCTGGAGCCACACCCCAAAATCAGAGCAAGCCCTGATCACTCTTTGGAATCTGGGTCAGAGGTGAATGCTGAGGAGTGGCTGTGCTCAGTCTCTTTTAGCTGCGGTCTGCAACAATGAATATTTTTGATCCGTGGCAAGGGTAAGAATATCCCCATGTAGTGGACCAGTATTTTCCATGGCTCTCTTCAGTTTTCATTCCTTATTCCTAACACATTTGATCCTTTACTTTATTGGTTCCAGATCATAATTAAAATGATTCAGGCCAAAAAACTTCTCAGTGAAGAACTTATCTTGAAAGAGTCAGAACTGATGTATATTATAGTATTTTTTACTATTTGCTCTCCTGCTCATTCTATACCTGCCCCAAACAAAAAGCTTTAATTTTTTGAAATCTTTTATCTTCTTAAAATTTTAATTCCAGGATAGTTAACATACAGAATTATGTTAGTTTTAGGTGTACAATACAGTGATTCAACACTTCCAAATATCATCCCGTGCTCATCACAACAAGTGCACTCCTTAATCTCCATCACGTATTTCTCCCTCCCACCCCCTCAACCCCCGCCTCCCCACTGGTAATAAACAGCTCAAAACCAAAAGCTTTTAAAATCATTGTCTGCTTAGGTATTTTTGGTTAGTGGAAATTTTAGAAGTAGAACATGTTTGCTTGTTGGGGAACAGACAAAATGAAGTGCCAATGGTGCCTATGGCCCTATCAGGTATCCAGCAGATATTATGAATCTTGTTGATTTTGATGTAGTCACACAATGCTGCTTTGGGTTCTGCATAACAACTTTTCATATTTCATATTTCTTCTCGCTTGCTCCTGTGACATGACCAAGAGAAGTCCTTCTCATTGTTTAGGTTTGGGACATGTTGGTGTTTAAGTCCTTTGTAGTCTGCCACTTTGCTGTCTATATAATGTTGGTAAATCTCATCTGTCTATAAGTTTCAGTTTCCTTTTCAGTGATGATACTTGCTCTATGTACTTCATTGATATATTAAGAAGTAATATAAAAATATAAATTATCTTTATAGATTATAAAATTTCATACAGATAAACAAGATTTGTGCTAGGATACTATAAAGTAATTATAAGAGACAGTATGGAGTTCTATCAGAAGATTCTTTTCCTACCTATATTAAGTCCTTACATAAATATAAAGTCTAATTTACCTTCTTGTAATATATATTATATTGCTTATAGTTTATTAATGATTATATAACACAAAAACTAAGGATGGTATATAATATGAGAAAGTAACACTATTTCAGCAGTCTAAATATGATTTAGCTCAAGTATGTTAATATTGCGGGAATGAGTTTTTGTCTGAATGTGTAACTTCTAATATACTAAAACTTAGATTTTGTCCAGACTTAATATAGAACTGAATGAAGAAAAGGATTCCAATCCTTATGTTCATAATTTGTATTAACCATACTACCATACTTCCTTCTTATCATTACAAAGTAAGACTAATATAATAATAATAAATAAGATAAAAATTTAACTTAAAGGAAATTAAGATTAAAAAATAATGAGGGGTACCTGGGGTGCTCTATCAGTTGACCGTCCAATTCTCCAATTCTTTTTTTTTTTTTTTAAGATTTTATTTTATTTATTTAACAAAGAGAGAGAGAGAGATCACAAGTAGGCAGAAAGGCAGGCAGGGGGTGGGGGGGGAAGCGGGCTCCCCACTGAGCAGAGATTCTGGATGCGGGGCTAGATCCCAGGCCTCTGAGATTATGACCTGAGCCTAAGGCAGAGGCTTAATCCACTGAGCCACCCAGGTGCTCTTGACCATCCAATTCTTGACCTGAGCTCAGGTCTTGATCTCAAGAGTGGTGGGTTTAAGCCCCTCATTAGGTTCTGTACTGTGTATGGAGCCTACTTAAAAAAAAAAAAAAAAAAAAAAAAGATGAAACAACAAAAAGGCTACTGAAAAAACAATGAAGCAGTGAAGAAGAACGTAAATCAAAAGTAAGATAAAATAATTATAAATAATGGAATAAAAATAAAGCACTGATAGACTCTGGCAAGTATCAGACACAAATGTTGACATTTCATTCATTCTGCTATTATTGAATATATTTGTCAATCACCACACTGGCTGAGTCAACAGAAAAACCATTCATCTTGACCCATGAAATGTTAGTCAGCAAGGACTGAATTCAATGATGCAAGAAGAATGTTTTAAGCATTTATAATATTAATAAACAAACATTGCTAGAGGTAATTTCCCGCAAGTTCTGAATCTTCATCAAAATTACTGACCAGTTACAGAACATCCTGATGTAACTGACCCCATTATATTTATCCAGTTTCACGAAAGACACAGATCTGGCATTGTTCACAATTTAGGTTTGATAAACTGACAGTGTTTTGAAATTACATGTATTTTTGTATTTTACTTTTATAAGTTACATGTTAATAATTTCTTATATTCCTTAGTATTATGAATTAGAATTCCATATTTAGCTTGTACCTATTAGGCACAATTTTTAAATCTTTATTTACATATAATTTCAAGATGCAAAAAAGCTGCAAAAATAAGAATAGTGTAGGACACCCGGTATAGCTTTTATCCCTTTTTTGAAATTCACCTTTTTCTTTTCCGTTTTGAACCATTTGAGAATATGGCCCTTTACCCCTAAACTTTTTGGTTTCTATTTCTTAAGAATAAAGGGCATAGTTATCATCTTCAGAAAAATTTAAAGTTTACAAAACTTTAATCTCCTGTGCATATTTTAATTTTTACTGGTTGACCAGATATTGTCCTTTGTGGTTTTTCCTCCATTCAGTGCAGACTCCAGTCCAGGATCAAGCTTTGCAATTAACTGTCATTTCTCTCTGGTTTCCTTTAATCTATAACTTCTTTATAGCTTTTCTTTGTTATCTTTAACACTGATGTTTTTAAAGAAAATATCCTCCCCCACTTCTTTTTAATTGAATGCCCCTAATTTGGGTTTGTCTGATATTTCCTCATGGTTAGATTCAGGTTATGGATTCCAGGCCAGGATACCACAGAATATTTGCATTATAAGTGATCACCTTTATGATGTTCCATTCCTTGCAATTAACTCATTGAACTTTCTTTCTGCTTTCCTCTTTTACTCACTAGTTGTATTGCACACAATCAGAATGTTAGTTAACAGTGTTTTTTAAAAGAATATACAGTGTTATGGGGATGGATGGTGGTGATGGTTGCACAAAAATGTGAATGTACTAAGTACCACTGAACTGTACACTTAAAATGGACTAGGATGGTAAATTTTATGTTTATTTTAACACAATTTAAAAACGGGAAAGAAAAGAACATATGGTAGACCTAAGTTTTATATTTCTTGTGAACACAATTAGGGACTAGTTGCCTGGAAAAAGTCCTATACATATAATACAGCCTTTAAAAATGCTTAGTAATTGTTTTATAATTATTAACATCATTATTTTAATTAGTAGATAATGTAGTACAAGAATACATTTTATTCTGTGTATGACTCGCTTTTCCTATCATGGTGTATTATTTCTTTTGCTTCTCACCTACAACCTCACACCTCGTAATTTGGTGTTTTAGCATTCTTAAAATGTTTTGATATTTTCTCATGTAACAGGATAAAAGTCAGCAAAAGAAAAGTTATTTGTTTAATAAATTGCTGTACTTTCAAAGAAGTAATCTGGGGCTCCTGACTGTAGAGCATGTGACTCTTTTTTTTTTTTTTTTTTTTGAGCATGTGACTCTTGATCTCAAGGTTTTAAGTTCAAAACTCACATTAGCTGTAGAGATTACCAAAAAATAAAATCTTAAAAAAAAAAAAGTTGTCCTGCTCTTAATGTTCCTGTCTTATCAAAATACATATGAAATATAATAAACTCTAATAGTTGATAACTTACCTTTTAGCTTGGCCTATATTATACAGGTATATGGAATTTTCTTTTCTATTATGATTACTCCTTTATTGTGGTATTAACCCTTAATAGAATCATCCACATAGTCCTAAATATAAGAAATCTAAATGATAATTATTACTATATTTATAAAAAGTAATTTGCCATCTTGTCCTACTATTCTATTGAAATAGTTCCTTTGTACATCATGAGTTATAGTCTCCTTTTTAAATCCAGTGACCTTGTCTTAGTCTTTGTCATCTCATTACATATGGTATTAGCAATGAATCTTGGCTTTTTGAGTCAAAATTAGTCTATGAATTATGAAATCCCATATATAAAATATTTTTATTACATTTTAAAGAGCTGTCTGTTGGTTCTCTATCTTTGAGATTGAGAGATTTTTAGATCCAAATGATTTGCTGCTTACTGCCTCTGATTTTAGAGGGGTACTATTACAAAAAGTAATAGTACTATTAAGAGTAGAGCTCCCAGGGGCTCCTGGGTGGCTCAGCTGGTTAAGCATCTGCCTTTTGGTTTGGGTCGTGATCCCAGGATTCTGGAATCGAGCCTGGCTGGGCTCTCTACTAAGCAGGGAGCCTGCTTCTCTATCTCCCTCTACCTGTCCCTTTGCTTACTTGTGCTCTCTCTCTCTATCAAATAAATAAATAAATAAATAAATAAATAAATAAAATCTAGGGAAAAAGAAAAGTAGAGTTCCTGGGACGCCTGGGTGACTCAGTCGGTTAAGCATGGGACTCTTGGTTTCAGCTGAGGTCATGATTTCAGGGTCATGGGATTCATCTCTGTGTCTGGCTCTGTGCTCAACAGAGTCTACTTGTCCCTCTCTCTCTCCTCCTCCTTCTCGCATGTGCTCACTCTCTCTCTAAAATAAATAAACAGCTCTGACCAACGGATCACACCCACCTGTCCCTCGTGTATCCCCTTCACTGCTCCCAAGTGGCCCCTGGGCCCCAGATGTCTGTACATCTGGAGACTGGGTTCTGGGAACTGCTGTCCCTGCCACCGGTCATTGGCTTTTCTGGATAACATCATTACGGAGGCGGCAGTTGTTGTAACAAAATGCGTGCAAGTTTCCGTATCTTTTGATCCTTAATGAATTTGATGTTATTAGACTTAAACTTTTTGTCAATCTGACTAGTTTTTAAGTGAATCCTGATTGTTATTTTTATTTCTCCCATTGCCTGGTTGAGTATCTTTCATATGCTTACTAGTCATCTAAGATTCTTCTTTTGTGATTTGCCTGTTCATGTTCTTAAGCAATTTTTCCAGAACTTTGGTTGTCTATTTGTTATTCTACAATTAGAGGAAGTAGAGCTATCTTCTCTCAGTGCCTTATCTTTTCACTTTGATTAAAATGTCTTTATTGTATAGAAATTTAAAAATTGTTAATTTAGCCAGTTTTTCCTTTATGATTATGCTTTTCTTACTTAAAAATCTTCTCCTGTTGTTCCAGTGAATAACCCAAAATTTGGTGTCTTAATAACAACGATTATGTTTTATGATTTCTGTGTGTTAGGAATTCAGACAGTGATTAGCAGGATTTCCTTGTTTTTTCTTCCATATGCCTCAGATGGAGTGACTAGAAGTCTAACCATGGGCTGGAATAATCTGGAGATTATTATTTTTTTTTTAAGATTTTATTTATTTATTTGACAGATAGAGATCACAAGTAGGGAGAGAGGCAGGCAGAGAGAGAGAGAGGAGGAAGCAGGCTCTCCGCCAAGCAGAGAGCCCAATGCGGGGCCTGAGCGAAAGGCAGAGGCTTTAACCCACTGAGCCACCCAGGCGCCCCAATCCGGAGATTATTTTTAATAATCTTTGCTTATGTCTTATGCTTGATACTGGTGTTGGCTGGGATCTCAGCATAGCTGCCAGCCAGAAAGCCTATACGCTTAATTTTTTTTCATTGGTTTAGGAAATAAAGTACCATATTAAATAGAAATGGTGACAACAAACATTTCGGTTTTTTTCTTGATCCTTTTGGGAATGCGTCTTCACTTTAATTATTATTTGTTACTATTAATAATATGTTGTCGTGTTAAAGAAATTTCCTAGTGTTCAACAAAATTGGATAAGAGTTTTTAATCACATATTTGAATTTTACTGAATACTTTTTTTGCATTCTTGAAACGATATGTAATTTTCTCCTTTTAGTTCATTAATATTGTGACTAACATGAATAGCTCTTCAGAAATAAACCTGTCTTTGTATTCTCTGAATAAAAACTGCTTAGGGGCACCTGGGTGGTTCTGTCCAGTAAGGGTCCGACTCTTGATTTCAGCTCAGGTCATGATCTCAGGGCCGGGGATCAAGCCCTTCATCAGGCTCTGTGCTAGGCATAGAGTCTGCTTAAGATTCTCTCTCTTCCAATACTCTCTCTCCCTCTCATTCTGCCCCTTCATGATCCCCACATCTGCATGCATGTGCATGCTCTCTCTTGTACACGCTTTCTCTTTCTTAAATAACTAATTAAATCTTTAGAAAAACTTCTTAGTCATGATTTATTAATAGTATTTTAGTATTGTGGATTTGATTTACCTGTTTATTTTGGATTTTACAACTGAAATTGGTTTGGTTTTACTTTCAAAATTAACCTACCTTCATAAAATGAGTCTTTTCCTCTTTATCTTTTCTCTTTTCCATAATAAATAAATAAATATTTAATCTATAAGAAAACAGGTAAAGAGGGAAAAGTAAAAAAAAATAATACTAATAGAAAACAAGTAGCATGATGGTAGATTTAAATTCCTATAATTATATTTAATGTAAATGATCTAAATACCTCAATTAAGAGAAAAGGATTGGATATAAATATAAGAACCAACTATATGGGGCACCTGGGTGGCTCAGTGGGTTAAGCCTCTGCCTTCAGCTCAGATCATAATCTCAGTGTCCTGGGATTGAGGTCCACATCAGGTTTTCTGCTCAACAGGGAGCCTGCTTCTCCCTTTCTCTGCCTGCCTCTCTGCCTACTTGTGATCTCTCTCTCTCTCAAATAAATAAATCTTAGAAAAAAAAAAAAAAAGAACCAACTATATGTTACTGAAGAAAAACTCATTTTAAATATAAAGACATAGGTAGGTTAAAAGTGAAAGAGTACAAAAGATACTTTCTACAGATTATCAAAAGAAAGTGGATTAATTATATTAGTTTCAGACTAAATAGATATCAAAGCGATATATATTATCAAGGACTACAGAAATTAATAATAAGAGGATGCTTTCACGAAGAATTATCAAAATAAAAAATACTAAAATTGCAGGCACCTAAAAAGTGACAAAATAAAACAAAAAACTTTATGTGAAATTTAAAATCTTATATAAAATAGATAATTTCCTAGAGAAACATTAACTATCAAAATTGCTTCAAGAATTTTATAAACTGAGTAAATGAGTAATCAAGAAAAAACCAGCATCTACAGTTAAACTTACCGTCCCCTAAATAAGAAAAAATAGTATTTAAGGAATGATTGAATTTTATATAAATTTCTCAGTTTTGAAGCTATTACTTCATAGTGTTTTGGTTTCCCTTGTTGCTGAGGAATAGTCTGTCAGTATTCCTTATGAGGTAATATGTCTTTTTCTCTTTGACTTTTTTTTTTTTGGTGATGTCTTGTTTATCCTACCTAATGTTCCACAATTTATTTTGATGATGTGTCTAGATGTGGATATATTTTTGTTTATCCTTCTTGGGGCACAAAATATACTTTGAATCTGAAAAACAAATTCCTTCTTCAATTCTAACACTATTTAACACTTCAAGTATTGCTTCTTTATCATTTTCTCCACTTCTTTTAAGACCTTACTATTATATGTGGAAGCTTCTTAATATCTCTTACATGTCTTTAAACTGTTTTGGTTTTTTTTTTTAAGATTTTATTTATTTATTTGGCAGAGAGAGTGACTAAGCGAGAGAGGGAACACAAGCAGGGGGAGTGGGAGAGGGAGGAGCAGATTTCTCACTGAGTAGGAAGTCCAATGAGGGGCTTGATCATAGGACCCTGGGATCATGACCTGAGCTGAAGTCAGACACTTAACTGACTGAGCCATCCAAGTGCCCCTTTACTGTTTTTTTTTTTTTAACCAAGTTTATTGATACATAATTTACTGTAAAATGTACCCTTTTAAGTGAATATACAATATAATTCAATGGTTTTTAAATATATATTCACAGATTTGTGTAACCATCATCACTATGTAATTTTATGACCTTTTAGCACCTCTTGAAGAAATCCCAAATATAAACTAGAAGTCACTCTCTACTTCCCCACTCCTCTGAGCTCTAGAAACAAATAATTTATACATTTCCCACTCCCATGGGCCCTACAAACCAGTAATTTCCTATTCTGGAAATTTCATATAAATAGAACTTTACAATATGTGGTTATTGTAATTGGCTTCTTTCACATAACAATTTTTTTTTAAGATTTTTTTTTATTCATTTATTTGACAGAGAGAGAGATCACAAGTAGGCAGAGAGGCAGGAGGAAGCAGGCTTCCTGCGGAGCAGAGAGCCCGATGTGGGGCTCGATCCCAGGACCCTGAGATCATGACCTGAGCCGAAGGCAGCGGCTTAACCCACTGAGCCACCCAGGCGCCCCGGTAACAATTTTTTTTTTAAGATTTTTTTTTTTTAAGATTTAATTATTTGACAGAGATCACAAGTAGGCAGAGAGGCAGGCAGAGAGAGAGAGGAAGGGAAGCAGGCTCCCCACTGAGCAGAGAATCTGACATGGGGCTCGATCCCAGGACCCTGGGACCATGACCCAAGCCGAAGGCAGCGGCTTAACCCACTGAGCCACCCAGGCGCCCCAACATAATTTTTTTTTTAGGTTCACTCATGTTGTAGTATGTATCAATACTTCCTTTAATGTTATTACTGAGTAATCTTTCATTGCTGAAATACACCACATTTTGCTTATCCATTTATCAGTGATGGACGTTTAAGTAATTATGAATATTAAACTGTTATGAAAAATGCTGCTATGAACATTCATATACAAAACCTACACACATAGATTTTTGTGTGATACCTGTTTTCAGTTCTCTTGGGTATATACCAGGAAAGGAATTGCCGGATGACATGGTAACTCAGTTTAACTTAACTCAGAACTGTTACATATTTTTCTAAGTGGCTGCAACATTATGTAATTGCACTGACAATGTTCAAAGGCTCCACTTTCTCTGTATCTTTACCAACACTGAACTATTTTCATTCTTTTTCATTTTAGCCATTCTAGAGGTGAAAGTGTATCTCATTGTGTTTTGGATTTGCATTTCCCCAATGGCCAATGATGAACATCTTTTAATGTCCTTATTATTCATTTGTATATCTTTAGATAAATTTTTATTAGAAACCTTTTCCCATTTTTTAAAAGATTTTATTTATTTGACAGAAAGAAAGAGTGAGAGAAAGCACAAGTGGAAGCGGCAGGAAGAGGTAGAGGGAGAAGCAGGTTCCTGCTGAGCAAGGAGCTCAATGTGGGGCTTGACCCAAGGACCCAAGGATCATGACCTGGGCCGAAGGCATACGTTTAACCAACTGAGCCACCAGGCATCCCATAAACCTTTCCCCCGTTTTAAAATGTTACTGGTTTTTTAACAAATTGAGTTTTAAGAGCTTTTAATATATGTTTTTTCCATATAATTTATTTTTTTTAAGATTTTATTTATGTTAGAGAGAGTGAGTGAGCCAGTGGGTGGGGGAGAGGGGGTCAGAAGGAGAGTGAGACTCTTCAGCAGACTCCATACTGAGGGCAGAGCCCATAACAGGGCTTGATCTCACAACTGGAAATTGTGACCTGAACCAAAACCAATAGTCTGACACTTAACCGATCCCGCCACCCGGCTCCCCCATACAATTTCTTTGTTAGATAAATGCTTTGCAAGTATTTTCTTTCATTCTTCTGGCTTTGTACTTTCTTGGTAGTGTCTTTTGAGGCACAAGAATTTTACATTTGGATACAGTTCAATTTATTTTTTCTTTGATTGCTTGTGCTTTTGACTTGAGTTGCTTTTGCTTTTGACATCATATGTAAGAAATTGTTGCCTAATCCAAGGCCAAGAAGATTTACACCTATATTTTTTTCTTAGAGTTGTATAATTTTAGCTCTTTGGGTGGGGTTGTTGATCCATTTTGAGTTTTTGTGTATGGAATGGGGTAGTGGTCCAACTTCATTCTTTTGCATTTGGATATCCTATTGTTCCAGCACTTTTGTTTGAAAAGACAGCCTTTCCCTGTTGTAGTATTTTGGCGCTCTTGTCAAATATTAGTTGACCTGGGGACACCTGGGTGGCTCGGTCGGTTAAGCATCTGCGTTCAGCTCAGGTCATGATCCCAGGGTCCTGGGATAAAGCCCCACATCAGGCTCCCTGTTCCCCGGGGACTCTGCTTCTCGCTCTCCCTCTTCCTGCCACTCCCCATGCTTGTGCTCTCTCTCTCTTTCTCTATCAAATAAGTAAAAATAAAATCTTAAAAAATATATCAATTGACTACAAAAGTAAAGGTTTACTTCTTGATTCTTAATTTCATTTTGTTTATCTAAACATCTAGCATTAAGCCAATATCACACTGCCTTTAATTGCTGTAGCTTTGTAAAAAGTCTTGAAAAAAAAAAGTGTAAACTTTCCAACTTTGTTGTTCTTTTTTAAGATTGTTTTGGCAGTTCTGGGTCCTATATTACCAAATTCCTTACAAGTTCTTATAAGTTTCATGTCGTACCGCTGTGAGGTCTTGTTAACCTTTTATGATTTTCCTATTTCCAGCTTTCTAGGAAGATCTTTCCCCTCTTCTCTTCCAATTTCCAATCTTTTTCTGACATTTTTTCCCTTACAATGTTTTTCTCTTCCAGCTCATAAGTACACTTCATATCCTAAATACCCTGTTAATCTCTGGAGAAGAAAATTCTAATTAAACACAATATTTATTCTGAAGTTGCTTATGACAAATAAAATAGGAGACAAGTAAGTAGGTCCATGCTAAATTCTTATCTTTCATAAAGGAGAATCAAATTTTTGATTTTGATAATATACTTTGGTTTAAGTTTTGGCAAACTTGAAAGTAATAGTTTTAAGGGGGGGGGCTTATGTTAAAATAATTATGAGGAAAAAAGCAAGCATTGTTTATATAGGGAAATTAAATGCAAAGGAATAGCAAAAAATGGAAAACAAACAAAAATGATGCAAGAATGACTATACATATTAATAAGTTAAATATAGTTTACTTCTTTTTTTTTTAAAAAAGATTTTATTTATTTATTTGACAGATAACACAAATAGGCAGAGAGGCAGGCAGAGAGAGAGAGGAGGAAGCAGGCTCCCCATGGAGCAGAGAGCCCGATGTGGGGCTTGATCCCAGAACCCTGGGATCACGACCTGGGCCGAAGGCAGAGGCTTTAACCCACTGAGCCACCCAGGCGCCCCAGTTTACTTCTTCTTAAATTAACTTTTCACTCATTTATTCATTTTCCCAAAATAAATGTATGTATTTTTTTCCCAACAACAAATTCCTCAGTTCTCTAACACCAAGTGGGTCTCCAGCAATTTAATTCAATTTTGACACTATTCAGAGTTGGTACAGATTCCACAGGTTAAGGCTCACTCCTACAAGACTGCCTCCACTTCCAGTGCCAGCTGCAGATGGGGTCTCCAAGCTACCTGCACTTCTGCCTGGTCACCTGCAAATCATGGATTTCTATGACCCCATCCCTCAGGACTCAGTAGTACTCAAAAAGATATTGTACCTACTATTACAGTTTATAATAAAGGATATAGGTGAATATGAAGAAGAAGAAGTATATAAAGTGATATCCAGAAGGACTGTGAGCATAGGATCTTCTTTCTTCATGGAGTCAGTGTATATGACCCTCCTAGCATGTGGATCTGTTCACTAACTTGGAAGATCTCTAAATCCTATCATTTAAGGGTTTTTATAAAGATTACATAGGTATGATTGGTTAAAACATTGTCCCATTGTTGACTAAACTCAGTCTCAAGCCCCTTGCCTGTTTTTGGAGGTGTGGAGCTGAAAGTTCAGCCCTCTAATTGAGTGTTGGTTTTTCTGGTGACCAGCCCTCATTCAGAAGCTATCTACTTAACCTTCCCCATGAATCAACTCACCCGTATACAGAGGTAGTAAATTTATTTTTATTTTTTTAGAAGATTTTATTTATTTATTTATTTCAGAGAGAAAGAGAGAGCATGCACAAGTTGGGAGAAGGGTGAGAGGGAGAGAGAGGATCTCAAGCAGATTCTATGCTCAGCATGGAGCCTGAAGGTGGGGCTTGATCTCATGACTCTGAGACCATGACTTGAACCGAAATCAAGAGTCAGATGCCCAGGTGACTGAGCCACCTGGGTGCCCCAGAGGTAGTAAATTTAAATAAAACTTCTGAGGTACCTGGTGGCTCAGTCGGTTGAGCATTTTACTCTTGGTTTTGGCTCAGGTCATGACCTCAGGTTGTGGGATTGAGCCCTATGTCTGGACTCTGTGCTGGACACGGAGTGTGCTTGGTATTTTCTCCTTCTCCCTCTCCTCCTGCCCCTCCTCCTACTTGCTCTCTCTTTCTCTTTCCCTCCCAAATAAAATAAATAAAATCTTTAGATCCCAGAACTTTTTGAAGCTCTGTGTCAAGAACCAGGGATAGGGGTGGATGGGTGGCTCAGTCGTTAAGTGTCTGCCTTTGGCTCAGTTCATGATCCCACAGTCCTGGGATCAAGCCTCACATCGGGCTCCCTGCTCAGCGGGAAGCCTGCTTCTCCCTCTCCCACTCCCCCTGCTTGTATTCCCTCTTTCGTGCTCTCTCTCTGTGTCAAATAAATAAATAAAATCTTTAAAAAAAAAAAAAGGGATAAAGACTAAGTATTTTTTATTATACCACAAGCATCTGCTATATGTTAGATATAACCATTGCTTATATGAAACTTGGTGAATAGTAAAGGAAACAAGTTAATAAAAAGAAGATCCTAACAATATGAGATAAGTTAATTAGTGAAAGAGATATGCACAGCATCTGATGAGGTATTACGATCACCACACTTATCCAGACTGTGAGGGATATTGAAAGTTGACATTGGGGTTGGAGGGCAGATGGCAGAGTTTAGAAAAGGGTTTCTGGTGGAAGTTGCTCTTCTCTACACAAAAGGAGAGAAGACAGAGAGAGAAAGGGTAAAAAGTGTCCTGAAGCTAGAAATGACAGGAAAAGGTCATTTAAAGTGGGATCACTTTTTCTCCAGGGTGATAAATTGGAGAACTTTCAAAATGAGTATTAATCTACTTTTTTTCTCTTGCCCTCACCTCTACAGTGAAATCACATTTAAAATATTGAGATGAAATTGTCCATATTCTAAAGTGAAATTGATTTCTAAGTAAGAACAATTTAAGTTTTAAAGTTTAAACCAAAGATCAGAATCTTTATTCTCCATATTCTGGTATTGTGCATCACAGGAAGTTGAAGCACAAATAAAATACACAACTTAGTTTTACAGATGTGTATTGAAAACCTACTATGTATCAGACACTGTACAAGGCTTACTATGTTATTATGGAACATTTTTTTTCAAGATTTTTTTTAAGTAATATTTATACTCAACATGGGGCTCAAACTGACAACCCCCAGATTGGATCACATGCTCTATTGACTGAGCCTGCCAGGAATCCCTATCATGGAATATTGGTTTCTTTTTTAAGATTTTTATTTATCTGTTTGAGAGAGAGAGAGAGAGACAGAGCAGGGGGAGGAACAGAGGGAGAGGGACAAAGCAGACCCCACAACCCAAAGACCATGACCTGAGTGGAAATCAAGAGTGAGCCACCCAGTCGCCCCTTATGGAACATTTTTGGATCTTAATGTACTGATCTAGTTTTGTTGGCTTAAGGTAGAAAACAAACAAACAAAAATTATCTCCCAGATGAATTAATAGCTGAAAATGTTGAAATTTTATTTTATATACATTTTGAAATACTGTAACAATAATTAGGAAAGTGAAATCATTTTTAAAATATTGAGTCAAAATATACATATATATATTATATATACATTTTAGAAGATTTTGTTTATTTCAGAGAGAGAGAGCAGGTGCACGTGCATGTGCACAAGCATGAGGGGGTGGGACACAAGGAAGAACGGAGGGAGAAGAGGTAGACTTCCTGTTGAACAGAGCACTTGATGCAGGGCTCAATCTCAGGATCCTGGGATCATGACCTGAGGTGAAGGCAGATGCTTAACCAACTGAATGAGTCACTCTGATGCCCCCCAAAATTTATTTTTTTATCATGAAAAATTTTAGGTATCTTTTTATATATTTTTGTTTTAAAAAATACTAAATCTACCAACTTCAAAAAAGAAACAAACATCTGCATCTTTTTATACTATATCTGCCTAATATTTGAAAACTTGCTGATCAAGTGAATAATTACTGAAGTTCAGCATTAAATCTGTTTTTGTGTAATGAAACTTATTTGCCTATTTTGTTTAGGTATATGGTAAGAAAACTAAGAACATATTCTGCACATTTTGCTGTATGTTGATTATTCTTCGGGTTGCTGCAGAAACAATCATTGTTTCATCCTGAATAGCTCACTTCACAATTTTTTTAGACACTAAAAGCAGCAGCTATTCTCTTTGAAATATTCTAACTTTTATGCTTGTTTAATTCACTAGCAATTTGAGAATAAGAATCATTTTTAAAATTTAAATATCCATTATTTTGAGAACAGGCTGGGTGGCATTAATATGTAATGCTGTGTATCACTGATAATATCACAAATATAGATTGAAATTATAAATCAAGTTATGGACTAGATGGCATACATTAATTGTTGCTTGATAAATGCTGCCTGTGCATCACTAGGTAGAACAAGACATCATGCCAAGTTATGTTAGGGGATAGGCCATGGAAATCCTAATATAGGGAAAAGAATAGTAAATGATATCATGAAATTCATTAACTATGGCAGTAGTGAATAAAAATTATATCTAATAAAACTTAGATATTCAAGTGATTAAATTTGTTAACAACTCTTCATGATCTTATCCTTTTCTCCCAGCAAATTCAGTATTATCTTTGTTTCAAATTCTGTCTCTTAAGAATCACATTCTTCAGAAACACACAAGTGTTCTTTTCACCATATTTTTAACCTCAAATTTAAGTTGCTGATTGTGTCTGGTTAACTAGCCAGATGATCAGTATCTTGTATTCCCAGAACTTTAAAGGAAATTGTTGCCTGTTCAGATCAGAGTAATCCAGGCACCAGCATATCTTTGGCCACTGTTGAAAGAGTCAAACTAGCATTGCCTTGAAAGCTCCATATGAGAGTTAAAAAAAAATTTTTTTTAAAGCTTTTCAGTCTGCACAAAGAACTAAGTGAGCATGCATATATTACACTTTACTTCCTCAAGTTGTATTCCATTTCTTAGTTTCTTTTGAAATGCTTCATGCTGTTTTAATATGCACCTTTTCCCCTGATTATTTGACAATTGCCAGTTTTTGCTGAAATATTAAAACAATATGCTTCTTTATGGATACCACCTGTTCATTAACTAAGCAACACATTTGACAGTGAGGAGGAAGAAAATTCACAGGCAGTGTAAAGATTTGTGTTGATATTAGTTAACATTATATGATAGATCCATATAATATGGAGATGTGTTTCTGCCTTAGTTTTGATATTCTATCATTTGCACAAATTATAATTTATTTTGTCACTGCTAATCTGAGAACTGGTACTAGATACAAATGTTTAATAATGCACTGTGAACAAAGTTTTACAATAAAATGACAAATAACCCAATTAAAGAAGGGGCAAAGGATTCGAACATTTCTCCAAGGAAGATATACAAATGGCAATAAGGACATGAGAAAGTGCTCATCATCATTAGCCACCAGGAAATGCAGATCAAAGCCATGATGAGATAATATTCATATCCACTAGGATAACTTAAAAAAATGGAAAATAACAAGTGTTGGCAAAGATGTGAAAACCTAGAAATCTCATATACTGCTTGTGGGAATGTAAAATGTTGTGGCCATTTTGGAAAACAGTCTGGCAGTTACTCAATAAGTTATATATAGAATTATATATAGAACTATATATATAGTTATATATAGAATAAGTTATATATAGAATTACCATATGACCCCAAATTCCTGTCCTTAGGTATACATTAAAGAGAACTGAAACATTACATCAATGCAAAAATTTGTACATGAACGTTTATAGTGTTATTCATAATAGCCAAAAGGTGGAAACAACCTAGATGTCTATTAACCAATGGATGGATAAATAAAATGTGCATACAATTGAATATTATTCTTCTATAAAAGAGAATGAAGTGCTGATATACGCTATGGTATTGATGAGCCTCGAAAACAGTATGCTCAGTGAAAGAAGCCACACAGAAAAGGTCACATACTGTGATTCCATTTAAGTGAATGTGTCCAGAATAGGCAAATTCATGGAGACAGGAAATAGATTAGGGATTGCCAAGGGCTGGAAGGGAGAGTCTGGAGGAGAATGGGCAATGACTGCTTAATTGGTATGGTGTTTCTCTTTGGGAAGATGACAAATGTCCTGGAATTAAATAGTTTCTCAGTATTGTGACTGTACTAAAACCACTGAATTGTACACTTTAAAATGGTGAGTTTTATGTTATGTATATTTTATCTCAATTAAAAATTCATTGTGGTTTCTAACATTATATTTTGGGGGAGGAATACCTGAAATAGGTAGAGTACTGCTTTGGATATTCCACATCTTCTCCTTGAAGTAAAGTTATGTGTGACATACTTGAATCCTGTTTAGCTGCTGAAATGCTCTTAATCACTATGCCACTGGCCAGTCTCTGAGGAATGTTAAAGAAATTGTTGTTCAAAACTGATTACGTTGTTTTCTGCTGGTTCTTCCTTCAGAAAAATGATTTTAACTTATGAGTACTGTGAATAATGTAAATCAACAAAACCTCCTTATGCCAGTCACTTCTTTGCATTGATTATCAGGAACCTCAGAGCCCCCTATCTTTGGTCGCCCCCATTACGAAGGGTATAGGGCCTTGTGGCATGCATTTTGAAACTAATCGTATTCTTGGCCTAATGCTATTTTTCTCACTCTCAATTTCTAATTTTAATTTGTATATTATGTACCTAAGTGTATTACCTCATATCTTATTTTTGAACAGGACCGAGTATAAAAATACTCAAGGAATTGGGGCATCTGGTGGCACAGTCGGTTGAGCACCAGACTCTTGGTTTTGGCTCAGGTCGTGATCTCTGGGTTGTAAGATGGAGCCCTGTGCCAGGGCACCACAGAGTCTGTTTGGGACTCTCTTTGGCCCTCCCCACTGCGTGCATGTGCAAGCATGCACATACTCTTTCTCTCTTTCAAATAAATAAATAAATCTAAAAAAATGCACAAGGAATAAAGAGTTTTGGAAAAAAGCTTAAAATGCAAATATGTTTGAGTAACATATCTAAATTAATTTACACTAATATGTAATTATTCACCTGTCTTTAGAGCCTACCGATTTTTTATAACTTTAATTTTTATTTTATTATTTAAATTCCAGTTAGTTAACATACAGTGTTATATTAGTTTCAGGTGTATGATATAGTGATTCAACACTTCTGTACAACACCCGGTATTCATCATAACAAGTGCAGTCCTTAATCCCCATCACCTGTTACAACTATCTAATACTTAACTTTTTTAAGGAGTCTAGGGAACATTGCAGAAAGTAATTAATAAGCAGAGAGAAGGGAGCTCTGGAAGTGTTGAAGATTTGTGTGAACAATTGATATGTGAATTGCTTTCTGTTTTGAATAGAGTGATGAGTTACAGAAGAGATGGTGTTGGAAATCCAAAAGTGGAAATGGGTCAATACAGAGGAGAGAAAGGGGAAAATACAATGGAGATGTTTTTAAAAATTGCTGGCTTTACTCTTTATCTAATATTGATCCTATTTAAGGCCCCAGTGTGCTTAATCAAATAAAAGCTGCGTATGGCATTATGTTTACCCTGTGCAGCTGCATGTATATAGCTTAGAAGGACATTGCTGTCACATAAAATACGTAAACATTGCTTTGCATAATTTTTTTAACAGACAGCCTCTATTATAAAATAATATTTTTTCCAAGGGATTTTTAACTTAATTCTGTATATAATATTTTCCCCCTATGATTTTCAATATAACCCTTAATTACATGCCTTATATTTATTATCTTTGCATTTCTAGCTGCAAGGGCAGATTTATGCATTTATTAAATGGTTAGTAATCATTGATTTTGCTTCTGTAATTTTCCCCATCATCATTCTTTTTTTCCTCTAGATCATCTCATCAGCATATATATACATGCTGTACTCTTCTATCATTTTAATACAAAATATTTCAAGACCCCATATCCCCTTTTAACTACCGTACCATTTCTGTACAGTCCTTTATAACAAAACTCCTTCAAAGAGTTGTCCATATATGCCATTTCTATGTCCTCATGGCACTTTCTCTGCTTTACTGATCCTATTTATGCCCTTGTCTTCACCATTCCACTGAGAACTGTCTTGTCATGGGCACCAGTGAATTTACCTCACTAAATCCAATGGCCATTTCTTAGCCCTCATGTTAAGTGTTGTCCAGCGGCATTTGTCACAGTTGATCGTGTCATCTCTCCTGAAGCTTTTTACTTGGGTACTTAACTTGGCCAAAGCCAAATTCTTGATTTCTTAATACTATCACTACCACTACCACCAAAGCTGTTCCTACTTCGGTATCCTCCATTTCAGTGTTTGGCAGCACTATTCACCCAACTGATCTGACCCAAACTTTGGAGTCATTCTGGACTCTGATGCTTTTTCTTTTAGTCCATCAGCAAGGAAATATCCAGCCACTTCTACCATCAACATGGCTATCATGATAGTCCCCTCATTTCCACCTGAATTACTATAGATCTCTAAACCAGTCTCTCTGTTGTTTAATCTCTTCCTCTCCTATTCCCAAGACTGTTCTGTATACAGCAGTTAGGGTGTTTGTTTTTTGTTTTTGAATCAGATCACATCACTGCTTTAGTGAAAGCATCCCAAATGGCTTTCAGCACACCTGGAATAATATCCAAACTATTACTGCTGCTTTCCAGGTTCTCCATGATCTGTGCCTCGTTCTCCTACTACTGACTTCTAACTTACTGTGCACCAGAACTGTGCCTTCTTGTCATTTTTTGAAAACACCTAAGCCATTCCGTCTCAGGACCCTGGTACTTGCTGTTTTCTCTACATGAAGCACTTGTTCTCACTTCTTTCTGATCTCTGGGCAGTAATCTTCTCAGAGAGGCCTTTTTTGCCATCACTCCCATCTCCTTACCCTTGTAGTACCAGTCACTATGAGAAAGGATATAATTTTTGTACTTTTTTGTTGTTTTATAGGTCTCCACGATTTCTGCATAGGTTCTGTGAACACAGAGACTTTTTATTTTTCGCTGCCATATTTCCTTGTCTATCACAGTGCTTGTCATATAGAATACTCTTGATAGTTGCTGAATGAATGAACAAATGAATCACTTGATTTGACTAATTTTTTTTTAAAGATTTCATTTATTTATTTGACACAGAGAGAGAGAAATCACAAGTAGGCAGAAAGACAGGCAGAGAGAGAGGGGAAGCAGGCTCCCTGCCGAGCAGAGAGCATGATGCGGGGCTCAATCGCAGGACCCTGAGATCATGACCTGAGCCGAAGGCAGAGGCTTAACCACTGAGCCACCCTCGTGCCCCGATTTGATTAATGTTTTAACGTGTGTATTAGTGAAGGAAAACTTAAGATTCGTTTGTGATTTATATAAGATTTTCATTTGTTAATTTTTTTATTATTGTGATAAAATATACATAACATTAAATTTAACATTTTAACCACTTTTGAGTACACAGTTCTGTGGTATTAAAAATATGTTTACATTGTTGTGTAGCCAACTTCAGAACTTTTTCATCTTCTAAAATTGAAACTCTGTACCCATTAAATAATAAATTCCCATTCTCTGCTTCTCCACCCCTGGTAAATCATCATTGTACTTACTGTTTTATGAATTTGACTATTCATGTAACTCTCATATAAGTACCTCGCATCACAACATGTTAAGGATCATATTGTGTTTGTCCTATTGTACTGGCTGTCTTAGTCCTGTTTGGACTACTGTAACAAAATACCATAGATCTGGTGGCTTGTAAAGAGTAGAAGTTTATTTCTCACAGTTTCGGAGGCTGGGAAGTCCAAGATAAGGTGTGGACAGATTTGGTGTATGGTTAGGCCCTACTTCCTGATTCACATATGGCTGTCTTTTTGCTGTAACTTCACATGGTGGAAAGGACAAGAAAGTTCTCTGGGGTCTCTTTTTTATAACGGCACTAAATCCATTCAGGAGGGTTCTGCGCTCATGATCCAATCACCCCCCAAATCCCCACCTTCCGGTGTCATCACACTGCGATTTCAACATTGGAATTATGGGCAGCGGGGCAGACACAGCCATTCAGTCTGTAGTACCCCTGTATTTCATTTAGTGTAGTGGCTCAGTGGGTTGGGCCGCTGCCTTCGGCTGGGGTCGTGATCTCAGGGTCCTGGGATCGAGTCCCGCATCGGGCTCTCTGCTCGGCGGGGAGCCTGCTTCTCTCTCTGCCTGCCTCTCTGTCTACTTGTGATCTCTCTCTGTCAAATAAATAAATAAATAAAAATCTAAAAAAAAAAATTAAAAAAAAAGATTCATTCAGATTGTTGCTGTTAAATGTTTGTAAGTTGCATTTTTTTCACTAAGTATGAAGCAATTATATCGATGCCTCACACCTCTCTTTCATCTGTGTACCACTAAAATTTTATAAGCATAATTAACTAAACTTCATAACCTCTGTGTAAAGTAGATAATTACGGTATGGTAAACTGAAGTTCTAAGAGATTGCCTAAGGTATGTAATGAATATATGCCAAAGTTCTGAATGAGGACCAGGGTTATGCAACTTATTATTGTAAGTGTTAGACCAGATTTCTTGTTTATGATGAAATCATACAAGGGCTCTAAGGAAAAATACCAGTAATAATTATAAAGTCCCTTAATATTCATTGAATATTCATTGTGAAGTTCTTGTAATAGAAGAAAAGAAAATATATATTATCTGAAACCTTGTTTTGTTTTTTTAGTGATGGCAAGTTTAACTGTTGGATCTAATTTTTTTTTTTTTTAACTTTTATCTTGTTACATTGCTTAACTGCCTCATGAGTCTTCATAGCCATAGTGTGAATTGGATATTTGAAGGTTTGGACTGGAATAGTTTCATTTCAGTCTCTTCGCTTTGGGACATGAAGCCCTTACAACTATGCACTTATGTGTTTGTCTTAATTGTTGGCTTGTTCAAGTGAGGATTTTTTTGTTGTTTTTTTTAAGGCAGCCTTGTAAGTGGCAAATTATTGGTACGACTAAGATGGACTCTGATTTTGATAAAAACTAAAATTTCCCATAATTATATTCAGATAATGTGTTTAACTTAGTTAATAGTAATTCCTGAAGGTTTTACCTCTTTGTGTTGCTACAATTTGAGTTGAATTCCCTAAAGAATTTAGAAAAATAAAAGTATAGCCAAAACAACATATAATTTTTTTTAAATGAAGCTCTTCATTATGTTACTTCCCCCAAGTGATTAGTTCATTTTTAGATATTGTGTATATATTAACCTCAAGAATGTTTCAACACTGGTTAGCAATGCTACCCACTTTCTTCCTCTACTGGATGACCATTTATGGCTTTAAAGTAGAAACTTATCAACCAGTGAGTAAAGATTTTGAGAAGTGCTATAGTGTTGAAAGAATAGGGTGGTAAAGTTGGGGAAAGCATGCAGCTTATATATACTTAAATTTTTTAAAGATGGCCCACCAAGTCTAGTAGCCAGTTGTGCTTTATTTGCATGGTTTTTATTATCAGCAAAATTTCTTGCTTGTATGATTGTCTTGAGGAGAGGATGGTTTTTTTTTTACAGTAAGAATACTGAAATTATTGATACATTTTAGTAATTTATGGAAATGTAATTTGTTTTATAAGAAATTTGAAATCATTGACCGTAGAAGAAGTGCTTTTTAAATTATCTTTGTTTATATTTGGTCTTACTGAAGTAGTAGCATGGACAGTGAGTTGTTTAGTTGAAGAGAGTAGTAAGAAGCTTGGAGGGGGTGACAAAAAGTTAGAATCCTGGTAATTCACTTTTAAGGCTTTAAATAGATTATACATGCTGTGATTATTTTTCCTTTTGGTTTTGTGTAGCACTTAAGGAAGCTCTCCTAAGGGAAATCTCACTTTGCTCTAGGTCACAATATAACAAAGTTAGAGGTTCTATTTAATTTTTAATTTTTTATTATTTTTAAAAGATTTATTTATTTGGGAGAAAGAGAGAGAGCAAGAAGGAAGAGGGGCAGAGAGAGAGAGAGAGAGAATCTAAAGCCGACTCCTGGCTGAGTATGGAGCCTGACCTGGGGCTCAATCCCAGGACCCTGAGGTCATGACCTGAGCTGAAATCAAGAGTTGGATACTCAAACGACTGAGCTACCCAGGCACCGCAAGTTAGGCATTTTAAAATGAGAAACTGTTACTTGCTTTTTCCTAGACTTCTGTCAGTAGGCTATAGAGTCATCATCACTTTCTATCTCTCTGAGTTTCTCTAGTGTAAATAGTGGGCTTCTAATTATTTCTAACAGGAGATACTGAATTAATCAATAGCAGGTTTTGAATTAGAGGCCTACTTACCCTACCAGAAAGCCTGATGAGATCTTCAAAGCGAAATAGTGGCAGCATATGAAACTTAGGCATTGATGAGCTTGCTTTTTTTTTTTTTTTTTGATAAAAAATTATAAACAATCAAAGATTGATGGCTTTGAATTGGTGAGTCTGTAGGACTCTTTGTTTCTTTCATTTCTGTAACTTGTATGAACACCTTCAGTGAGTCAGTTGTCAATTTTAAAGGTAGGAGGTAAGAGATCCCATCCTCTTTATTAATTTCAGCATCTGTTAGCATGATTTAATGTGCAGTTGCTGGAATAATTGGAACTACTACCTTCACGTTCTCTGTGAACATTAAGGGAAGAAGCATATCATATATTTTACTACACACCTTGCTTAGACACAGTTGAAACTGAGGACAGGAGGCATTCAGTAAGTATGATGCACCAAAAATTCTGCTTGGAATTGGAACCCATATGTATTAACACTGATTATTTTCCTTTTTTTTTGTACCTTGGATATCTTCCCCCATGAAATCAGAAAAACAACTTTTAGCCTGGATACCAGTGTTTGTACAGGTCAGGAAATGATTTCTATTGCTTTATTTACATGTAAAGTAAGTATCAAAATTGATTGGTGCCTATCCAACTTGAGAAAGCTGCTTAACAAAGCTTATATTAATTGGGTATACTGTCTTCTATTTCTATACCCACTTTAGACTGAAATAGCAGGGTTTTTTCATATATACCATATTACATGCTTAGAACTTTTTTTTTCTTAAGATTTTATTTATTTATTTGACAGACAGAGATCACAAGTAGGCAGAGAGGCAGGCAGAGAGAGAGAAGGAGAAGCAGGCTCCCCGCCGAGCAGAGAGCCCGATGTGGGGCTTGACTCCAGGACCCTGGGATCACGACCCGAGCCGAAGGCAGAGGCTTTAACCCACTGAGCCACCCAGGCGTCCCTTAGTTAGAACTTTTTCTTGCTATTAAAGCTTACTCATCTTTTTTTCTTAAAACATAATAAGAAAGGGAAAACAGTTGATAGCAAGAGGCTTGTAAGGATCAGGACTATCAAAGTTGTTAATAAAATAAATTTCTTCTTTTTTCCCTATGTTCTATTGATGTTTTAGTCATAATGGTACATGTTCTATCCAGCCTCACAAAGTAAAGCAAATTGAAACTTTTATATTTTTTAAGATTTATTTATTTATTTGAGAGAAAGACAAAGTGTGCATGAGTAGAGGGAGGTGCAGAGGGAGAGATTCTTCAAGCTAACTTCTGCTGAGCATGGAGCCTGATGCAGGGCTCTGTCTCATGACCCATGAGCTGAAACCAAGAGTCCAACACTCAACCAGCTGAGCCACTCAGGTGCCCCCTAAGGCAAACTGAAACTTTTATTTATTTATTTATTTTTGCTTATTTGTTTTTTAAAGATTTTATTTATTTATTTGACAGAGAGAGATACAGCGAGAGAGGGAACACAAGCAGGGGGAACCAGAGAGAGAGAAGCAGGCTCCCTGCTGAGCAGAGAACCTGATGTGGGCTTGATCCCAGGACTCTGGGATCATGACCAGGCGCCCCACACTGAAACTTTTAAATAGCAGACAATGTAAATGCAATCTCAAAAGGTTTGGATCGCAGTTCTCTAAAACCCACGACTATTTCCATATAAACTCTGTAATACATTAAGCATGGTAAAGTAAATCTCTTTTTCCCACCAAACATTAACTTGAAAGTTATCAAAGATAAAATAATTCCTTTCCAAATTTGGAACAATTTTTCTGAAATGAACATAGCCTATCCAACACAGTTGAGATTTTTTTTTTTTTTTCTACTTCTAAAAATTAGAGAAAAACATTTTCAAATTTTTAGGAGAATCATTTACAGTTCAATCCTGGTATGGTGTCAGAATTGCCTAGTTGTTCTAATATGATAGCCGCTATCTACCAGTGGCTATTTAAATCTAAATTAAAATAACTAAAATTAATTAACATTTAAAAGTCAGTTGCTTAGTCACAGAAACCATATTACAAGTGCTCCATCATTTGGCTGTGAGCTAGGTTTTGGACAGGTGAGACTGAACATTCCCATTATTGCCAAAAGTTCCATTGCATGGCACTGGGTAAGGCATTCCATTGGTGGTAGATCACAATTTTAGCAGTTTCCCCAGTAGTTTCCTAATATTTACAGGTATTTTCTACTTCCCTCCTATAAAAAAGAAGTATTGCTTATCAGACTCAGTAATTTTTTTCTATCAAATAATTTCTCTAATTAAAAATATTAATGGTCAGGATTTGAAATAACTAGGTGATGATAGAAGCATGTTTAAAGTTTTAAAAAGTTTTATTAAACCTTAAAAATGTATGTCAAAATATCATTATTTTTTTCTTTCTTTAAAAAAAGACTTTATTGGGGCGCCTGGGTAGCTCAGGGATCCCTAGTTGTGAATCTTTAAAGAGAGAATGATAGAATGTCTGCAGTCTAAGACTGCCAATACCGAAACAGCCTAAAGCCGCATATGATTTGTGAGGTTATTTTTCTGTCTTTTTTTCTTTCTTTCTTTCTTTTTTTTTTTTAAAGATTTATCTATTTGAGAGAGGAGGAGAGAGAGAGTGTGAGCACGTGTTTGTGTGGAGTGAGGGGTGGGAGGGGCAAAGGGTGAGTGGGAAACTTGAACAGATTGTGCAGTCCTGTCACATGGCTCTATCTCACCATGCTGAGACCACAACCTGAGCTGAAACCAAGAGTCAGTTACTCAGGGGCGCCTGGGTGGCTCAGTGGATTAAGCCGCTGCCTTTGGCTCAGGTCATGATCTCAGGGTCCTGGGATCGAGCCCCGCATCAGGCTCTCTGCTCCGTGGGGAGCCTGCTTCCTCCTCTCTCTCTGCCTGCCTCTCTGCCTACTTGTGATCTCTCTCTGTCAAATAAATAAATAAAATCTTAAAAAAAAAAAAAAAAGAGTCAGTTGCTCAGCCAACCATACCACCCGGGTGCCCCTGTGAGATTATTTTTCTTATGTAATAGAAGTAGATTTTTTAATGGAAATTTTTTTATTATATAACTACACCTTGGAAAATACGAACACAGCAAAAACATTAAACTGAAATATAAATGAATGATTAAATATTTAATGACTATTTGAATGAATTTTAAGCAGCATATATTTCTTTTTTTTTTTTTTTTAAGATTATTTATTTATTTATTTGACAGAGAGATAGAGATTACAAGTAGGCAGAGAGGCAGGCAGAGGGAGAGGGGGAAGCAGGCTCCCTGCTGATGCGGGGCTCAATCCCAGGACCCTGAGACCATGACCCGAACCAAAGGCAGAGGCTTAACCCACTGAGCCACCCAGGTGCCCCAAGCAACTTATATTTCTATGTTCAAATTGAGTGAGGTGAGAAAAAGTAGGTATTCTATTCATTTATTCCTATGATTCTTTTCAATAAGCCAGGTAGGGATACGTATCCTTACTTTGTGTGTGTTGAGACTTTTATGGTGTATGTTAAAACCAGTTACATAAGGAAAGACTTTCTGTTTGGGGTCAGAAGAGGAGGAAAAATAAAGATAGTTATATGTTAATTACTGAAAGATTTCTTATATAATTGTATGTCTTGATTTATCTCACAGTTTAACACTGGTAGGTATATTCTAAGTATAAATATAGTTGAGATTTTCCCTGTGCATATTTACTGAAATGGTAACTTGTAGAGAAATAGCACATAACCAATATATTAGTTGAATTATGTTTTCATAAAATGTAATATGACTTTTTATATGTGTAATTTGAATATATTTCCCAGTTTCAAGATGATTTTAAAGAATTACCTTTCCTTGTAAAAGCCATTTAAGATTTTTATGAGAAGCTTTAAGATTTGTCTGGCTTTATTTAGTGTCATTTTAATTTCATGTGTTTTTTTCTTATGAATTTGCACGTACCCAGTAAGCCATGTGTAAAAATTGTTACCATGATGAAGGAATGCCTTTACTAGTTTTTTATGCTATTAGCTTTAGAGCTTTAAAAATAGTGTGCAGTTTTAACTATACATATAGTCTTAATTACCTTGTATTTTTTCAAAAAATAAAAAGTAAAATGGAACATATATTTTTATTTTTTTATTCAGTCACAAATACTGTTTGAATGTAACTATTTTTAAAAAACTTTAATACCTTTTTGAATTACAGAGTTTTATAAAAAGTATAATTGCTTCTTTCATAAGACTTTTTGTATTGACATTTTATCATCACAGGGCTTTTGTGTGTGTGTGTGTAAAGCAGAGTCCACACCCAGCCTGGGGCTTGGACTCACAATCCTGAAATTAAGAGTCACATGAAACTAAGAGTGCTCTACTGATCAAGCCAGCCAGGTGCCCCACAAGACTTTTTTATATTGATTTAAGTTGAGAACATAATGCTAGAAAGTAACTACTTGAAGGCAGGTCTTTGGAAATACAGGGTAAAATGGGTGTTGGCAGAATGGAATGGCTGAAAGCTGTGAGATTAAAAAAGGAACCAAGGAAAACTCAGTTCTCTATGCTTGGACAAGTAATGTAAGCTGTCTAACATCTATTTCCATGAATTGTTACGAGGATTTGATGAAATAATATACGAAGGCCCATTATGAATATTAAAACACCATAATATTATGACAGTTTTTAACATAAAACATTTAAAAGCTTACGTTAAGTCATGTCTTGTTAATTGAAAATTTCAAAAAAAAATTTAGATTTTATAGGGGTAAGAACTCTAAGCTCTCCGTAGTTCAAGACGTAGTTTAACTTATAACTTCCCTTGGGCTTACCATGTATAGTTCCTTCCCAGTGATATTTTCAATCTTTACTAAGTTTTGTATCTCTTCATAAGGATAAGCCTAAGGCCATTTCTTCTATTAATTGATAATAAATTGATCACATTCTAGCCTTAAGGTGAACTACTAATCTGATCACAGAGAAAAGGTCATCTATACAAAGGACCTGTCTCTTGTTTGTAGTATATATATTTTTTTTTACTTTTTTATCCTAGTTTTTATTTCTTATTTTTTATAAACATATAATGTATTTTTATCCCCAGGGGTACAGGTCTGTGAATCGCCAGGTTTACACACTTCACAGCACTCACCACGGCACACACCCTCCCCAATGTCCATAACCCCCCCATCCCCACCTCCCCCCAGCAACCCCCAGTTTGTTTTGTGAGATTAAGAGTCATTTATGGTTCGTCTCCCTCCCAATCCCATCTTGTTTCATTGATTCTTCTCCTATCCCCCTAACCCCCCATGTTGCATCTCCACGTCCTCATATCAGGGAGAGCAGATAATAGTTGTCTTTCTTCGATTGACTTATTTCACTAAGCATGTTTGTAGTATATTTGAGACACTGTGATTCTCTTCTTAGTAAATATTTGAAATCAAAAGCAACCTAAAAGTCCTATAGCTTATTTACTAATATGTTATGTTATGTTATGTTATGTTATGTTATGTTAATAATGGGGTGTTGCTGATTATAAACAAAACATAATCTGTCATGCTATAATAAATAATGACCCATCAACAACCTGCAGTGCCTCATGCTTTGTGTCACACCAGTTGTAACTTTCCTGACAACTTTAGATTGACTTATGGCATCAAAAAAGACAAAAATTCTAAACAAATATTTTAGTTTCTGAAATTACTTACGCAAATATGATTCAGCTAAATGCTATTTCTGTTTTCCTATTGCAGATTTCTCAACAGTGATGTCACAAGATTGACCACATTGATCACAGTAAGAACAAAATGATAATTAATCTTTTAAGGATGTTTTCTCCAGAATGAGTATAGGGTTGGAAAATATTTATAATTTTATTCTTTCTTTCAACAGGCAATTAAATGTTTATATTTTCAATGAACCACATATCATACTTCTACTTGGTATTTTAAGTAATAAAAATATTGCTTTAAATGATTTTAAAACATTTAGAATGAAAATTACTTTTAATATATAACTGAAATTATATGCTTAATTATATTAATGTGTTTTCAGTGTGAATCATCTGAATATCCTATTTTTAAAATTTTTGTCTTTACTAAAAAACAACAGAACATTTAAGGTAACTCCATATTAGGAAAAAATTTACAAAGATAAAATTACTTGAGATTGTAATCATTTATTAAGAAAAGACTGTGTAAACAACCTTGAAAGGATTCTTAAGCTTGCTTCAATTTTTCATTGATATTTAAATGATTTATAGAGAGTCTTCCAAATATGGAGAGTTGTTGAAAAGAGATAGTTCTCATAAGTAACTGATACTTCTCTTTATTTTAAAGTATTAATTTCTACTATATATAAGGTTAAGGAAATAATATTTCTTAAAGAAAAAACTGTATCCAAGGCCTTGATCCACATTATTATAAAATTACTAAAGAGTAAAAAAATAGCATTTTTGGAAAATTCTTTTAAATAACACAGAAATAAATTTTAAATTATTTACTCAATCTGTTTCTTTAATCTTGTTCTAATTGTTCATTAATTATGTAAACAGTAGTTATCAGAAACATAAGTTCATGTGTAGATAATATTTATATTTATGTTTTAACATTTTTCTAAAAAACTTTTAAAAACCTGGTCTACTTTTTTAAGCTTAACATTTTTAGAGGCTGGAGAGAACTTTTATTGTATTTTTAAGGGCTTTATCATCAAGTATACATATGCTCAGATGTTTATCACATATTCATTCATTTTCCTAAGGCATCACATTAGCTATCTCTGATATGCAGCTCTTTGCTTAATTGTTTTTTTCTTAATCAGAACTTTATTGCCCTAACTGAATATTTTACAACAAAATATTAACATATTTCTGTAGTAACCTTCTGTTTAGTGTTGAGTACTTTACAATCAAGGAGGTTAACATTGGCATTGGATGAAAATGATTTTTAATTTGAATGGGGTGCCTGGGTGGCTCAGTGGGTTAAAGCCTCTGCCTTTCGCTCAGGTCATGATCCCAGGGTCCTGGGATCGAGCCCCGCATCGGGCTCTCTGCTTGGCAGGGAGCCTGCTTCCTCCTCCTCTCTCTCTCTGCCTGCCTCTCTCCCTACTTGTGATCTCTATCTGTCAAATAAATAAGTAAAATCTTAAAAAAAAAAAAAAGAAAATGCTGACTTTCGCTGTACATTTTTAGGGTAACATTAAGAGTATGTAATTGCAAGTGTTCTAAATTCAAGAATTTCAGTAAGAGAGGTAGTATCCAATTTTATCTGGTATAATATAAGGTAAAGACTAAGAAGTATTCATTTGAGATATTAATAAGTGACTGATAGTAAAAACCCTTAATTTGTAATAATATCAGGGCTGTGAGGCCTTCTCCAGCCCTTTGAGCCAGGAGAAAAGGGTAGATTTCAACACTGATTCCCATTGAGGGGACTGTGGAGAGAGTAGGTCAAGCGTTGACCATGGGGCAGAAATAAAGTGAGGCCAGGAAAGGGCTGATATGTTCAGAGGAAGTGGAGGTTAAGGGACTAATTAGAAGTAGATAAGCTGATAAATTGAGATGATAAAGTAATAGCTAAAAGAATAGAATATTGTGACTGGGCGGGGGGAGGATATTATACATTGTTTCTGAGCTGAAGCTGTAATGAGTTTTTGTGTATTATATAATATACATTTTTTATAGTTTTGCCCCAGAAATTTTCAGAACTCAGGAGGATTGCTATTTTTCCCAAGTTATAATCCATAGAAGTGTTCAAATCTTCTAACTGCTCTCCCATCTTCCTGGCCATCATCAATTCTCTTGACGTCTATGCATCTTCAGTTTAATCTTATCAAAGCATTGCTCTGACTCTTTCACTTTTTTACTTGAAGATGTTTAGTGACTTCCTATTTCCTCCAAGATCAAATCTAGATATTCTAACTTGGTATTCAATCTCCTCCTCAATTTGGCTGTAACATATTTCCCAGCTGAGTATTCTATTGTTCAAGAATCCTACATTCTACCCAACATGGACTACATACTCCACATCAAAAATTCATTTTGGTTCCATACTTACCTTCATGTCATTGCTTTTCCCTAGAATATTCTTTTTTTTTTTTAAGATTTTATTTTTAAGTAATCTCTACACCAAATGTGGGGATCAAACTCACAACCCCAAGATCAAGAGGTAAATGCTCTACCAGCTTAGCAATTAGGTCCTTTCTGTAGAATATCGTTTTTCTATTTTAGGCTTTTAGTTTTTTCTGATGAACTGAGAACTCTCCTCTAATACCCTGTCAACATGTAATTATTCTTTGAGGCCTTCCTTAAGCATCCTAATGGAAAGTGGTCCTCTTTCCCTAGTAGTTTGTTAATGCTTTATTTTAATTATTCCTATGTTACTGGTAACATATATTTTCTTATATTTTATGTATTTTAATATTCATTTTTCATTGTGCTAATAAGCAAATGATCATTCAACCAATGTTTGCTGGTAATCATAAATACCCCAGATAGAGCTCAATTAATTAGCATCTTTAGTTTTTCTATATAAAAATTGAAATAAGGATATTAATGCATGAATATCCAAAAGGTGAACCATGGTAAGCAAGGTGAATGGGAAAGAAGGTATGTTTCAGAATGATAGAGAGCTTGGGGCTTCTGGGTGTCTCAGTCGGTTAAGTATTTGACTCTTGATTTTAGTTCTGGTCATGATCTCAGGATCCAGCCCCTTGTTGGGCTCCATGCTCAGCAGGGAGTCAGCTCAAGATTCTCTCTCTCTCCCTCTGCCCTTCCCCTCCTCACTCTTTCTCTAAAATAAATAAATAAATCTTTTAAAATATTTTATTTTTTATTTTTTATTTTTGTTATTTTTTAAAGATTTTATTTATTTATTTGACAGGGAGAGAGAGAGACAGCAGGAGGAGATGCAGGGGTAGGGGGAGATACAGGCTCTCCGCTGAGCAGAGAACCCAATGTGGGGCTGGATCCCAGGACCCTGGGATCAGGACCTGAGCGGAAGGCAGATACTTAACTGACTGAGCCACCGAGGTATTCCCTGCCCACCCCCACGCCGTTATTTTAAAAAGAACTAGAGAGAGTTCAAATATTGATGCCACTTATACCAGGTATGTGACCCTTAGCAAGTCAACCTCTTTGTACTTCAGTATCTTCACCTGTAAAATGATGTTACTTACATTTCAAAGGATTGTTATGCAAGATTTAAATATAATGCGTTTCAACTTTCTTCCCTCTTACTTAACTTTATATATGGCTCCTTCACAGATACATGAAGGGAGATGAAATCAGGTGTAAATGTCAGGGATATACCCCAAACATCCAAATTTACCTTATTCACACATTGTGGTCCTTTTGTCTATAAGTTTCAGTAAATAAATTTCTACTTTCTACATTACATATATATTTTTTTAAAAATTTTTATTTATTTATTTGACAGACAGAGATCCCAAGTAGGCAGAGAGGCAGAGATCACAAGTAGGCAGAGAGGTAGGCGGGGTGGGGTGGGGGCGGGAAGCAGGCTCCCCGCTGAGCAGAGAGCCCAATGCGGGGCTTAATCCCAGGACCCTGGGATCATGACCTGAGCCGAAGGCAGAGGCTTAACCCACTGAGCCACCCAGGCACCCCTACATTACATATATTTATGATAACTTAATCGACATATGAATTCCAGCAAGGAGGCTGATTAGATCTTTTGATACAATGTGCTTTTATTTAGGGAAAGAGTCAGACCTCAGTAGAATATTAAGATCCTAAAAAGCTAGAATGAACTTTAGAATGGTTCAGATTGTGCTACATTTCACTTATACAACAGATGAGAAAATCAAGGTCCAGAGACTTTAAAGGGAAGTAATATGTGTTAAGAACATGAACTGAGGTCAGAAAAACCTTTGTTTAAGGGTTGTGATCTTAAGTCCATTACATACTCTAAGATCCATTTTTTCCCTCTCTAAAGCAGAGATAATATTTATATCTCTAGGAGTGCTGTGAATGTTAAATGACATCATGCTTATAAAGCATAGCACAGAGGCTGATATGTACTAAATTCTCTTGACCACTCATCGTAGTCATATCATCATTTGTAAAGTTACTTTTCTCAAGTCACATAGGATGAGATCTTAGCCTAACCTGATTTTGCTTAATTCCACCAAAATTTTTAGTATGGTTTTGTGATCACATCTACTTGATTAAAAATCTCTAAACAGCATTGGGGTGTCTGGGTGGCTCAGTCAAATTATCTGCCTTTGGCTTAGGTCATGATCCCTGGGTCCTGGGATTGGGTCCTGGGGTCAAGCCCCATCAGGCTCCCTGCTTAGTGGGTTGCTTGGTTCTCCCTCTCTATCTTCCTCTCCCCCTGCTTGTGCTTTCTTGCTTGTTGTCTCTCTCAAATAAATAAAACTTTTAGGAAATTAAATAAATTAAGTAAATAAAAATCTCTAAATAGCATTTATAGGAAGTATTATAAAATAACTCATAGATTTTTTTCTTCTCAAATCTTTCCAGATTCTTTGTCTTCTTTGAGAGTATTTAAGCAATTTCACTTACACGTAGTTTATTAGTGTGTAATTTCATTACTATACTAGCAATACTTTTAAATATTATGATTTAACTTTTTATTATATATTTTAATAATATTACAGAGCAAGTTTTAAAATAAAATGGCCTTTTCTCATTTTGTTTTGCTTTGTTCTGTTTTTGTTTGTAAAGAGAGAGAGAGAGAGCACTTCCATGTGTGCACAAGCAGGGGTATGGGCAGAGGGACAGGGAGAGAGAATCTAAAGCAGACTCCATGCCCAATGTGGAGCCTGATGGGGGCCAATCTTACAATCCTGAGATCGTGACCTGAGCCAATATCAAGAATTGGATGCTTAATAACTGAGCCACCCAGGTGCCCCAAGCCTTTTCTGGTTTTATTAATATTCCTTTTACCCCTTGTAGTTTTATTGTAAATATTACTTATATTTTATAGAGACTCATCTTTACCAACAGAAATATTTCATTTAAAAATTGAAACTTAGGGTCCTCTGAGTGGCTCAGTCAGTAGTGTGCAACTTTTGATCTTGGGGTCTTGAGTTCAACTGCCACGTTGGACACAGAGATCACTTAAAAGCAAATAAATAAAATTTTGTTTGTTAGTTTGTTTGTTTTAAAGGCAGAGAAGGGGTGCCTGGGTGGCTCAGTGGGTTAAAGCCTCTGCCTTCAGCTCGGGTCATGATCTCAGGGTCCTGGGATTGAGTCCTGCATCTGGTTCCCTGCTCCATGGGGATCCTGCTTCTCCCTTTCCCTCTGCTTCTCCCCCTGTTTATGCTCTCTCAATCTCTCTCTCATTCTCTCTGGGTCAAATAAATAAATCTTTAAAATGATTAAGAACTGAAATATAGAAGGAATTATTAGACAATTTTATACTCTCAGGAAGTAGAAATATTGGAAGTAGAGAGCAAATTTAAAATGTCGGCTACCTACCACAGATAAAATGTAACCAAGTGTCATAGTGACTGATGGTTGTCCCTTAATGTTGATTTTCTCCATCTACTAATTCTTTCCTAGTCTATCAATACCTGGAGTAAAAATATTTCCCAGCTTCCCTTGCATCTAGACGTGATCATGGGACTAAGGTCTGGCTAGAGATAAATAAGCAGAAGTGCTATATACAACTTAAGGGAAAGGTTGCATTTCCTCTTTTTCCCCCCTTCTTCCTTACTGGCTGAAATGTGGACATGATAACTGGAAATGAGTGGAAGCCCCAAACCAAGAATGGGCAAGAAATAAAAGAGAAAGTCTCTAATATCTTAAGGATATTACCTTGTCCATATCCACACTGGTGCCTCCATCTGGACTTCCTTGATATGACAGAGATAAATTTTTTTTTTTTTTTTTTCAGAAATAAGCATATTTATTGATTTAAATACTCTCTATAGGAGTATAACTCAAAAGAAACATTTATTGTTTTATACATCTCTTACAATATCTATGGTGTATCACTAACACAAATAATGGGTTCGTTGAATGAAATGGATGCAATAGTGTGTGAATTTAATAACCAATTTTATTCACTTTGCCAATTTGTTCTTTTTACACTTCTGCATGAAAAAAAAAACAAAAAAAAACCCAATCCCCTTAGTTTTGTCAGTTATTTACAATGATTACATAAATGTTCTGTTTGTTTAGTTTTTTTTCATTTTTCTTTTTTTTAATAATTTTTAAATTTTTTAATAAACATATAATGTATTATTAGCCCCAGCGGTACAGGTCTGTGAATCACCAGGTTTACAGACTTCACAACACTCACCATAGCACATACCCTCCCCAATGTCTGTAACCCCCCCACCCTCTCCATACCCCCCTTCCCCCAGCAACCCTTAGTTTGCTTTGTGAGATTAAGAGTCATTTATGGTTTGTCTCCCTCCCGATCCCATCTTATTTCATTTATTCGTTTCCTACCTCCCAAACCCCCCACATTGCATCTCTGCTTCCTCATATCGGGGAGATCATATGATAGTTGTCTTTCTATGATTGACTTATTTTGCTAAGCATAATACCCTCTAGTGCCATCCACATTGTCGCAAATGGCAAGATTTCATTTCTTTTGATGGCTGCATAGTATTCCATTGTGTGTATATATACCACATCTCTTTATCCATTCATCTGTTGATGGACATCTAGGTTCTTTCCATAGTTTGGCTATTGTGGACATTGCTGCTATAAACATTTGGGCACATTGCATGTGCCCCTTCGGATCACTACGTTTGTATCTTTAGAGTAAATACCCAGTCATGAAATTGCTGGGTCATAAAGTAGCTCTATTTTCAACTTTTTGAGGAACCTCCATGCTGTTTTCCAGAGTGGTTGCACCAGCTTGCATTCCCACCAACAGTGTAGGAGGGTTCCACTTTCTCTGCATCCCTCCAGCATCTGTCATTTCCTGACTTGTTAATTTTAGCCATTCTGACTGGTGTGAGGTGGTATCTCATTGTGGTTTTGATTTGTATTTCCCTGATGCCAAGTGATGTGGAGCATTTTTTCATGTGTCTGTTGGCCATCTGGATGTCTTCTTTGCAGAAATGTCTGTTCATGTCCTCTGCCCATTTCTTGATTGGATTCTTTGTTCTTTGGGTGTTGAGTTTGCTAAGCATTTTATAGATTTTTAGATCCTAGCCCTTTATCTGATATGTCGTTTGTGAATATCTTCTCCCATTCTGTCTTTTGGTTTTGTTAACTGTTTCCTTTGCTGTGCAAAAGCTTTTGATCTTGATGAAATCCCAATCGTTTATTTTCGCCCTTGCTTCCCTTGCCTTTGGCGATGTTCCTAGGAAGAAGTTGCTGTGGCTGAGGTCGAAGAGGTTGCTGCCTGTGTTCTCCTCAAGGATTTTGATGGATTCCTTTCTCACATTGAGTCCTTCATCCATTTTGAGTCTATTTCGTGTGTGGTGTAAGGGAATGGCCCAGTTTTATTCTTCTGCATGTGGCTGTCCAATTTTCCCAGCACCATTTGTTGAAGAGGCTGTCTTTTTTCCATTGGACATTCTTTCCTGCTTTGTTGAAGATTAGTTGACCATAGAGTTAAGGGTCTGTTCCTGGGCTCTCTATTCTGTTCCATTGATCTATGTGTCTGTTTTTCTGCCAGTACAAAACTGTTTTGATGATGACAGCTTTGTAATAGAGCTTGAAGTCTGGAATTGTGATGCCACCAACTTTGGCTTCCTTTTTCAATATTCCTTTGGCTATTCGAGGTCATTTCTGGTTCCATATAAATTTTAGGATGATTTGTTCCATTTTTTTGAAAAAAATGGATGGGATTTTGATACGGATTGCATTAAATGTGTAGATTGCTTTAGGTAGCATAGACATTTTCACAAAAAATAAACTTATTTTTTTGTAAGCCACTGGTTTCAGGTTTTCTGTCTCTTGTCCCTAAAACTAATCCTGACACACCAAAGTAATTTGATAAATTATATGCCATTGTTAAAATGTCTTTGGTTTGTTTATATTTCATTTACTTTTACTGAACTCTGCTGTAACTTTCATTGGTTGGATTTTAGGAGAAAAATAGGAAAGGGAATGATTCACTGTGTCTAGGGAAGGAGACTAAATAAACCTTAACAGAGAAGGATGACATCTGCGCTAGATTTTTGAAGTATGAATCGGAAGAAAACACTAATTCCAAAAGATACACGCACCCCTTTGTTAATGCAGCATTATTAACAATAGCCAAGATATGGAAGCAACCTAAGTGTCCATTGATAGATGAATGGTAAGGAAGATGTGGTAAATGTGTGTGTGTGTGTGTGTGTGTGTACACAAAGTAGAGAAATCAGCCATTTCCAAAAGGCGTACACACACACACACACACACTCAGGAATATTATGCCGCCATAAAAAGGGTGCAATCATGCCATTTGTGACAACATAGATAGACCTAGAGGGTATTATTCTAAATGAATTAAGTTAGATTTAGAAAGACAAATACCATATAATTTCACTCATGTTTAAAACACTCATGTGAAAAAACAAAACAAATGAATAAACAAAGAAAAAGCTGTATCAGACCTATAAATACAGAGAACAAACTGATGGTTGCCAAGGGGAGCGAGGTAGGTGGATGGGAAAAATGTGTGAAGTGGAGTGGGAGCCATAGGCCATTCCAGTTATGGAATGAATAAGTCACAGGAATGAAAGGCACAGCATAAGAAATATAGACAATGATGTTATAGTAGTGTTGATGGTAACAGATGGTAGCTATACTTGTGGTGAGCGTCACATAATGTAGAAACTTGTTGAATCACTATGTTGTACACCTGAAACTAATGTAATATTTTGTGTCAACTATGCTCAAATAAAATTAGTTTTGTTTGTTTTTTAAAGGAAGAGAATCCAGAAAGAGGAAATAGGTATTTATATTTGGAAAGAACGTATGTTCTAGGACATGAAAATATTTTGGTCCGGTGCTGTTGAAATATAAAATTTGAGGAAATAAATGAGCCTAAGGTTTAGATCTTGTAGGAGTTTACTTACCAAGAAGTTTGGTAAGTACCGTAGCAAAGGTACCTAGCAAAGAGTTCTTTAATATTATACATAGATTTAATTTAATAATGTATATATATTTTTCTTTATTTTAATTCTTATTTTTTCATGGTTTGTCCATTAAATATTTTAAAAATAAATGTATTTTCTATAGTGGAAGAATAAAACTAATATTTCTTCATTCATTTTTTAAAAAATGGTAGGTGCTTTCTATACGAGCCTTTATTATTACAGTTTACAGATGACTAGACTGAGACTCAAAAAAGTTAAAGTATCTTTCGCAGTGTATTCTACTGATAGATAAGTCATTATTTGCAAAGTAGAGAAATCAGCCATTTCCAGAAGAAGTCTGCCATGTATTCACTGACTTTTTTTTTCTACTTTTTTTAAATACCAAAAGCAGATGTGTATATTTGGATAAAAGACGCCGAGGCGCCTGGGTGGCTCAGTGGGTTAAACCTCTGCCTTCAGCTCAGGTCATGGTCTCAGGGTCCTGGGATTGAGCCCCGCATCGGGCTCTCTGCTCAGTAGGGAGCCTACTTCCCCCTCTATATGCCTGCCTCTCTGCCTACTTGTGATCTCTCTCTCTGTCAAATAAATAAATAAAATCTTTTTAAAAAGACACCCCCCCCACACACTGCCAAAGCTTCTCCAGCAAAAGTTGCACCATTATACCATTAATGGAGCTAAAAGCATGCATGGTGTTCTCAGTGAGAGACTGCAGATATCAATGATATTATGCTGCAGAGACCCAACTAAAACTTCTTGAACAATTGGAAGTATACAATGTTACAGGCTCATTTGGTTTCAAAGTCAGTTCTTACCTAAAAATTCTAAATGAGCTACTGTGTAATAAATATGGTAAGAAAAGAAAAAGGCAGCAATCTTAACATAGTCTAGGAATAATTATAGAAGCGTGGGAGAATAGAAAAGAAAGTTTTCTACTTTGGTTTGGTGGTTTTTGGTTTTGTTTTGTTTTGTTTTCTGTAATTAGTAGTGAGTCTAGTATAGCACAGAGTCTGCTGGGGAGTCTCTCCATTTGTTTCCCTCTCCTCATGTGCTTTCACTCTCAAATAAATAAAAACTTTTTTTAAGTTTAATACAAATATTCCTGATGTTGTCCCTATGTGAATGCATTTTTTTAAGTGCATTTTAAAAACATTACATCAGTAGCTATATTTCCATCATAATATAAGATAGTGCACTTTTCCACATGCAAACTGTACCATCTATTTATTTATAATTTTATTCTCCAATTTGCTTTCATCTCAGGAAAAACTACTTAACTTTTATTCACAAAATTCATGGTTTTTGTCTCTTTATTGCCCCATTACTGAATACTTCAGGGGTTTTTTTTTTTTAATTTTAGTCCTTTCATCAAAGTTCATAATTTCATAACTCAGTCTACATCAACCTTCCTCTCATCTCTGAAACAGTTTTTGCTGATTATAGTTGTATTTTATTTGCTCCTTGACTGACATTTGGAAGTCTGCATTGGTGTTCTAGAAACTGTGAGAGAAGAGAATGATGTACAACATAATTAAATTTCAAGTCACTTTAATTCAGAAAATATTTACCTCGTCCTTTCATATTTTTAGTGTCGAACTTATAGAAAGGAAACTTTAGAAAACTTTCACACTTGACAGTACTCAAATGTCACAGTTCCCCTCAAATGTTACCTCTTCCATAAAACCTCCAGATCTCCCTTGCAGCTGGAATTAATATCCCCATCATTTCTACCTTTCAGGTATTTGTTATTTCTGTCATAGCAGTGTTCTCCAACACTACCTTGAACCTGAGTACATTCTCTGTTGAGAGAGGGTTTGCTACAATAATTTACAAGCATATTCTTTTATCACCTGGGATGCTTACCTTATAACCAATTACTACCATGAACTTTCAGTACTATGATTGTATTTAATTATGTCAGTCTAATAAGAAAAGAACAAAAATAGATTTGACATGTACAAGTAGTTCATGTGTACCAAGTGAAGGCCAGATGACATCAGAGTGAGCTAAATTAAAGCTCTGTAGTAGTTTGAGTAGAAAGAAAAGGTGGCAATATTAAATTGTCCAGGGAACACTAGATTATAAGATAGGCATGCCAAACTCAAATGTAACTGGAAAATAATAGGGAAGTAGCAATCTTTCATTTTAGCAAAAACATCATATGGTACCAGTTTGAAATCTGTTAGTTTTGTGGCTTTTGCGGGGGGCAGGGAGAGATGGGGATGGCATGTGCAGGTGGGGTGGGGGTACAGGCAGAGGGAAAGAGAGAGAGAGAGAGAGAGAGAATCTTACGTAGGCTCCATGCCCAGTGCGGAGCCTAACTGGGTGCTCAGTCTCACAACCCTAAGATCATGACATGAGCCAAAATCATGAGTTGAATGCTTATCCAACTGGGCCACCCAGGCACTCCTAGTTTCGTAGCTTTTATGTGCAAACTTTGTAAATATGTTTTGGTAGTATGTTGAATTATATCTAACAGCAGAAAGAGCTTATCCTTATCCATAGTTTTACTTTTTCTATGTATTTCAGTAATATAATTATTTAATTAATTTCAGTCTACCCATGTGTTCACAAGACATTTTTTCTCCATTTGTGAGGGTCGATACATAAGTTTCAGAAACATTCTTATAAAGCTCTTATCTGCCTTTGAGATGAGTTGTGTGTTTGGCTACTTTGCCTGTTAGACTGTAAAGTCTTTACCATCTAGTAAAGTCATAGATTATATTTTATTCATTCTTACAGTTCTCTTAGAGTCTATTTGAATGCTTTGTATCCAATAGTGGCACAGCAGAAATTTATTCAATAAACTGTCATATGCTGGTGTGTCTTAGTGTGATAATGACCAGAATGGATAAATACATAGAAAACATAAAGAGAATATACACTTTAACAATTTGAAATTCATACAGGTTCGGAAATTCTTTTTAAATTAAATATCCCCTAGGATTTTGACCACTTACCATATTGTATGAATTACTTGAAATTTGGTAAAGTATCTATCGGTTAGTAGGAGGAAAATGAAAGATTACATGGCAGGCTAGAACTGAATATGGAGATGTAACCAGAGGGCTTTAGGGAGCAAAATGGTGCATTTGTTGCAAGAATCTAGTTTTATTTTTATATAGTTAGGGCAGCTTGAGAGCATTGGTTTCTCAAGGAAAAGGAGACACTGAAAAAAAAAATGAAATAAAATAAAAAAAAAAAGAATGGAATGGAAAGTCACTAAAGACACCATCTTTCACATTTGGGGTACTGCCTGGAGCCACAGGGCCTAGAGAGTGTTCTCTTTAGCTTAGGTGGAATTAAAACTGGCATAATTTTAAATCCTTTAGAGTAATATTGTAAGTCCATGTCTTCTACTTTCTAATTCTGTTATAATAAATTTTTGCGTAATGTTGCCACACCATAGAGTTTAGTTGTCTTACTAAATATCTTAAGAAGTTTCCTACTCAGATTGAATTACCTATTCCTAAATTTCAAAACCATTCAAAGTTAGCTTTGTCCCTATATATGTAACTTTCCAACACACAGACTTTTTTCTCGTCAGAACGTTCTTTTTTTCCCCTAGAACATTCTTTTTTTAAAAGAGAGATTTATTTATTTATTTTAGGGAGAGAGAGGAAAAAGAGTTCAGGGAGGGAGGGGCAGAGGGAGATGGATAGAGAATCTCAAGCAGGCTTCCTGCTCAGCACAGAGCCCGACACAGGGCTCAATCCCATGACCCTGAGATCATGACCTGAGCAGAGTCAGATGCTCAACCTACTAAGCCACCTAGGGCCCTACAAGGGCCCCTAGTTAGAACATTCTTACAACCAGAACATAGAGTGATGATTCTGTGTCTTTTTCCATGCATCATTTCTTTTGCTTTATCCAGTACCAATTCATTCTAAGAGTGGTCTTGTAGTCTTCTATGACAACTGTGACCTTCACTGAGCTCCCTTTCCTCTCAACATTTTATCTTTTTTCCTGTCCACAGTCTTTTAAATTTTAGAATCTTTGTTTGCAGTTCTAGATGTGACATTGGTACATAGACATTGCTATCCCACAGCACTATACTCAGCATGTCTAAACTTGAACACATTCTCTTCCCATTTCCCAGAAACCTTTTCCTCTTTCTATATTTCCTGTATTGGTCAATGACATCAATATCCACTCGACCACCGAAGCCAGAAATATTGGTTATCTTTAACTACTTCTTCAAAAGTTCTCATCTGGTCTGATATCAAATCACTGCATGCTGTGTAATAAAAGAGCCAATGTTTATGGGGTGCTTGCTGTGTGCCAGGTACTAATCTAAGAATTTGATTTGTAAATTCATTCACTCTTCCTAACAACTTTACTTATCACTCCTGTTTTATGTAAGAAAGACATGTATTTGCTAACACAAGTACACACCACCATTATGAAGCTGTCCATCCAAATGAAAACAAATGAAAAATTAATAAACATGGTCAAGATTAATTTAGAAGAAATAATAAGGATAGAGGGACATATTAAATGATACCAGGGGATAAAATTCGGAAGGTCCATCCTGGGAAATTCTAAAAGACAGAAGACCTATTTTCTTCAACTAAAAATGTTAATGGCATGGGGATGTGGTCAGAGCAGTTACAGATTAAAAGAGACTTAAGGGAGGTATCAGCCTATTCTAATGTCTCTGTCATATTTGAGTCTAAACTCAAATAGTTTAAAAATATTACAAGACAGAGAAATGTGTATACTGATTCAATATTTAATATTAAGGAAAAGCATTGTAGCTATGATAGAAGTGTTGAGCTGTTTAAGGTTAAAAGCACAGGTCTATACCTAAAGGCATAAACATCTATGTCAGAGGCTTGAGAAAAAAACTGCTTTCACCAAATACTTTTTAAAAACTTGGTCTCTGCTTAAAGGGGTGATAAAACTTTTAGTTCAATACCATTTATTAGACATAAAATATAATTTGTGATTTTAAGAATACACAGTTCTATAAAAAATTTACTATTTTGTCCTATTTTCTCAATATTCAGTGTTTCTTTTACAGAAATATGGATAGTTGAAGGGAATAAAAACTAATATTTCTAGAACTTCTATAAAAATGATGATTATGATGATAGTCAGCAGTTGAGTGCTTAATTATGTGGCAGGCACCCTTTTATGAGTTTATTATTTTAACTTCTTTCATCCTTCTAACTTCAGGGCAGTATTGTTATTATCCTCATTTTATAGAGAGGAAACAAGCTATAGAGAGGTTAAACGATTTACTCAGAGTTACATTGTTATTAATAAATGAAGTTCAGAGTTAAAGCCCATTCAGTTTGACTTGTGTCTTTACTATACTTTTTTGCTATCGTGCTATTAATATTTATCTCATTTACTTCATTTATTTGGGAATGTCGTAATTTCTCCCTCATTTTCAACATAGGGTTTTGCCAGATACAGAATCCTTGGTTGATAATTGTTTTTTTGTTTGTTTGCTTTTTTGTTTTTTTGGTTGATAATTGTTTTTCTTTTAGCACTTTAAATATGTCACCTCACTGCCTCTGACTTCCGTGCTTTCTGATGAGAAATTGGCTATTAATTTTATTGAGGAGTCCTTGTAAATGATGAGTTGCTTCTCTCTTGGTACTCTCAAGGTTCTACTTTTGTCTTTGTCTTTCAACTATTGACTGTGTCTCAGTGTGATTCTCTCTGTGTTTATCCTTTTGGAATGCATTGATTTCTTTGGATGTGTAGATTCATGTTTTTTCCCAAATTTGGGAAGTTTTCAGCCATTATTTCTTCGAATATTTTTTCTGCCCCTTTTTCTCCTCTCCTTTTGAGACACCCCAATACATCTCTTCACTTCTCCATACTTTTTTCTTTCTGTTTCTTAGCCTAGATAATGGGAATTGACCCATCTTCAAGTCTGTTGGTTCTTTCTGATGTATTTAATCTGCTTTGAACCCATCTAGTGACTTTTTCATTTCGTTTACTGCACCTTTTAACTCCAGCATTTTTATTTAGTTCCTCTTTATAATTTCTTTGTCTTTATTAACATTCTCATTTTGTTCATACATTATTTTCTTGGTTTCCTTTTGTTATTTGTCCATGGTATTTGTTAGCTCTTTGAGCATATTTAAGAGTGGGAATTTGTTGCTAGTAGACCTGCCTTACAAGAAATGATTAAAGGAGTTCTTAATGCTGAAATGAAAAGATATAGACAGTAATGAAGAGCCATATGAAGAAACAGAAAAACTCTGATAAAGATAATTACATAGGTAAATAGATAGGGAACATAGTGCTTTGAAGGAAAAAAAATAAAAGGTCAATGTAGCTAGAGAGTACAGAAAACAGGGATTTTGGTTGAGATTAACAACCAATAGATAAAGGGCATTGTAGAATAAGATAAGGTCCCCCCACCCCTTTATCTTAAGAGCAATGAGAAATGTTTGAAGTATAAATTAAAGTTTGAATTGTCAACAACCCAATTTCAATTGAGGCTTACCGAGATTGAGCAACTCACCTAAGGTCATACAGTGATCAAGAGGCTTACCGAGGTTGAGCAACTCACCTAAGGTCATACAGTGATCAAGAGGTAGAACTGGGATCATAATTCAGGAATGTCTTGATCTAATATCCTGACTACTACATTTCTTATAAATACAAGTTTAAGAAATAATCAAGAAATTATAAGCTTGAAATTTCTGTGACCTAAAATTGTTCATTATTATTTCAGCTGATGATAACAAAATGCCAACTATGTTTGAGGGATGTGATTTTACTTATTCCAAGTGCAGTCATGGTCAAATTAAGTTTTTTAGCTCTGCTTGTGACTTACTGCTCCTCAGTAAACAGGCAAACCCATGATGCTCAATAGTGACCATTAGAACAAAAATATATTTGATCTCTTCCTATGATTTCTTCCACTTTCAACTCCTGTCCTCTAAGGAAGAATTAATAATGAAGTCTAATTGTGTGCCAGACAGTTTCCAAGTATCATTTCATCTTAAACTTACTGATATTAAGTAACTGTTCCAAGTTGACATAATTAGTAATTGGTGTAACTGCGATTCAAATTCATACTTCTCTAAAGTCAATGGTGTACTCAAGATTCTCCCTGAGAAACTGTTCCGTAGAAAGGAATTGTGAGCCATTCATTCAGTCAATCAGTGTGTTATATGCTTCACATTCATTCATTTACTCATCTATTTAACAAATATTTATGAAACACTAACTTATATGCTTCTACTATCTAGCTATTGTAGATATTGTGGTCAGTATGACAAATTTCCTTCTGTTTAATTTGATCAAGTTTACTTTCTAGTAAGAGAGCAGAAGTAAATAAATATATAAAATATTTTTTAATAGTTGATAAATCTCCTAAGGAGGGGGAGAACTAAGGAAAATATGAGAGCACATATGAGGCAGGGTAGAATTGAGGACAGTATACATATAAAAGTTGGGGAAGACCTCTGTGAGGGGCAACACTCATATTGAGAAACCATCACGAGAAGGAGCCAGCCATGTAAGGATCTGAGAAAATAGGAATCATAGTGGTGAGGCTAGGATATTGTAAACTGGGGAGTAGAGGTAGGCAGATGTCATTAATCTGGTTAGAACTTTTTTCTAATGTGAAAAGAAGTCCCTGGAAGTTTTTATGGTTGTTAGTTGATTTTATTTTCCTTCATCTCATGTTTAATTTGAAAATGTTTCATATTCAACTTTTCTCTTGTTGGAGGCTTTTAAGGAGGAAACCATGTCTAGTACATTGATGGCTTTAAAACAATATTATAAATTCTTTGTGATTTATATTTTTGGAGGTATTCTGTTTTCTTATTCTTAAATTATACATACCATTTTGCTATCAGAATTAAGAAGTTTCCATCATCTTAAAGAGAAATTCATGGATATACATTATTCCTTGACTCTAAATATCACATTGTGCCTTTGAATTACTTAGTAATTTTCCAGAGATGGAAAATGTACTATTTCTAATTTCTTCTTTAGGATTTTAAGGTCTAGTGAAAAAACAGACATGCAAACCCATCATTATAGATGTGGTTGATCCCATCATAGAGATAAATATATCATGTTTTTGGAATATGGAAAGAATGGTGTGATTGCTGAGGGATGGAAAGGCCTCATCAAAAATTTTCATTCTACAGAGATTTCTCATTATGCTTTTTGAAGCATAGTAGGGACTAGGTATCCCTATTTGAACAGTGATGCTTAATGCTACAAAAAAATCTTTAGAAAGAGTTTATGACTTCCAGCCATATGGCAATATAAATAAGTGGTACCTGATTTGGTATATATGAGAAAGTCAAATTTCTTTTCTCGGTGGAGGATGAAAAAGCATTAAGGGTGCTCTTTCTTACTGCTGCCCTTTCCCTCTCCTGTTTTCTCTCACCCTTTATCCCCCATTTTTGTAAGTGTACATGAGGTGGGAAGAAGATGAAATGTTATAAGTTTTGCTGGAAGGTGTCTTAGCAAATTTGAGGGGGTATTTGAGAGAGAAGGTATGATTATGAAAAGGTAATTTATTTTTGAGCTGGTGATAGTCTCTTCTGATGATCTTCAACTGGGACCTTAGATCTTTACCCCCACTCAAAATCCCAGCTAAATAGATAATGTTTCCTATCATAATATTAAGTGGGCACTCTTAGAAACATGTGAGAGTGATATGAGATTAATGACAGTATAACTGGAATGAGCAACGTGATGCTAGTGAAGAAAACTATGTGCTTTATAAGTCTGTTGGTCAAGAATCAGAGGAAGGATTCTTAGAAAATAAAATTGTGTGAAACCTAGGCAGATGCCCAAAGAGAAAGTACCAACTTAAAAGCAAATGCAGAGTACCCTCATGTCGGGATATGAAGAGAAATGAAAGCAGCACAGTATAATTTAGAACATAAATATGCTGAGAGAATTGATGGAACTGAAGGAGAGGGTGTTATTTCCTCCTTAGCAGTTAAGTATTCAGCCAAAAAAGAGTGTGCTGTTGTACAGAGTGAATATAAAAAGAAAAGGTAAAAGAAAAATACAGCAGAATTTCAAGAAAGGATAGCCAGCCTTTATATAATAAAAAATGACCTTTAAAGTTAATTGCACCAGAGTAATTACCCCTGAAACTAGCGTCTTCCAATAGAAGATGATTTTTTTTTAAAGATTTTATTTATTTATTTGACAGACAGAGATCACAAGTAGGCAGAGAAGCAGGCAGCTGTGGGAGGTGGGTGGGCAGGCTCCCCACTGAGCAGAGAGCCTGATGTGGGGCTCGATCCCAGGACCCTGGGATCATGACCTGAACCAAAGGCAGAGGGTTTAACCCACTGAGCCACCCAGGCACCCTAAAGGTGATTTTTAATGTAGAAAAAATTCCTGAGGCTGAGGGAGGAAGACAGTAGGTTGCTTGAACATATATATTTAGTTTTGGCTATTTGCTGAAGGCCCACTAATTTGATAGAAAAATGCATTTTAAGAAAACATAAGCAAAGAATTAGGAGAGGGATGAATAATAGCAACAAAATTCTGGAAGCTGGAGAGTAGACAGATGAGTAGTAACCAATTCAGAAGAACTAGAGAACTGAATAATTAGTTGACAATGAGGAGAGGTAGGAAGAAATGCAGTTTATACCTTTGAAACCCTTGAGGACTCAGGAATGATCAATTCCAGGTATCTCTGGAAGAGGCAGCAACAGTGGTGGGGGGCCACTCGTAGGTACAGGTGAATCTTTAGAGACAAAGACTGTATGAAAATGTAAAGTGTTTATTAAACATTCATTAAACATAAAAGTCCAGGGCGCCTGTGTGGCTCAGTCAGTTAAGCACTTAAGTGTCTGCCTTGGACTCAGGTCATGATTCCAGCGTCCTGGGATAGAGCCCCACAATGGGCTTCTTGCTCAGCAGGGAGCCTGCATCTCCCTCTGCCTGCTGCTCCCTCTACTGTGCTTGCTCTCTCCTTCTCTCTGTGTGTCAAATAAATAAATAAAAATAAACAAACATAAAAAGTCTGTTTAACCAGTTATATTCCTCAGATCTCCTGTACTTAACACAGTCGGGTGACTCCTTCATTCAGTAGAAGGACTGGAGGTTTATCCTCTGGAGTGGATAAAATTGAGGGTCTTTGGACTTTATGTAAATGAAACACCTTTGTGGGCAAGGACATCAAAGGAAGATGGGGTTTGAGTGAAGACTTGTTGTAAACTGCATATTGTGATCTCCCAGGCGCCTTTGGTAACTTGGCTCTTGAAGAGAAACCTAATGATAAAAACATCAAAGAGATTCCCAAGTGAAATGGCTAAGGTGAAATCCAAGGTTAACAAGCCTCATACAAGTTGACAAAATTTCCAATTGAGTTTTTAATCTTCCATTCTATAGTATGAGTGGATATGCAAGGGTCATCAGACATTTGAGGAAAGCCTGTATTAGAAATAACAAAGACCTAAACAGATACATAGAAAAAAAAATAGAGGAAACAGAGGCTCCACAAGAGGAAGAAACTTAAATAATTAGCATGATTAATATCTTTAGAGAAGTAGGAGAAGACAATGTGATGTGTCAATGTCGCAAGATTTTGCTATAAAAAATGAGTGGGCAAAACCCAGAAAGCTCCTAGAAATGAAAATATCAAATGAAAAACTTACTTCGAAGGATTAGAAGATAACATTGACGTATTGCATGGAGCACTGGGTGTTGTGCAAAAACAATGAATACTGTTATGCTGAAAAAATAAATAAATAAAAATTTAAAAAAAAAGATAACATTGAGGACATCTCATAAAAAATAATAAGAGGAAGTAGAAAACAGGAGGGAAATCATATAGGACCAAAACAGAAGGCATATTCTGATGATAGGAGAAAAGTACGTATTTCTCTAATAATTATATATAATATATATTATTTATAAATAAAGAGAGAGAGAGGGAGGGAGGAAGAGTTGGGGGAAGGGAGTAAGAGAAGAGAAGAAAAAAGTTGAGGGAGGATCTCTGTAATAAGTAATTACAAATTTTTTCCCTCATAAAAAAGACATTTTGCAGTTTTTAAATGTTCTTAACCCTGGTGTACCTCTCTTTTCTCATTGGAAAAGAACTTGATCAAGTTCTATTTGATTTTTTTTAAGCTTTCTTTTTATTGAGGTGAAATTCATATGACATAAAATTTACCATTTAAAAGTGAAGAATCTAGTACATTCATCATGTTGAATCCTGTCTCTATGAATTTACCTATTTTGAAGATTTAATATAGCTAGAATAGCACATATATGAAAACTTCATATATGTTTCTGCCTTCATTCACTTGTTTTGAAGGTTCATCTACTTTGTAACGGGTATCAGTATTTCATTCTTACTTCTATCAGAATAGTATCTCATTCTATGTGCATATCACAGTTTATCTATCCATCCATTGATGGACATTTGAGTTGTTCCAATTTTTGACATTGTGAGTCACGCTGCTATGAACATATGTGTACTTGTACTTGTTTGACTACCTGTTTTTCGTTCTTTTGATTATGTACCTAGGAATGGAATTGCTGGGTTAGATGTTAATTCTATGTTTAACTGTTGGAGAAACCACCGAACTACTTTCCCCAGCGGCTGATTCATTTTGCTTTCCCACCAGCAATGTATAATATTTCCAAATTCTTCAATTCCTTTGTTAATATTTATTATTTTTATTTGTTTGTTTATTTTTTTTTAGTATTATAGCTATACTAGTGGGCATGAAGTGGTACTTCATTGTTCCTTGGATTTGCATTTCATACTTTGCTAATGATTTTGGGTGCCTTTTCAAGTAGTTATTGGCCATTTATATATCTTCTTTGGATGTATATTCAAATCTTTTCCTCATTTTTAAATTGGTTTGTTGTCTTTGTGTTGCTGAGTTGTAAGACTTCTTTATATATTTTGGATATTAGACCTTTACAAGATACATGATTTGCAAGTATTTTCTCCTATTCTGTAGATTGTCTTTTCACTTTTTTTTTTTTTAAAGATTCTATTTATTTATTTGAGAGAGAGAGTGAGAGAGCATGAGAGGGGGAAGGTCAGAGGAAGAAACAGACTCCCCGTGGAGCTGGGAGCCAGATGCAGGACTCAATCCCAGGACCCTGGGATCATGACCCGAGCTGAAGGTAGAGGCTTTAACTCACTGAGCAACCCAGGTGCCCTGTCTTTTCTGTTAATAATACTTTTGATCCCCCAAATTTTAATTCTTTGAAATCCAGTTGATCTGTTTTTTTCTTTGTTGTTTGTGCTTTTGGTATCGTATTTAAGCACCCATTGCCAAACCAAGTTCATGATGATTTACCACTGTGTTTCTTCTAAGAGTTTTATGATTTCACTTAGTTTGGGTTGTTGATCCATTTTCTTAAGATTTTATTTTTGAGGAATCTCTGCAACCAACATGGGGCTCAAACTTAACAACCCTGAGATCAAGACTCCTGTGCTTTACCAACTGAACCAGCCAGGCGCCCCAATCCTTTTGGAGTAAATTTTCATGTATTTTGTGAGGTAGGAGTCCAACTTAGTTCTTTTGCATGTAGATATCCACTTTTCCCAGCACCATTTATTGAAGACACTCTTCTTTCTTCCGGCCAATGGTCTTATCAAAACTCAGTTGGCCATAGATGTCTGTATGTAATTTCTGTACTATCAGTCTGTGTCATTGGTTGTATATGTTTGCCCTCACACCAGTGCCACGCTGTTTTGATTGCTGTAGCATTGTAGTAAGTTTTGAAATTGGGAAGTGTGGGTCCTCTAACTTTGTTCTTCTTTTTTAATATTATTTTGGTTATTTGGGGCCACTTGCAATTCCACATAAATTTGAGGATTAACTTTTCTATTTCTATAAAGAAAAAAAGCTGTTGGAATTCTGATAGTAACTGCATTGAATCTGTACACCATCTCAGGTAGTGTCGCCATCTTTAAAATACTGGTTTTAAAATCCATGAGCATTGGATGTCTTTACATTTATTCAGGTCATCTTTAATTTTTTTTTAGCAGTGCTTTGTTGTTTTCAGTGTATAGATCTCTCACCTCCTTTGTTAAATTTATTCCTAGGTATTTTGTTCAATTATGAAATTGTTTTCTTAATTTCTTTTTTGGATTGTTCATTGTTGGTGTATGGAACACAGCTGATTTTGTGTGTACGTGTTTGTGCGCATGCATGTGTATTCACCTTGTACTCTGAAGCTTTGCTGAATTTGTTTATTAGTGCTAGACACGGTTTTTTGATCTTTGGGATCATGTCATCTGCAAATAGAGATAGTTTTACTTTCCAGTTTGGATGTCCCTTCCTTCCTTTCTTCCTCCCTCCCTTTCCCTCCTTCCCTCCCTTTCTCTGTCTCTTTCTTTCTCTCTTTCTTTCTTTTTTTGCCTAATTACTCTGGCTAGAACTACCAGTGGTGAAATCAGTCATTCTTGTCTTCTTCCTGATCTTAGGAGGAAGGCTTTTAGTCTTTCACCATTTAGTTTGATATTGGCTGTAGGTTTTTCAGAATTCCATTTTCATGTTGAGGAAGTTCCTCTATATTCTTAGTTTTCTGAATTTTTTTTCTTTTATCATGAAAGAGTGATGGATTTTCTCAAACGTTACTTCTAGGTCAATTGAAATATTCATGTGATTTCCCCCCATTCATTCTACCAATGTAGTATGTTATATCAACTGATTTTCTTATGTTGAACTATTTATTCTTAAAATTTAAGTTCCTTCTCCAGTAAGATTTTTCTTACATTTACAAATTGATTAAAACATCAGTTCTTTCACTGTGCTACTCTCTAGAATGGAAAACCTTTTTTTTATTCTTATTATTTTTATTATTCCATCTTTTATTTTTCCATCTAGTTGTTTGTAATTTGTTTGCTTACATCATTTTTAAGATTTTTAAAATCCTAAACCTTTTTCTAATAATGTATAATCTTATGGAGCTCTACAGGAAATATAATCTCTAGTCAGTTTTGCATAACTTTTTTTTTTTTAAGATTTTGTTTATTTATTTGACAGACAGAGATCACAAGTAGGCAGAGAGGCAGGCAGAGAGAGGGGGATGGGTAGCAGCATCCCTGCTGAGCAGAGAACCCGATTCAGGGCTCCATCCCAGGACCCTGGGATCATGACCTGAGCTGAAGGCAGAGGCTTTAACCCACTGAGCCACCCAGGCACCCCTAAAGACATCTTTTTTAACACAAAATTGCCATGCTAACATTTCTAATTGTACAGTTCAGTAGTGTTAAATATATTCACATTGTTGTGCAACCAGTTTCCAGAACTTTTTCATTTTGCAGAACTGAAACTCTATACCCATTAAACAAGCTTCCATTTCCCTCCTCCCTCCATTTCTTAGCAACCACCATTCCACTTGCTGTTTTTGTGAATTTGACTATCCAAATACCTAATATAATTGGGATTATCTTTTCTTTTTGCTTAATTGTCACTTTATGTCCTCATTAGCTCATTTCCCTACTAATGCATCTCGTGCTTCTGTTTTTTAACAAAAAAAAAAAATGTAAAAAAAACTATCAGAACCATCATAGGAACTGTATCTGTGTTCAGCTGTGTGATATAGGGATTGAATATCATGAGCACTCATTGGATTGTCACTTAACACTACACATGATATACATTTAAAGTTCTCAGCCTATTTGTGTTTGCGTACTGTGTTATGTTGTTATGTTATTTTATTATTATATTATTATTTTATTTATTTTTGTTATTTTGTTATTTATTATTTTATTTGTTATTATAAAGAGATTTAAACATGCTATCACCTCATTTAAAAATACAAACAATTTGAAACAGTTTGTGAAATTCCTTAAGAAGTTTCAACTTATAGTATTCAATTGTATGCTCTTTGTGGACATAACTGCCTCATTCACATATGTCTGTTTACAGTATTAGAAATTAAGCCCGCAGACTTGTTTCTAGTTTCAATTTGTTGGATTGAGTGGATTTTTAATTTTTAATTTTTGTGTAGATATTTGCTTATGTGGCCAGCAAATTTGTATATGATTTTACCTACATGGTGAGCCAGTTACTTTCTATTAATTGTTTTTTTCTACCGCACTATTTAAAGGATTAATATATGACGACTTGGAGACCAAAGCAATTATCAAATCACTATAGCAGCAGTAACTCATTCCTTTGCCACAAAGATATGATCAGCATTTACTAAAGAATCTACTGGGCGATTGCACTGACTCCAGGCCACTTCTTACTATGACTTTTACTTGGAGAGGTGGAAAAATAATTGATTTATTTTAGTTAAATGTTAATAATGAAAAGAGAATGTTCATATCTTTGAAGAGAGCTGGGTTTATTATTTTCTTATTTTTATTTTATTTTTTTTTAAGATTTTTTATTTATTTATTTGACAGAGAGAGATCACAAGTAGGCAGAGAGGCAGGCAGAGAGAGTGAGAGGGAAGCAGGCTCCCTGCCGAGCAGAGAGCCCGATGCGGGACTCGATCCCAGGACCCTGAGATCATGACCTGAGCTGAAGGCAGCGGCTTAAACCACTGAGCCACCAAATAAATAAAGTCTTTTAAAAAAAATAAAATAAAAGGGGCGCCTGGGTGGCTCAGTGGTTTAAGCCGCTGCCTTCAGCTCAGGTCATGATCTCAGGGTCCTGGGATCGAGTCCCGCATCGGGCTCTCTGCTCGGCAGGGAGCCTGCTTCCCTCTCACTCTCTCTGCCTGCCTCTCTGCCTACTTGTGATCTCTCTCTGTCAAATAAATAAATAAAAAATCTTAAAAAAAAAAAAAGACTTTATTTATTTGAGAGAGAGAGAGAAAGCAAGCACAAGCAGAGGGATAAAAGAGGGAAAGGGAGAAACAGACTCCATGCTGAGCATGGAGCCTGATGCGAAGCTTGATCTCACTACCCTGAGATTGTGACCAGAGCTGAAATCAGGAGTCAGCCACTTAACTGACTGAGCCACCCAAGCACCCTGAACTTGGCTCATTATTATCTGAAATTGTACTTGCATTTTCAGAGGACACACTCGAATTATTTTTAACCCGTATTCTTTGTCTTATTTTAAGCATTGTATTGTGGTCATTTTTGTATACTGAATATTGGCCTTATTAGGCAAATTAAAAGAAAGTTGCCTTTTAGTCCTCATACTCTTTAAGTTAAAAAAAGCTGTATTTTATGGGGTGCCTGGGTGGCTCAGTGGGTTAAAGCCTCTGCCTTTGGCTCAGGTCATGATCCCAGAGTCCTGGGATCGAGCCCCGCATCGAGCCCCGCATCGAGCCCTGCATCAGGCTCTCTGCTCAGCAGGGAGCCTGCTTCCTCCTCTCTCTCTCTGCCTGCCTCTCTGCCTACTTGTAATCTCTGTCTGTTAAATAAAATAAATAAATAAATAAAATTAAAAATAAAAAAAATTTAAAAAGCTGTATTTTAAAAGAAGTCATTTTGGAGATCAAAGTCTGTGAGTACATGGACGTATTTTTGCCAAAGAAGAAAAATTTACCATATTCTCATATGTGCAGTACCTGCAATTATATTGTAGTACAACTGATTATAGTGTTAAGTATTGAGAATTAAGAATGATAAACTTTGGGGCATCTGGCTGGCTCAGTTAGAGGAGCATGGGACTTTTGATCTTAGGGTAATGCTTTTGAAACCCAAGTTGGCTATAGAGATTACTTAAATAAATGAAACTTTAAAAAATGAGTAATAAGGGGCGCCTGGGTGGCTCAGTGGATTGGGCCGCTGCCTTCGGCTCAGGTGATGATCTCCGGGGCCTGGGATCGAGCCCCGCATCGGGCTCTCTGCTCCGCAGGGAGCCTGCTTCCTCCTCTCTCTCTGCCTGCGTCTCTGCCTACTTGTGATCTCTCTCTCTGTCAAATAAATTAAAAAAAAAAAATGAGTAATAAGTTCTGATATGTTGTTTTAATTATTTATTGTAAGCATACTTAATGGTATAAACAAGTCGAGTTACTAGAAGTTAACTTCCCTCTTTTGTACATTTGTTAAATTTAACTATTTTCCTAAAAGAATTTAAAGTTGTTAGTTAATTTTAAAATTAGTTGTGTAATACACAGTATTTTAGAATATGATTTATATTATAGTTTAATGCTTGGAAAAAATTGTCTTTTTTTTTTGTTTGTTTGACACATCCTTGTAGGAACACACTTTATAAATTCTCCATATATTTTGAATCATTATATCATAATAAGTAGGAAGTTTTTCTTGAAATTGAAAATAATCATTGTGGAAAAAACTGAAATATGAATAAAATTTAAATTTGATTGTGGCCTTTTCTTGTTGAAGGAAACACTCTAAAAGTATTTTCTTCTTTAACCATATTTCATATCCATTACATTTTTCAGTTTATGCTTCAGGATTCATCTCCCCTTTGAACATAGTAAGGAATGAATTTTTTGGTGGATTAGTGTATATCAAAAGGCAATTTTTTTATTGTTTCATCTTTGTTCATTTTTTCTCACTAATAAAGTTATTATATGCTTAAACATGGAAACTGTATCTTCTTTTGCCTTTCCCTTAGTTCCTAGTAACAGGTATTTAATGAATTAGCCAATGATTAATGCAGGATCAGCAACGCAGGGTTAATTCTGAAATTGCATCTTCTGTCTTTAGTTTTTTGGCACTTGTGTTTGGGGTTGTACCCATTAGGTGAAAATAGCCATATTTACTATTTTTGGATGAAGTACTTTTTGTTTCTTAACTTTTCATATGTACAAAAAGTGCTAAATCTTCAATCAGTCCGGATTAAGACTACTTCAAGAGATCACTTGCCTCTACAACTTCAAATTTGTTCAGAAATTAAATTGCATGTTATATATAAAACTGAAAAGAATCTTCAAATCATACTAAGTCTAATACTTTCATTTTGTAAAACCAAACCTTAGAGCGACTGGCTCTATGTTACACAGCCAGTTCATGGCAGAGTCCAGCATCAGTGTCTAATTTCCAGTTCAGTGTTCTTTTTCTTTAAATTAGATGACTTTATTTCTTTTTAATGTATTCTATTTTTTTTTCATGTTATTTTAGAAAGAGGATCACATTTCAGACCTCTTTCTGTTAATAGTATCACCATTTCCCCCATCAGTATGTGAATCCCGGTATCATGTTGGATTGCTCTCCTTCCTCTGGCTCTAGATCAAAACTTAAAAGTGCCTGGGCTCAGGCTTCATTATCTTTTGCATCCTTTTGCCTTCTTTGTTTTCCTTTCATTCCCACCACCACCCTATCAGGTCATGTTTAGATGTTTCTCTAGTTTCTCTGTCTCCAGTATCATGTTTCTTCTTCTCACACGTTGTGGATAACATTGCCACAGAAACACATACGAAATCATGATTCCTTTTTCCACACTTTTATTTATGCTATTCCCCTTTGTGGGAACATTCTTTTTCTACCTCTACATATATATTCAAATGTTAGACATCCTTCAAGACACGCCCAAATCTCATTTCCTTTTTTAAACAGGCTACATCTACCTAAATGAGGTGCCACTTAAAATCTAGGGTCAGTTAGTTTCTGTAATCATTTGACATCTAGACTCATGGTATCCTATAATAGAGTGCTACAGCAAGAAGAGACTTTAGATGTCACCTATTCTAGTCACCTCACTTTATAATTGGGTGAATAGTTTTCCTAGAGTTAAATGGCTAACATAAGCCCTTGGGAGGTTCAGAGTAGAGATATAATTAGACTCCAGTCTCCTAACTTGTAATCCAGAATTCCTTCCTGTGTAACTCTATTCCTTTCACTGTAAAGTGCCTTGTCTTTTTGGTGCTTTTCGTAAGTTCATGTATAATTTCTGCTACATAAAGCCAAGAATCTCGTTTTAATTTTTTTTGTAGTCCCCTTAATGTTTTGCACATAATAGCTCTTGACTGAATGTTTTATTTTATAGAGAATTGCTTTCAGATAAAATTAGTATTTTAAATAAGGTAATTTCCATTTTTATAAATACTAATGACCAAGGATTGTACTGCTTTTATTTAAAAGAGATGAAAGAAGAGTTTTTAATAGTTCTTGGAAGTTTAGATCTATTTCTAATACTTTAACAAACAAAAAACAGTAGGAAATAACAATATAATTGAAAAATTCTCTGGCTCTCTTTTATGACAAGGTAGATGGGTTTCACTTGTTACAATATTAAGAACATTGTTTCCAATTTCTAAGGAAGTATTTTATATGAAATAATTTTCTAGCATATTGTATTATGTATAAATATGATGTAGTTTTGTTGTCTTAGTTATTAAGCCATTACTGAACACTATGTGGTACAGTCTTTTCAGGTTTTAAAGTTTTATCTATATATTTGATTTAGAGCATGTAAGTAAAGCATTACTTTAGAGTATTGGCTATATATATATATAGAGAGAGAGAGAGTATAAAACATTACTAAAGAATTACAGCAAATATATACACTTTAAAATTCTTTTCAACTCAGCATGAATAAAAACGGTACCTTAGAGGGAAGCTTAAATATCTATCAGGTGAATAAAGCATGGGCTTTGTGCTTATAGTTGGGGATATATGTATCATCTGCTTTAGATGGCTTACAGAGGTGATGTCAAGGTGAAAGCAGGCTTGCAGAATGGTTGGAAATCATTGATATTCTGACTTGGAGGCTGTAAATGGCTCAGTGGCAGATGGAGTCTTTGTCAAGGAAGAAAAATGGCAGCTTTGGAGCATCATAGATATTTTGCTAGCAGCTCAGCACACAGGCTGTGACCTTCTAGTATTCAGGAGTCTTTCTTATGCTCTAATGAATTGTCCTCAGCTTTTATTCACCTAACGTAGATAAACAGTACTTAACATATTTTAGTACAAATTGAGATGTTTAATTATAGGGAGACATAAATATGTTTTATTATCTAGTTTTTTAAAGAAATAAGCTTTTAAGGGAACGTGCATTTCTTGGTATCAGAAGTATTTCTCAGTTAGTTTACCAGAGGAAAAACAGTACAGTTTAACAGGAGAAAATTAATTTTTTGGAATCACAGAATATTAAAGCTAGAAAGTATATGAGAAATCCTAGACAAACTCCCTCATTTTACAGATGAAGAGACCAAGTCCCAGAGACTGATTTAACCAAGGTAACCAAATTAGTTCATGAAAAACACTAGGTAGGGGCACCTGGGTGGCTCAGTGGGTTAAAGCCTCTGCCTTCGGCTCAGGTCATGATCCCAGGGTCCTGGGATCGAGCCCCACATCGGGCTCTCTGCTCCGCGGGGAGCCTGCTTCCTCCTCTCTCTCTGTGTGCCTCTCTGCCTAGTTGTGATTTCTCTCTGTCAAATAAATAAAATATTAAAAAAAAAACCACTAGGTAATTGTTAGATTATTTCTTGTTATACATATAAAATATCTTTGGTTATAAAGGTAAAAGAAACTATTGTCTTTGAAGAAAACTTAGAATTTCACAACATATACCTACTTACAGCATAAGAGTATATAATTTTAGAGACTTTTATTTACTATTCAATTGCACATACTTTTATTGGAAAGAATTCAAGTTTTTTTATTTTAGTCTGTCATCACTAGATTACAGTATAGAAAAATTTTTGTTGAATGGAGAGTTTATACCTGGGTTATAAAGTGATATTTGCATGAACTTTCTTCTTAGTCCTTAATAAGAATATACTTAAATAATGTTTTGTTTAAATCAGAACCAATTCAAATATTTATATATTGTTTTGACTTATTTGAGTATTTCTAAAAGTCTGTTCTTTTAGAAATATTGCATTTCATATTAAAATATGAATATTACATTAAATATTAAAATATTTAAGGGTTTTATAGTGAGATGTTTTGTTTTGTTTTAAAGGAAATTGTCATTCCAGGCTCTTTATTTATTTATTTATTTATTTAAGATTTTATTTATTTATTTGACAGAGAGAGACAGCTAGAGAGGAACACAAGCAGGGGGAGTGGGAGAGGGAGAAGCAGGCTTCCTGTGGAGCACAGAGCCCGATGTAGGGCTTGATCCCACGACTCTGGGATCATGACCTGAGCCAAAGGCAAACACGTAACGACTGAGCCACCCAGGCGCTCCTAGGTGAGATATTTTGAAAAAATGCTGTATGTATCAGTGAGAATTTCTTCTAATTTTTAGTGGAATATAAGTCTCCATCATAAGAGTATATTATCATTCAGAGTGTGTTCAGCTGAACAGCTGACCTATGTTAAAGAGTACATCATGACTCAAACTGAAAGTAGAAGCACAACTAAATCTACTAAAGCATTTGACAACTGCTGAAGTTATAGAAAGGAATCATTGTCCATCACAGAAGAAGAGGACCCTTTGCTTTAGAGGGTCAAGGTTGCTACATTCAAGTGCTTCCAGTTGTAGTCTTTTGTAAGCCAGTATCTACAGAGGCACAGTTCAAGAGGAATTTGACAATAATTATACAGAGTGATGCCTGTGCATTCTCTAAAGATGAAATTATACAACAATTTTACAAATGTTTTTGATTAGGAGACAGATTTATAAAGTTAGTGTTGAAACCTTCCAGAATCCTGAAGAAATTTTTGGTTTTGTGTATAAGTTTTGTTTGGATAAAACTGATCAGACCTTAATAGAATGTGGGCATAAAAAAATTAATTGTTAATATCATAAAGGAGAATACTATTCCTCTTAATGGACATGTTGATATGTAGCCATGTCACCAATTATCTACTTTATTTTATTATTTTATTTTATTTTATTACTATTTTTTTAAGTAGCATGGAGCTCGAACTCACAGCCCTGAGATCAAGAGTTGTCTGCTCTACAGACTGAGCCAGCCAGGTGCCCCCGTTATTTACTTTATAACCTCAGATAAAAGTTAAGTGATGATTACTAAATTATTCAACAATATTGACTGCTTATTACAAGCAAGTGCTGGGGATAAGGCAGTAAACAAAACAGACTCTGCATTCATGGGGCTTACAGCCTGTGAGCAAAAGGGATAATACTTAATAAATTGATATTCAGTATGTTAGATGGCAACCAACACTGAAGAGAGATCGAGCCAATTAAAGGTTATGAGTGAAAGGACTGTGAAGTTAGTATTTGTTACAGGTGGTCAGTGGAGGCCTGTTTAATAAGATGACAATTTAAGAGAGAGCTTAAGAAAACAAGTTAGAACAAGTCACACTTATATCTGGGTGAGGACTATCCCAAGGAAGGAAGTAAATGTAAAGACATTAATAAAGACTCTGCTTGACATTATTGAAGAACAGTAAGGAAACAAGCATTACTGAAGTGGAATGAGCAGTGGAGAGTGATAAATGAAGTTGTAGAAATTTCACATAAACCTACGTTTAAGATTTAATTTTTTTAAGAGATGATTTTAAAAAATTATGTTCTAAGCTTAACCAAAGCCCACATTGTTGCTAAACCAGGAGTCCCCAAAGTAGTCTTAGTAGAGCATTGGTTGTATGGAGTGAGTATTGAATGGGAAAAAAAAAAAAAATTCCATGGTCAAATAAGTTTAGGAAACATAGGGTTAATGTTGAACAGAATGACAAAATTTAACTGCTGTTTCTGTGCAACCATTAATGTGCTAATAAGTTTTGTGAATCTCTAACTTGTTTGACTCTTTCTTCAAAGAGCACCTTATGAGGGGCGCCTGGGTGGCTCAGTGGGTTAAAGCCTCTGCCTTCGGCTCAGGTCATGATCCCAGGGTCCTGGGATCGAGCCCCACGTCCAGCTCTCTGCTCCGCGGGGAGCCTGCTTCCTCCTCTCTCTCTGCCTGCCTCTCTGCCTAGTTGTGATTTCTCTCTGTCAAATAAATAAAATATTTAAAAAAAAAAAAAAGAGCACCTTATGGGACTTGTGTTTTTCATTGCTCTGGTAAATACTCTGTTATCCAGTACTACAGGTTAGCTAAAGGTTAATAAAAGGATTTTCTACAAATGCTATTTTATAACTTCTCTATTCACCTTAAGACAACACCTTTCCTTGCCTGCTTTTTCAGCAAAGACTACATTTCTTTTTTTTTCTTTAAATATTTCTCAAATCTATCCTTTCTTCTCTATTCATAATGCCTAAATTTTTATGTAGGTTTGCATCATGCCTTACTTGGGTTGTCACTGTAGCCTCCCACCTGGTGGCTCTGTCCTTACTTTTGCTGTATCCAAATTCATCATCCTCTCGGTGACAATTTAATTGACATCACAAATCTAACTAGATTATTCCTCTACTTAAAATAATTTACTAGCTTGCCATTACAAAGAATAAAATTTAATCTCATTTGCATGGCATATGAAATGTTCCATAATCTGTCTCCTGCCTACACCCAGAATTTGGCCTAAATCTCTCATACTTAGGACTCTCCAACTGTAAGACCGTGTATACTAGCTTAAGCACGCAGTGGTTATGTTCTTTTGCTGGTTTACTCTATTATTTCTTCCTTGCACAGCCTTCCTCCTGTGACTAGCCTAATTCTACTCTTAGGTTTTAGAACGGATGTAATTTTCCCCAAGAACACTCTTAAGTTCTTGCTGGCTAAGTCAGGTACACTGAAGTATAGTTCTGTCAAAGCACTGAAAAGAATAAAATAAAAATATGTGTTTTTTTCCCTCTCTAGATTCTATACCTTATATCTATCTTAAGTGCTTCATACTTAAAAGTGGATACTAAATAAATGTTGAAATTAACTCTACTAATTAAAGACCTTTTGATTTATGAGATTTATCAATTTCCCCTTTTCTTAGTTCAAAATCTATTTTGATTGTAGAATTAAATATAATACATAAAACTTTCAGAAGGAAACATAAGGGAAAATATGTGAGACATAATTTGGTGAAGGGTTCTTAAACATGACACAAAAAGCATAATCCATAAAAGAAAAAATCAGTGAAGATGAATAAATTATACTTTATAAAAATTAAAACCTATCATTCTGCAAATGACCCTGTGAAGGTGATGAAAATACAAGCTATATAGCAGGAGAAAATATTTGAAAACCACATATCTGACAAAGTATTCATATCTTGGTTATATAAAAACTCTCAAATGCAACTAAGAATGCCAACAGTCTGTTAAGAAAATGGGCAAGGAGATGAAGAAACATTCACCAAAGAGAATGTATAGATATCAGTTGAATACATGTTGAGACGTTCAACATCACTAGCAATCAAAGAAATGCAAAAATGAGCTATCACTGGTTATGCATCAGAACAGCCAAAATAAAGGATAGGGACATATATCAAATGCTGGCAAGGATGTGGAGAAATGGAACCTTTACACATTGCTCTGGGAGTGTAAAATAGTACAACCATTCTGGGAAAGAGTTTGGCAGTTTCTCAAAAAAAAAAAAAAAAAGAAAGAAAGAAAGAAAGAAAGACAGAAAAACAAAAAACAAACCAAAAAGCAAAACCGAAACAACAACAAAAAACTAAACATACCCTTACTACATGACCAAACTACCACACTCCTGAGCATTCATCCCAGCAAAATGTACTTATTTGTCCTGAGCATTCATCCCAGCAAAATGTACATATTTGTTCATAGCAGCTTTATTTGTAACAGCCAAAATTGAAAACAACCAAAATGTCTTGCAGTAAGTGGATAGCTAAATACACTATTGTGTGTCCATTTTGTGCAATGCTACTCAGCAATAAAAGGTTTCAATTATTGATACATATAACAATTGGATAGACCTCAAGGGTCTTTAGTTGAGTGAAAAAGGCCAATCTCAATATTCCATTTATATAAAAACAAAATTAGTGGTTACCAGGGTTTAGGGATGGTGGAGGAGAGGAGTTTGGGTGTGACTAAAAGGAGCAGCATGAGAGAGGTCTTTGTGGTGATAGAATCGTTCTGTACCTTGATTGCAGTGCTGCTTACATGAATCTACACATATGATGAAGTGAGAGAACCATACTTACACATTGTAGCTAGTTTACTGGTTTTGATATTGCACTATAGTTATGCAAAGTATAACCATTGGTAGAGCCTGGGTGATGAATAAATGGTACTTCACCGTACTATTTTTGCAACCTTCTATAAATATATAGTTATTTCAAAATTAAAAGTTTTTAATCTCTGAAGAAAAACTTTACCTCACAGCCTCATGTTCCTTGCAGCATTACTTACAATAGCCAAGACATGGAAATAACCTAAGTGTCCATCAATTGATGAATGGGAAAGAAAATGTAGTATTTTTATAAAAGGAACTATTATTCAGCCATAAAAGGAAATCCTGTCATTTGTAAGAACATGGATAGACCTTGAGAGTATTGTGCTAAGTGAAATAAGTGAGATAAACGCAACACTGTATGGTCTCATTTATATATGGAATCTAAAACAAAAGACAAAAACAAAACAAAACAAAACCCCAAAACACAAAAAAACAAAAAATTGAACTCATAGATACTAGAGGTATTTGGCTTAGTTGGTAGTGTATATGACTCTTGAACTTGGGATTGTGAATTCGAACCCTACAATGGGTGGAGAGATTACTTAAAAATAAAAATCTTTTAAAAAATATTGATCTAATAGGAGGGATTGGAGCAGGAAGAGAGTTCCAATAGGGCTACTCTAATATTCACCCTGTTGCAGTAGTTTAGGCAGAGGTATTTGCCAGAGGTGGGGGGTGGGCAGAATGAGTGAAGGTTGTCAAAAAGTACAAACTTCCAGTTATATAATAAGTCCTAGTAAAAACAAACAAACAACTACTTCATCTCCACATTAAAACTTAGAGTTTATTCACGGTTTTTTTCCCCCTTTTTTTTTCCTTTTCTTTGTTCTCTAGAGACTTGTTTCATTGATCATTCATAAAACATATCCATTGTCTCCTTTCTTAACTGGTTTATTTAGGATTGTCCTGTCTTTATAAAATGATAAATAGAAGTACGTAAACAAAACCTTTGCTTCCCTCAAGTGGTAATGTTTGTATATTAGAGATATATATCTATGTTAATATGTGTAGCTCTAGGTCATTTGTTTTAACTGCTATATACTATTGTATTATGTAAACATTCCACAAACTTTTAATTTATTCATTTTCCTATATTTCATTATAAAAATAGCAGTATAATTTTACGTTTTTGTATATGTCTCCTTACTCATATGTATGAGAATTTTTCTGGGTTCTGTATGTACAGTGGAATTGTTGTGATATAGACTATATACAGCTTTGATTTTACTATATATTGCTTCATGTTTTCCACAGTGGTCATACCAGTTTACACAAGCAGTGCATAAGGGATTTCCTGTTCTACATTCTTGCCAACCTTTGGATTTCCTTAACTTTTGCCTTCCCGCTCCCTCTGTAAAAAACCTGTTATGAACTCCCAATAGATTTTACTTCTATAATACAATTCCTTAAATTTCTTGCTCTACTTTGACCACCAAAGGTTTAAAAAAAAAAAAAAAGATTCTTTTTATCTTTCATATTCATCTTTGTATTTAACTCTACTGCCACAACTTTAGTCCCTTACCTATTGGCTAAACTATTGCAACAGACTGAATATTATAGTATCCCTATTGGAGCTTTTTTCCTGCTAGTAAATCAACATTTCTCTTTTTGTTTTTTTAAGATTTTTATGTTTAAGTTATCTCTACACCCAATGTGGGGCTCAAACTCACAATCCCAAGATCAAGAGTCATATACTCCACCAACTGAGCCAGGCATGCACCCTCTTACATTAATATTTCTTTTTTTTTTAAGATTTTATTTATTTATTTGACAGAGAGAGAGATCACAAGTAGGCAGAGAGGCAGGCAGAGAGAGATGAGGAAGCAGGCTCCCCGCGGAGCAGAGAGCCCGATGCGGGGCTCGATCCCAGGACCCTGAGATCATGACCTGAGCCGAAGGCAGTTGCTTAATCCACTGAGCCACCCAGGCGCCCCTACATTAATATTTCTAATGCAAGTAGATATAGAATAGAATACTATTATTTGCAGTGTTCAATTTATTTTTATCTATTTATTTATTTATTAAATATTTTATTTATTTATTTGACAGGTAGAGATCTCAAGTAGCCAGAGAGGTAGGCGGCGCGGGGCGGGGGAAGCAGGCTCCCTGCTGAGCAGAGAGCCTGACTCAGGGCTCGATTCCAGGACCCTGGGAACATGACCCGAGCCAAAGGCAGAGGCTTTAACCCACTGAGCCACCCAGGTGCCCCTGCAGTGTTAAATTTAAATACTTAATATGGTATTTAATGTTGTCTCCAATATGGTCCTAAACTACCTTTTCAGCCATATCTTCCACTAATTTCTTTTTTTTTTTTAAAGATTTTATTTATTTATTTGACAGAGATCACAAGTAGATAGAGAGGCAGGCAGAGAGAGAGAGAGGGAAGCAGGCTCCCTGCTGAGCAGAGAGCCCGATGCGGGACTCGATCCCAGGACCCCGAGATCATGACCTGCGCCGAAGGCAGCGGCTTAACCCACTGAGCCACCCAGGCGCCCCATCTTCCACTAATTTCTATATATGCCTTATATACTAGCCACAGTAGATTACATTCATTTATTAATTCATTCAAACATATTTAATGCTCTTACAATGCTATCCAGGTATGTTAATACTTGAGTTCTGTAGATGGTACTCCTATAAATGAACAACTCATGATTTTTGTTAGGGAGTTTGCAAGCTGCCTCAAGCTATTCTTCAAATATACGCAGTGCTTTTCAGCTTCTGCTTCTCTCAGCATATATCTTCCTTCCACTTATGATGCCATTTTTTCCAGTTCCTCCACCTGCCCATGTTGGCCTTTCAAAATCCCACACACTTTTCATTCAGAGTCTGCTTTAGATGTCACGTCTCATGAAGCCTTTTCTGAAGTTCTCAGTTAATTATGCTTCCATACTTATATTGCTTTTATGGCACTTACTATATTCCGTATATTTGCCTTAACCCTTCTAGGGTTTGGGGCGCCTGGGTGGCTCAGTGGGTTTAAGCTTCTACCTTTGGCTTGCGCCATGAACTCAGGGTCCTGGGATTGAACCCTGTGATCTCTCTCTCTGTCAAATAAATAAATAAAATCCTTAAAAACAAAACAAAACAGCAAAACAAAAACAAAAGCAAAAAACCCTTCTAGGGTTTGATAAGTAGAATATTTTGTCCATTCATTTATATTGCCCTTGTAGCATTTACCAGTCTTGTATATAATTGGCATACTATTAACTAAAATAATTAAAGATCGCATATTAATTAAATCTAGTTTCATCAATTAGAACAATTTGTGGGAAAATCAATTTGAGTGAGAAAAAAATGCTTAATTATGTAATTTTATCTAGTGTTCTTTTTTTTTAAAAAAGATTTTATTTTTATTTATTTGACAGAGATGCAAATAGGCAGAGAGGCAGGCAGAGAGAGAGAGAGAGAGAGAGGAAGGGAGGCAGACTCCCTGCTGAGCAGAGAACCTGATGCGGAGCTCGATCCCAGGATCCTGGGATCATGACCTGAGCTAAAGGCAGGGGCTTTAACCCACTGAGCCACCCAGGGGCCCTTATCTAGTGTTCTTGATTTGAAACACCAAAGAATAAAACTTTATTTATTTATTTAGTTATATGATAGACAGAGACCCCAAGTAGACAGAGAGGCAGACGGAGAGGAGGGGAAGCAGGCTCCCTGCTGAGCAGAGAGCCCGATGTGGGGCTCTATCCCAGAACTCTGGGATCATGACCTGAGCGGAAGGCGGAGGCTTTAACCCACTGAGCCACCCAGACGCGCCCACCAAAGAATAAATTAAACAGTAGGTCTCTATATGGTGATCTTTGTAACTGACTTTGATGAATGGCAGACTTTATTAATGATAAGTATAAGGGTTGTTCAGCTTGTTTTTAAGACTCTTAATAGTTTCCTTAAAGCAAAGTTTTTCAAATTATACTCTGAGATAGTTCTGTTGAGATGCCTTGGCTACTGTTGGGTGCCTCCCCTGCGCCAACGAACAGGTCTTTGTTTTATTTTTTTACTATACTGGGCTTCCTCACAAGAGTTCTATTTAAGAAAGAATGCTTCTGCTGAAAAATTTAAAATAATTTCTAAGAAAGTGTAAATACTTTCATTTTATCCATTTACTTAATACTTTCTGAGATCTTACAAAGAAGATATTATTCCTGCCCCCCTTTTCTTTTATTACCCACAAATTTCAAATCAGTAGTCCATATGAATATGAGACTTCAAGTAATTAAGCAAATAGTAGGTAACGGTCTTTGAGTATGACAAGTAAATTGTTTATTATTTGAATATTCTGCATCTTAATATGGATGTTTGATGAGTTGTTAGAATATCAGAAGTCACTGGAATTGGTATACAAATTTTTAGGCAGGCTGAAGAATTTACTAGACCATGCCTTCTTACATTCTAAGGTACTTAAGATTTTGATTCAATAGGTTTGGGCTGTGGCTTGAAAGTCTTTATTCCTAAGAAGAAATTGCAGTGTTGGTCTCTGGACCACACTTGAGTCGCAGGGAGCTAAATGACCTTCTGAAGCCTATCACTGTATTTTAGGATTCTTTGCCCTAGTGAAAGTAGGTTTTCAGTATTGCCATAGACATTTGTTTAAATTGACTATTTCTCTACTGTTGGATTTATATTTTGCCATTTTAATAGAAATTGCCCTTTTTTTTAGGGAAATACGTTGTGTGTGGATTAATCATTGTTCTGCGATTATGTGGTTCTTCACTTAAAATCATCCTTCACGGTTTTTGAAGTAGTCTGGAAAACGATTAGACTGCCAGTGGCTACTTTGTCAGAGAGTTTAAATTTAATAAGGAACATTCAGTTTACTTTTCAACATAACTGTAATACTTACTGACTTTTGTTATTTTGCAGGATATTGTTTGAGGTTAGGTATTGCAAAGATAAAAATAGAAAACCCAATTTTGTTTGACTGAGGCTGTTTTAGTTTGTATAAGTATTGTTATTTTTAAAAGTTGTTATTATCATGGATTAGTAGCAATTATATACCACAGCAGGTTAGGCTGTTAATTTTATCTGTACCACACATGAAGTGAAAACCTAATTGTGTAAACAGTCAACCAATAGGATAGTCACTTAATTAAATAGCTTATACTCAAAAAGATATAAATCAATTCTGAGAGACATTAATGCTTTTTTTACAAGATATATAATATCAAGTACGTTCATAGTCTTTTGGACTTTTATAGGAAATTTTAATAACTAAATCATCAATTAAAATAATAAAATTTTAAGAAAATTATCAGAATTATTTACTTTTTAAAAAAGATTTTATTTATTTATTTGACAGAGAGAGAGATCACAAGTAGGCAGAGGCAGGCAGAGAGAGAGAAGGGGAAGCAGGCTCGCTGCTGAGCAGAGAGCCTGATGCGGGGCTCAATCCCAGGATCCCGACCTGAGCGGAAGGCAGAGTCACCCACGTGCCCCGGAATGATTTATTTTTGATAAATGGAAATTGGTGATTAACTTTTTAGACCAAGATAGCTGAGTATTTGGGGGAGAAAAATTATGATTTTACTCTAAAACCATTAGAATAATTTGGATGTTGATAGTTATTGTATCAGCCTTACATTATTTCACTTAATAACTGTCAGTAGGAGAAATTGCTGGGGGATTTATATTATTACAAAAGTGACTTTCCAATATGTAATTTTGGGGGGATGCCTGGGTAGCTCAGTCAGTTAAGTCTGCCTTGACCTTAGTTCATGATCCCAAGGTCCTGGGATCAAGCCCTGCATTGGGCTCCCTGCTCAGCGGGGAACCTGCTTCTCCCTCTGCCTGCTGCTCCCTCTGCTTGTGCTCTCTTGCTCTCTCTCTCTGTCAAATAAGTAAAATCTTTAAAATATGTATATATATATGTATATGTATAGTTTTTAAAAATTTCTTATTAAATAAGTAAGCCCTAACATTGCTATTAAAGTTGTCATCTGGAATTTATGTCAAATGTTGAAAAAAGTTTTTTTTAAACCTAATTCAATTATTTTGTATAGAAATAAACCTCCTTTGTTTCTTCTGGTAGCATCCATTGATTTTTTTTTTCCCAGAGTTACATTAATAGTGCTGATAGAAGCAGAACAATTGGAATTTACATTAAAAAAATGTGATAAATAAAAAGCATTACACTATAATATTATAGTCTTGATTTTGCTTTACCAAAGTTCTGAAATCTAAAGGACAAAAATACTGACAAGGTCAAGAAAAAAATGAAAGAAAGAACAAACGATGCAAAAAGAAAATGACACTGAGGTCTTGGTTTAATACATATGTATTCCAGGTTGATGGTTGATTTCATTAGCAAATCTCATTGTTATGCAATGTCTGTTCTTCTGCAGCAAAATGAATATTGTATTCTCAGAGGCTCTCTGTGTATCTATTATGTTGCAATAAATGAAAAAATATATATCTGTAGCTTCCTTTGGTTTACTCTGTCCAGTTAGCTTTTTAGGAAAAGAAAGAAAATTGAATTATATTCTCTTTTGTTGTTAAATTTATTCAAAAGCTTTACAATTTATATGATAGATATGTTTCCTACTTTTGTTCTTTGAGGTAAACAATTATAAGGTGGTAATAATGTAACCATTTTAATTATAATATGACTTTTTAAATGACTAGAATATAATCTTGATTGATTTAAGATCTTATATGAGTTTCTTAAGCATATGCTATCTAACATTTTTAAATGTGCTTTTTCTTATTGCAAGAAAAATGTTAAGCAAGTGTACATATTATGACAAATGCAAATACTGCTACCTTTTACAATGGCAAAAATTGTACACTGAGATTACTATACTAACACTGAATTTTCATAAAATAGGAAATTAAGAAATAACAAATTTTGGTGGCTACACGTTGGAAAAGTTCATTTAATAAGGGAGTAAGCTGCATGACTCTTTGGGTTACATACATGATTTCAAATAAAGGTCAAACTGTGTTAGACACAGTTGTTATTTGATTTTGGTCATTTTAAGGTCTGACAATTATATAACATCTGTTTGATTTTTGGTAGTGCTCTCAAAAGTCGTTCTTACAATTAAAATTCTTTTGACCAGCTTGAAAGTAGAAAAGCGTAAGGTTTGGTTCAATATGGGTTGATTCTATATACCACTTAGAAATTACCTATATAGGAGGACCTGGGTGACTCAGTCAGCTAGGCATCTGACTCTATATTTTGGCTCAAGTCATGATCTCAGGGTTGTGAGATCAAGCCCCACAATGAGTTCTGTCCTGGACATGGATCCTGCTTAAGATTCTCTCTCTCCTTCTCCCTCTGTCCCTCTGTACCACCCCACCACGCCATTCTCTCTCTCTCTCTCTCTCAAAAGAAAAATAGAAATTACCTGTATGGTAAAAACTTGGCATCTGGCTCACTCGATGCAATCCTAATAAATATCCTGGTCTTGTTGAACAATCATGAGCTGTAATAAATATGTATAGCAGTTTATTAATGCATAAATTAATTTGTCCTTATGGTGTTTGCATTTAATGACTCACGGTGAGTAATACAAAATGAGGAATTTCAAAATCTAGTAAGGGAGATCCCTAAAATAATTAGAGAATAATACAGAGCTAAATCAGGTAGAGAGAAGGTTTTATGGGCCCAAACAGTCAGGCTCTGAGAGGAGAGCATTCTGAAAGTGATAAGATCTAATCTGATAATGAGATGGAGAAGGAATGGGAAACAGAACATCAACTTGACATCTTTGGGAGACAGAGAAGTGATGCACCCAGCTACAATGGAAGATAGGATTTGTTCCTACTTATGTGCCACATGTGAAAATCAGGTTGTAGCATTGTTAAATGTTATTAGTAGTATTCAGTCCACATATATGGTATATTGAGATGTGACCATTGACAATCTTGTTTTTCTTGTATAACAAAATGAGAGGGATTCTGTTTATAGTAATTTTACATCTCCCCCCATAACATAAAAATCAAATGCTATGAAAATATGCAAAGATTCATGCTCTAAAATGAATCCAAATTGGTGCGGACTGAATGAGAGCATAGGAATATAGAAACCCTAAGTCATATTTCTTTACCATAGTTAGAAATACCAAACTGAAGAGTAAAAAGTAATCACAGATCGGATTTTCAGGCTGTTGAACCAGGCAGGATTATAGATAGTCAGTAAGAAAGAAGAGAGGAACTGTTTTAAGTTTAAAAAAAAAAAAAAAAAAAGTAGTTCCCTTTGAAGTGTCTAGACTTTCCTAACTACCAGTGTCTTCTCTTTCATCCGTTCTGGGAACACAGTTATAGCTTGCATGCCCATTTCTACTTACTCATCCAGCAGAAGAATCTGAATTTAGAGAATGAAGTATGAATTTGGAATATGAAAGTGGACTGTGAATTTAACGAAAGATCCTGGGGATTGTTAGTATTTGTTTGAAAACCCAGATAGTTAAATTACAGCTTTCCTAGCAAGATAGCTTATTTTCTGGGTAACTTTTCATTAGTTATGAACTCAGCTTGCGCTGAGGCAATGTCAAAAGAATCTTTTTCTTTCTTTCCTTTTTTTTAAAAAAGATTTTATTTATTTATTTATTTATTTATTTATTTATTTATTTCACAGAGGGATAGAGAGCACAAGTAGGCAGAGTGGCAGGCAGAGGGAGAGGGAGAAGCAGGCTGTCTGTGGAGTAGGGAGCCCGATGTGGGACTTGATCCTAGGACTCTGGGATCATGACCTGAGCGGAAACAGCCGCTTAACGGACTGAGCCACCCACGTGCCCTAAAAGAATCTTTCATATGAAATTTCTTATTTAATTTCTGTAAAGATGCTGTTGAAAAAACTATTGTATTGTCCAGTGTTACATCATTGCAAAGTCTAAAAGAAACTTCTCTCAATTCTGAGTACTAGGAAAACTTTGGTGCTTGTTTGTAACACACCTTACAGAGAATTAAAATTTTGTAATTTGATTTTTTTAAAAAGATTTTTAATTATTTGAGCTAGAGCGAGAGTGAGCAAGAGGAGCACAAATGTGGGGGGAGCAGTGGGTAGGGGCAGAGGGAGAGGGAGAAGCAGGCTCTCCACTGAGCAGGGACTCAATCCCAGGAATCTGGGATCATGACCTGAGCTGAAGGCAGTTTCTCAACTGGTGGAGCCACGCAGGCACCCCTAAATTTTTGTAATTTGATTCTGTTTTCCACTTTACTGTTATTGCTAGGAAGCTCACAGCTGAACCACCTACATCTAAGGCAAGGCCTTATGATAGGTGTTTGTGTTTCAAGTTTATCTTGTGTTTCATCTTTCTTGCTTTATTCATATTAATTTATATTTTGAAAGCATCTGTTCTGCTATACATATTTCTCTAAGTCACTTAAAATATTTTGGAACAAAATGAGCTATAAATAACCATGTAAAGCTTATTTATTGCCAGCAGAAGACAAACAATAAAAGCAGGAACCTTTCTTCCTCTTTGTGTCCCCTCCCCTACCCTCCCTCTTCTTTTTTATGAATTTCTTAAGTCATGGATGACTAATCTCCTCTGAGGTTTCTTAGACTTGCCAGGGGCAGGGGAATCCCTTCTGAAGCTTTTTGCCAGTACAGAGCTACCAGGTATAGTTCATTGTGCTGGGTGTGCCCAATATAAGAATGCCGGACTTGAGAGAACAAGTAGGGCTGAAATACATCCTAGAGGAAGAAAAGGTGTCTTTTTCTCATAAGCCAGCTCAGAGGGTGTCTTTTTTTTTTTTTTAAGATTTTTATTTATTTATTTGATAGAGATCACAAGTAGGCAGAGAGGCAGGCAGAGAGGAGGAGGAAGCAGGCTCCCCACTGAGGAGAGAGGAGGGTGTCTTTTTCTAACTCACAGGGTACCATATATATTACCCTGGTTTTTGTCCCAGCCCTTTCAGCTGAATTATAAACTCTTAATACCAAAAGTTGCCTATTGTTGATAAAAGCCACTTTGAATGAAACAAAATTTCAAATTTATTTTCTTTACCTTTATATTTTTATTTTATTATCCTCTAAATTTGACGTACTATAGGAAACAAAGTTTCTTTAATTTTTAATTTTTTTATTTTTAAAAGATTTTGTTCATTTATTTAACAGACAGAGATCACAAGTAGGCAGAGAGGCAGGTGGAGAATGAGAAAGGGAAGCAGGCTCCCTGCCGAGGAGAGATTCCCCCTATGGGGCTGGATCCCAGGACCCTGAGATCATGATCTGAGCTGAAGGCAGAGGCTTTAATCCACTGAGCCACCCTTGTGCCCCATGGATCTTTAATTTAAAATTTAGTTTTGTTTTAGTATATGAATCACAGCCAAAGCTACATATTTAGTATGAATTATATCTTAAATTTTCTTTAAAGGAAATAAGGGCTTTGTTTTGCATTCCAGTTAACTATAGAATATTTGAATTATTTCATTTGACCAAGAAATTCAGCTGGAACTGAACTGGAACTGGAACTCCATAGTCATTGTTTTCTGAAAATTTCCTATCTATTTCATGTCATTGTAGTGAAGATGGTGATTAGCAACTTGTGTTAATGTTTAATACTGAATACACACTCCTTTCAAATGACACATACTGTTTGTAATGAGACCTGTTCTCTGAGATTCTGTTCTCTTTGCACAGTTTTTCTCCTTAGGTGTTTTCTTGTTGTTATTAATTTTACTGTCACTTCGTTTTGTTTTCTATTTCAGTACATTAGAATTTTATTTCACAAATAGAGTAAATATGATTTAAGTAATGTAATTTAATGCCTTGATATGATTATATTGTAAAAGGGTCATTAAAAGCTCTTAAAATTAAAGCATACTACGTTCCTAATAAGACATAGATACATGGCCTTAGTATATATAGAATTAAGATAAATGCAGCTTTGTGGATTAAGAAAAAAATCTCCTAAATATTTTTAAAGTCGTGAATTAGTTTATCATCTTGACAGAGTATGTGTATTTGTCTTATACCTTAGTTAATTTAAACAAACTCTCATTCAAGCATACTACAAATTTCAGAGAGGAAAAAAACAGCAATTTGGGGGAAAAAAACCTAAGGACAAGAAAACTTAGTCTTCAGACTAACAATATTTTTAAAAAGATGCTCACAATTAAATATGTTGTTTTTTTTTCTTTTTTGAAATGTGAATTTTAAAGAATGCTGGGAATTCTTTAAAGTTTTGTAAACTTTTTGATTCATATAACTGAGATTGTTTTTTTTTTTGAAGACTGCCACATAAATTATAAAGCAATATTTTTGCAGGCACTTGCTCTGATAAAAATAGGTTTATGGTTTGACTAAATTTCAGTTTTGGGCTTTAATTATAACTCAGAAACTTCTATATACTTTCTTGAAGCAGTTGAAATTTAAACACTTTTCCTTATATTTAGCAGGTTTTTTGAACAGTTATTTTTAGTTGTTTTTTTTTTTAAATATATATCTTATTAGCATTGCCTCGTATTTTACAATTTACTTGCCAGAAGTAATTTTTAAAACCTACTTAAACAGATTCGTTTTTCAAGCATTCCTCATTACAAACTGTGTGCCTATGCATGTCAGGAATAAACCCTCCTTAAAAAAGGGAAGAAAGACAGAACTCTTTATTGTCTGTTTTGACGTTAGTAACACGAAGAACGATTACTTGAGACATCAACCTTACCTGGCTTAGTTTTGTCACGTGAGCATTCACGTTTACTAGTGATCTAAGTGCTCCACCTGCCTTTCAGTTTGTTTACCAGGAAATCAAGATGTGTAAACTGCAGGAAGTACTATTTGACCCTCTCCGACAGTATCTCATTACAATAATTGCTAATCTCTGAATAAGACAGCCATGTTTTGTGAGTAACTGAGAGAGAGAGGTTGTGTTAGGTAGATTTTAGGTGTTTCAACAAATAGAGCTTTGTAAATTCTTACTTGGATTATGTTTTCATGATAGCTTTTGATAAAAGACATGTGGTGACCTTTGGGGTCAGCAAAGCTAGGACACAATAGTAGGTATTCTTTCATTCCTTTTAACTGAAAAATATCACGGCTTGTTGTTTTGGAGTGCTGTCACTGCTCTGAATCGAAAGGATAATGGCTACTTCCTGATTAAACCCACTCTCCACAGTAAGCTGTTAATGTTATACTGTATGTCTTTTTCTCTTGTAAATGGAATAGTATTTGGTGTTTTCTTTACTTTTTATCATTGTCTTTTCATAGATAATTGTGTTCTAAATATATCCTGAAGTTTAAGTTTACAATTAGAGTAGAAACTACTGTTTTAAGTTTGGAGAATTTTTTTTAATGCAAAGTATTTCTGTTTGGTAGCAACCTCTCATATACTCATTGTAGATTTTGGTTAAAGAAATTGGCTTTTAAAAAAGACACTGAAATGATAAATTATATTAAACTGTCACTTTCTTGGCATTGTAAGGAAATTTTTTAAAAAATAACTTATGTGGTAAATCAGATTAATTTTTTCAGGGAATAAAGTAATTTATTTGGATAAAGTAATTTTGGTTTTGTTTAATAAATTTCACAAATCTATTTAGGTTTGTCATAATTATTGTTGCTAGTTTTAATTATTAAATTAAATTACTGTTCTTAAATTAGTTAAGAGATCCTTGTGTTGTAAAAACAGCATTAAGTACTTGGAATATAAGAAGGGAATAATGAGCTTCTTAGTTTTAATCCTAAAGCTGGCAGTCACTCCATCTGTGGTCTTGGGACAATCATTTAAACTGCTTACCTCAGTTTTCTTGTCTGCTGTCCATATGAGTGTTAAGTAAAATGTGTATGTTTGTTAATTTCTTTATGTTAGTACGAATTATAAAGAAATTTAGTTTTCACAAGTATTTTATAAAATGGAGAACTCGGAGATAGAGGAGGAAAACATTCAGGAGTCACAGTAGGCAGGGAAATGATAGAAAAATTCTTTCTATTACAATAGAAAAAATATTTTTATTATAAAATAAGAGAAAACAGGATTTAAAATAAACCCTATATAATTGGCCTTTTAATTGGGACAGAACTGTTAGTTTTGCTCAGTTCTTAATATAACATTACCAAAAGATTATACTTCTTGTTGGATACATGACTGAAATTAAAAGTGAAAAGCTTGGAGGTGATTTAGCAAAGAGTCACACATGTACTAAAATCTTTTTCTCAAAAGTCTTATTTCTGGATGTAAGATTATTCAGAGCAGAGGGAAGAATGTGTGTGTATATTAAAGACCTGTAGGTATAGTTCATCTAAACAGTAAGATGTTTGATCTTTAAACTCTAATATGAGCTATCCTGGCAATATAAAAGAAAACATATTATGAAATTATTAAACATTGGAGGCAGTTACCAAAGATAGTTTTAGAACCTAACATCGAGAAATATTTAAAAATATTCTGGAATAATGTAAATATAATTTTCCTTTTATTGAGAGTTAAGGTACCTTCTTTTGCAAAATGATTATCAAAATTTTTTTTGGTAACAATTTTAATATAAATCCTTGGTGCTTTTTAGGAGATTTTAAAGATTATGTTTATATTTTAGCTTAGTCAAGTTATTGAAGTAAGACTTATAGTAGTGGTGCTATTTAATTTGTAATAACAAATAATAGATGTCAATTATTGATTGCTCAATATATAACAATCACTGGGCTAATTCTCTTGTAGGAGGTACAGACTTTTACTTTTACCCTTTTATAGTTCTTTGTGGCTGGGCCTGGGAATTATATAAAAAAGGTAGATCAACAGGAGAAAGCATGCAAATTTATTTAAAGAAGTTTTGTGTGACATAGGAGTCTACATAAGGAAGGAAGACCCAAAGAAATGGCAAAACCTAGTTGTTTTATATTAAGCTGAACAAATTGAGGCAATTGTGGGAAAGTAACTATGTGCAGAGGCTAAAAGGAGAGAATTATTTTTAACAAAGTCTGTCTAGAATTATCTCAGTCTCAACTTTTGTCCTTGGTGGTAAGAATGTTACTTTCCTTCTGGTATAGGAGGACATCTTTCATACAAGAATTACATTTTTTTGCTTTTAAGAACAAGAAGGAAGCTCAGAATGTTTTGCTTGTATTTGCTGTTTTTCAAGTGCCTTTAACTTAAAATAGTATGCTAGAGTGGCAAATTCTGAATCCTTCACTATTACCTGCATTTTATTTTTGTGATAATCACATGAGGTTCAGATACCATCATTACTCCTCTATTTTTACTGATAAGGAAATAGTTGTAAGGAACTTAAATAATTTCAGCGGTGCTCTTATAAGTGCCAGACCCAGACCAAACACACTAACAGAATCCAGAATCCAGAACTGTCTTCAGTGTCATGCCTTTAAGCACTGTATTTATATCTTGGAGATAATAAAGGTGCTTACACCTTGATTTAGGTAGTTTTATTTTTTTTTTTATCAATTTATTAAATAATGCAGAGTACTTACTAGGTGTCAGGCCCTGTAAGGAAGTACCAGCACTACTAATGGAAAGTAAAATAAAATTCCTTGTTTCAAGAAACTTACAATTTGGGGCGCCTGGATGGCTCAGTCGGTTAAAGCCACTGCCTTTGGCTCAGGTTATGATCCCAGGGTCCTGGGATCAAGCCCCACATCGGGCTCTCTGCTCAGCGGGGAGCCTGCTTCCTCCTCTCTCTCTCTGCCTGCCTCTCTGCCTACTTGTGATCTCTCTGCCAAATAAATAAATAAAATCTTAAAAAAAAAAACAACTTACAATTTAGTTGAAAAGACAGAAAATTAAGAGGCTATTTAGTACAGTTGATAACTGATATAGTAGTGGTCAGCACAGGATGCTGAAGGCAACACAGGAAGTATCTAATGTATTCTTTTATTCACATATTTATTTGCATTTTTGGTGCTATTGTAGATACATGGGATATATCAGTAAATAAAACTTTTAAAGCTCTCTACTCTTGTGGAATGTATGGTGGAGATGCAGAGAAGCATGATAAAGTATATGGCACATTTGAAGTTGGCAAGTTTCATGAAGGATAGAAAAAGTAGAGCAGAATAAGAAAGCTATGGTGGTGGTGGATTGCAGAGGCTGCAGAAGGGATACAAAGAAGGTGATATTTGAGGAAAGTCCAAGAAATTGGTTAGCTATGTGGAAATTTTGGGGAAGAGACTTCCAGGCAGAGGTCTTGAGGCAGGAGCATACCTGGCATGTTCAGAGTAGTGGAGAGAGACCAGTATGAATGGAACAGAGTGAGGGAGATGGGAGGCTAGAGAAGGTATTGACAGAAGTAATGGGTAGAAGAGTCAGATAATGTAGGACTTTACAGATCTTTATTGTGGCTTCAAGGAGCCATTGCAAGGCTATCAGTAAGTCTGGTTTGTACACTTTTAAAGGATCTCTCCAGTTGCTGTGTTGAGAATAGACTACATAGGGAGACATTGACCATTAGTTAGAAGGCTCATAGAACAATCTAAGTGACTGATGTTTGATAGCAGTCAAATTCTGGATTCTGTTTTTAAGGTAGAACCAAAAAAGTCTTTTGATGGATTAGATGTGGGTTATGAGAGAAAGAGAAGACAAAATGACTCCAAGGTTTTGGCTAAGAAACTGGGGAACAATGGTTTTGCCTTTGGCTGTGAGATGGGAAGCTATTTAGATGGAGAAACTTTGAGATATAAATGGGCAATCAGGACTTTGGTTTTGGATGTGGTAGACTTTTAAGGGTCTAGTAGAGACATATTAAGTACAAGTAGAGATTGGGAGAAGGTTTTCCAGAGGAGATGCCATCTAAATTGAGGTCGAAAAATGAATTGGATTTACCTGGTCCAAGAGGTGCCTTATGATGAGATTCAAGAGCATTCATTTTCTTCTTTACATATTTACAAACTACAGAGTAACATCTAAACATCCAAAAAGTTATAATATTCTTAAAAGTAATGAAATCATTTATTTTAAAGAACAACTTATTCTAGATAGTTAAATTTTCAGAATATGTCAATGGCTACTATATTAATGAGTTGTATGAGTGCCATTACAGATGTTGATTCTCACCATAGTGCCATAAGATAAATATGCCCATTTTACACTTGGAGAAACTGAGTCTTAGGCAGATGAAAATTGCCCAAGGTCATTGATATATTTAGTGATGGGTCTGTATTCAAATCTAAATCTTTAGATTCTATTGCGTATTTTCATTATTTTAAAAGTATATGGTATATTAAACTTTGTAAAACTTTAAACTTCTGTTTAAGGTCTCAGGGAGTTGTCTTTTTTTGTTATCCTTGTAGTAATATAGTGATACCATTGGGACATAAGGCTATAGATTCTCCATCATGGAGTTAAGCCATTTGTCAGGTTTTTATTTTAATGTCTGCACAACTTTTGTACAGTTACCTATTACAGACAGTCCCTCCATTCTTAGCCCTGTCCCCTGCCTAGTGCATAATATGTGCTTAGAAAATTACAGCTGCTATCATCATCATCTTTATCCCTCTTTCTAATATGCTGTGACCTTGGGAATCACAGTCCAAGGTTGTTAGAGTCATGTGTAAATCATAAAACCTCAGAGATTAAGGGCATGAGGACTTTTTAATTAATAAAGAATGAGTTTAACTCATGTATTTATCTGATGGAAACCCATTTTTGTTTCTTTCCCTTTATTGGCTGTTTTCTGGGGAAGTGCATTTGATAAATAGCTGTGTTTCTGACTAGAAAAGCAATCTTCTCTGAGATGTCAGTGGATATTTTCACTGTAAAAGTGAATATAAGTCATTCCACTTCAGTAGGGAATAGAAACGTGGTTGTTCATTGAAACAAATTTACTTTTGAGGTAATGATGCTATATTTTAAAAATTTATATAATTTATATATCAATTTATATAATTTATGATATGTTTTTAAAAACACACTGAAGAGAAGGTCATTCAGACATTCTGCAGGAAAGAACTATTTTAACAAAAGCATTTTGCACATTTTTAAAAGTACCAATTAAAAGCAAAGCAAAACAAAACAAAACTTCACTGTGGATTAAAATAGACTATAAACCTAACAGGTTATTTTAAGCATATATTAAGGCCCTAAGTATTTACCTAGTCTTTATATTTCTATTCTGTAACTATATGGCTTTTTTCCAAGTGCACTGTTTTATACATTTCCCAGTTTTTCAGGCTATTTTTTTTAAAGGAACAAAAGTAAATAAATATTTATTTTTCCTATTTCTTTTTCTAACATCTTCCTTTTCTTTCATTTTATACCCCCCAAATACTTATGTAAAATTTATTTTAAGACCACTGTAATTATTAAATGAGATTTTTCAATAAACAAAAATTTTGATTGGCTGTTGTAACTATTATTTGCATAATCTCATATTTTAGTTAATTCTATTCAGGATTAGAAGTGTCTATCCTAAACATATCTACTTAGGCAGTGTATATGTTAAATGTTTATATATTCTATATAAAACTATTTTGTTTTTGTTTTTGGACAGTGTCTTTAATTCATTTTGGGCAAAAAGAAAAATGGTCAGTCAGAAATTTTTCTCTGAAAGTATCCTACTTTGTTTAATAATTATACTGAATTAAATCTATTACATCCTTGAGTAATTGTAGATTGCCCAGGGAATGAGTATGCTGATTTTTTTTTTTAAGATTTTATTTATTTATTTGACAGAGAGAGAGAGATCACAAGTAGGCAGAGAGGCAGGCAGAGAGGGAGGGGGAAGCAGCTCCCTCTCAGCTCCCTGCTGAGCAGAGAGCCCAATATGTGGCTTGATCCCAGGACCCTGAGATCATGACCTGACCTGAAGGCAAAGGATTAACCCACTGACCCACCCAGGTTCCCCCGATTATTTTTTTGAGACTGCTTTCTCTTAACATTTGTTACTGAAGTTTTTACTCTATGTATTTGTGCAAGTGTAATATTGAATTATTTTTGGAATATTTGAAGATGGCAGGGAGCTACTGGGTCCTCTTGACAATTTGAGCTGCTACTCATCTTGTGTGGTAAACAAAGTATAAACAAATATTAAATATAGAGCTTTAGTTGATAATATGAGCAACTAATCTTTTTTTATCAACAAAGCATAATCAAATATGAAATGTGTAGCAGTAATTAAAAAACACTAACAATGCCAAAAAGAGGGTAGGATTAATTGTGGAGTAATATAAACAATTAAAATATTATGATTTGAGAATAAGGGAAGAGTCACTAGGATGACCAGGGAAAGCTGGAAAGAAGGAAAAAAAGACTTGAACTTCAAGCATTGAAGAAAGACTTCAAATATTAATTTTTATAACATGTTTACTGACATATTTCACAGACTACAAGTTAGAATTGACCCATTTAAAGTATATAATCCAATGTATTCCACATTACAAAGTTTTTTTAAGTTGTGGAAGAATATGTAACAGAGAACTTGCCATTTTAACTTTTTTTTCCTTTATTTTTAAAGATCTTATTTATGTATTTGACAGAGAGAGAGAGAGTGAGCGAGCACAAGCTTGGGGAGCAGAAGAAGGAGAGGGAAAAGCAGGCTCCCCACTGATCAGGGAACCTGATGTGGGACTTGATCCCAGGACTCTGGGATCATGACCTGAGCCGAAGGCAGATGCTTAATGGACTGAGTCACCCAGGCGCCTGTTAACTGTTTTCTTTAAAAAGATTATTTAAGATAGAGCATGTGCTGGGGCATGGACAGGGGGAGGGGCAAAGGAAGGGAGAGAATCTCAAGCAGAGTCCCTGCTGAGTGCAGAGCCTTCTGCAACCCTGAGATTATGACCTGAGCAGAAATCAAGAGTCAGTTGCTTAACTGACTGAGCCACCCAAGCACGACTTCAGTTTAACCATTCATTGGCATTAATTACATTTACAATGTTGTGCAACAGTCACTACTCTCTATTTCCAAAACTTTTCATCACCCAAAACAGAACTCTCTAACCATTAAGCACTAATTCTCCATTCGCTTTTTTCCCCAGCTCCTGGTAAACTTGAATCTATTCTCTGTCCCCATCAGTTTGTCTACTTTAGATATCCCCTGTAAGTGAAATCATATAATAATTGTCCTTTTGTGTCAGGTTTATTTCACTTAACTATGTTTCAAGTTTCATCTATGTTATAGCATGTAACGGAATTTCATTGCTCTTTAGGACTCAGTAATATCCCATTATCTATCTATCACAAATATGACAAATATATGTAGGTATGTATATATCTCACTTCTTGATGGATTTCTAAATGTACAGATATCTGTTCAAGACAGTGCTTTTAATTCTTTTCAGTGTATATATGGGCCTTTGAGTGAAATTTGCTAGGTCATGTGGTAATTTTATGTTTAGCTTTTTGAGGAACTGCCAGTCTGTTTTCCACAGTGACTACATCAAACATTAACTTTTACTCTGTCATATTGTAGAGTAGGTAAAAGATTACACTGAATGAATACTGCCTTCAGCACATAACAGACACTTTAAAGATTTAATTTATTTATTTGTGAAAGAGAGCGTGAGAAAGCACAAGCATAGGGAGCTGCAAGGGGAGAGGGAGAAGCTGACTTCCCGCTGAGCAGTGAGCCCGATGTAGGTCTCGATCCCAGGACCCTGAGATCATAGCCTAAGACAAAGGTAGATGCTTAATGGACTGAGCCACCCAGGCACTCCACATATGCTTTCTTAAAAGGAAAAAAGAGAAGGGAAACATTTATGTGTAAAAAGCCACCTCTTAAAGTTAACTTTAATAAAATAATTAAGTCTGCTGGTTGCATGTAATTCCAATTTTGCTGTAATATTTTATAGAACATGGTCATTAAATTTGTTTCTCAGCTCCTAAGAATCTATTGTGAAAGGATAAGTATGGACATTTCCACAAGTAATTAGTATAACTTTAGTGTAATTCTGCCCAATGTTCAGATTTTTTTTTAGTTGCCTTTTTCACATTATAAAGTAAAATCATTCTTTTTTATATCTAACTGGAAAATACTCCCAATACACCTTTTTTAGTCATTTTATATTAACTTATTTCATTTATGTTAACATTTTATATTTTAAGTCTTGAGAGAGAAGACTAGTGGCATTTCAGTAGACATTTTTGAGATGACTCTTCAAAGTATAAATTCTGGAATTCAGTGTAAGTTAGCAGAACAGTGTTTACCTGTATTTTTTAGATCAATGAGAGACCATTAAGCCGAAAGATAGGCTTCTTTCCCTGGCTGGATAAGGTCATATAACCCAGGAAATGGGAAGCATTATTGGAATAGGGAAACTTCTTGACCTAATTACAAATGTCCTTAGGAAGTATATATAATATAACAAGTACATAAACAATAATGAATTACACTTGAATTGGGGTGCCTGGGTGGCTCAGTGGGTTAAAGCCTCTGCCTTTGGCTCAGGTCATGATCCCAGTGTCCTGGAATTGAGCCCTGCGTTGGGCTCTCTGCTCCGCAGGGAGTCTGCTTCCTTCTCCCTCTCTGCCTGCCTCTCTGCCTACTTGTGATTTCTGTCTGTCAAATAAATAAAATCTTTAAAAAGAAATAATGAATTACACTTGTGGATTCAATATGTCAATAGTAATAACAGATATAATTAGTCACTTAATAAGATTATTGTTTTTAGGACATCAGAGAAGTAATTTCTGAAAATAAAAAGACTAATCAGAAGCTTTCTTTAAATTTCTCATCAAAGGTGGGGACACCTGGGTGGCTCAGTCTGTTGTGTCCAACTCTGGACTTTGGCTCAGGTTGTGATCTCAGGGTCATGAAAGAGCCCCAGGGTAGGCTCTAGGCTCAGCAGAAGTCTGCTTGAGAATCTACCCCCTCCCTCCCCGCTTACTGAGTCTTCCCACACAAAAGTAGGAACTGAGAACGAGATTACAGGGTCTCTAAGACTTCAACAAAGATTAAGCCTGGAGAAAGCTTTTAGGTAAAAAAGTTTCCATTTGGTTAAAACCAAAAATTCAATACTTAATTGAGTATAGAACTCTGGTTGATCTAAATACTTTGATAAGCTACTGAAAATTAAATAATTAGTTAAAATATTTTAAATGTTGTGACATTGCTAAGCTGGTAAGGAAGTAAAGAATTTAAAAGATCAAAAACTAAATGAAACAGAAAATTTAAAGAGGAGGATTAGGAGGAGATATTGTTAAAATGTCGATAGTATTCAAAGTGGTCTATAGATTCAGTGTAATTGCTATTAAAATCTCAATGGTACTTTTGACAGAAATAGAAAAAAACAATTCTAAAATTCATATGGAACCATAAAAGATCACAAATATACAAATAAATCTGTAGAAAGAAGAGCAAAGTTGGAGGCATCACATTTCCTGATTTCAAAGTATCAGATGAATGGATAAAGCCATAGTAATCAAAACAGTATAGTACTGGAATAAAGACAAACATATAGACCAATGAAACAGAACAGAGAGCCAAGAAATAAATCCATACATATATAGTCAACTGATCTTTGAAAAGGGTGCCAAGAGTACACAATAAGGAAAAGCTAGTCTGTTCAGTAAGTGGTAATGGGAAAACTGCATATCCATATGCAAAAGAATGAAATTAGACCCTTATTTTACACTATACACAAAAATCAACCAAAATGTATTAAAGACTTAAATGTAAGACCTGAGGCTGTAAAACTCCCAGAATAAAACCTAGCGGAAAGACTTCATAACATTGATCTTGGCAATGATTATTACAGATATGTCACCAAAAGTATAGGCAACATAAACAAAAATAAGTGAGTAAGACTATGTCTTGTTAAGAATCTTCTGCACAGCAAAGGAAACAGCAAAGTGAAAAGGCAATATATGGAATGGGAGAAAATACTTGCAAACCACATGTCTGATAACGGGTTAATCTTTAAAATATATAGGTGACCCTTGAACAACATAGGTTTGAGGTGTGTGGGTCCATTTACACATGGATTTTTTTTTCAATCAATACAGTGCAGCATTGTAAATGTATGTTTTCTTTCTAATATTTTCTTCTCTCTTGCTTTGAGACTGCAGTATATAATACATATAATATACAAAATGTTTGTTAATCAACTGTATTATTGGTTACGCTTTTGACCAAGAGTAGGCTATTAGTAGTTAAGTTTTTGGGGAGTCAAAAGTTATATGCAGATTTTTTACTGCATGGAGGGTCAGTGCCCCTTTCTTCCATGTTGTTCAAAGGTCAACTCTATAAGGAACACTTACAATTCAATAGCAAGAAACTAATAACCTGATTTTAAAAGGGACTAAGGACTTGCATGGACATTACTCCAAACAAGACATGCAAACAGCCAACACTTATATGAAAAGATGCTCAGCATCACTAATCAGAGAAATATAAATCATATCACTTTACACTTTTCAGGATGGCTACTATCAAAAAACAAAAGACAGGTGTTTGCTAAGATGTGAGGAATTTGGAACCCTTGCACACTGTAGGAATATAAAATGATGCAGCCACTACAGAAAATAGTATAGACATTCCTCAAGAAGTTAAAAATAGAATTACCATATGTTCTAGCAATCCCACTTCTGGGTATTTATCCACAAAAATTCAAATCAGGGTCTTGAAGACATATTACTGCTCCTATGGTTTATTAGACAGTATTCACGATAGCCAAGATGTGGAAACTTCCTAAATATTCATCAACAGATAAATGGATAAAGAAAATAGTTATATGAATATAATGGGATATGGTTCAGCCTTAAAAAATGGAAATTCTGCAGTATATGACAACATAGATGTAATTTGAGAACATTATGCTAAGTCAAATAAGTCAGTTGCAGACAAATGCTGCATGATCCCACTTAAGTAAGGTATCTAAAATAGTCAAATTTATAGAATCAAAGAGTGTAATGATTGTTGCCAGGAAGCGAAAGAAAGAAGAAATGGGAAACTACTAATCAATGGATATAAAGCATCAGTTAAGCAATATGAATAAGCTCTAGAGGTCTGCTCTATGGCATCGTGGTGATAGTCAACAATAATGTAGTGTACACTTACAAAAATTGTTAAGAAGGTGGATTTCAGGTGTCTGCCTGGCTCAGTCTGTAGAATAGGCAACTATTGATCTCAGGGTCATGAGTTCAAGCCTCATGTTGGGTGTGGAGCCTCCTTAATTAAAAAAAAAAAAAAGTAAGGTGGATTTCATATTAAGTATTCTTATGATTATGAAATAAAAATTAAATTTAAAGAGGTTAGAAAAGAATACCATGGGCGCTCTGCTTGGCGGGGAGCCTGCTTCCCTCTTACTCTCTCTGCCTGCCTCTCTGCCTACATGTGATCTCTCTCTGTCAAATAAATAAATAAAATCTTTAAAAAAATTAAAAAAAAACAAACAAACCAAAGTCAGCTTTCCTTTCAAGGTATCTGCTGAAACTAGTGATTGGAATATATATATTTTTAGATTGTGTAATCATCCATAGAAATCAAATGTATCTTGCTTTATTTCTATTTCAAAATATCTCTACTTCCAGTTAGAAACAATATGGCCCCTTTTAACCTCACTTTTTCAAAGTTTTAAGTTGTTGTTGTTGTTTTTTTAAGATTTTCTTTGAGAGCAACAGAAGGAGAATGAGAGAGAGAGAGAGCCTGAACCATGGGGGAGGAACAGAGGGAAAGAAAGAAGCAGACTCCCCACTGAGCAGGGACACCCCCCCCCCACCCCCGCAGACATGGGACTGGATCTCAAGACCCTGGGATCATGACCTGAGCTGAAGGCAGACGCTTAATGATGGAGCCACCCAGGTGCCCCTTAGGTTTCTTTTAAAAGTATTTGTACCTTTAGGGACACCTGGGTGGCTCCATCAGTTAAGTACCTGTCTTCGGCTCAGGTCATGATTCCAGGGTGCCGGGATTGAGTGCTGCATCAGGATCTCTGCTTAGGGGAGAGCTGGCTACTCCCTCTGCCTGTTGCTCCCCCTGCTTATGCTCGCATTCATTCTGTCTGTCTCTCTCTGACAAATAAATAAATAGAATCTTAAAAAAATTTTTTTTAAATAAATAAAAGTATTTGTACCTTTAGTATAACTAATTATCTTTCATCCGTTCTCATTTTTCTTCAATTATTTTATTATTCAATTTAGAAGATTACTTATCACATGGTAGGACACATAAGTGAATCCCAAATCTAATTTGATTGCCAGTATCTTAGTAAACTGATACACTGATCTACTGGATAAAGTGGTGTTTAAGGTATGTTTGTGCCAACACTGGCCTTTTCCCGTATATTGCCAGATGTGGACGAACTTGACAGCTGGGGATGTCTTTGTTTGCCTGTTCTTCTCAGGTCTTCTTTTTATCTTCTAAGATTGTCTAGAATTTCTTTTATCTCCTTACTCTATTGTAGTGAATTTCATTACTGATCCAGCATTGATCTGTTGCCTAATAAATTTTCTCTAGATTTCTTAGCAGATTTTCCAGGTGTTAGATTTCTTCAATATGTCAGGCTACATTTTGGAAGCGAACCTCTTTTTTTTTTTTTTTTTTTTTTGTCCTTGGTAGCATTGAGATCTCCTTTGCTACCATCGAGTCTTTCTTTGATGGCCATCTACCATCTTTCAGAAGGTCTTCTTTTCTTATTATTCCAGACTCTATTTGAGGGCCTCATGAATCTTTAATTTTTATTACCATAATTTAGTTACATTATTATGGACACCACTACTTCTCTGTTGGCTTGTCCTGCAAGGTATTATGCCTGATATCGAGCAGGTGGCTTGTGTGTGAGTGATGGATTATTTATCATTCCTACTAATAGTGCCATTGTTGGACTCTTTGCTCTTTGGTATTTTATCTTAATTGTTAAATTCTTTCCCTTCATTATATTTTCCTTTTCCTTTTCTTATCCTCCTTAAACCCTAGAACACAACTTAGTGAGCGTGGAAATGGACTCAGTACTCTCAGTTATTTATCTTTGACACCAAAAGGAAAATATTCAGGGTATCAAAAATTAGAAAATTAGAAAAAAGATACCAAGACATTGGTGGTAATGACGTTTTCCTTGCTGGCCCAATGTTATAATAGATATACAGTTTCTGAAAGGCAGGCCCTCTTTTTCTGAGCTGCAGCCTAAGTATTAAAAGTTTTCTTCAAGGTTTGGGGTGTATCTTCAACCAGGCCTACTTGGGTATTTTTGTGTAATTATTGCCCAAGTTCCAGAAGATTTCATCTAATAATAGCTAATAGAAATCTTCATTATTCCTCTCTGAAAGCTTTTCTAAAGTCTTTATTTCCTAAGTAGGATCAGTTTGTTCTAATCTGTTTATTTTATTAACCATTCCTTAGACATGATATTGAAGCTGAACTCTGTGGTTATTGGGTCATCCAATGTGGCATATTACAATTCGAATATCCTGAATAGCTGGGATGATAGGTTCCGTTGCTGTGTCTACTTCTGCTCTCATCATCTTTTGGGGCCAAAGAAAATAATTGAGAGTATTGAGTCCGTTTCTACCCTCAGTAATGTAGAGGCTCAAGAAGTGATAGATCTTGATAAGGGTTACCTAGTAAGGGATTCATGGCTGCCTGGAGAGCCTTACCCAAGTAGTCACATGTCCTCATAGAAACTCTTTTGGAGGTGTGACAGTCTTATAATCCCTCCTTCCTTTTAGTATGCCTACTGTATATGTAAACCTTGTTTTAAACAATCTGCCTACAGCAGCCCTTGTAAGAGTTCTTTGGGAAGAGGCAGAAATCTCTTAGAAAGTAAAGATCTTTGGTTCAGATTTCTCTGTCTCTGTTATGACAGGAGGATGACTGTAAGTTCTCACACCTGTCCTTGTTAACAACCACCTTGAATGCTCACTTGGACACAAGTGAGGACAGTCTGTATGCATGTATATGCATGTATAACCTATTCAGATCCTTCATTAACAATTGTTTTTCAAGTTGCTGGTTGTCTGTTCTAGTGTACAGAAGCTCTCCTTACATTTAGCTGTTTATTACTTGTATGAATTTGTCTCTGTGATTTATTAATTTTCCCATCTAGCTTTTGGACCTTAAGATTAATTCTGTTTTCTTCCCATTCTCTCATAGGATCTTCTTATCCAGGTTGTCTATGGATTTTCCTACTTTTCTTGTATTTGTCTTAATCCCTCCTACCACCTCAGTCTAACAGATCTTTTTTTTTTCTTTTCATTTTAATTACTCTTATAGCATCCTTAATATTATATACCAGGCCAATAGTGCAGTGAGCACTAGTTGATTACTATTTTAATTTGAACCTCAAAATAGATAGAATTTAGCAATGTTGAACTGAAGCTTTTTAAAGCACTATGACAATGGATTTCAATTCTGGTTGCCCATTAAAATGTCCCAGAGAGCTTTCCAAAACTGTTAATAGATAGCCCCATCCCTGGAGACTCTGATATAACTGGTCTGAAGTTGGACCTTGACATAAGTGTATGTATTTTTAAGATCCCCAGGTGTTTCTAATATACAGCCACGGTGAGAACCATTGCATTAAAGGAAGTCTAGGTAAAATTCTTAAGTAGCAAAGAATTCATTTAATAGTAAATATTTGAAAACCTAGTAAGTGAAGGCACTGTGCTGAAATTCTCTTCTACTGTGAAACAAATTATACACTTCTTTGTTTCCCTAGTTTGTTTCTAAGTTAAGATTTTTATTGGTCAGATTTTTCTCAAAGTGGATGAGAACTTCCTTTTATAGTGGGCTTACTACTTTTACCTGAGGATATTGTCTAAATCATTTTCATAATGTTACTCCTGTCCATCAATATTCAAAGTAAATTGATTGTGATTATATACAAAACATATAGCTTTATAAATCAAATGCTATTTACTAAGGCAGATTTTGAAACATAATTGTTTTCTGCATCTCTGATTAAAATATATGCTACATATACAGATTGAGTAGCAGAACCAAATTAATTCACATGAAATTTTGTTAGAAGAATGTTCTGGATTTGCACTTTAATGTATTTGTGGATAATATTTTATATTTATATAAAAATTATTCTGCTGTATAAGCAAAGTGGAATCTCATTTATCTGTCTTCAATGGGACTCTATGTCTTAAGAGAGATGTTTAGTTTGAGACCCTTAAACCAAGTGTGACTGAACTGACCTCAGGTCTTGCTATGTTTTAAGTAAAATAAAATTAGCTAACACAAGGGAACTAGTAACCCTAACTCCTTTCCTGTAATGAATTTAGGAAGTTTGATATAAATACTGGAAAAGAGTTGATTGGCAAAATATATATCACTAGAATGGCAGGTTAAGTTTCTAGGTTTCAACAGTTTATTAAAATGAAAAGAAGGGATGCTTGCGTGGCTTGGGTGGTTAAGCTTCTGCCTGGGATTGAGCCCTGGGATTGAGCCCTGTGTCCTGGGATTGAGCCCTGTGTTGGACTCCCAGCCCAGCAGGATGTCTGTTTCTCCCTCTCCCTCTGCCTCTGTTCTCTGTGTGTGTGTATGTCTCTCTCTCTCTAATGAATAGTCTTTTTTTTTTTTAAAGAAATGAAAAGAAGAGGCCAAAGTACCAACAGAAGAATCTGTACCTTGGGGCGCCTGGGTGGCTCAGTGGGTTAAAGCTTCTGCCTTCGGCTCAGGTCATAATCTCAGGGTCCTGGGATCGAGCCCCACATCGGGTTCTCTGCTCCGCAGGGAGCCTGCTTCCTTTCCTCTCTCTCTGCCTGCCTCTCTGCCTAGTTGTGATTTCTCTCTGTCAAATAAATAAAATATTAAAAAAAAAAAAAAGAAGAATCTGTACCTTGAACTTTACAAGTTAGGTTTTTTGAATGATAGGATAAATGTACTAATCAAGAGCAATGCTTTTGCTTTAATTATCAAGTTTATAGTATATTTAGAAGAAGTTAAAATAATGTATAAAACTTTGGTTTATTTTATTCAATTTATTTACCTAGTTTATAAAAAGTTTTTGAAGAGATTTTCTGATTTACTTTTTTAGGTTCATGACTTTTTGGAATTAAAGAGGTCCCCAATTTGTCACTCTCTTTGAATATCTGTTCATTATGCATTCAATAAATATTCATTGAGCATATTCTATATACTAGGACTGTTCGAGGACACTGAAGATACAGCAGCAAACATTATATAGTCAACAGTCTTGTGGGGAAGTCAGACAATAAATAGAAAGAGTAAATGATAACTTTTAGGTGGTATATCTTAGATGGATAAAATATATTTTAGGTTGTAATATGTGCTAAGGAGAAGTGGTATTGGTGATATGGTAGTGATTTTTAAAGCTTTTTTTTTTTTTAAGATTTTTTTTAACTTATTTGTCAGACGGAGATCACAAGGAGGCAGAGAGGCAGGCAGAGAGAGAGAGGAGGAAGCAGGCTGTCTGCAGAGCAGAGAGCCCGATGTGGGGCTCGATCCCAGAACCCTGGGATCATGACCTGAGCCGAAGGCAGGGGCTTTAACCCACTGAGCCACCCAGGCGCCCCTATGGTAGTGATTTTTAAATAAAGTGGCCAGGGAGAGCCTCATGAAGAAGGCAGTGTTAAGACATTTGACCATTGTGAACTAAACTTGTAGGAGAAGGTTTAAAAAAAAAGCTTTCCTAATGTATTTTCAAAAGTAGTGTCCCAAGCATACGGGAAAACTGTAGTTAGAGATGTTAAATTAAATTGCCCAGTGTCAGGCTCTATTAATTAGTACCATAGCTGGAAGTAGAATCCTGGCCTTCTTACTCTAAGTCTTCCTCCTTGTTATTTAGCTTTTTTATTTGGGGATGTGAAGATGAGATGTGGTTAGTTATTATATATATTATTGTTACACCTTTCTGCTATTTATTAGAAGATCTATAATCAGCTAAAATAATTATAGTTTTTTAGGTGGATAAGAAAGCATAAACAATGATAAAACTTTTGCTTCTGAGTATAGAATTACAGAAGACCAAGAAGGATCATATTGAACAAGTTGATACTCATACTTAAAACAGATATTCATATTTACAGCAAGTTGATATTCATACTTACAACAGGGGCTGCTTCTACTTGAGGATAAAGTAACTTTTCCTGGGCGCCTGGGTGGCTCAGTGGGTTAAAGCCTCTGCCTTCGGCTCAGGTCATGATCCCAGGGTCATGGGATCGAGCCCCGCATCGGATAAAGACTATTTTGTATTAACTTTAACAAGGATATGGGGACTGTCCAACAGAGCTGCCAGAAATTTTAGTTTAGGGCATTAAAATAGTTATCAAGGGAATCCAAGGTCTTACACAAACAATAAAATGGAACCATCAAATCAAAAGAATGAGGAAGAATGAAAAGTTGATAGAAATGACAGAACCAGAGTAGAATCAAATGGAAACAGGAGAGTAGGTTCAAAATTAGGATCATGATTGACAGGTATATGTCCAACTGTCCCCCTTATAGGTTCTTAATATTGTTACTGAGTTTGGGGGGATAGATTAAAGGAAATGTGTAGACCTTGCTGGCTAACGTTTTTTCACTTCAGAAATTGAAAATGAATAAGCAGTTTGTTTAGTTATTGACAAGCATAATATGAAGACTTAAAGTTATTTCTACATTAAAAATTTTAAAAGAAGTAGAGGTTTTCTCCTGTGCCTTAAGTTTCTCCTTCATTTTTTAAACTGACAGTTGGTGATAAGTATTACCATATATATGATGCAGACATACTGAAAGAATTTTAAGTAGGGAAGTGGCAGAATCAGATTTTTATATTAAAACGATTACTATTTTTGTAGTAGGATTACTATGGTTGTATGGAGGAGAATTGGGGAAAAGAGAAACAGACCTCCTACAGAAGGCTATTGCACTATTTTCAATAGGAATTGATTTAGGATTGTACTAAGATGATAGTGGGAAGAGAAAGAAGATATGTAGGAAGTAGAATCAGCAGAAGAGAGTGAACAGTTTACGTAGCTTAGAATCTCTGGCTTATTTTTCTTTATTAAATTCCTCTATTATCAAAATCTAGGTAGTCACATGACCATTGGAATGAAGTTGTGGAACAAGTCTGATAAGTACTTAGGAACTTAAAATCTTGGATAAACCAATTCAGTTCCAACTGAATTAATAGAGTGTTAGCAAGATTATATAAATGAGTATACACACGCACACATACACAGAGATGCAAAATTGAGTACACAGGTGAGTTCTTGAGAGACTTTGATAACTGACACGTGAAAGGTCATTCTAGGAACATTCTACATTTAGTCTTGGATACAGAGGCTGAAATTGAGAATACTGACTTTAAAATTTCCGTAGAGGGGCGCCTGGGTGGCTCAGTGGCTTAAAACCTCAGCCTTCGGCTCAGGTCATGATCTCAGGGTCCTGGGATCGAGCCCCACATCGGGCTCTCTGCTCAGTGGGGAGCCTGCTTCCCTTCCTCTCTCTCTGCCTGCCTCTCTGCCTACTGTGAGCTCTGTCTGTCAAATAAATAAATAAAATTTTAAAAAAATAAAATAAAATTTCGGTAGAGAATGCATTAAGTCAAATAGCATCTTATCAACATGAGATTCAAAGAGTCTTTTTAAAAATTTAATACCAGCTTTATGGACATATAATTCACATACCATACAATTCACCCATTTAAAGTATACAATTGAGTTTTTACTGTATTCACAGTCTTCAACCATTATCACAATCAACTAAAACATTTTTTTTAAAGATTTTATTTTTTTTTATTATTTATTTGACAGAGAGAGATCACAAGTAGACGGAGAGGCAGGCAGAGAGAGAGAGAGGGAAGCAGGCTCACTGCCGAGCAGAGAGCCCGATGCGGGACTTGATCCCAGGACCCTGAGATCATGACCTGAGCCGAAGGCAGCGGCTTAACCCACTGAGCCACCCAGGCGCCCTACTAAAACATTTTTATCATCCAGAAAAGAAACTCAGTACTCATTAGCAGTAACTTTCCATTCTTCCCCAGCCCAAGGCAACCGCTAATTTACTTTCTATATCTACAGATTTGCCTTTTTGAACATTTCATATAAACAAAATCATTCAATATGTAGTCATTTGTGACTGGCTTCTTTTACTTAGCATGATGCTTTCAAATTTCTTCCGTTTTACAGCATGTATCAATACTTCATTCCTTTCTATTGATGATTAATATTTCATTTTGTAGATATATTATATTTTATCTATTTATCATTTGACTGTCATTTCGGTTATTTCCACATTCATATAGAAGTTTGTATGTGGACATATGTTTTCATTTTTCTTGGGCATATACTTAGGAAAAGAATTGCTGAGTCATATGGTAACTCTGTTTAATCTTTTGAGGAAAAAGTATTCTTTTTTTTAATTTAAATTTTAGCTAATATATAATGAAATATTGTTTTTTTGGAGTAGAATTCGGTGATTCATCACTTACATACCACACCCAGTGCTCATCACACATGCCCTCTTTAATACCCATCACCCTACCAGCCTCCCTCCATCAACCCTTAGTTTGTTTTCTGTAGTTGAGGATTTCTTATGATTTGTTTTCCTCTCCTTTTCTTTTCTTTTCCCTCTTCCATGTGTTCCTCTGTTTTCTTTCTTGAATTCTACATATGAGTAAGATCATACGGTATTTTTCTTTCTCTGACTGACTTATTTCACTTAGAATAATATATTCTAGCTCCATCTACATTGTTGCAAGTGGCAAGATTTCGTTTTTTGATGTCTGAGTAATACTCCATTGTATATGTATATCACATCTTCTTTATCCATTCATCAGTCAATGGACATATGGACTCTCTCTATAGTTTGGCTATTGTTGATAATGCCGCTATAAATATCAGGGTGCATATACTCCTTCAAATCTATAATTTTGTATCCTTTGGGTAAATACCTATTAGTTCAATTGCTGGATTATAAAGTAGTTCTGTTTTTAACTCTTGAGGAACCTTCATTACTGTTCTGTAAAGTGGTTGCCCCAGTTTACATTCCCACCAAGTGTAAGAGGATTCCCTTTTCTCTGCATCCTCACCAACACCTATAGTTTCTAGTGTTAATTTTAGCCATTCTGATAGGAGTGAGGTGTTATCTTCTCATGGTTTTGATTTGTATTTCCCTGATGGTAAGTGATACTGAGCATCTTTTCGTGTGTGTTAGCCATCTAAATGTCTTTTTTGAAAAAATATCTATTCATCTCTTCTGTCCATTTCTTTTTTTTTTTTAAAGATTTTATTTATTTATTTGACAGACAAAGATCACAAGTAGGCAGAGAGGCAGACAGAGAGAGAGAAAGGGAAAAGGCTCCCTGCTGATCAGAGAGCCCGATGTGGGGTTCGATCCCAGGACCCTGAGATCATGACCTGAGCTGAAGGCAGAGGCTTTAACCCACTGAGCAACCCAGGCGCCCCTCTTTTTTTTTTTTTTCCTTAGGATTTTATTTATTTATTTGACAGATGGAGATCACAAGTAGGCAGAGGAGCAGGCAGAGAGAGAGGAGGAAGCAGGCTCCCTGCTGAGCGGAGAGCCCGATGCCGGGCTCCATCCTAAGATCATGACCTGAGCCAAAGGCAGAGGCTTTAACCCACTGAGCCACCCAAGCACCCCTCTTCTGTCCATTTCTTACCAGATTATTTGTTTTTTGGGTGTTGACTTTGATAAGTTCTTTATAGATTTTGGATACTAATACTTTATCAGATATGTCATTTGCAAATACCTTCTTCCATTCTGTAGGCTGCCTTTTAGTTTTATTGATTGTTTCGCTTGCTGTGCAAAAGCTTTTTATCTTGATGAAGCCCCAACAGTTCATGTTTGCTTTTGTTTCCCTTGCCTCTGGCAACATGTCTAGTAAGAAATGGCTACAATTGAAGTCAGAAAGATTTCTGCCCATGTTTTCCTCTAGGATTTTGATGGGTTTCCTGTCCCACATTTAGGTCTTTCATCCATTTTGAATTTACTTCTGTGTATGGCCCAGTTTCATTCTTCTGCAATATAGCTTTCCAATTTTCCCAAACAATTTATTAAAGAGACTGTCTTTTTCCCATTGGATAGTCTTTCCTCCTTTGTTGAAGATGAGTTGATCTTAGAGTTGTGGGTCCATTTCTGGGTTCCCTATTCTGTTCCATTCATCTATGTGTCGATTTTTGTGCCAGTACCATAATTGTCTTGATGACTACAGCTTTGTAATACAGCTTGAAATATGGAATCCTTTGTATCCAGTTCTGTTTTTCTTTTTGAGTTGCTTTGGCTACTCAGGATCTTTTGTGGAAACCCAGGTATTCTTAACTTTTGAACATTTGAAGTGGAATATTTAGGTAACCACTTTAAGCATAGTTTTGCAGTCCAAATATGTACCTATGGTTCTATCATTAGAATGTATTTACTTTAGTAATCAATAAGCTATTTCAAAAGGATACTTAATTTTTATCATTTCATTGCTCATTCTTAGAATGATTTTATTATTGAGTTGACACTTGGTTTTACTCTGTAGAAATACAAAAAAAATTGGCTCGTAGTTATATTAATTATATCACTATATTCAACTGTTAAATATTTTCATGTACTTAGTGCAGGGCATGTTGAGACATGTTTGGGATATGTACTTAGGGCCTTCTATTATAAAGGTAGGCAATTAAATTCTCTTTGAGCAGTGTTATGGAGGGTCTTGATTTTTCCAAATAAAAACTAGGAATTACTATTAATACTTGGGGCTGTTGGCATAGTAGAAAATGAACAAATTATATGCAACTCAGAAAATAATAAAAAATTAAGAAAAAAATAAAAGAGACCTATCTGAAAGGATGTAAGTACATAATTTGACTAAATTTTACAGTTAAGAGAATGGTAAAGGGAATTATTTTAACTACTTGTGACTCTGTGGATATTATCAGTATCATAAAGGAAAAACCTTGATCTCTAAATTACTGAGAAAGGGAGTTATAGTATGAACAAAATAGATTTTTTGAATAATGAAAATTATAATATTATGTATTCTCAGGAAAAAGCAGTTTTATTTTGGTTATCTAAAAACTAAACTGAGGGATACCTGTTTACCTCAGTGGGTAGAGCATGCAACTCTTGATCTAGGGATTGTGAGTTGGAGCCCCACGCTAGGCATAGGCAATTACTTAAAAATATTTTTTAAAAAACCAAGCTGAAAATGTCACTGTTACTTAAAAACAAAACCATAAATTATACTATTATCCATAGCTAAAATAGTGATAACACTGTTTTGAGGGGTATGTTGACAGGGGATTGCCTAATATATTTCAACATCTGTTCATGTTTACCTATGAAAGAAATCTGCTTAGAAGTGAAAATGCTCTTGACATTTGTCACTTAGTTTTGGTCAAATTTAATTTATGAAGGGAATGGCATTAAGTTTTAGTGAGCTATTTTCTCATTCGTATATATTTAGTTTGAAGAAAGTAAAGATATTTTCTTCTGTATTTTGGCAAGACACATAAGGACTACAGACCTAGCAGGAAGTATGCTAGGTACTCTCTTTATAACATTTCTTTGAAGGTAGGTATAATTAATCCTATTTTACTGGTTCACAAACTAAGATTCAACAGACATACTGGCTATGTTTTGAGTGATACAGTGAATTTATAAAATAAATACAGAGCAGTAAAAAGTCAATATAATTAGCAGCTTCCTGGGTAGAAGCTAAAGTGCTCTATAGTTCAAAATGGGAAGTTGTGGCCTAGGGTTAGTCAGAGACAACTTTATGGATAAAGTGACTCTTGGGCCTGTATTTGGAAGAAGATAATATATGGACTGTTGGAAGGGAAAAACAGAACATGTCTCAGTACTATACATAGCATGAGCAAGGATAAGAAAAGACAAGACTAAATATGACCTTTGTTAGGAAGTTTTCTACCATTGTGTTTTGGTTACAAGTAATAGTAACTCACTAAAATTCATTAGAAGAATGGGTATTTGGAAGGCTAGAGAGAAGTTTTAGGGAATACAGAAAAAATGAAAAAGGCAGGTCTAAAGAAAAGAACCTGAGACTGGTAACACTTTCGTTCTTTTTTTCTCTGTCAGGACCACTCATCTATTCTGTACATTTGCTGTTCCATCATTTTTTCCAACCCACTTTTCTTTAGCTTGTATATTCTTAGGCCTTTATAATCTCCCACTCAGTAACAACTTCCTCTGTTTTGATTAGTTAAAATATCTGTATCAGAGATAATCTGATTAAATCATAGTATCCTTTAAGCAGCTAACACATGTCTTAGATTTCTGCCTAGCCGTTGTCTCCTCAAGGTTATTTCTGTTTCAGACAGCCTTGACCATGGAAGTGAGGTTATAAGGCCCACTGATGAGGGTCAAGGATTATATCAGTACCAAGAAGTCCTATCTGGTGAATTAAATGGTTTATATAGAGGAAGAATAGGTGAAGCACAGGAAAAGCACAGTGGAGCAGAGACCTCCTACTTCCTGGATGGAGGTGAAGATTGCAATTTTACTTTCATGAAAACTGTCATGATTTAAAAATTAGTTCAAGGCAAAATCTTTTTTCTTTCTGGCAGCCTACTCTACCAGTGATGCTGCATCTCTTCAAAATCTCCCTCCCCACTTCTTCACACCTCAGCCACTTAGGTCTTCTTTCACACTACTCGCTCTGGTACTAAAGACAAGGAGAGATTGGATAAAAATCTTCAATTATTTCAGGGTTAAAAGAGAACAAGAATTATAAGTCACACCCTAGTGCCCAATACAGGTTCAAGACTTAGACATTATATGTCATATGTGAGGAGGTGGATTTTAAAAAAAATTTTCTACTGTGTTCTAAAAATATTTTGAAATTTAGTAAAATAAGCATATACATTTTTACTTACTAGACAAAATTTCAAAAATTTATAGTAATATAGATTTCGGCTAAATTATGGTGAAAATAGTACGAAATGAAAAAAATTGAGAGAAAATTTAAAAATTAAAATTATTAGATGATAAACTTCTATAAGGTAAAGATTGGAACTTATCTATATATTCTAACAAGTAAACATATAATTTTGTTGGAGATAATAAAAAATAATTGTTAAATGAATTAGTAATAGACAAGCTATTTCAATACAGGAGGCAGAGAGAGTAAGTCTTTAATGTGTGATAATTTTCCTTGAAATTTTATCAGAATTCTCAAATTTCTCATTCTCTTTGACTTCAGTAGTATTAATTTTTAAAATGTATTTCTTCTTCAGTTAAAATTTTTTAATTTGAAGTGGTTTTGGATGCTGTTTCTCCCACTTTGCTGTAATATAAGATACTGTAATGTGGTCTCTATAAATACTACAATTTACAACTATAAATGAATCATAAATATAATCATTATAGAATAATTAAAATTATGTAATATCTTATGTATTATAAAACAATTATAAATCCATACTTAGAGTCTAAGATGGGAATTTATTTTCAAAAGCATTTTACTTTTTCATACTAAATGTTTTTATATTTTTTGACTCTGAGAAAATATATAACCTTTACTACAGGTATCCCTAATCATTAACAAAATAAAGAATAAGTATATCTTTCCAATGCAGATCCAATTTATTTTCCTACTTTTCTGTTTGCTCATTTACATATATGGCTCCCCAAAGACTACCCCATATCCTGAATCTGTACCATCTGCCAATACCTGATATCACCATCACTGTCACTTAGCTCAATTTTTTGCAAGGAAAAACCTGTTTAACTCAGCTTTGATCAGGTTTTCACCATTACTCCAGTCTACTAGACTATAAATCCTTGAGGTAGACTATTTAACTTTATTACTTTTTCATTATATCCCAAACACCTCGCTTGCTTCATGGTTTAATAAATGTCTTCTGGGTGCTTGGGTGGTGCAATTGGTTAAGCGTCTGACTCTTGATTTCATCTCAGGTCATGATCTCAGGGTCATGAGATCAACCCTGCGTGGGACTCTGTGCTCAGCGTGGAGTCTGCTTGTTTCTCTCCCTCCCCTCTGCCCCTTTCCCTGTTCCCTCTCTTTTTCTCAAATAAATAAAATAAGAAATATTTTAAAAAGATAAATAAATGTCTTCTAAAGGGTTGAATATGTTCCATACATGATTAAACTTTGTGTAATTTGTGTCATTTTAGCATCTGAGTGAAAGAACTTTGATCTATCTTTAATTTGCTGAAGTTAGAAGGAGTAGAAGACTCTAGCATTTAGGCAGCATCCCAGGTGTCCAGCTAATATAAAGTCCCATATTACTTTGTCATAGACTGGAAAGTTACAACTCTTAAGTCCCTGACTCTAGGAATTTTGCATGACCACTCTTACTTTACTGGACTGTGTACAAAAAGCATGGATTCTGCTAGTGTAGTAGTATACACACACACACGCACGCGCGCGCACACACACACAGTAGTAGTAGTAGTAGTACTAGTAGTACTAGTAATAGTAGTACTAGTTGTCATAGTAATCATTCCGGTATAGCAGGTAGTATGACTAAGGATTATAAAATCCTTCTGTGCTTCACCATAAAAGACAGACATTACTGGGAAACCAAATAGATCAGTGTTTCCCAAGCTTCTTTTATAATGACCCAGAATATTTCATTTTTCCAAAACCAGAAAAAGACCCCACTAAAAAAAGAGAATTATAGGCCAATATCTCTGATGAACATGAATGCAAAAATTCCTAGAATATTTCATTTTTTATGACCTTGATATATGGATTCCATGACCTTCTAATAAATGGTCACAGTTTTGAAAACTTTTCTGTAACTGGGACTAAAGAATTCAAAATCTTAGAAATGGCCTAAAATTTTAGGGTGCAAAGCCAGTGTTTTCTGTGTCTTATTTATCTTTGATTCTCTCACTAGAGTAGAATTCCAGAATTCTTCTGGAATTCTATTGTAAGTTTTAGTATAAAAGGGCATTGGGATACTAGGCTTTAGCTTCTTTTTCAACTCTTGAAAGACCCTACTTATACAGAGAGTGTTGTTAGCATCAGTAGAGTTGCAAGGAAAAACCCGTGCAAAGAAATCATGTATCTATGAAGCCACCTTTATTTTTTCTGTTAAATTCTGTCTCTCTCTAACTAAATGCATTGAGAACATATAATAAGTATATGTATATGGCCACTTCTGCCAATAGTAACTGAACCTACAGTATTGCAAATAAAACAAAACTTTTGATTTGTACTAGGAATATTTTGTTGGAAATGTTAAGAAGAAATGCAAGTTATAACAATAGAGTTATTTGAGATTATCTCCTAAATGAATGGGTGCCAACTTTTTTTTTTTTTAAAGATTTTATTTATTTATTTGACAGAGAGAGAGATCACAAGTAGGCAGAGAGGCAGGCAGAGAGACAGGAGGAAGCAGGCTCCCTTCGGAGCAGAGAGCCCGATGCGGGGCTCGATCCCAGGACCCTGAAATCATGACCTGAGCCGAAGGCAGTGGCTTAAGCCACTGAGCCACCCAGGTGCCCCTGGGTGCCAACTTTTAAGTGAAGTTTCCAAATGGCTAACGACCTTAAATAATCTACAAGTGATTTTAATGATATCTCCAGTGTTGGTAATGGCAAATACACTCTGTAAAGCAATCATGATAGCATGATAATAGTTTCAATTTCTTTGTGAAGATAGCTGCTGTCCTTGATAACTTCTTGCATGTCAACTTCCTGAAAAAGCTTTAATAGGGTAGTATCTGCCCTAAACCTGCCAACTCATGGTTTAACAGTTTTAACAGCTGAAGTTGCTCAATATGAAGAAGACTACCTCGCTAAACAAAAAAATTTCAATGTCTGGGGGAAGAGTATTATTACATTTCATTCCAATTTTTAAGGATATCATCCAGTTAGACTGCAAGCAATTTTGATGAATCAAAATAAAATTTAAAAGTCACACTAGCCAAGTTTTAAATGGTCAGCAGCTATCACATTATTGATAGTGACTTGAAACATGGCTAGTGTGATTTTTAAATTTAATTTAGTTTTAATTTAATGAATTATCCTCATGTTGTTGGTTAATAGCTACTCTATCAGACTGTGCTGATTTAGACATTGCTTTTGATACATGGTCTTTGGTTCATCAAAATTGCTTGCTGTCTACTTGGGTGCTATCCTTAAAAATTGGAATGATGTGTAATGACTTGATATTTTTTAAATCTAGCAGAAGGTATAACCACATAGAGAAGAACTAATTAAAGAAAAAATTTAAATGTTATAATTTGACTGTATATCCCTAATGGACTACATGCTAAAGACCAAAAGAGTTGTTTTCAGTAGCTATATTCTTGTGTTGGTGTTGGTATTGTTATTCTGAGATTGTTGTTCTATTGGTTGTGTATTGTGTCATAAATCAAATGAGTAATTCTGTGTCTAGGACTGAACGTGTCAAGAACTGATATTTGGTATAAGAACTGAGTTTTTTTTGGCAAGTGAAAAACAAGAACTGCAGATGTAAAAATTGATATGGTACAATAAAAATCCTATAATCCTAAATTTAAGTTGAAAGCATTGACATGACCTTTGTCTTTAAAGGATGAAATACAATTTTTTTTAAATAATTTTTTTCTATATTCCAGGGACCTATAACCTAACCTCATATAGCCACAAGTGCAGAACTCTGCTGAGGCTTGCACTGTCCTCATGAGGCCAGAGTCTCCATTCTCGCTCCTCACTATTATATGTTCTTGACCTCTTATTATGTCTGACCTCCACTCCCCCCTTTTTTAAAACCTTTTGACCTCCTTCACCTATTTTTCCCACCCTCTACCTCCTTCTGCTGGCAACCACCAGCGGAAGGAGGTAGAGGGTTCTCTGTATCTATGAGCTTGGTTTTCTTTTTTTTTTTTTTTTCTATTTTTTTTTAATTCCACATATAATAGAGATCATACAGTATTTGTCTTTTTCTTTCTGAATTACTGCAATTATCTTAATGCCCTCAAGGTCAATTCATGTAATTGTAAATGGCAACATTTTATTTTTTTTAATGTATGCCACAATCTCTTTATCCATTCATCAACAGTGGACACTTAGGTTGTTTCCATATGTTGGCTATTGTAAATAATGATGCACTGAGCGTGGTGGTGCACATATCCTTTCAAGTTGCTAGTTTTGTTTCCTTTCGGTAAATATCCAGAAGTGGAATTGATGGATCGTATTGTAGTTACATTTTAAATGTTTTCAAGGAAACTTCATACTGTTTCACACCAATTTATATGCCCACCAATAGTGCAGAAAGGGTTCTCTTTTCTCCACATTTTCGCCAATACTTGTTATTTCTTGTCTTTTTGATGGTAGGTATTCTAACAGGTGTGAGGTGATAACATTGTGATTTTGATTTGCATTGACCTGATGATTAATGACATTGAGTATCTTTTCATGTACTCGTTGGCCATCTGTATGTTTTCTTTGGGAATATGTGTGTTCAGATCTTCTGCCAGGTTGGTTTTTTTTTTTTTTTTTTCATTTAATAGTTAATTTTTATTTATTTCTTATTTTTTAATAAACATATAATGTATTTTTATCCCCAGAGGTACAGGTCTGTGAATCTCCAGATTTACACACTTCACAGCACTCACCATAGCACATACCCTCCCCAATGTCCATAACCCCCCTCTCCCTCTCCCAACCCCACCTCCCCCCAGCAACCCCCAGTTTGTTTTGTGAGATTAAGAGTCACTTATGGTTTGTCCTTCTGCCATTTTTTAATTGGATTGTTTTGGGTTTTGTTTTGTTTCGCTATTGAGTCATATGAATTTCCTATATATTTTGGTTATTAGTCCTTTACCAAATTACGATTTGCAGATATTTTCTTCCATTCAGTAGGTTGCCTTTTTATTTTATTGATGGTTTCCTTTGCTGTTTGGAAGTTTTTTAGTTTGATGTGGTCCTACTTGTTTGTTTTTGGTTTTGTTGCTTTTACTTTTGATGTCAGATTCAAAAAATCATTGCCAAGACCTATGTCAAGGGGCTTATCTATATTTTCTTCTAGGAGTTTTATGGATTCAGGGCTTAAGTTCAAGTTTTTAATCCATTATGAGTAAATTTTTTGCATGTAATTTTATGTATGTAAGATAGTGGTCCAGTTTCACTCCTTTGCACGTGGCTCTTATTTTCCCGACACCGTTTATTGAAGACTGCCCTTTCACCATTGTATATTCTTGCCTCCTTTATCATAAATTATTTAACCATGTATGCATGGATTTGTTTCTGAGCTTTTTTGTTCTGTTCTTCTTATCTGTATGCCTGTTTTTATGCAAATACCTTACTGTTTTATGTATTTTGGCTTTGTAATAGAGTTTGAAGTCAGAGAGCATGATTCCTCCAGCATTGTTTTTCTTTTTCAAGGTTGCTTTGGCTATTCAGGGTCTATTGTGGTTCTATCTAAATTTTAGGACTGTTTGTCATAAAAATGCTGTTAGAATTTTGATAGGTGTAGTATTAAACATGTTAACAATATTAACTCTTCCAATCTGTAAGTACAGAATATTTTTTCCATTTATTGTCTTCTTCAGTTTCTTTCATTAATGTCCTGTGGTTTTCAGTTTACCGATTTTTCACCTTCTCGATTAAATTTATGCCTAGGTAGTTTATTCTTTTTGATGTAGTTGTAAATGGGATTATTTTCTTAATTTCTCTTTCTAATAGTTCATTATTAGTATTACCAACACAACAGATTTTTATGTATTCATTTTTGTATCCTGCAAGTTTACATAATTTATTTATTAGTTCTAATAGTCTTTGATGAAATCTTTAGAGTTTTCTCTATATAAAATCATGTCATATGCAAACAAATAGTTTTACTTTATCCTTTTCAATTTGGAGGTCTTTTATTTCTTTCTTTCTTTCTTTTTTTTTTTTTTTCCCCCTAATTGACCTGGTTGGGACTTTCAGTAGTCTGCTGAATAAATGTGGGGAGAGTAGGCATCCTTGTCTTGTTCCTGATCCTAGAGGAAAAGCTTTTAGCTTTTTATCATTGAGTATGATATAAGCTGTGGGCTTTTTATCGTTTTTTCATTGAGTATAATATAAGCTGTGGGCTTGTCATATATGACTTTTATTATACTTTGTTTTTATTATAAATGGGTTTTGAATTTTGTCAGATGCTTTTTCCACATCTGTTGAGATGATCATATGATTTGTATCCTTCGTTTTGTTAGGAGGTATATTGCATTTACTGATTTGTAGATGTTGAATCAGCCTTGCATCTCTGGAATAAAACACATTTGATCATGGTGTGTCATCCTTTTAATGTATTGTTGGATTTGGTTTGCTAATATTTGGTTGAGGATTTTTGCATCTGTGCTCATCAGGGATATTGGCCAGAGGTTTTCTTTTCTTGTGGCATCTTTGTCTGGTTTTGTCTCAGGGTAATTCTGGCCTCCTAAAATGAGTTTGGAAGAGTTTTTTCCTATTCATCTTTGTGGAAGACTTTGAGAAGGATTGGTATTAATTCTTCTTTGAATGCTTGATAAAATTCACCAGTAAAATGATCTGGTCCTGGACTTCTATGTTTTAAAAAGTTTTTGAATATGGATTCAGTTTCCTTACTAGTAATTGATCTGTTTGTATTTTCTGTTTCATCATGATTCAGTGCATTTCTTCTAAGTTGTCCAATTTGTTGGCATATAATTGTTCATAATAGTTTCTTATGATCCTTTGTGTTTCTGTGGTATAAATTGTAACAGCTGTTTCATTTCTGATTTTAGTTTTTTGGTATTTTCCCTTTATTTCTTAATGAGTCCATCTAAAGGTTTGTCAGTCTTGTTTATCTTTTCAAAGAACCAGCTCTTACTTTCATTGATCTTTTCTATTGTCTTCTTAGTCTCTATTTCTGCTTTAATTTTTATTACTGCATAGTTCCATTTATTTGCAGATTTTTTTTTCCAGTTAATATATTGGGAAATTTTTTTAAGATTATTTATTTATTTATTTGACAGAGAGAGAGAGATCACAAGTAGGCAGAGAAGCAGGCAGAGAGAGAGGGGAGGAAGCAGGCTCCCTGCGGAGCAAAGAGCCCAATGTGGCACTCGATCCCAGGACCCTGGGATCATGACCTGAGCCGAAGGCAGAGGCTTTAACCCACTGAGCCACCCAGGCGCCCCATGGAAAAATTTTTTGAGATTTACAACAATTTGAAGAATTCACAGATGAACTGCATAGCTTAGAAATATCAAAAAAATTAAGAAAAAGATATATTGGGGGTGCCTGGGTGGCTCAATCATTAAGCATCTGCCTTTGTCTCATGTCATGATTCCAGGGTCCTGGGATCAAGCTCTGCATTGGGCTCCCTGCTCTGTGGGAAGCCTGCTTCTTCCTCTCCCTCTCCTCCTGCTTGTGCTCCCTCTCTCTCTCTCTGTCAAACAAAGGATAAAAATCTTTAAAAAAAAAAAAAAGAACTTGTAGAGGGGCAAGTTCTGGTTTAAAAAAAACTATGTCGTGAATGCATAAAATGTAAGTAGATACTAGTCTATTTCATCACTTACTAGCACAAAATACACACAAATCTGCTATAAAAAGTTAAAGTTTATCATAACTTACACACAGACTATTTGTGGCACCATTCACAGCTAAGAGAAATGTAAATAAACATAAAGATATAGTATTAAATTATAACTGTAAAATTAACTATGGTACATATTGTACTACTGTAATGATTTTGTACACACCTCCTACTGCTATCACAGTGAGCTCAAGTTTTGCAAGTATCTGCTTAAAACGCTGAGTGATGCTAATCATCTCTGCATGAGCAGTTCATCTCTCTAGTAAATCGCATATTGCTATAAAAAGTCGTCTCTCCTGGTTCTTGTATACTTTTCATATTGTTTAATGTAATACTGTAAATCATAAATAACACCTTGGGACCCATACAAAGTGCCCCTGTTGGGTGGTGGAAGTGCTTCCAAGAAGCAGAGAAAAGTCCTATTACAAGAAAAAATTGAACTGCTTGATATGTACTGTAGTTTGAGGTCTGCAGCAATAGTTGACCGCAATTTCAAGATAAATGAATCTAACGTAAGGACCATTGTAAAAAAAAGAAAAAGAAATTCATGAAGTAAGTGGTCACTGCAGCTACACCTGCAAGCATGAAAACCTTGTGCTTTTTGTGAAATATCTTTTTATCTTGTACTGAAAATACAGCTTTTATGTGTGTGCAGGATTGCTATAAGAAAGGCATAAGGCATACCGACATATCTATGGACTCCAGCAGGATTTGAGAAAAAGCAAAATCATTAGATAATCTAGCATTAGTGTTCTAATTACTTAAGACTGCCTTTTACCTCTTATTATGTATACCCTTCTATGATATGAGCACTGAAACTAAAGCAAATAGTGGAAGGATTGATACTGTATCAATTTCTGTTTCTAGGAAACAGAAATGTTTCTAGAGAAATTAAAAGCAAAAAAGTCAGAAATTTTGTATAGTACAAAATGTACAGTATTTCTATAAAGTTACACCAGTGTGCCTGCCTTTCCTGCCTCCCTTTCCACCTTCTCTGTCTCTTCTACCTTTGCCACCCATGAGATAGCAAGACCAAGCCCTTCCCCTTCCTCCTCCTTCTCAGCCTACCATATGAAGACAAGGATGGGAAACTTTATGGTGATCCACTTCCACTTAATGAATAGTAAATAATCATCATGCTTACATTTAATAAACTTATCTGTTGTGGGTGTCATGTGAAAATCTAATTAACTGTACAGCAAGAACTGAATAAGATGTTTTTGTGTCATTACCATCATCACCCCCTAAGTTTTCATCCTGTAGAACAGAGTATGTAAAACTTGTGTGGAAGTGGATAGCCTATACTTAACATGGGCATAAGGTGAATGATATCGAATATAAATTAAATATTTAAAAAAACCTCAGTCTATGAATTTTCTTACTGTTTCATAACTTTGGTTTTGAAGAATTTTATTGCCATACAGTATGCCTCTCATAATTGGAGAAGCTATGTATCAGCCTATAACAATTTATTCATTAGTGTATAGGCTTGGTTACTGTGAAGGAATTGCAACCATTATACTAGGCTATCATAAAGCAATTATATTGCTTCATTTTCATTATCAATGCATGAATACCTGTAAGTAAACATGAATTTCTTTTTTTACGTTAATTTTACACTTTTGATGTCCAGTATTTGTTAACAATACATATAACATCTATACTTTTTTATCGTATATGATTTTTATAACATTTTCTTTTCTCTAGCTTACTTGATTGTCAGAATACAGTATATAATACATATACAAGATGGGTGTTAACTGTATGATATCAAAGGCTTTCAGTTAACAGTGGGGTTTTAGTAGTTAAGTTTTTCAGAAGTCAAAATTGAAGCAAATTTTTTGACTGCACTAGATTGGAGGGGGTTAGTACTCCAAACAAAGGTCAGCCTTACTTACATACTTGCTTTCTAGAAGATAGGGACATGTTCAAGTTTTAGAAAGCATTAAACATCAAAATACACATGATTGCTTACATTTGGGATTCATTTCTTTGTTTACATTTGGGATTTTTGAAATCACCTTTTAAACCTGTCTATAAATAGGTTTTGTAAGCATAATGGCTAGATTTATATATTTTAAGCCTAATTATTGAGACCATACCCAACTAAAGAAGAGGAAGACATGGTGTTAGTGAGTGTTGGTAGGACTAGGCTATTTTTTTGTGAGCTTGTTCTTAAAATTACTTTTAGGGTTAATATGACCCTGAGACATGTTACACAGCCATAAGTTGTATAAACTTAATAGTAGCCATAAATAGATTCCTGCAAACTTGTGGCTTTTTAATAGATCTTTATAACAAGTCATGGAAAAGCTATTTTTTGAAAACTTTTCATGCATTTGGAGGAAGGGTAATAATTTCAGAAAGCATAGGTGCATTTTTTTTTCCTGATCATGCCTTCATTTATAATAAACCTCTGAGAAAGTGGAATCTCATCAGGCATGCGTACCAGAGCTCTAGAGGTTAACATTGGGCTAGCCAAAGTTCTGTTTAGTGTGATAAATGTGAATTGCTTCATTTGTCTCTTATAGCCTCTGTGACAAGGTTTGCCAATATTAACTTAAAATTCCTAAAGGTATATTTCTGACCTTACCAGTCTTGCAGGAATTAACCTGAAATAAGACTATAATACTAAGATTTGGTTTAGGTTAGATGGGTCACACCCATCCTGGTAAACTCCTAGGATGTTGGGCAGGTTTGTTTGCTATTTTGGACCTGTGTAGTATAAAATTTTATGTAAAATAAATGGACATTCTCTAAGTCTTAGATTGAAAAGTATAACAAGGGGAGACCTGATTAACTGACATGCTTCATGTATGCATGTTTTATCCAGATTTTTTCAATTAAAGATTCTTAATAATAAGTAAAATCAGTGTTCACACAAGAAATCAAAGCATGTGTTTTGCTATGTTCTGTTGGACCCTAACATTAATAAAATTTTGTCATAAATTTGGGAAAAAAATTAACAGTATAATAAAATACGGTCAGAAGTAAGATATATCTTTCCAAGAACTAAAAGCATTTGACATAGACCAAAAAGAGGGAATAGGGAAAAAAAAGATACAGTATAATTACAAATTTCAACTTTCTGGAAAAATGTCTTTGTGGTGTTTTCCCAATAGGGAATTCTTTTTTTTATTTTTTAAAGATTTTATTTATTTATTTGACAGACAGAGATCACAAGTAGGCAGAGGTAGGCAAAGAGAGAGAGGGAGGCAGGCCCCTCGCTGAGCAGAGAGCCCGATACGGGGCTGGATCCCAGGACCCTGGGATCATGACCTGAGCCGAAGGCAGAGGTTTTAACCCACTGAGCCACCCAGGCACCCCACCAATAGGGAATTCTTAAAACTTGAGTTTATTTGGTAAAAGCAGTATGCTTAGTTGAAAGATTGTCCATTTTTATCTAGATCTTAACTTTTGTTTGAGTTTATCCAGGTTGGAGTTTGCTCAGTTTCTTGAATCTAATGAGTTATGTCTTTCATCAAAATTGGGAAGTTTTTAGGGTACCTGAGTGGCTCAGTCAGTTAAGTATCTGTCTTTGACTCAGGTCATGATTTCAGGGACCTGGGATCGAGCTCTATGTTAGGCTCCCTGCTCAGTGGGGAGTCTGCTTTTCCCTCTCCCTTTCACTGCGCCCCACCCCCCAACTCATGTGCGCATGGTCTCTCTCTCTCTCATATAAATAGATAAAATCTTTAAAAAAGGAGGGGGGGATAATTGGGGGAACTTAGAGGGGAAGACAAAGCATAAGACACTGGTAAGCTTGGTGGTGGGTGTTAGGGAGGGCACGTATTGCATGGACCACTGGATGTGGTGCATAAACAATGAATCACTATATAACAGGCATCTAGAAATAAGAATTTGTCTATGGTTAAGTAAAGTATTATTATTAATGAATAATATAGCTGAGAGGAAATTGGTTTTATGACTTGACCTTGAATCTTGCATTTGGGTTAGTGAACAATTAGTTGGTCTAAGCCAATGACATTAATACAGCAGTTTTCAAAATACATGTGGTTCTTGGGGTGCCTGGGTGGCTCAGTGGTTTAAGCCTCTGCCTTTGGCTCAGGTCATGATCTCAGGGTCCTGGGATTGAGCCCTGCATCGGGCTCTCTGCTCAGTGGGGAGCCTGTTTCTCCCTCTCTCTCTCTGCCTACTTGTGACTTCTCTCTCTCTGTCAAAAAAAAAAAAAAAAAATTAAAAAAAATACATGTGGTTCTTCATGGAATAATTTTTTTTTTAAGCATACTTTGTAATTTGGGGCTCTTGGTTAATGGTAACTGAACTATTGAGTTTGTGGCTAATTCATCTCTTTTGAATCATCCAGGATGAATGACTGTAAGTCCTCTTCCTAAAGTACCCTGAATGACAAATTTTACATTTGTAAAATCGCTTAATATGTTCTTGATCAAGAATTTTTTCTAGGGGCGCCTGGGTGGCTCAGTGGGTTAAAGCCTCTGCCTTCGGCCCGGGTCATGTTCTCAGGGTCCTGGGATTGAGCCCCACATCGGGCTCTCTGCTCAGCAGGGAACCTGCTTCTTCCTCTCTCTGCCTGCCTCTCTGCCTACTTGTGATCTCTGTCTGTCTAATAAATAAATAACATCTTAAAAAAAAAAGAATTTTTTCTACACTGAAATAAAATTTAAGATTATACTTGACACTTAAAATATGTGAGAGTTAGGGGGCCAACCTCCTATACAGTTGAAAATCTGTGTATGAGTTTTGATTCCCTAGAAACTTAACTAATAGCCTACCATTGACTAGAAGCCTTACTAAGAATATTAACAGTTGATTAACCCATATCTTTTGTTTTATAATGTACTGTATTTGTACAGTAAGAGAAAAAATATTATCAAGAAAATCATAAGGAAGAGAAAATACATTTAAAGTAATGTACTGTATCCAAGGGTGCCTGTGTGGCTCAGTGAGTTAAGGGTCTTACTCTTGGTTTCAGCTCAGGGCATGATCTCGAGGTCATAGGATCACACCCTGCATCCGGCTCCATGCTCAGTGCCACGTCTGCATCAGGTTCTTTTTCCCTCCCCTGTGCCCCTCAATGCGGGGCTCAATATCACCCTGAGATCATGACCTGAGCTAAAATCAAGAGTCAGAGACCCTTAACTGACTGAGCCACCCAGGTGCACCCGTACTTTTTAAAAACAAAATTAGACCATACTTTATGTTATATATGTTGCCATTTTCATTTAACATTATACCGTGAATGTTTTCTTGTGTTAAATAGTATTAGAAAATGAGATTTTTAATGGTTATATTTTATTCACTTTAATAAACATTTCAGTTTGTTTTGCTGGGAGTAGAGAAGTTCTTCCCAAATTTTGATGGTTTGTCGGCCCTCTCAATTTTTTATGTTATTACATTTTCTTTTCCTGGGTTTTTGTAGGTATTTTAGAGGGAAAGGAAAAGAAAAAGGCTGAATAAGAGACTATTTGTTCCTGGGATCGAGTCCCGCATCGAGCTCTCTGCTCAGCAGGGAGCCTGCTTCCCTCTCTCTCTCTCTGCCTGACTCTCTGCCTACTTGTGATCTCTCTCTCTGGCAAATAAATAAATAAAATCTTTAAAAAAAAAAAAAGAGAGACTATTTGTTAGTATATGTGCTGCCAAAGTGAGCAGAGACTATTTTTTAGATGCCTTTTAAAGTTTTTATTTCTTTACTTTTAAGGTTTTTTTTTTTTTTTAAGTTTATTTTCCTTAGTAATCTCTACATCCAACATGAGGCTCCAACTCCTGACCTTGAGATCACAGGTCACAGGCTTTTCTGACTGAGCCAGCCAGGTGGCCTTACAAGTTCTTTTTTTTAAACCAGGAGGTCTTTTTTTTTTTTTTTTAAGGTTTTATTTATTTATTTGACAGAGAGAGAGATCACAAGTAGGCAGAGAGGCAGGCAGAGAGAGAGGGGGTAGCAGGCTCCCTGCCAAGCAGAGAGGACCCGAGATCATGACCGGAGCCGAAGGCAGAGGCCCAACCCACTGACCCATCCAAGCGCTCCTAAAACCAGGAGTTCTTAAGACCACAATTATCATTCTTTGGTCTTCTTATTTTTTACCTAAAATTTTCTGTTTGTTTTTTTTTTTTTTCCATTTTTTTTAAAAAAAGATTTTTATTTATTTATTTGACAGACAGAGATCACAAGTAGGCAGAGAGGCAGGCAGAGAGAGAGGAGGAAGCAGGCTCCCCGCAGAGCAGAGAGCCCAATGTGGGGCTCGATCCCAGGACTCCCGGATCATGACCTGAGCTGAAGGCAGAGGCTTTAACCCACTGAGCCACCCAGGCGCCCCTTTTTTTTCCATTTTTTAAATAGAACTTTTTTTTTTCTTTTTTAAGATTTTTATTGATTTGACTGAGGGAGACAAGTGAGAGAGGGAACACAAGCACGGGGAGTGGGAGAGGAAGAAGCAGGCTTCCTGGTGAGCTGGGAGCCTGATACAGGACTTGATCCCAGGACCCAGGGGCTCATGACTGAGCTGAAGGCAAACGCTTAACGACTGAGCCACCCAGGCACCCCAATATGACATATTTTTTTTTGTTACATTTTAATTGTTCATAGTGCCTTATTTGTTTCTTCCTTTATTAAAGTATTAGGGGTGCCTGGTGACTCAGTTGTTAAGCATCTGCCTTCGGCTCAGGTCATGATCCCAGGGTCCTGGGATCAAGTCTGCATTGGGCTCCCAGCTTGCCGGGAAGCCTGCTTCTCCCTTTCCCACTCTCCCTGCTTGCGTTCCCTCTCTCACTGTGTCTCTTTCAGTCAAGTAAATAAAAATCTTAAAAAATAAAATAATAGTTTCCATACTTAACATGTTCCTTAGTAATTGAGATTATAATAAAATTCCTTAAATATAATAAAAATTTCTTAAAGTGTGAAGTCAGACTTCTGTTTCTAACACTTACTACCTTTGTTTATGGCAGGTTACTTAATTTTTCTATGTCTTTGTTTCCTTATCTGAAAATTATTATTATTAATGATGACAATAATAAATTTGGAGTTTACTTGGCATAATTAAAATAATGAAGAGAATATACTTAACATAGTACCTGATATAAATATTAAGCTCTCAATAAGTAGTATGGTGGATGGAGTTTTAAATAGGGATATAAATGGTGATGATGATAATGTCAGTAGTAATAGAAATGTATTTGATACATGTCTTCAGTTTTTCCACATTGATGTTCTGTTTTAAGTTAATTTACTTGTTATGTAATCTGACCCACTAATTTTTTTAAACTCTATTTCTGTTTTTCTAATCTTGTTTTCATGGTGCTTTTGGTCCTTTATACAACTTTGAACCTATTCTGTTTGAACTGTGTGTTTTCCAGTATATCTATTATCAATTTTATTTGCCTACTATAGAATTAAACAATTTCACTAAAATTGTTTCACTGAAAATTTGGTGAATGTGTTTTTAAGTATTTCAGATTATTAAATATATAAACAAAAATTCAAAAGGGTAAATAACAGGATCAGCATTTAAATATCTCCCTCATCCTATTTTTCACTTCAAATTAGTTTTTCACTTAACTAATTCTTTCTAGAGTTTAACGATAAGAATGTCAAGGAAAACAATCATGACAATGAAAAATGTCTCTATAATTTCCCCTTATGTTTCATATGTAGCTCATTCAGCCAAAAAATATTGAGCACATATTATGTATGAGGCTTAGGAATATAGGTGGAGGAACTTTGTGGAGCCTTTCAGTGATGTAATACTTTATCTTAAATATAATTGCAATGTTTATTGAAAAATTTAAACAAGGAAGTGCCATTATCTAATTTATATATTTAGCAAAGTTTATTCTGTGAAAAATGGATTTTAGCAGCAAGGATTGGGGTATTGTGACAAGTTTGTTTCTATGGGAAAACTGTTAGTGTCATGAATCAGGGTACTATGGAAATGGAAAAATGTAGATCAATTTAAAATTATGGTAAAAGTAGAGAAGACTTGGCAATGGACTGGATTAGGGGGTCGGAGGATAAACATGTACATGCTCATCCCCCTATATGGGATGTGAATTCCATACTTTGCATACAAGTTTTGTATCATGACTTGCCTCATGCATTAAAGATACCATTGTCTAAATTTTTCCATCTAATTTCTTTGCATTCCACCAGTCAGATTGCTGCCAACTTTTATTCTAAAATTCCCTTTACCTCCTGGTTGATTTCTATATCTTCTTATAGTCTGTCTTTAGGCTCACCTGGTTAGGTTTTGCTTAACTTTCATGCATTGTTTTGGTAGTGGGATCCCAGCACTAAAAGTCATACTAATGATGGGCCAGATTGGACTGAGTGATGTTCTGAAAGACAGGTTAAAAAAATAGAAACCATAAAAGTAGACAATTTTATTTTAATAATCTTAGTTGAAAACGAGAGTAGAAAATATGAAGTGGCGAAATAGGGATGAGTGGTCAAAGGAGAGTTTTTCTTGTTTTTAAAGATGAAAGATAACTGGGAACAATCCAGTAGAGTAGAGATACAGACGAGAGAAAATGATCAGTGGGGTAAAGTTCCTGACAAGCTGCAAAAAGGTGATAATTAATTTAAGAAAATGGAGGAAATCCACCTCCCCCATTTTAACAGATGGGAAGGAAAGGATGAGTCATTAGGTTTTAAATTTTCTAAGAGGAAGAAGTTGCTTTACTATAATAGTAAATCCATCACTTAGTTCTCCCCACCTCCAACTGATGGGTTACTAATTAATGTCAATAGAGCCGAGCATTCTATTCAACAGGTATCTTATTTTGTTCTTATTCTTTTTGCTTTTCTTTTTTTTTTTTGAAGATTTTATTTATTTATTTATTTGACAGACAGAGATTACAAGTAGGCCGAGAGGCAGGCAGAGAGAGAGGAGGAAGCAGGCTCCCCGCTGAGCAGAGAGCCTGATGCAGGGCTCGATCCCAGGACCCTGGGATCATGACCCGAGCTGAAGGCAAAGGCTTAACCCTCTTAACCCACTGAGCCACCCAGGCACCCCTCTTTTTGCTTTTCTTTTTAAAACAGAAAAGCAAGTATCCAGGGGGATATTGAAACAGAGATAGTAGATAATAAGATGTGTCACTTACAACTTCCCCAAGTAGGTGATTGACTCAGTCCAGCTGGGTCAGGGTATTTGGGGTGCAGAATTAGAAGGATGTTCTTCATAGGGGAGTAAGACCTAATTTGAAGACACATTATGCAATGGCTTGAAATTAGGATTTTAAAGACCAATCAAAAGTGAAAATGCCTCCAACTTCCAGTTGGGAATTTAGATTTTGAAGTCACAACAAATAGGATTGGGCAGATGGTCATGTTATTAAGAAGTGATATGAGACAGAGATCCATCAGGTCAGTGGTTTGAAAACTTTTTTTAAGGCAATGGGACCCTTTTTTCAAACAAAATCTCATATGGCCTCTCAATATACAAAACAGATAAAAGAGGACCTTTGATGGAAGCTAGTACCATATGGGCTAGAGCCATACCCTCTACTTCTTCCTCTCCTTACCTTCTTCCAAGGTACTTGAAAATAACTGAGACTCTGCAGAACATTTTTTAAAATTTAATTTTATTTTTTCAGTGTTCCAAGATTCATTGTTTATGCACCACACTCAAAAGAAGACAAAAACAGTTCACCATTTTCTTTCAGCCCTCCACACCCCAATCTCTGGCAACCACCAGTCTCTGCATCTGTATCTATGTGCTTGCTTTTTTCTTATTTTTATTTTTAAATTTTTTTTATATACACACATAAGAGAGATCATATAGTGTTTATTTTTCTCTGACTTACTTCACTTCGCTAAATGCCCTCAAGGTCCATTCATGTTGTCACAAAGAGCAAGATTTCATTCTTTTTTTTATGGCTGAGGAATATTCCATTATATGTATATGCCACAATTTCTTTATCCATTCATCCATTGAGGGATACTGAAGTTGTTTCCATATCTTGGCTATTGTAAATAACATTGTTGTGAACATGGGGTTGCCTATTATCTTTTGGAGTTAGTATTTTCATTTTGATAAATACCCAGAAATGGAATTATTAGATCATTGTATTTTTAATTTTTTTTTTAATTTTTTATTTCTTTGACAGAGAGAAATCACAACTAGGCAGAGAGGCAGGCAGAGAGAGAGGAGGAAGCAGGCTCCCCGCCAAGCAGAGAGCCCGATGTGGGGCTCGATCCCAGGACCCCGGGACCATGACCTGAGCTGAAGGCAGAGGCTTTAACCCACTGAGCCACCCAGGCGCCCCTATTTTTAATTTTTTAAGGAACTTCTATACTGGAGCTGCACCAGTTTACATCGCCATCCACTGTGCACAACTGTTCCCTTTTCTCCATCCCCCTGCTAATACTTGTTAGTTCTTGTCTTTTGGATAATAGCCATTCTAATAGGTGTGAGTTGTGGTTAATTTGCATCACCCTGATAATTAATGATATTGGACATCTTTTCATGTGCCACCAGAGCCAGGTGATGAAGGGATGTTCCCTGGATGACAGCTACAAAACCAGGCTACCAGACATAAAAACTAGGATAACAGATGTGTATAAAACTCTCTAGGAGACAGTAGGATTCTGGAATGTGACAAATAGTGAGCTCTAAGACAGTACCCAGCCTCCAAGTTCTCTGGAAAAGATTACATTACAGTCAGCCCTTCAATGTAAGTTTAATTAGAAGCTGACCCCTCAGGTTGAATTCATGATGATTAGCTAATAAACCTCCCTCACAGAAAGATTAAGCTGTGCATCTGTTGCCTCTTGCTCTTGCTGGAGATCGTAGCTACTTAAGAACCCTTTCTCTGCTTGGTGCGATCCTGAGGATCCATGAGTGTAAGCCTCACTGCCCGCAAGAGACAGGTGACATAGAGCTGTTCCTTGGAAGCAGTCATAAAAATAGGTGTTCTAGATAGGGGTATGTTTATTATGGTGTGGGATCAGGAGAAAACAATCTCCCCTGGCCTCCACAAGTAGGCAGTCAAGAGGTGTTCCCTAGGCAGTAGCCCTCTAAATTGGGGCACTCGTTGCATGTAAAAGCTTCCTTCTGGAAGATACTGGTGCTCTGGAGCACAGTAAAGAGGAAAGTGTGAAGATGACATCTGCCTGTCTCCATCCCTGGGGAGTGTTCCAGCAGGCTTCTGGATGTGTGTGTTACATTAGATGCTGCTCCCTTATGCCAGTGCTTTAACCCAAGTAGTTCTGGGTGTGATTGGCTCCCTCTGAGCTGGGTCTTGGGGTGGGTGAATCTGAGTGTGAGTCCTTGAAAAGCACTTTCTCAGATCACATAGTCTTCTAGGTCTTGGGATGCAAGCTTTGTTGGTTCTCAAAGTTAGTTGTTTTGGGGACTCATTTCTCAAGTGTGTGTCATAAAAGTTGGGGTGCCCAGTGTGGGGCTCAAACCATTTGCTCCTGAGGTAGAACTTCTGTGTTTTGAGTTCCTTCCTGGTTGTGGGTCCCCGTGCCAGGAGTGGGGTTTTATAGCAATATTGTGTCTCAGCTTCTTACCTGCTTTAATGTGGTTCTCTTGTTTGCCTGATATCTAGTCTTCACTAAGCCAGACTTTAGGGTTTGTTTGTTTTTTTAGAGGAATTTGTTTCATGGGTCACTGTAGACTCAGTGTGTCTGTGGGAGGAGGTGGATTCGGGATCCTTTTGCATCACAGTCTTGAACTGGAACTCCCTGTAGAACATATTGAAGGGTAATTTTTAGCAATAACAAATCTTTAGAAGTTCTTCCTTTTTTAAAAAGAATTAGTTTAACTGTCATTAATACTAGCACATGGTTATAGTGAAAAATAATTAACCTATCCTAGATGCCAATTCCCTAGTCCCTTTAGCTAGGAGTAAAGAGTTACCCCTTTCTTTCTTTTCTTTGTTTTTGTTTGTTTCTCTCTCTCTCTCAAGAGAGAAAGTGTGTACACCAGAGCGCTGAGTGAAGGGAGGGGCAGAGAGTGAGGGAGAGGGATAGAATCCCAACAGACTCCATGCTGAGCCAGAGCCCCATGTGGGACTCAGTTACAGAATCCTGATGTCATGACCTGAGCTGAAACCAAGAGTCCAATGCTTAACTGACTAACCCACCCAGGTGCCCCCAGTTACCAGTTTCTTAAAAATTTTCTAGAAGTATTCTACATATACAGCCATAAGAATATTCTCCCTTTTCTCTTCATCACACATGAGATCATGCGATTTTTATTCCTCCCCAGTTTACTTTTCTCATTTAATAAAATAATCTAGTATAGGTGTTCCTCATTCTTTTGTGCATGGTATTCTATTAAAGAGATGTACCTTAATTTAACAATTCCTAATTGGTGGAATTTTTGTTTTTAAAAGTCATTTACCAGAGTGCCTGGGTGGCTCAGCTGGTTGAGCATCTGACTCTTGATTTCATCTTAGGTCATGATCTCAGTGTCATGGGATCAATCCCCATGTCAGACTCCATGGTAGTTGGGGAGTATGCTTGGGATCCTCTCTCTCCCTCTTCCTCTGCCCCTCCCCAATGCTCGCTCTCTCTCTCAAATAAATCCTTTTTTAAAAGTCATTTGTAATTAATATGTTGTAATAAATATCCTTTACGTATATCTTTACCCATATATGTGAATATACTTCTTGGATAAACTGAAGATTTTGAATGAGAGTGATAATATTAGAAAGACAAACCTAATGTTAGGATAACCAAAACAAAAATATTTTTGCATGATATTCACAAACTCTTACATTCATTTTGCTCTTTAAGAAGTGTGTTTTTCCTGCTAGGTTAGCTCTGCTTCTTCCCCACTGAAAGGGAGTTTTTATTCTAGTTCATCAGACTGTAGTACTTTGCATCTTTCTTTCTTCAACTTCTGAGTATATGTGGGTATCTTGCATAAAGTAACATGACTTCTGTTTGTTACCCTGCTTTATTTTTCCCAATCTCTTATTCATCAGCCCACTTTCCAGAAATATCTTAGAAATTCCAGTTAATTTTAGTTGTATTTCCTACTTAAGCAAAGCTTTAGTCTTTTTGGTTGTATTTTGGGACTTCGTAGATTAAAGGAACAATTAACTAGACATTGTCTCTCTTTTTATTCTTCTGACTTTGTATCCTTGTTAGAAATGTCTAATCATTGTCAATATTTAAATTCATATACTCTACTTACAGTTTAGTTGATCCATACGTGTTAAATTTTGTTCAAATTTTCTATAATATTCTTTTATATCTTAGGATAGCCTCTTTCTCACAGATGTCTCATTGCAAAGGAGTATTTAATCCTTTTGGATAGATATATACTGAAGAGTATGAAAATCAGTCCTCTACTCTTGTACAACCTTTTTTTTTTTTTAAGATTTTATTTATTTATTTGACAGACAGAGATCACAAGTAGGCAGAGAAACAGGTGGAGAGAGAGGAGGAAGCAGGCTTCCTGCTGAGCAGAGAGCCCGATGTGGTGCTCGATCCCAGGACCCTGGGACCATGACCCGAGCCAAAGGCAGAGGCTTTAACCCACTGAACCACCCAGGCACCCCTTGTATAATTTTCTTATCAAGTCTCTTGAGGTATAAATAAGAGAAGTAAATCTTTAAAAGATTTAGCAGAAATTTATAATTTATCATGATACACATGTGGAGATAGAACCAGGGCAATGAAAAGAAAGATAAGGAAAAGGGGGAATTAAATTGTTAAATATTTTGAAGATTTATTTATTCTTTTTAGAGAGAGAAAGTGGGGGGGAGGGCGAGGAGAGAGAGAATCTCGAGCAGACTTCCCACTGAGGGCCAGGGCTTCATCTCATGACCCTCCGATCATGACCTGAGCTGAAATCAAAGAGTCGGACACTTAACCAACAGAGTCACCCAGCCACCCCAAATTGTTAAATATTTTAATACAGTGTGAAGGTTTTGTTTTGTTTTGTTTTGTTTTTTTACGGTCAAGTTGGTAAAACTCTGATAGTGACTTGAGGGTTAGTTTAGTTCAAACCTATCATTTTTTCAGATAAGAAAACTAGTATTTAGAGTGTCTGTGACTTGCTCCAGATCACAGACTGCAGCAAAGAGCACCTGATTGTCAGCCCATTTTTTTAAAAAAAGATTTTATTTATTTATTTGACAGAGAGAGAGAAAGAGAGATCACAAGCAGGCAGAGAGAGAGGGGGAAGCAGGCTCCCCGCTGAGCCGAGAGCTGATACAGAGCTAGATCCCAGGACCCTGAGACCTTGACCTGAGCAGAAGGCAGAGTATTAACCCACTGAGCGATGCAAGTGCCCCATGCCAGCCTATTTTTGTTTGGGGATGCAATTATTACTCTTTATGGTGGTAGTTAAAATGTGTGAAGCTTCAAAGGAGATTGATTTATTTTATATATTCATATTTTAAATCACAAGATACTATGCTTAAGACTCAAAATAACTATTTTTGAAAATGTAGGTAAATAAATGTTTTGTAAATAGAATTACTTTCCTTCGAACATATTATATAATTTTGTTTGTTATCTGATAAGGTGTTTCTGCCTTATCTCCTATTTCACAAAATCCCTTACCGGAAAAGTGTTTGTAGCTTCTTGGCTTTTTGTTTAACTACTTAAAATCTTGAAATATTATTTGTCCAAGTGTTCACTTGCCTGGAAGTTATCTAAAGAAATGGTTTTATAAAAGTCGTTGTCAGACCTTTTAGAGAATAGTGGACTTGTAAATCTACTGTTAGTGTCACTACTAAACCAAAAGCAGCAGCAGAGTGACTACCTCATGATCTTTATTATTCTTGGTTACTGTTTTTCACTTGAGTTTACCTTGCAAGGATAAATCAGGTTTCACCAAATCTACCATTGTACTTTGAATCCCCACAGAGAACTTTTGGTATTGTTGGCAAAGATAAAGACAGACTACCTTCTAGGAGAAATTATCTAAGTCTGTTATTATGTTTCCTACAAATAACACAAAGGGCAGCTGATCATGTTTGTATTTCTTAGCCCACGTGTCTTGCTTTTCCTTAATAGCACCTGTTCAGGTTTACACCTAGCAGCTGTCAGCATTCATAAATTCTGTGATTACACAAAAGGGAAGTCTGCTGTGCCTGAATTTGAAGTGTTGTCATTAACAACTGATCAGGGCACCTGGGTGGCTCAGTGCGTTAAGCCTCTGCCTTTGGCTCAGGTCATGGTCTCAGGGTCCTGGGATGAAGCCCCGCATGGGGCTCTCTGCTCGGCAGGGAGCCTGCTTCCTCCTCTCTCTCTCTCTGCCTTCCTCTCTGCTGCTTGTGATCTCTTCAAAAACAAAAAAACAAAAAAACAAACAAAAAAAACCTGATCATTGAATCTTTTTGGAATGAGTATAGAAAATCATTATGCAGAAAAGTTGTTTGTGACAATTCTGATTTTTGTCTATTCTCAGAATTGCTATTGGCAAATATCATCCTAGTAAAATATACTAAATTCATGTTATCCAGTATGAGCAAATGTTCTGGTATATGTTAATGACCTATCATACATTATCAGTTGTAAACAATTAGGACAAAATGTAAAATAGACGAGTTAGACTGACACAAATGATAGGTTGAATATAATGATAATGTTATCATTTATCACAATGTCAATAAATCTGCTTGAATCATATTATAACAATTATATAGAATTACTACTTACTAGAAAGTTTTAGTTAATTGAATTCTAAGTAATACAATTTTTGATACTTTAGATCAAGATTTCTCAACCTTAGCGCTCCTAACATTTTGGGCCAGGTAGTTCTCTGTGTGGGGGATGTCCCCTGTATTGTAGGAGTTTAGCAGCATGCCTGGACTCTATCTCTGCAGTACTAAGATCAAAATAGTTGAAATCAAATAATACATGAATAATGTATATAAATAGAACTTCTAAGGAAAATGGCTGCATAACCATATTTAAAAAAAAAAAAAGTTAAGCCCTTCCCATTTAAATGAAGAAAAGGAACCAAAAATAAAACAGAAAATTCAACTTTATTGAAACTAAAAAACTTAACATCATACCACTAGCTGTAGTTACGGGGCTTATTTCCTGTTATTTCCAGGCTTAAACTTTATTTTTTAAAATGTTATAATAAAGAACCTAATAGTATTTTATTTCTACAGAATGGATTCTCAAAAGTAGATTGTAAGATCCAAGTATATGTATGTTTTTAATTTTTAATGACCATTTCCAGGAAAAGATCTTCAATAAACAATATGTAGAGACTGCTCATTTTGTTTTCTGAGTTTTACTTGTTTTAGTCCTGAATCAAGTAGTATCAACGGAAAGAAATATACCTAGGGTTCATAATTTATTATCTTAAAAAAAGTAATGACTATTATTTATTGAATACTTTTATGCCAAGTACTCAGCTAAAGTACTTAACCTATGTTATATCACCACACTACTTTTGCGGTAGAGTACAAAGCCAAGTTTAAAAAAAAAAAAACAACTTTACATTATTTTTTAAAAATAAACACATTTAAATAACACATTTTAGAATTTATTAAGACAATGAGGTTACCAGCTATATATTTTAAAAAATAGCCTTTTTCTGTAAACTCTAACAAAGGATGCATAATTTTTGTATGTAGGGAAATGAGGCTTATGGGTGAAAATTGTGGAGAAAAGATTAGTATGGGCCTTTCCATCAGACCAGCCACACATCTTCAAGCTCCTTGATGACCATTTGATGACCCAAAACCTGCCTTTCAAGCGTTAATTTCATGTAACTATCAGTAACAACTACTCTTTTCCATGATGATTGCTGATACAGAGAAAGAAAATTTCCTTTAGAATACAAACTCATTATAGCAGTATCATCATCTGTAGAGGTGACTGACAGCAGTGCCAGAATATGAAGAGAAATTTTGAATTGTACATGATTGGAAAGCTTACTGAAATGGTTACTAATAATCCTATATGTTAACCTGAGATAACCTTTACTATTTCTATTGATCTTATGAGTAAAATCATCTAGATACCCTATGGATTAAACCAACTTTTATACATTAGCCCTGCCTTATTTTAATTGGTCAGTATTTTTAAATCAGACTATTTTTCTTAGAAAATATAAAAATCAAGACAGGGAAATCAGAGGGGGAGACGAACCATGAGAGACTATGGACTCTGGGTATCAAACTGAGGGTTTTAGAGAGGTGGGGATGGGGGGATGGGTTAGCCCAGTGATGGGTGCTAAGGAGGGCCTGTATTACATTGAGCACTGGGTGTTACATTCAAACAATGAAGCATGGAACACTACATCAAAAACTAATGATGTACTGTATGGTGACTAATATAATTTTTAAAATTATATAAAAAAAAGAAAATATAGGACGTGGAGATGCAACATGGGGGGTTAGGGGGATAGGAGAAGAATAAATGAAACAAGATGGGATTGGGAGGGAGACAAACCATAAGTGACTCTTAATCTCATAAAATAAACTGAGGGTTGCTGGGGGGACGCGGGGTTGGCAGAGGGGGAGGGGGGTTATGGGCATTGGGGAGGGTATGTGCTATTGAGAGTGTTGTGAAGTGTGTAAACCTGGCGATTCACAGACCTGTACCCCTGGGGATAAAAATACATTATATGTTTATAAAAAAAATAAGAAATAAATTAAAAATTAAAAAAAAGAAAATATATAATAATTATGTCTTTTGCTTATAGAATCCCATACAGAAATCTGTTTCATGGTGACAGTTTACTTGTGGTTGATCATAAGTTCAGTTATAAATGAGCAGTATCTTTTGTTTTGTTTCTTCCTATAAATTGTGTACTTATTAATGCAATTGTGAACTTCATGACTTTCTTGCTTACTTGTAGGATCAGAGTTTGCAGAGAGTACTAAAATAACTATAACCTATTCTAGATTAAAAAATTTATTGGGATATAATTGATATATAACATTTGAAATTAGTTTCATGTGTACAACTTAATGATGGATATTTATATATATTGGAAAATGATCATCACAATAAGCCTACTTAACATTCATCACTACACAGTTACAAATTTTTTCTTGTGATGAGAACTTTACGATCTACTTTCTTAGCGGGGCGCCTGGGTGGCTCAGTGGGTTAAAGCCTCTGCCTTCAGCTCAGGTCATGATCTCAGGGTCCTGGGATCAAGCCTAGCCCCCTGCATCAGGCTGTCTGCTCAGCAGGGAGCTTACTTCCTGCTCTCTCTCTGCCTGCCTCTCTAGCTACTTGTGATCTCTGTCTGTCAAATAAATAAAATCTTAAAAAAAAATCTACTTTCTTAGCAACTTACAAATATACACTATGGTGTATATTTGACTATTACTAACAATAGTCAGCATGCTGTACATTATATCCCATTACTTATTTTAAAACTGGAAGTTAAAACATTTTGATCCCCTTTTACTCATTTCTACTCTAGATTTTTAATATCAACATAAACTTACAACAAGACCAATGTAAGATTGCACCTGAAATAGCTAAGCAAATAAATGAAGATATGTGTAAGTGCTCACTTATTATAAAGGGGTCATACTAAGGCCATTTTAACTGTAGTTCAAACCTGACAGTAGCAACTCTAAAATGTATTCATCTTTTTGGTGAGCGAGGAGCTCTTGGTCTGATACAAGTTACCCAGTCAGATTGTTGGATGCTTAAGACTTGCAAGACTTGGATTTAGAAAACAGTCCGTTCCAGTGTGGTGTTATTTTCTTGACTTGTTAAGATAATATGGGTATTGTGTTGTAAATGAATAGGCGATGAGGTGATTTAGGAAGAATAAGAAGTTAATATGTTATATGCAAATCTATTAAAAGAAGTTTTGGTATATTTAACATTAACCTTACTTCATAAATTGATATTTTAAATTGTACTTACGTTTTTATTCCATATTTTATCTTTCTGAAAAGCATGTTTTTTGAAATTATTTCATATTTTATAAAAGTATGCCTAAATGACTCACTTTCATAAGATAGGTTTAGTTCTTTGAATAATTCCACTATCTAATACTGAGGATTACCATTCTTCTCCCTCTCACAGATATGGAGTCTGGCGAACGGTTACCATCCTCAACAGCCTCCACTACCACACCTTCATCTTCTCTACCTTCTGTGGCTTCATCAGTTTCAAAAGGCGGCCTTTCCACGGGAGCTGCTTCACTTAGCTCTACAATCAACCCATGTGGTGAATACCCTTTATTAACTCAGTTTTAGAATGCCATCCATTTACTAATTTGCATTCATAGTGTTTTGTTGAAATGAATAAAACGATTTCATTACCTTTGTTGATCTGTTGAAAAATAACTAGGTTAAACATCTAGCTTGTGATTTTTCTGTATTTTACCAGCACACTGAGATTGCACTTTTCATGCTTATTAGCAGCATTCTTTGAGAGTCTCATCATAATGTCTTAATCTGACCATTTCAATTAATAAATGAGTACACGCAAAATGTTTTGAAACAATAGGCCCATGAGGGAGTAAAGAAATACAAAGGAGTTTTTGGTGGTAAGATTAGGTACCAGTGCTATGGACCTTTTATTCTAAATTTGCCTCTGATATTTGAAATATCCTTCACCAGACTCCAGCTTTACCCCACTTCATGGATGTGTACTAAGGGAGATCATTTACTTGATGGAAAATATTTTAAAAACTAACAGCATGACAAGTTTCTCTTAAACATGAACAAAGTTTAAATTGCTAAAAAGACAATAATAAGAGCTTTGCTTCAGATATGAAAATAGCACACATTTTGATTAATTATGTAGAAGGTTTTTTTTAAGTATTGTCCAAAATCACTCTTTGCCCAAACACAGATTTGGTAGAATACATACCTTTAAAAAAAATAAAATAAAATATGTTAAGTATGATTAACTCATTCCGTTATCCCTAAGAAGCTTTTTAACCTTAAACATTTTTTATCTTAAAGATTATTTCATATGTTTATAAGCAGTAGAACTAAATGATACCTTACTTTTTAAAAATTAGATTTATAATTTTGAATAAATAAAATGCATAAATATGGAATGTTTGCCAACTAAATCTCTTAGTAAACTGCTGAATATATATTTGTTCCATACTTTTTTAATCAATGAAATGACAAGAAGGATGTCATTTTGTAATCGATTTATCAGAGCAATTTTCTATAACTTTTTTTAATGATTATAAAATAACTAAGATATAATAGTCTTTTATTAAAAATAAATAAGTAAATAAAATCCCTGTTCTCCTGCATCCTGTGCAGGCTTGGTTTTAAGTCCTTTCACAAGTTCATGCACACTCCCCTTATGTATGAAATAATGGATGCCTTTGATGATATGCTGTGTTCAAAAATAGTGATCCAAGTTTTATCTTAAGTTAGTTTGTCTAAATGATTGCATGCAATTGTACCTTTGTAATTATTCTTCCCTACTTTTTATAAGTCTTCTTTCCTTTGTTGTCAACTCATTTCAGTGTATCTTCCAATCTGCTGTCTACCTTTGTATTTACTTCTAAATTAGTCTTTATATAATGTTTCTAGAGTTTTTTTGTTTTAATGTTGAAGGTTTTAATAGCATTCTTGAGTACAGAACCATGAGTTTTCTGGACACTTTGCTGTTACCAGTTTCTCAGTTTTCTGAATTAGTCACATGCTGGGCACTATTTTTTGTTAGTAATAGTTGGGAGTTGTAAAAGGGGTGGGATATGCTGAGCAACTCAGCTGAGTTGCTGAGTGGCATCAGAAATTTCCTGGTCTAGAAAGGAATTCACTTTTATCATTTATTTACCAACTTAAAAGATTGTAGGCTTTTTATGTTGAGTTGCTTATTTTGAATGGAAGCATATTTTATTTCTGTGTTTATTCAGAAATAGATCAGTTATTAACACATTGTATTTTTCATATGTAGAGCATGAGTTTTTCACTTTCTAAGAAAATACTTTTTTGTTTGTTTGTTCTTAGCTTTCACAGTGTTATGGTTTATATTTCAAGTAAAGCCTTATATTAACTTCCAGCCCATAGGTTGCTTAAAAGAATGCACAGTTGTCCCACATAGCTCTATTATATTTTCCTGTCTTATTTGATTCATTCTTTTCGGCCTATTCTTTGGGATAATTCTCTTCATTTTAAAACAAGATCATCAAGTGTTAATGGGTCTGGACTTTTTGTCTTAATAAAAAACTTAAATCTCCTCAACTTGTTTGATGTATAAAGACACAAAATGATTTTCATCTTTAAATTGTCAGAACCTCAACAGTTCTTTAATGGCTCCTTTGAGGACAGTCTGTTGTTTGAAAGTTATTTTAATTGGCCTTTCTGTGTCATCTTCATTAATGATATGTCTATAGGAATTCTTCAGAGTTTTATAAAGGATGTAATTCAAACCTGCTTTAAAACTTTGAATGATCCAACTAATTTTTTTGAGGATCCTTGTCAGGATTTGGGATTAAACCTACCTGCAAGTTAGTCTGTCACTATTACTGATGTTAGCAGAAGACATGAAACACCTGTGTCAGAAATTTTATTACTTATTGTCACAACAATTAACATGATTATCATGTTGGATTGGTTCCCCATGCCTCCCAAGTCCCACAGAGGCTACATGATGGCCCAGTGAATCTTTTAAATGCAGTGGGGTTATGTCACAGCTGAAGAATACTGACCTTGGGGAATCCATTGCTTTCATTTTTTCAAAATGAAAGCAAACCCACTCCTTGTCTTAAAGAAGATGTTGCTTTATCCTTCACGGTTGCTCCTTGAAAATGTAGTACTGAGAAACGGCCTGCTTAAAGAGTGGTCTAGGCTTTGCATTCTTAGCATACCCAGAAATAACATGCAGGGACCTGGAAGGGGAGGATTACATCTCACAACACAACACACCTTTAATTTTATTATAGTTAGCTAGGATAGAAAACAATATTGCAATAATGATTGATTAATCTAAGGCTATCTGCATATGGGTTTTGTTGGTCTTGTCAGAAGAGTAATATTCCTTTCCCTTTCAGGTATGACTTTTTAAAAAATAACCTTCCTGTTTCTAAAAAATAATTTGGGACAGCTTTCAGTAAATGTATTGGCACAATAAACAAAAAGTAAATAAAATATCAAAACATAGGCTCTAAAAACTGAAAAGGTGTTAGCTGAAGAAAGCCACTCTTAGCGAACTAAAAACTTACTGAATTAGCTGCTAAAAATAGAAGGACAACATAATGGCTTACATGACTCACATACCATTGTTAGTAAGCATATCAGTTCCTCATAAGAAAACCAGACTTTTTATCTGGCCCTGCGTGGTGTAGAAAATATGTCACCAGAACATTTGTATAAAAAGCCAAATGATGCACAGTGTCCCACGTGCCACTTTCACAGATATTCAGACTGTTCCACGTAATTGGCTCTGAGTGAAAGCTAAGAGAATAATAGTTCCACAATTAAACTTTATCAAATTTATTTGAGATTTGTGGTCATTGACCCAATGCAAAGATAGAACTTTAATGCATTTCAGTGATAGTTAAACTGTGTCATAGACCAGTGGTTTTCAACTCATTTTTAAGGGTAGAACTTTAAAATAAAAGCTTATAAAAATACTGAATACATAAAACAAATAAGCCATTTAAAACTTCTCTGGCTAAAGCCTAAGTATGCCGACTTTTCTTTGAAAAATTAAAGAGACTGATTTACATATGTATCTTAATAGCAGGCCACCTCCCTCTATAGAAGTGTGCCAAATCGTAGTATATTGAGGAAATTGCAAATTGATCAGTAAAGGCCTCAATTTAGGGTATGTATCAGTTCTGACAATGCTTAACTATGAATAGGAAAACATGGCAATTAAACACACAAGCCTGTAGAAAGGCAGTCCTGGGGTAGGGGGATAGTGCCATCACAGACCTGGGCTCCTAATTTTATATTCTGTATTCCAGATCATGTGACTTTCATGCTTACATGTATATGCCGTGGCTGTAAGAGAGCTGATCCACATACAGCATTATTTTCCAGGAAAGAAGAAGGTGGGGTAGGAGTGGAGCAAAAGTTGCATGCCAGGTTACTTTGAGCCTTATTAAAGAGCTTTCCCAGAAACCCCATCCAGAGATTTCCACTTACATCTCTTTCATCAGAATGGTAATGTCAGCTCCAAGGAAGGTCAGGAAAACTAGTTTTTAGCTGAGCGTACTACCGTCCTAAAGAAAATAGAGGTTATTAGTAAGGAAGGAGCAAATGGAGAGGCAGTATCTACAATGGCTAAGTGGAACCAGAGGGAGAGGAGGTCAGGCTGGGGAGTAGGCTCATGTCAGATCATTTAGAACTTCATGTGTGATGCTTAGAATTTAGGCAGAATAACGTATTGATTAAAAGCAAAGACTTTGCATTCTGGTGCCTCCACTCCGTCCCCTGCGGGTCTCCTCCGTGTGCAATGGACGGCATTGTCCCAGATATAGCAGTTGGTACGAAGCCGGGATCTGACGAGCTTTTCTCTGCCTGCGTCACTAACGGACCCTTTATCATGAGCAGTAACTCGGCTTCTGCAGCAAATGGGTACGACAGCAAGAAGTTCAAGGGGGACAACAGAAGTGCGGGCGTGCCCTCCCGAGTGATCCACATCCGGAAGCTCCCAGGCGACGTGATGGAGGGCGAGGTCATCTCCCTGGGGCTGCCCTTTGGCAAGGTCACCAATCTCCTGATGCTGAAAGGGAAAAATCAGGCCTTCATCGAGATGAACATAGAGGAGGTCGCCAACACCATGGTGAACTACTACACGTCCGTGATGCCCGTGCTGCGCAGCCAGCCCATCTACATCCAGTTCGCCAACCACAAGGAGCTCAAGACAGACAGCGGCCCAGGCCGCACTGCAGGCGGTGAACTCCGTGCAGTCAGGAAACCTGGCCCTGGCTGCCTCGGCTGCTGTGGTGGACGCTGGGATGGCCATGGCCGGCCAGAGCCCGGTGCTGCGCATCATCGTGGAGAACCTCTTCTACCCGGTGACTCTGGGCGTGCTCCACCAGATCTTCTCCAAGTTTGGTACGGTTCTGAAAATCATCACTTCCACCAAGAATAACCAGTTCCAGGCCCTGCTGCAGTATGCCGACCCCGTGAGCGCCCACACGCCAAGCTGTCGCTGGACGGACAGAACAAATACAACGCCTGCTGCACGCTCCGAATCGACTTCTCCAAGCTCACCAGCCTCAACGACAAGTACAACAATGACAACAGCCGGGACTACAAGCGCCCTGACCTGCCTTCCGGCGACAGCCAGCCCTCGCTGGACCAGACCATGGCCGCCGCCTTTGGTGCACCTGGCATAATGTCAGCCTCTCCGTATGCAGGAGCTGGTTTCCCTCCCACCTTTGCAATTCCTCAAGCCGCAGGCCTCTCTGTCCCTAACGTGCATGGGGCGCTGCCCCCCCTGGCCATCCCATCGGCGGCGGCGGCAGTGGCGGCGGCGGGCCGGATTGCCATCCCGGGCCTGGCCGGGGCGGGGAATTCTGTCCTGCTGGTTGGCAACCTCAACCCCGAGAGAGTCACACCCCAACGCCTCTTTATTCTTTTCGGCGTGTATGGCGACGTGCAGCGGGTTAAGATCTTGTTCAACAAGAAGGAGAACGCCCTGGTGCAGATGGCCGACGGGAGCCAGGCGCAGCTGGCCGTGAGCCACCTCAAGGGGCACAAGCGGCATGGAAAGCAGGTGCGCATCACGCTGTCCAAGCACCAGAACGTGCAGCTGCCCCGCAAGGGCCAGGAGGACCAGGGCTTCACCAAGGACTATGGCAACTCCCCCCTGCACCGCTTCAAGAAGCCTGGCTCCAAGAACTTCCAGAATATCTTCCCGCCCTCAGCCACCCTGCACCTCTCCAATATCCCACCCTCCGTGTCTGAGGACGACCTGAAGATCCTCTTCTCCAGCAATGCTGGGATCGTCAAGGGGTTCAAGTTCTTCCAGAAGGACTGCAAGATGGCGCTGATCCAGATGGGCTCCGTGGAGGAGGCCATCCAGGCACTCATCGACCTGCACAACCACGACGTGGGCGAGAACCACCACCTGTGGACTTCTCCAAGTCTACCATCTAGGGCTGCCGTGGACCAGCTTGCGGGTGCCCGGCCACAACTTCCAGCATTCCAGAGAAAAGCCACTTTAAAAAGCAGCTGAAGTGACCTTAAAAGACCAGAGATTTTATTTTATTTTTTTAAAGAGAAATCAGTTTACCTGTTTTTTAAAAAATTAAATCCGATTCACCTTACTTACCCTGGGGAGATGGGGTGCGGGCCTCAGGCTCCCGGCGACTAGTGGACAGTGCGCCCTGCTCCCTCCCCAGCCCCCCCAGCCCGTGCCTTCTGCAGCCTCTGCGGGGTGGGCGTTCCCAGACCTCCACTCTGGCTTTCCTGTGCTTTACGACCCACTGCTCTGGCGGAGCCCCTCCGTGGGGGCGGGGGTGGGGGGGCCTCCCGCGTGGGATCATGTGCCTGGTGCGGCAGGAGGCTGTGAGCTGCAGGGTACAGCCGGAGCCCCAATCCGTTCAATCAAGAGTGTGATTCGTCCCCGACCCGGGGCAAGGCCCCGCGGGCACCGACCACCTCCAGCTCCGAGCTCTGCCCCCAGAACCTTTGTATTACACCTCCACGCAGCTGCAGAGTCTGCCCAGCAATATTTCAACTTGACCAAATACTCTAATCTCCTCATTTATATGCAAAAGAGACAGTTTTAAGTAACTATAAAAGTGGTATGAGTGTACTCCGTCTTCTCGTGGTCTCACCTTGCATACTGTACTTTTTTTTTTTTTTTTTTTTTTTTTTTTTTTTTTTATTTAACAGAGAGATCACAAGTAGGCAGAGAGGCAGGCAGAGAGAGAGGAGGAAGCAGGCTCCCTGCGGAGCAGAGAGCCAAATGCGGGGCTAGATCCCAGGACCCTGAGATCATGACCTGAGCCACCCAGGCGCCCCGCATACTGTACTTTTGACCTTACTTCTTGTGCTGAAGTCGCGGGGCAGGATCCAGTTTCCAGGGCAGACCGGCTGGGGGCCGGTGCAGGGGAGCCCCGGTCTTTCCCGAGGACCCCCAGATGCCTTACACCCACGGTCCCCCCGCCCCACCCCAGGGGGGACAAGCGCTCTTAAAATTCAGGGTTTCTGCTCTCCTGCAGATTTTGGACCAAAGTTTTGGTTTTTTTGTCTGCCTCTAACGCTGGGTCCCCAGGAAGAGGGACAGCAGCCCCGGAGTCTTAACTGTCTCCTGCCTGTCATCCTGCACTCACGGGTCCAAGGGGCTCCCCTGTGAGCAGCCCCCATGCTGGCCACCCCCTCCCTCGGGCCTGGACCCTCCAGTTTCCATGTTGGGGTGGAACAAGGGTGTAAATATTTATAGTTTTTTTTATACCTGTTGTAAAACGAGGGGCAGCAAACATGGGTTTTATAAAGGGGACACAGATGTATATTTTGGTAACCCACAGTTACAGGCTCAGTGTTGTGAAGGGGAGCGCAGCGCATCCCACGCTCCCCCCCCCCCCTTGTAATGCAGAGAGAACCGAATTAAAGCAATTTTACAACTCAAAAAAAGAAAAAAAAAGGCAAAGACTTTGCAATTGAAATACCTTGAAATTGAATCTTGGCTTATCCACATGTTAGCTATGTAAATTTGGGCAAATTACTTACTCCTCTCTAAGCTGTAGTTATCTCATCTATAAAATAGATATAACACCAGCCATTTTGTAGCATTATAAGTATAAATGAAATAATGCTGCCATACAGTAGGGGCTTAGTAAATTATAGCCATTATTTTTATTCGTACTTCATCCAAGTGGAAGGGTTTTATATCATCACATGGCTTTGAAAATGAAAGCTTTAGCATCATGTTGAACATCAGTTTGCAACAAGAATGAGACCAGAGGCAAAGAAGATTCTTAGGAGTTACTTATATTTATCTGGGTAAAAAATGATATGGGCCCAAATTAAGGAGTTACTGGAGATGGAGAAAGAAGGTTGCAGAGATATTTAGGGAGTAGATTCTTTTGGAATATAGTGACTACTCGAATTTGGCAAGGCAATGTTTAGAGAGAGGGAGAAGCCCTAACATGACTTGAAGAACTGGGTCAGGAGTGATGTAATAAGAAATGCGGAGGAGGAATAAGTTTAAAGGATAAAAGGCTTAGGTATCTTTTTGCATGTTGCATTTAATGGAATATATATCCATTTATATATCCACACAACTGTTGATGGATATTTGAGTTGTTTTTGCCAATTACGATGTTATGACCATTAACTATGGATTCCAGTGCATGTAAGCATACATTTCTGAAAATGTCTTCAACTTCACCAGTCGTACTAATTTATTTTCCCACCAGCTGTATATTAGAATTCCTGATGCTTGTCACCCATGCTAACACTTCTCATTGACAACCTTTTTGATTTTTGTCAGTGCTGAATATAAAATAGTATCTCATTAAGGTACCTTTTTATGTTTTTAGCCTTTTAGATTTCTTCTTTTTTAAAGTGATATTTTAGGGCTTTGATACATGTTTCTATTGGATTATGTATCTTTTTCTTATAAATTTATGAGTGTTTTAGATTTTGGATGCTAGTCTCTTTGTCAATTATATTTGTGGGAGATATCTTTTCTCAGTCTTGGTGTGTCTTTTTTTATTCTAAATTGCCTTTTGATTAATAGAACTTCCAATTTTAATGTAGTCAGATTTATCAGTATTTTTATTTATGCTTATTTTTTTGTCTTGTTTAAGAACTCTTTTCTCTTCAAGGTCATACATACCTATTTTTAAAAATTTCACTTATCTTTCCTTCAGTATTACTTTGAAATATCTATGGCTATCAGATATCAAGCCAGTTGTGAGAGACTGAATTGGCTTTTTGGTTTTGCAGCTGTGACTATTTGGGGCTGTTAGTTGATACATCAGTCAGTTCAGTCCATGATAACACAAACCACTAAGGCTGTTTAAGCAGAAAGAGGTTTCTGGGTACTTATGAAATTATTGAAGAGCCAGCTCCCTCATTCCCACAAATAATTTCAGAGCATTACTGTTGAATTGGCCTGCTTAAGAAAACTACCCTTGGTTCAATCAGGACACCACTGTTCTAACTGAAGACTCCATGGATCACACCAACTTAGCTACAAGCCAGTAATCAGGAATCACGGATATAACTGCCTCCAAGGTTGATCTGTGTTGCCTGCTAGATCTGTACCAACAAAAAGGATGCCTCATGCACTGCTAATCTGCCAGCTTAACTCTGTTCTTAATTCTTTCCAAACACATCTGATTGGCAGAATCTAAATAATGACCAGAATCCTGGCTGCAAGAGAGACTAGTAAATGTAGTTTTTAGCTGCCCAGCTTCTGCATCTCAGGAAGATACAGTGAAAGGAATTTAGAACAAATGTTAAATGAGCAAATTACCTCTTCACTTGAGTTCATCTAGTGATGCCCCCCGTCATATCTCCCAACCTGTGAAGTGTAATAATAAACTCCTGATACATATAGATGAGCTTTATTCCAGTTTCAGCAGGTTTTTTTTTCTTCAGAATATTAATAGCTCATGTATATGTAGTACAAATCTCTTTCGAGGGGTTCCTGGGTGGCTCAGTCAGTTAAGCCTCTGACTTCCACTTAGGTCGTGATTTCAGAGTCCTGAGATCAAGCCCCACCTCAGGCTCTGCGCTCAGTGGGGAATCTGCTTCTCTTGCTTCCTCTGCCCTTCCCCCTACTCATGCTTACACTATCTCTGTCTCTCGCTCTCAAATAAATAAATAAAATCTTTAAAAAAGCAAAAGAAATCTCTTGAGATTTGTCAGAAATGGTATAGTTGACCTCTCCCTCCTTTTTGAAACCTGTTTTGGGGGGAATGTTTGTATCAAATTGATATTATTTCTTCCTTAAATTTTTGGTAGAATCCACCAGTGATGTCATCTGGGTTTTCAAGGTTTTCTTGAGTTGTTGTTTTATTTGTTTTTGGAAGACATTAAAACATTAGTTCTACTTTTTAAATATCAATGCAGAACAATTCAGGTTATCTTTTTCTTCTTTAGTGAGACTTGGTTGTTGATGTCTTTCAAGGAGTTTGTCCATTTCATCTAAATCATTGAATTTATGGGCACATTGTTGGTCCAAATAGTGCCTTATCCTTTGAATGTCTTCTCTTTCATTATTCATATTAATAATTAGTGCCCCTTTTCCTTTGTGACTAGAGGTTTATCAATATTATTAATCTTTTTGACAAACTAGCTTTTGGTTTCATTGGTTTTTCTCAGATTTCTGAGATTTATTGATTTCTGTCCTTTATTATCTTCTTCTGTATTTCTGTGAGTGTGATTTCCTGTTTTTGTTTTTTTTAGTTTAGTTTAGTTTTGTTTTGTTTTGTTTTGGTAACTTCTTAAAGGGAATGCTTAGCTTGTTTATTTAAGACCTTTCTTTTTCTTATGCATTTAAGGCTATAAATTTCCCTGTTAAGCTCTGCAATAGCTGTATCCTACAAACTTTGATTTATTTTCATTATTATTCTAGTGAAAATATTTTGTTTTCCTTCATGAATTCTTTGACTAATGGGTTATTTAGAAGTCAATAATTTGACATTTTGATTTTTTTAATTGATGTCCATTTTAATGTCATTGTCATCAAAAATATACTGATGATGATCTGTGCCCTGTTTTCTGGCTTTCCACTGTTGCTTTTTTAGACTTCCACCCTGTGGGTCTGTGAAAATTGTCGAGTTAGCCAAGTACTTAAGCAAAGATGAGTCTCTTTCTCTCTGGTTTCCTTGCTTCTAAGATTACCCACAATTTCCAGCTGCTCTGCCAGATTTGGCCTCTGTACTCTGTATTCGGACACTTCAGGCTTTCTGCTATCTAAGCTAATCATGGTGAAGGAATGTACTCAATTAAGAAATACATCAAACTCAATTGACCTGACGTGTGTACTTCTGTCTTTCTTTCTTTTCTTTTTTTTTTTTAAGATTTTATTTATTTATTTGACAGACAGAGACCACAAGTAGGCAGAGAGGCAGGCAGAGAGGAGGAAGCAGGCTCCCCGCTGAGCAGAGAGCCTGATGCAGGGCTCGATCCCAGGACCCTGGGATCATGACCCGAGCCAAAGGCAGAGGCTTTAACCCACTGAGCCACCCAGGCGCCCCTACCTCTGTCTTTCAAGAGTAGATTTCTGTATATTATCTGCTCACTATTCTGCTGTGCCCCTGGGGTCCTTTCCCATTCATGCACAGTATACTTGTAGCTAGGTATTTGGATAGTTTAAACTCTAAATTTGAGTGTCAGTCTTTCTGTGGTTTGCTCATTGCCAGAATTTCCCCTTTAAATTTCCTGATTTTGTTTTAAATCTAGTTTTTTAATCATTTTCTGTGGATGGTTCATGTGACCTCTGCACTACTACTACAATATTACTTAAAGTGTCCCCCCAAAACAAATCACTTTAAAAATTTTTCACTTAAAGAAAGGGCCATCTGTACCCCAATGTTCAGAGCAGCAATGACCACAGTCGCCAAACTGTGGAAAGAGCCAAGATGCCCTTCTAAAGATGAATGGATAAAGAAGATACGTCCATATATACAATGGAATATTATGCCTCCATCAGAAAGGATGAATACCCAACTTTTGTATCAACATGAATGGGACTGGAGGAGATTATGCTTAGTGAAATAAGTCAAGCAGGGAGGATCAATTATATGGTTTCACTTGCTTGTGGAGCGTAAAGAATAACACAGAGGACATTGGGAGATGGAGAGGAGAAGTGAGTTGGGGGAAATTGGAGGGGGAGACGAACCATGAGAGACTATGGACTCTGAGAAACAAACTGAGGGTTTTGGAGGAGAGGAGTGTGGGGGGTTGGGTGAGCCAGGTGCTGAGTATTAAGGAGGGTAAGTATTGCATGGAACACTGGGTGTGGTATATAAACAATGAACCTTGGAACACTGAAAAAAATTTTATATTAAATTGAAAAAAAAGAAAAATTTTTCACTTAAGACCCCAGGAATGGTATGTGACTCAGTCTAGTCAATCCAAATATCTTCTTTCCCACAGAGTAGTAAGGAGTAAGGAATAATGGGCATGTAATGTAAGTCAGACTGATCAAAGACAAAGAGATCCCATTCTAGGATTTTTATTAGTGAGAAAGGATATGCTTTTGTCCCACAAATGTAGGAGAAAGGGCCCATTTGAGGACATAGAGTCAAGAGAAGAAAGAGAAATTAGGTACTGGTAAAGTTCCAATCAATCTTCCTTGTCTAAAGGGAGCTGTTTTCAAAAGTTTTTACGTAATATGAGTTAATACATTCACCTTTTCACTTAGCCATTTTGAATTGGGTGTTTGGTACTTTTTTTTTTTTTTTTAAAGATTTATTTACTTGACAGAGAGAGATCACGAGTAAGCAGAGAGGCAGGCAGAGAGAGAGGAGGAAGCAGGCTCCCCGCTGAGCAGAGAGCCCGATGTGGGGCTTGATCCCTGGACCCTGAGATCATGACCTGAGCTGAAGGCAGAGGCTTTAACCCACTGAGCCATCCAGGCGCCCTGTTTGGTACTTTTTGACCTAACTGATATACCCTCTAAGATCTAATCTCTGCCTAATTAAAACTTACCTGGTACTATTGTCACTCAGTTCCCATTATCTTTCAGAGTCCTTGGCCTTTTACTTCTTCAGTTACAAAGCATTCTTTCCCAAACCAGGATGTCAAACATGCTCTCCCTCTGTCTGGAAAACCTTCACGTGGCTGGTTCTTTCTTATGCTTTTTCTCAGGTTAAATGTCTGGAGACATTAATTGGAGAATTCTCCTCTTTTCATAGTGTCTAGGTAATTGTTCCCCTATTATATATTTTTGTCTCCAATAATTTACTCCATTATACTCTTCACAATATATAATTATACGTTTGGTTTTATTTTACTTATTTGTCCCTTTCTCTACATTGAAGGACAGGAACTATATCTGCTTTCTTTTATTAGCATGTATCCAGTCAGTGCCTGGCACAAAATAGATGCTTAAGAAGCAATTTTTGACAAAAGGAAGGAGATGAACTTGCAGGACTTGGACTTGAAAATTAGATGATAAATTAACTTTAATTAGTAAGTTTTCTAGGCCATGCTGTAGTTTGTTCTGGTAGTACCAAATAGCTATGCAGGTTTTAGCTGGGGATGGGCATTATAAGCCACATAGTGAGGAATCTTAAAGGATCAGTTGACCTTACTGAAAAGGGCATGAATAAATAAAACCCTGCAAGTCCAAAGTTATTATTTTATTAGAACTTCTCATTTAATAATAATCAGGGCTTAAGTTTACAGTCACTAGAGAATCATTAAAAAAAAAGAGAGAGAGAGAGAGGTAACCTATTCTTGTGGGTTTAAGAATAAACCCAAGGTTTCATTCCAGTTTCTTTTAGTATTTATGTTATGATATGAATAACTATTATAACATTTTTAGTTGCTTTGTCTATAGTGTAGATATCTATAAATTTCATAAAAAAAGGCTCTCAAATGTTCAGCTGTATAGCCTTCCTCAGTGGGTTTATTTTTGAAATATTATTTTACTTTAGCTTTTATTTGTAGTTTTAATTTAGAATTTTAACAGTAAACTGCTATAGAAGGGTAATGCCTTCAAATTAATTAAGTACTCCTAAAAATAAACCCAGTGTTATAGGTTAAATTTTATCTCCTCCCAAAAAAGGATATATTGGAATTCTAACCCCCAGTATCTCAGAATGTGACCCATTTGGAAATAGGGCTGTTACAGAGGATCAAGTTAAAAGGAAGTTATTAGGGTAGGTATGTCTGGTTTCCTTATAAAAGGGGGAAATTTGGACACAGAGACAAGCACAGAGAATCCCATGTGAGGATATAAAAAGAATCCCTGAGGTTCCCAAAAGCTAAGAAAGAAGCATAGAACAGATCCTTCCTTAGTGCTTTCAGAGGTAGCATGGCCCTGTCATCTCTTTGATTTCAGACTTCTGCCCTCTGGAACTGTGAGATGTGGCTTGTGTTCTTAGCCACTGTTTGTGGTACTTCAATATGACATCCACATCAAATTAATATACCCAGTATGTTTTCCAAAGCTGATTTTAATAATTTTTGCTCATTATAGGAATTTTTTATTTATTGAAACATAGGTAAAATAAGATTTTGGAATTTAATTAATTTTAGCTACCTTTTCTCTATTTCATTATTAAAATAAAGTATAGCTGGACTTGAAGATAAAACTATATATAAAATATTGTATATTTTTAGCATTTTAATCCATGAACTCTAAATCCTTTCATTGGTCTAACAAATGCTTATTACAAAAGAGGAACTGCTCCTCTCTTTAGCAACAATCATTTGCTAAACTGAATCAAGAACTGTTTACTAAGTTCAGTGTTAGAGAGTGGCAGCTTTTGTTCCCAAGGTTACCTAGACTTTTAATGACTTGTTTTCTAATTTAAAAAAAAATTGTTTGAAAGGAAAATAGTAATTTTACATAGAATCCAGGCAAATCACTACATAATCAGATGTTCAAAGTTAGTATCACCAGTACACATAACAACATCTTGGACCTCAAATATGTTGCGCTGAGAAGGACGTACTGCTTCTCCTTCCCAATGATGCATAACCTCTTCTAATCATGAGAAAGCATCAGACAAACCCACCTTGAGAAATGTTCTACAAAATACCGGACCAGTACTCTTCAATGTATCAAGATCATGAGAGACAAGACTGAGGAACTGTCACAAGTAATAGAAAATTAAGGAGATATAGCAACTAAAACTGATAAGATCTGAATAAATTATTAATTTTAATTAATCAAGATTAATTTCCTGGTTTTGAAAATTATTTTTTGTCTGTAAGATGTTAACATAGAGGTGGTTGGGACTCTACTAATTTTGAAACTCTTGCGAGTCCTAAAATAATCTCAAAATAAATGCTTTAAGTGAAGACTTTCTTTCTATGCCATGCATCTTTTTAAATACTAAAATGTAGGAGCTAACTGGCTGAGAAATTTTTGACAGTGCAGGAATGAAATGAAGATTATTTGCAGGAAATGTCACCACTAACTATAGAATTCTTTCTGTTCTCTAATCAAAGTTCAAGATTATAGTTTGTACATTTTGAATTCCAGAATATTTGAAGATTTAATATATTTAAGAATTTTAATATGAACCAGTAATTTGAGCATTTCTTTAATTTACAGTAATTTTTATGATGTTCTATTTGGTTATTACACTTATTGATTACTAGTGTTGAAGTATGCACATAACTTTTACTTGAATGTGCTGTCATTTTTTATGATTAGCATACTTTGCAGTTTGTATACTAAAGGCTGATTTTGCAATGCCATAAAATTATGCTTATAATTTTAAAGAACTAGAGACAAGAGTTTGAAGACATGTTGCAACAAGTTTGGGAAGCAATGAAAAGATTTCTAGCATGCAAAAAGCAACATTTGTGGAGTTCTATCATAGTAATCAGTTTCCTTGATTTTTACAAAGATTAGATGCTTTAGCATACTTCGTATAATTATTTTGCTTTAATTGGCTATCTGGACTTTTCCTGATTGTTAGGAGATTTCGTTCACTGGTAGTTCAGGTTCAAGGCATTAGTACGGTATTTATACTATTCTTGGGGGAAAATGCTTTTTGTGTTGTGGCATGAAATGCACTAGCATTAATAAAGATATTTGCAGTTACTATGCCTTGTTACTGAGACACTGACATTTTATGTAGCTGCTTTAAATCACTTATACCTAGATTGGCTAGCAGAATTTGAAAAGCTCTGCTCAAAAGTGTTCAGCTTCTTATAATGTAAGTCAGAAGTTAGGTATTACAGATGGATATTAATTTTTATTGTGCAAAGTGTGCACATTTGTTACCTACCCATTAAAATAGAAACTAAAAAGTTCATAATATTGAAATTATATTTGAATGTTAATATCTGTTAAAAAGAGTAAGTGTAATCTTCTAAAAGTATTTTCATTTTATGATACAATTTATCAGGTTACAAATGTTTTCTCTGAACAAAATTTAAGAGTTTTAATCATAACAAGTTATTATTTGGGAGCATCTTCTGATATTAGATATATGAATCTAGAAAAAATTGCTTCTACAAATGTGGAACATTCTAATATCCAAATAATTTTATTTTGTAGTCCTAAGATTAATAGAGCCTGTTTGATTCATGTTGTATTTTGTTTCATGTAAAACAATATCATGCTTTCTTATTAATACAGAATATGCTTTGTTTTAAATGTAGTTATGGCATTCACTGAACCACCACCAGTCCATGATCAAAACTCACCTTGTGAACAGTAGCTTAAAATTTTAAGACAGCTAAAGGCTGACATTGTTCTGATAATGGAATGAGGGTGTAATCTAAACAGCACCCCCTGCTGTATAAGAAGATAATAGCCACAAGCCACATTGGAGGGGGAGGCAAATCAAAAGACACTGTGGTCTCTGAGAAACAAACTGAGGGTTTTGGAGGGAAGGGGGGTGGGGGTTTGGATGACCCTGGTGGTGGGTTTTATGGAGGGCACATATTGCATGGAGCACTGAGTGTGGTGCATAGACAATGAATTTTGGAACACTGAATAAAAATAAAATTTAATTTAAAAAAAAAAGGCACAACAAAGAATTCATTAAATTAGCTTCTAATTTCCCAAGGACCTTTGAGTAACATTGTAAAGCAAAAACATTGCTTTTTATAATTGGAGCAGAGAAAAAGTGAGATATGCAATTGACCTTTGAACAACATAGGCTTGAAATGTGTAGTCCCCTTATACATACTTTTTTCCCCAATAAATACAGTATAGTACTATAAGTGTACTTTCTCTTCATTATGGTTTTCTTAACATTTTCTCTAGCTTACTTTATTGTAAGAATATGGTATAGAATATAGATAACATACAAAGTATGTGTTAAATGATTGTTGAATTGTCAGTAAGTCTTCCAGTCAATAGTAGGCTGTTAGTTAAGTTTTGGGAGGAGTCAAAAGTTACTGGTGGGTTTTTAACTACAGTGGTGGGAGGGAGAGTTGGTGCCCTTACCTCTATGTTGTGTAAGGATCAACTGTATTCTTAATCATTTAAGAATGATTGAGTTATTCTAATCATTCAATCTAATCAAGTCAATCTAATCTTGAATAATTATTCTAGCCTTTTAAAAGAAGAAGGAAAGAAACTATCATTTTAGTTGTCTGTAGCAGGTATTAGGAAGTGTTGCCCTTGCAACTGATAACGGTTTTTTTAATGCAGTGTTTTGTAGAGAGTAAAAATGATTAAGAGATGGCCTTTTCCTTTGTGACTTTAAATCCTAGTAATGGTACAGTAAAAGATAGCAAGTAATCATGAAAGTTCAAAGAAACCACAAAACATGTCAGGGAAATTCAGGGATACTTCTTAGGCAATATGTTTTTGAGATGGTTAGGATAGATAGGATTATGAGGCAAAAGAAATCAAAATGCTTGTTACATAAGCCGAGGGATGGGAGAGGTGTGAAGTAAAGGAAATAATGTAACCAAAAATATAACAGTGGAAAACATTTGTTAAGTACCAATTGTGTTTTACACTTTGCAGGTATTGGGGATACTACGATAAATGAGATTCAGTTTTTGTTTTCCAAGAGCTTAAATCCTAGTTTACCAATTAATTGCATAGAAGTGATGGTTAAAACAGGGGAAGCACATGAAATAACTGAGAAAACATAAAGAAAGAAATAAACGTAGCTGGACAAAATCCTTAAAAGAGTATTTACTTTCAGAAAAGAAAATCCAATAAACCAGGCCAGGAATTTTATTAAAAGATATAGTTAAGAAGAAGATCAGGACAGTTCCATGACCTGGAGCTTAAGGGTGAACATGGATTTTGTGTTGTTGGTTTGTGGTTGTTGTTTTTTTATTTGCTTGTTTTTGGTGTTTGTTTTAGTCCTCCACCCCTTCCTCACTCCCCTGAATGTGGGTTTTAATGAGGAAGAGGCACTCAACAATGTGAGATTTATACAGAGTGGTGAAAATTAAGACAAGTAAAGATCAGTGGGACCTGGTAATTAAGAAAACTTCAGTAACTTGAGGTTTGAGGTTTGGCACAAATATTAAAGATTCTGAGAAGAGGGGAGGGAGTAGACATACAGGTAAGACTTCTTTCAAGGTTAACGCAGGAGAGATGGTGATGAAATTGAGAAGCAAGAGTAGATAGGGTCAGGGGAGTGGTAGAAGATTGGGGGTGACTAGAGGTCATGCTAAGAAATTAAGAAAAAGGAAATGGGAAATTGTGGTTAGAGTGCAACTGAAGAGTTTAAGAGCTTGGAGGTGGTAGAATTTTGAGTGATCAAATCTAATATGTGACTTAAATGGAATCAAGGAGGAATAAAGACCAAGTGATAATTTTTTTTTTAAAGATTTTTATTCATTTGAGAGAGAGAGACAAAAAACATGAGCAGGGGAGAGAGGAGGGGGGAAAGCAGGCTCTCTGTTGAGCAGGGAGCCCGATGTGGGGCTCGATCCAGGACCCTGGGATCACGACCTGAATTAACAGCAGACGCTTAACCTTCTGAGGCACCCAGGTGCCTCTGGCCAAGTGGTAATTAAAAAGGAAAAAAAAAAAAAGAACCAGGCTTCGGTGAAGTAAGGCAAAAGGAAGCTAGGAAGTATACTTGCAAGTTTAAATGAAGATTCAAAAGAACTTCCGGTTATAATTGAAGGTCTTTGGATCAGTCCCATGGATGGGCCTCTTCTGCTCTAAATGAGTAGTGAATTAATTTGATCGACAGATATTTATTGTATTTCTACTTTGAGACAATATTCTAGGTATTTAGGATCTATTATTGACCTCTACAAATGACAGTACGAGTTTAAATAATATTGAAATATTAACTAACTTGTTTTATTATATTGTGGTGTAAAAAATAGTTTAGTACTATTTAAATTATGTTCAACCATGAATTTCTTGAGGTCAGGGATTGTCTCATTCATCCTTGTATGCTGAGTTCCAAACATAGCACCTGACACTTTATAGGTATGTTCATGAAATGCCTGAATTACAGAAACTTTTGAATAAAGAACAGAATAATTCTGGAAGGTTTTGTTTTTTTTTACATGGAATTAGTATCTGTGTAATTTTAAAGGTGATAGAAAAACAGCATTAAATCATAGTGTTAAGAGTTTTTTAATGAGAAAGATGTACTTATTGTATCATTACTAATAGGTTCTTGCTATAATGGCAAAACATAGTGAAAAATATGAAATGTGTTATGGAATTATTTCTCTTCTGTGTACAACTATATCTGTGTAGCAGAGAAAGTCTCTAATGTGTATTTTTGATAATGCATGGTATCACTGTAATCATTATAATGTGGTCTTATACATTTTACTAAATACAAACGTGAATAGACCATCAGGGAATAAACTCTATAGATTCCATTGTCACTTGGGTGTTTTCTATGCTTTAATTACCTTCACCAAGAATTTTACAAGCAGGAATAAGAAAATAGAATAAGATAGCTTCTTTGTAATGTTGCCAGGCATAAATGTAACTTTGTGTACAGGACTATACTTTTTTTCCCCATTTTAATCTGTGGTGAGTAAAGCTCATATTTTGTTAAAATTCTAGACTCACTTCCTCTTATATATCACTCTTTTTAGAGTTAAAAACTTTGTTATCAAATTGTATATGATTGGTTCTTAATTACTGTGCGAGAGTGAGCTTCATTTAGATATTGCTCATGTTTTCTTTTCATGAGACTTCAGGGTTTAGCTCATTTACTTCTTCACAAAAATAAAATTGATGTTTTAACTATGCATCTAAGAATGCTTACTATCAGTTCATTAGCTATCATAGAAGTATTTCTATCATCTCTGATCCTTTATAATTTTAATCTGTTCTGAATTTTCATATTTGTGTAGTTCTGAGTTTACCCCACAGACTTTTTTCATATTAAATAACTGTTACATGGAGTTGACAAATATAATTTAAGAATTATTATTTTGGGGGCGCGTGGGTGGTTCAGTGGGTTAGGCCTCTGCCTTAGGCTCAGGTCGTGATCTCAGGGTTCTGGGATCAAGCCCCACATCGGACTCTCTGCTCAGTGGAGAGCCTGCTTCCCCCTCTCTCTCTGCCTGTCTCTCTGCCTACTTGTGATTTCTCTGTCAATTAAAAAAATAAAATAAAAATTTTAAAATTATTATTTTGTAAAATATAAATGAAAAATGATTCTAAAATCCTCAAACTAGAATGTTCACTTCAACTTGCTTATCCAGAAAACTGATAAAAAAGGAAACGTAACTGATCATAGTATAAATGAATATTAATGAAACATTTGATTAAGGACATCTCATTCATGAAGTTGAATTGATTGTTGAGAACCATGGATTTTACATGTGAAAATAAACAAATAAATATAGGTTCTTAATGTTAACAGGTTCATGTTTTTAGAGAAACTAGCTGGTTTTTAGAGAATTGGCAAAAAAAAAAAAAAAATCCACAGTCTTTCTGGTGTGTCCTGTTGCTAGGCTTGATGATGTTTGAATGACCTTCTCTAGTATACCCTATTTTTGTTTGACTCAACCTTAGTGTTAATGTAGTCTAGAGCTGTGATAACACTGAAGTACCGAATTCACACATTTTCTTTTTAGTCTGTGATGAACAGAAACAGAGATTGGCTGACTTGGAAAAGATACCCAAAGTCTATCTTTCTCTCATGCCTCCCCTACAGTTTCTTTGTGGGCCTTCTTGCAAAGACACGTTGAGGATCTTCCCCATGAGATCCAGCTACTGTGTTGTTATAATGGGACCTTGACCAGAAGTTTTTACCTTATAAGTTGATATAAGATATACTTGGTGAAATTTATTTAAATCTTACTACTTCAATAAAAAAATGTAATGTTATTTCAGTACATAATATAAGGTTTATATTAGTCTCTGAGGGTACACGCTAACCTTTTTGATGATTCCTCTTGACTCTCAGGGAATAAAACAGAGGAGAGATGTCTTTGATAACAAAAAGTATACCTATTTTTAGCTTTTATTTTTACATTTCTCAAATGTATTATTTTAAAAACAATTAAATTTCCGTGCACAGTTAAGTATGATATGAACAGAAGATAATAAAAAAGACCTATCCTTATTTTAACACAGAGCATAATACCTTTCACACAATAAATTCTTAAAATAGACTGGTGTGTGGGGTTTGACACTCTATTTTCATAGTATCAGCCTAGGGGAACTTAATTATTTCCTGGAAGTAAAAGGAGGATTTCTAAGTATTAACAAATTTTCTGTCAAATCTCTTACAAAGTATGAAAAATAAGTTGTGTTTTTAGTTGTATAACATTTCAACCTGGAGTTTATGACACTTAGAACTAGATTCTCTTTAGAATGCAGATTGAAAAGTCACACATTTGAATTGAATGTGATCCTTCCATCACAAAGTTAAAAATGACTTTTATATTGATAACCAAACTTGGATGCATTTAGAAATATCTTAGTAGATGTGGTCCATATATACGATGAAGTATTATGCCTCCATCAGAAAGGATGAATACCCAACTTTTGTAGCAACATGGACGGGACTGGAAGAGATTATGCTGAGTGAAATAAGTCAAGCAGAGAGAGTCAAGTATCATATGGTCTCACTTATTTGTGGAGCATAACAAAGAACATGGAGGACATGGGGAGATGGAGAGGAGAAGGGAGTTGAGGGAAACTGGAAGGGGAGATGAACCATGAGAGACTATGGGCTCTGAAAAACAACCTGAGGGTTTTGAAGGGGCGAGGGGTGGGAGGTTGGGGGAACCAGGTGGTGGGTAATAGGGAGGGCACGTATTGCATGGAGCACTGGGTGTGATGCAAAAACAATGAATACTGACTGTTACGCTGAAAAGAAATTTAAAAAGTGGGAAAAAAAAGAAATATCTTAGTAAGTTTATTCATTAAATCTTCATGCTGTCTTTTATATTGCTTTATTAGGCTAGAATATAATCCCTTTTTGGTGTCAACTCTCCTTACCGGAGAGCTATTGGACAGAGACCATAGCTTCACTTCTGGCTCTTGGAACTGGGAATGCTTTGCCCAGAGTGTGTGATAATTTGAGTAATGGCTTGGTGACAAATTGTGGACTGACTTCATTGGTTTTCAACCTTATGTTAATAGAACGCTTTTGTTTTCCTTGTTATGAGTAAAAAAAAATTTGATAATAATGTACATGTATTAACAGAAAGTTCAATTCACATCAGTGAGTCAAATTATTATAATTAGTGACAATTATATCTAAAACATTATTTTTCAAATCTCAAATTCAAAGTAAATAAGGTTATGCCACTCATTTTCTTTTTATTTAGAGTACTTTCATATTTCCATAGGGTTTGAAGAGCAGAAATAGAAAAAGAAAAAATGTAAAATAAAAATTTATGATAAGAAATTACTATAAATTTTAATTATGAACTCTGAAATCAGATAAATCTCATCTGTTTTTATAGTACAACTTTAAGTGTGTTTTTTTCCCTCCCAGGACATTTATTCAGAGCAGCTGGGGATCAACCGTTTAACCTGTCCACAGTGTCGAGTGCCTTCCCAATGGTCAGCCACCCAGTCTTTGGTCTACATTCAGCCAGCTCAGGGCATTCAGAATTTGGTGGTTTGGGGACACTTGGTACACCCACAGCCTTAGCCGCACATCCCCAACTAGCATCTTTTCCAGGTAAACATCTGTTACAAACAGTGTTCAAGGAAAGGAGGAAAGCTTGAAAATGTTCAAGCAGTAATTTGTTTATTAAATTGAACAAAAAGAATAGTCTAATGCCTGGTATATTGAAACTCTTGTACAAGAATTGACTCAATCCTATTTATCATGTGCAAAAAAAAAACCCCGCACAATGTGTGCTAGATGGCAGCGTTGATTACAGCTATGCAAGTGTTTAGCTAGAGAAAGGGGCATCTGCCACAAAAGTGATTAATTAGGCCAAGTGTACGTATTGTGAGTGTAGAGCTTGAATTTTTCTCAGCTTTATTTGATTTAAAAAAAAATTATTTAACTTACAATGGAAAGTAAACTCCAGTTCTTATAATGAATATCTCTATACTTTTGAGTTCTCACTTCTCTGCACTTTCCAAGGAAGATGAACTTGGCCCTTAAATTCTATATTTTTCCATATTTGATCAGAACAACTATAAATTTGCACCACTTGCATTACAGCAAGACCAGAATTATCCCCAGTTCTACAGATTATGACAATTCAGAAGCTCAGTAAGGCACCAATTAAAGCCTAAATTGGATAAGCATGCTATAATTTTCCTTGTTATTTTATTTTCAAAGTCTAAACTTTCATGTGTTTTCAGTGATTGATTTTACTTTAATAAATTTTAGCCAGGAATGCATGGTTTGGTCTTATAAAAAATAGTTTACAAATTAGAGCATAATTCTAGAGAAAAATAGACCTGAATTTAAATGACTGTGTTACATTTTAGCTGCATGATCATGAACAAGTAATCTGACCACTCTGCCTCAGTTTTCTCTTCTGAAAAATTGAGGATAGGTAATGGTACCTGCCTCTTAGGACTCTTGTGAAGATTGAAGGAGATAAGCCATATCAGTACTGATTGCAATGTTTAGCATACATAATGAGTACATAATTAGTTATTATTATTACTTCCTCTTTCCCACTTTAATGGGTAATAAACTATCACATGCTTCTTCAAAAGGAAACAAGCATCTCATTTTAACTATATACAGAATGGAAAGATGGTTAGATGTATATTTCAAGTACTGTTTCTTGAGTCATATTCTTTTAATTCAGTTGTCTGGAACAGAGTAGCTGGTGGGGAGGGTTAATATGACTACAAAGTTAAAATCAAGTCTTAAACTAAGCCTTAACATTTGTTTTAAAAATACTAATAGGAATTTATTTAGGCTAGTTTCTAACATGGTCGTTTAGCAAGATGATCAATCCAATAGATATTTGCTGAAATATAGGATTTCTGATTAAAAAATCAAAATAGATAGTAGAAATATAGTTACTGGGCGTCTTAAAAATTTTTAAATCATTTTGTCGTAGCTTATTATACCATTGCTTTTGAGCCTATCTAAATTATTCACTCATTCATTTATTGTACAAAGTTCTTTGAGCATCTTCTATGTTCTGTGCATTGAGGAATACACTGACATAGTATGTGTTGTTTACAGTTTTTAGGAGATGGATAAACAATGACAAGACAGTCTTTAATGGTGAAAGTATGTCTATATACTGTTTTCACCAGATAGACACTATGCAAGACCTAGAAGACTCATTTGTTTACGTTGTAGATTGGGTATAATAATTTAAATTTTAATTCTCTGTAATTGCCTTTATTCAGATGGGTAATCTAAATGCTAAATTTTTGAAATCACCTAAAAATTAAATGAAGACACACAAGAAAGAAATTACTAGAAATTTTAAATAAAGAATAACTTACTTTATAATTTCATGTACTTTCTGCATTTCAGATAATAAAATCAACAGAAGCAAAATTATTTAATGGATATTAGTCTAATATTATGTCTATTTTATATTGAAATAATGTTTCACAGTAATTTCTTTTAAAATAATTATAACTTTTGGTCATTTTTATATTATATTACCATGAATTTCTGTGAAGCATCTGGCTCCAAGTACGAAAGATTTTAAAATTCTGCTATATCTTCTAGGCCCAATATCATCTGAAATATTAGACTCTTTCAGTTGAATATAATTAATGTTGCCAATATGCTGTTACCTTCTTTGAATACCTGTAGAAACTCATTATATGCTGGTTTATGTAATCCTTATTTTGTATATTTTGTTTTATGAACAAACTATTTTGTGAGTGACTGTTTTCATTTTCTTAAACTTGGAAGATAAATAAGTTTGTCATTTAACAAAAATTATATTATTTCTTATGAAATATTAGACATTTGTAAAGTTTGTGGTCAGAAGCTCTACCACTTTCATATTTTTATTTTATTGATTTTTATTTACTTTTTTTTTTAACCTGTGGTGTCAGCTTGTTTATAACATACACATTTTCCAACTTTTCATTTTCTAATCCCCATTGTGTACTTATTTATAGTGATGTTCTAAAGTATAGTGTTATGGTTATTCTTTTTTCTGAGCATTATTTCTGAGCATATTTTATATCTAAAATATTTGAATCTTATTATACTTAGATTGCCTTACCAACTTGTGGGTTGTTTATGAAGTCTATACATTCAGCTGTAATGCTTTAATTATAGACTCTGTATTAAGTAATGTAAATATCTTTAGGAAACCTCAGTCCCTTTTTATTAGCAATTTGGAACCTAGGTTTCAAACCTATAAATAAGAATAGATTCCAACTGAGCTGATACAAGTCCAAAATACACAGTTTTCCTTCCCACCTAAATACACTTCTTTCATCTAAACAGGGATAAATGATTAATGCTTCTGTATGGCTATTCTGGTTCAGTTCCCATCATTCAGGCACTGCTAAATATGCATTGGTGTCATTTCACTAGCAGTGCCTTCCTGCAGTGCAGAAGAATAGCTTTTGCAGTTTTCTGCTTACACTGTGTTTAGATCTTTTAGAATAGCAGCCACCATGAACATTTCACTTTTTGAAGAAAACAGATTTTGCCATTAGATAATGAAGGTGCATATCTTTACATTCTGTTTTTAATGAAGCGATATTCCTAGAAAAGATTTGAAGATCATACAATAAACTGACAAAATTGAATTTTTCCCATACTATATTATTCGGTTTCTTTTCTCTAATTTCTTCATGTTGGTTACAATCAATGAAAAATATAGCACATCTCTTGGAAGGTTAGCCTGAAAGGTCATAAATGATTTGGTAATCTGGCAGGTTAGCCAAGTAGCAAAGATTATTTCTGAGATTTTAAATGGGGCAATACAGGACGTTCTTTTGGATTATTTTCAAATATCTTCTTAATCTTCACCCTTTCTGATAAATGTATTCTATAAAATTTGGCTTCTCTCCTTTTCTAAAAGTTTTAACTAAGAGCCACTGTTTGAACATCTAAATTGCATTTGATGATTTTCTACCATTGATTCATTTTACATTGATAAAACAATCATTGTTAGCTATAATTTATGAAAGAAAATATAAACAAACTCCAAGCTTTCCTTATTAACTTTATGGGGAAGAATTTTGTAGAACTTTTATATTTTAATATGACCTACTTTAGAAATCTTTGAATATCTGAGAAAAAAACCACTGCTTTTGCTATCTTTATGTTTTTAATTAAGTATAGAATATCTTCTTTCATAAATGAACTTGAGGTATACTGGTTTACAGTAGCAGTCTTGGTATTATTATTTATGATTTATCAGACCCAGATTTAAATTATATATAATTTGAGGAAATTCTTAACATAGGTTGTAAATGGTACAACCATAAATTCTAAGGTTTTAAAATATATTCTTAAATATTATTTCTTTACTAATTTAGAAAAATTATGGTATAAGTTATCAAGATGTCACACAGTTCTTTACTTTTCCAAGTTTTCCATTTTATTTTTAAAACCATAGACCACCTTTATTCTTCATAAACTTGAGTTCAAGGAAGCTGCCAAGTGAAGATCCTTGGATACTTTCTTAATGAGAGGAGTGATGAGTATGTAACATCTAATAAGCTGTCTTACAGTTAGATGATCAGAACTGTGTATAATTCAGCTGTTCTGTTCCAAAATGAAACTTGGTATTTTTTTCCAGGATTAAAATATGTAATGCATTGTTACATTAACTAGAAAGTTAATTCAAGTACTTTTTGCTTGTTTGTTTGATGTTTGGTTTTGAGGTGCAGAGTGGTGGCGAACAACAGATGTCCATAGTCGTACAGGGGCAACCTTCTTTCCACCCTTACTGGGAATTCCACCACTGTTTGCTCCTCCAGCCCAGAATCATGATTCTTCTTCATTCCATTCAAGAACTTCAGGAAAAAGTAATAGAAATGGTCCTGAAAAAGGTATTCCTTGTTAACTTAAGTGATGTTTTATAAATCCTCCATTCCAATACCTATTTTCAGTAGAGTTTAGGTTTAATAACTTTATATAACAGTGTACTAGACACTTTTTCACAATGGCTTGCTTACTCCTTAACAATAACTCTGAGCGATTGGAAGTATCTTCATTTCACATCCAAGAGTAAATAAGTGATTTGAGGACTGCTTGCATGTCAGTGTGGCATAGACAGGATTTGAACCTGGCCTTCTAACTCCCAACTCCACTGCTTTTTCCTCTGTGTCTCATTACTTCCTTTGTATAATCCAGCATAAGATTTACTTCTGTAATTAAGCACTAAATTCATCAAAACTAATATCCAAGTACTCCTTTTTTCTTTTAAGTGATCATTAATATTTCTGCAGTTTATAACCTGTTAGAATAGCATTTGCAAATTATAATAGCATTTTGGATGGTTTATTATTATCATTATCATTTCTCACTTGGGTAAGAGCTTTTGGTGAGTTTGCTCTGAAAAGGGAAATGTTTGCATTTAATTATGTTTCTAAACATTATTTTAATTGAAGTAAAATTCAGATAAATATAAAATTACCATTTTAAAGTGAACAATTCAGTGGCATTTAATGCATTCAGTGTTGAACAGCTTCCACCTCTGTATAGTTACAAAACATTTCACCATGTCAGAAGGAAACTCCATACCCCTTAAGCAATTTCTCCCCATTCTTCCCTCCCTCAGTCTTTGGCCATCACTAGCTTATGCACTGTCTCAGTGGATTTATTGTGAATATTTCATACAATACATGGCTTTTTCTATCTGACTTCTTTCATGATGACTGACTTTTTTAGCATGATGTTTTAGAGAATCATTCATATTATATATAGCATATATCATTACTTCATACCTTCTTTATGACTGAGTAATATTCTCTTGGATAAACATGTTTGTTTTTATTTTCAAGGTGTAAATGGGTCAATAAATGGAAACAGTACATCATCTGTATCTGGTATCAACACACCTGTATTATCGACTACTGCTTCAAGTTCTGTGGGACAAACTAAAAGTCTAAGCTCAGGTGGAGGAAATCGAAAATGTAATCAGGAACAAAACAAAAACCAGCCTTTGGATGCTAGAGCTGACAAAATAAAGGATAAGGTAAGTTATTCTCTCCAGAACAGATATGTAACAGATCTTTATGTAAGCATTCCAAGCTTCAAACGACCTGAATCTATGGAACAATTTCTTATGAATTACCACTCCTATTTTACAAATGCTTATTTTTATGGTTTGGTACTAATATTAGGACTCTTAAAAATTATAACTGTTAGCACCAGTATAAATAATGCAAATAGTAATAATAGCTAAGATTTGTGGAGAACTTAACACATAACAGCTCTACTCTAATTGATTTGCATATAATATCTATTTTAATCCTCTCTATACCCCTAATTAGCTAGGTATTGTTTTTATAAATGGAGAAACTGAGCCTCAAAATAGGTGGCCAGTAAGTGGACAGGATTTGAAGTCCACATGGGTTGACCCCAGAGCCTGTGTTTTTAGGAAAAGAAAAATGAGAAAACATTTTATTATGGGAAATTTGAAATCTATAGAATAGACAGAATAGTATAATAATCCTGTGTACCCATTATTCATTTTCAAGAGTTGTCACCGCTTGGCCTGTTTTATTTCATTATATCTCCAACTGTGCAGGTTATCGGTTTATACCTCTCACCTTCCTCTGTTTGACCAGTTGGCGCAGTTAGAGCTTGTCAGCAGAGGGTGTTGGAGAAACCCTGAAAAAAGAAAGGCTGTTTCTGGTTCCAGTGTTTTCTTCTTGCTCTCATGCTGTGGCTGCCAGTGAGTAGCTTTCAACCCAGCTGGCAGCTTCTCTGTGGTCTCTGTTTAGGAGACCTAGTAGTACACACCGTCTGGTGGGTCTCATGGGCATCCCAGCAAGCATCTTAGTAGTAAGTTTTGCTGGGATGCCAGTGGTGGCTTTCTAGCTAATTTTAGTGGCACCCCAGTGAGGGGGTTTCCAGAAACTTTTCCTGGCACTCCAGCAGGCATGTTTCCTATTTGCCAGCCTTGACCTGTGACACCTCAGTGGGCATGACACCTCAGTGAGCTTTTCTGCCATCCAGTGGGCAACAGCCACATCATCTCCAAAGTCTGAAGTTCAGCCTTGGGTGAATGAGGTTGGAAGATAGAGGCCCTCTTCCAAGTTTACCTTTATTTTACTACTCTACCTCTGCCCTCCAGGAAGTGGCTGTTCCCTACATCTGCTATTTCAGTATTCTTTAGAGGTCTCTTTATCTCTCTTAGTAGTATTCATATTCTGCTACTAGTTAATAATTCTACATCATAAAATCTCCCGGTTCAAATAACTGATGTGCTTTCTGCCTTCTGACTAGATTTGTCTGCCATGGAAAAGGTATTGTCAGGAGTAGGGTGGATATGCAAATTGCAGATGATAAATTCACTCCAATATTCTGGTCATTCTGAGCCTTTAGATTTCCTCTTCCATATCTTGCCAGAGAAGCTGTGACATTTCATTTTATTAAATGTAGGCCTCCACTGGGTCTGGGTTTCATGCATACAAGCAGGTAAGCTAAGATACCTCCAGCTACATGAACTGATATATTATATCCAGACTTTCTCATAAGTGCACCCATATTTACGAATTTGGTCTGCTCTCATTTGTAATTTCTTCTTGAGCTAGGAGTCCTGGTTTATTTTGATTTAAAATCCTAGTATCAATTGCAAACATTTTGGAAACAAAGATAATAACTAGGGCAGCAGCTTCTCATCTCTAAATTCTATAAAAACCGCATTGAAGGCCTGGTTTTCTGTGGGAGCAGAGTCTGCGCACATCATTTTCTTCACCATCTCAGTTATAATATCAAGGGGCCTGTCTCTTCCCCATTGCCTTTACTTGCCTCCTTTGTTGTAGATCAATTGACCCTAAAAGTCTGAGTATTTCTGATCTTTCTATTCTTCTTATTCTTTTTAAAGATTTTATTTATTTATTTGACAGAGAGAGATCACAAGTAGACAGAGAGACAGGAGGAAGCAGGCTCCCCGCAGAGCAGAGAGCCCGGTGCGGGACTCGATCCCAGGACCCTGAGATCACAACCCAAACCGAAGGCAGAGGCCTAACCCACTGAGCCACACAGGCGCCCCTCTGATCTTTCTATTCTTTTCTATTGATCTGTGTGTCTGTTTCTGTGGCAGTACCACACTGTTTTGATTATTACAGCTTTGTAGTAGATCTTGAGATTTGGAATTGTGATACCTCTAGTTGTGTTCTTCTCTTTCAAGAATGGTTTGGCTTATTGGCTATTCAGAGTCTTGTGGTTCCATACAAATTTTAGTATTATTTGTTCTGGTTCTGTGAAAAATATTGTTGGTATTTTGATAGAGATTGCATTAAATCTATAGATAGCTTGGGTAGTATGGGCATTTTAGCAGTATTGGTTCTTACAGTACATGAGCACGGAATATCTTTCCATTTGTTTGTGTCATCTTCAATTTCTTTCATCAGTGTTTTGTAGTTTTCAGAGTACAGGTCTTTTACCTCCTTAGTTTATTCCTGGGTATTTTATTATTTTTGGTGCAATCGTAAAAGGGGATGTTTTCTTAATTTCTCTTCCTGCTACTTCACTATTAGTGTGTAGAAATACAGTGGTTTTCTGTAGATTAGTTTTGTATCTCGCAACTTTACTGAATTCATTAATTAGTTCTAGTAGTTTTTTGGTGAAGTGTTTAGGGTTCTCTGTGTATAATATCATGTCATCTGCAAATAGTGGAAGATTTACTTCTTCCTTATCAATTTGGATGCCTCTTATGTATTTTTTTTTTATGCGATTGCTGTGGCTAGGACTTCCAGTACAATGTTAAATAAAAGTGATGAGAGTGGACCTCCTTATCTTCTTCCCAGTCTTAGAGGAAAAGCTCTTACTTTTTCACCATTGAGTATGATACTAGCCGTGGATTTTTTATATATGGCATTTATTATGTTGTGATATGGTCCCTGTAAACCTATTTTGTTGAAGGTTTTTATCATGAGTGGATGTTGTATGAATTTTATAAATCTATTGAGATAATCATATGGTTTTTATCCTTTCTGTTATCAATGTGATGTAGCATATTGATTACTTTGTGAACATTGTATTGCCCTTGCATTTCTGGAATAAATCCCAATTGATTGTGGTGAGTGACTTTTTTTATTCAGTTTGCTAATATTTTGTTGATTTTTGCATCTATGTTCATCAGAGATATTGACCTGTTGTGTGTGTGTGTGTGTGTGTGTGTGTGTGTGTGTGTGTGTGTTTTGTAGTGTCTTTACCTGGCTTTGGTAGCAGGGTAATGTTGGTCTCACACAATGAATTTCAAAGCTTTACTTCCTCTTCTAATTTTTGGAAGAATTTGAAAGAACACTTATTTTTTTCTTTTTTTAAATGAACTTTTTTTGTTTGTTTAGATTTATTTATTTGACAGAGAGAGAGATCACAAGTAGGCAGAGAGGCAGGCAGAGAGAGAGGGGGAAGCAGAGAACCATTCACCAAGCAGAGAACCGATGGGGGGGCTTGATCCCAGGACCCTGGGACCATGACCTGAGCCAAAGGCAGAGGCTTTAACTCACTGACCCACCCAGATGCCCTGAAAGAACACTTATTAACTCTTCTTTCTTTCTTTCTCTCTTTATTTTTATTATTTTTATTATGTTATGTTAGCATACAGTGTATCATTAGTTTTTGATGTAGTGTTGCATGAAAAATAGATATTAATTCTTCTTAAATGTTCGGTAGAATTTACCTGTGAAGCCATCATGTCTTGGACTTTTGTTGGTTATGAGATTTTTTTTTTTAATTAACATATAATGTGTTATTTGCTTCAGGGGTACAGGTCTGTGAATCATCAGTCTTACATAATTCACAGCACTCACCATAGCACATACCCTCCCCATTGTACATCACCCAGTCACCCCATCCCTCTGACCCCCCCCCCCCCCTCCAGCAACCCTCAGTCTCTTATGGTTTGTCTCTTATGGTTTGTCTCCCTACCCGGTCCCATCTTGTTTCACTTTTTCCCCACTTTCCGTAGGATCTTCTGCCTTGTTTCTCAAATTCCTCATATCAGTGAGATCATATGATAATTGTCTTTCTCTGATTGACTTGTTTTGCTTAGCATAATACCCTCTAGTTCCATCCACATTGTTGCAAATTGCAAGATTTGGGGGGGTTTTGATGGCAGCATAGTATTCCATTGTGTATATATACCACAACTTCTTTATCCATTCGTCTTTTGATGGACATCTAGGCTTTTTCCATAGTTTGGCTATTGTGGACATTGCTGCTGTATACGGTTGGGTGCACGTGCCCCTTCAGATCACTACATTTGTATCTTTAGGGTAAATACCCAGTAGTGCAATTGCTGGGTCGTAGGGTAGCTCTATTTTCAACTTTCTGAGGAAACTCCATTCAAGTTTTTGATTATTGACTCAATTTTATTGCTGTTAATTCAGTCTCCTCACATTTTCTATTTCTTCCTGATTCAATTTTGTACGATTATATGTGTCTGGGAATTTATCCATTTCTTCTACATTGTCCAGTTTGTTGGTATATAATTTTTCATAGTATTCTTTTATAATCTTTGTATTTCTGTGGTGTTAGTTGTTATTTATCATCCTTTATTTCCGATTTTATTTGAGTCCTCTCTTATTTCCTTGATGAGTCTAGCTTAAAGTTTTAACAATTTTATTTATCTTTTCAAAGAACCAGCTCCTGGTTTCATTGATCTGATCTATTATTCTTTTAGTTGCTATTTCATTTATTTCTGCTCTAATCTTTATTATTTTCATTCTTTCACTGACTTTGAGCTTTGTTGGTTCTTCTTCTTCTAGTTTCTTTTTGGTGTAATGTTTGGTTGTTTATGTGAGATTTTTCTTCTTTCTTTAGGTATACTTACTTGTATTGCTACAAACATTCCTCTTGAACAGATTTTGCTGCATCTTAAAGATTTGGGATTGTTGTCTTTTCATTTATCTCCATTTATTTTTTTATTTCCTTTGTTATTTCTTGGTTGATCCATTCATTGTTTACCAGTGTGTTATTTAGCCTCCATGTAATTGTGTTTTCCCATTTTTTTCTTGTGTTTGATTTCTAATTTCCTACTATTGTGACTGGAAAAGATACATGATATAATTTCAGTTTTCCTGAATTTATTGAGACTTATGTATATTGAGACAGATAACATGAGCCTAACATGTTATCTGTTCTGGAGAATGTTCCATGTGTACTTGAAAATATGTGTATTCTGCTGTTTGGGGATAGATGTACCTCTTAGAAATAGTGCTAATATCTAGTAAGATCTGAAATCCCCACTGCCTTCATAGTGTATTAGGCATTGAGCAAGATTTCAGAGGCATCATATGAAATAGATCCTGTCCTTAGTTCTGATAAGAAGTCTACACTGAGGGGCGCCTGGGTGGCTCAGTGGGTTAAAGCCTCTGCCTTTGGCTCAGGTCATGATCCCAGGGTCCTGGGATCAAGCCCCGCATCGGGCTCTCTGCTCAGCAGGGAGCCTGCTTCCTCCTCTCTCTCTCTGCCTGCCTTTCTGCCTACTTGTGATCTCTCTCTGTCAAATGGATAAATGAAATCTTAAAAAAAAAAAAAAGAAAGAAAAAAAAAGAAGTCTACACTGACATTTCTAAATAAAATCAGTGCTGTTAAAGGAAAAAATATTTCATGTAACAGGGACTAAAAATGTACTTGGCACCTCTTTAATGATGTAAAAGGTGGATTCTCAGATACCATGATTGTGTCTGTAGACATGTATGTTGAAATGACACTAGAAAAAGACTGGCTATCAAAGTAAGAGATTTTAGAACCTTAATTTTCAGAAAAAGAACACCTTTGAATAATACATTATCAGGCATGAATTTGTGATAGTAGGTTGTCAAGTGAAATGGAGATGAGGGACATTGGAACTAAGGGGAAAAATCATACTTTTTTTTTTACCCAGTATTTTTCAGTTTTAAAGCTTTTCATTTTTATTTTTATTAATTCATTTTTTAAAATATTTATTTATTTAGAGAGAGACAGAGCATGCAAGTGGAGGGAAGAGCAGAAGGAGAAGGGGAGAGAGAATCTCAAGCAGACTCACCACTGAGCATGGAGCCTGACTTGGGCCTCATTCCCATGACCCATGAGATTACCCCCTTAGCCGAAATCACAAGTAGATGCTTAACCAATTGAGCCACTCAGGTGCCCCTTAAAATCTTTTTAAATTAAAACATTGATTGCTTAGGTAGCCCTTTTTTATGAGTAGTTTGAAAAAATGTTTTTCCTCTTGGGGGTTGCTATCTTAGTAATATGCATTGAAAATCAATGATTAAGGTGAATTCCCTCATATATAATGCATGCATATTTACAATAAAGGTAGATATTTAACTTAAAGTACATCACAGACAAAAATACACACACAGACTCTTGAGGGGAAAACAACAACAACAACAACAACTGTTCAACTTTGAAAAAGTTCCACTCCTCTATTAACCTCTATTAAAACCCAAAGTGGTAACTTCTATTTAGACTCTTCATGATATTCATAATCTTGCTATACATGCTTAGAAACCCACAACAGATTTTGATTACAATGAAGGAGATTTTTCTCTGCCAAATAAATGGTAGGCTTAATGTTATTATATTGTTAGTATTTTGTTATTATAGTAATAGTATATTGTTACTATTGTTTCTCTTTAATCTCTACTTTGGTCTTTTTCATCCTGTGATACCCACACTATTCCAGGTCAGTTTCTCATCACTCTGCTTTACTGTGAGGGAAAAAAAAACATAGTTCTAGGAATTATGGTTACTCTTAGTCCAGCTTATCGAAGGGTGTGTCTCAGGAGAAAACATTATGATTGCTAGTTTGGAACAGTTAACACAGGTTACCATTGCAAGGAGAATATAACAGGACTGATTCTCTTCACTTATATGCATTTCATTTCATTTAAATCAGACTTCAGAAAACACAAAGGAAAGAGTCCTAATTTGAAATCAATAACTATCACTTCAAGTTGGGCTTCTTTTTGTAGAAGTGTTTTAATGTCTTTCATGCCCCAACTCATTAATCATGACAGGCCGTATTTCTGTTAAGACCATAACTTTTGTAACTCATTGCTTTTGTAATTTATTGCTGCTTTTTCTATATTTTGTTTTTTATTTTATCTGTCAGTGAATCCTATTGAACTATTCCTATGTAACTTTGTGTTATACTCAATCTTATTGCTCCATCATGTCAATATTTCTCCTTTTTAGGCTTCCTATTGGCAGAGTTTTAACTTTGCTATTATTATGTATTTATTTCATCATAATTCATCTAATGATTTTTCCTCCTTTTTATCCACTACCATGGTCTAATATTTTTTTTTATGATTTATTTATGTAGTTAAAAGAGAGAGGTGGGGAGGCAGAGGGAGAGAGAGACTCTCAAGCAGACTTTCCACTAAGTGAGGAGCTGCGCTCAGGGTTTGAGCTCATGACCCTGAGATCATGACCTGACCCAAAATCAAGATTCGGAGGCTTGACTGACTGAACCTCACAGCCACCCCTATTACTGTCTGTTACTTAAACACAAAAGTTTTGTTGTTGTTGTTGTTGTTGTTTTTATGTGACCCAGTGTCACTTTCTACCAATTTTGGATTTTCTTGTTCCTGTAGAGGCTTAAATATTGCAGAAATTAATATCTTTCTTTATCATATTTTCTACCTTTCCTGAAGTAAAATAGAAAAAAATTAAATTTGTTGCTAAAGCAGCCCCTAAGTCTTCTGCTACTTATTTTATCTTCTCTCCAGTACTTATTACATATGAAATCATTTGCTTTCATATTAGTCATTTGTCTACCACCACCTGCACTAGAATGTAAGTTTCTTGAAGGCAAGGACTCTGTCTTAGATATCATTGTTGTCCAGCACCTAGAAGGTGTGTGTGGTATGTTACATGTAAATATTTGGTTATTGCCTCACTATCCACATAAAAAAGAAGACTAATGTTAAATATAGAACTCCAGTGTCTATAACTGCTATCATTAACTGGAATTATCATTTCATAAATTGCTCTTTTTAGTCTGCCATACATTTTGAAGCATGGAAGTCACATGAATAGATCTACAACTGTATCAATGTTTCTAATGTTCTGTACATAACAGAGCCTGTACTTTTTATTGGAGGATTCCTATCATATAAGTTAATTGAATCTGTTTGTTGAATAATTACCCGTACAACATGTGACTTTTCTCTTTTTTCTAAAATGACATTTTGAGATAGAACTATCTCTTGAAAATTAAAACTTGCTTGAACTTAAAGTTCTTACTGACCCTTGAATTTTTCCGAAAATAAAGTCTTGCCAAAAACTTGTCTTTATCCAGAAACCAAGGAAGAAAACTATGGAAAGTTCTAGCAACAGTGATAGTGATTTGGGCACGTCATCAGACACCTCAAGTGAAGGCATTAGTAGTAGTGATTCAGATGATCTAGAGGAAGATGAAGAAGAAGATCAAAGTATTGAAGAAAGTGAAGATGATGATTCTGATTCAGAGAGTGAAGCACAACATAAAAGTAACAACCAGGTATAAATAATTTATTGGCAGTATCCACATAGCCTTCCTATTCAGGAATTAACTGGTTTATCTTGACTCTCAAAGTCTACAAAGTTTAAAGTTAATCATGTCTCTAGTTCTTACTATTTGCACAAGAAAGGAGAAACATTTTTAAAGGGACATTTGGTATACTTTTTAGTGAGCTTTATATAACTATTATAAGTCATTAGCACTTTTTAGAGTACCCTTTTTTCTCCCAAGTTTTACTGCTTGATATTCTTTGTTTTAATAGATATTGAAAAGTCGCCTTTTCATTTTTATTTACAGGTGCTATTACATGGTATTTCAGACCCAAAAGCAGATGGACAGAAAGCAACTGAAAAAGCCCAGGAAAAAAGAATACACCAGCCATTACCTCTTGTGTCTGAATCCCAGACTCACTCATCATTCCAATCCCAGCAGAAGCAGCCTCAGGTTTTGTCACAGCAGCTTCCATTTATTTTCCAAAGCTCTCAGGCAAAGGAGGAATCTGTGAACAAACACACAAGTGTAATACAGTCTACGGGATTGGTGTCCAATGTGAAACCTTTATCTTTGGTAAATCAAGCCAAAAAGGAAACTTACATGAAACTCATAGTTCCTTCTCCTGATGTACTTAAAGCAGGGAATAAAAATACCTCTGAAGAATCTAGTCCTTTGACCAGTGAAATGCGATCCAAACGGGTGAGTGAAAAATTATTTATAGAAGAATTTTATTATTAGAGAAAGAGCTCTTATATAGTCTTACAATATACAAGTTTAAATTAAATTCTACTCTTATTTCCATACTTTATTAGCTGCCAGGAATAGAATTTGCACATCAGAAAACTAGATTTCTCTGACTTTATATTTACATATATATCTGCTTAGTATATTTTTGGCAACACAGTCGTGTCATTTTTTCCCCAGGTATGAAGTAGTAAGGGGAGCAATATGTTTGAATGATATATACTTCACCATTACTTTTGTTTAAGATTGGTGTCCCAGGGGCACCCTGGGTGGCTCAGTGGGTTAAAGCCTCTGCCTTTGCTCTGGTCATGATCGCAGGGACCTGGAATCGAGCCCCACATTGGGCTCTCTGCCCAGCAGGAAGTCGGCTTCCTCCTCTCTCTGCCTGCCTCTTGGCCTACTTGTGATCTCTATCTGTCAAATAAATAAATAAAATCTTAAAAAAAAAAAAAAAATCAGTGTCCCAACTCCAGACTCAATCTCACTACCCGTGAGATCATGACCTGAGCCGAAACCAAGAGTCAGACCTGTCAATTGACTGAGTCACCCAGGTGTCCCGCCCTTTTCTTAAAGAATTTTTAAAAAGATTTATTTATTTATGTTAGAGAATTCCTTTGCTGTTTTTAACAAATTATATGAAATACAAAATAGTTAGAGGAATTTTATTTATACAAATACCAGAACCACTAATTAGAGAATTTTTTCCTTCTCTTTATTTTCTTGCTATTGATTTTGTATTATTACATAGTCTACATTCATATGTCCAGTAGAATTCTAGTAATTAAATGACCAGTGCCTTTTATTCTAGAACCAATCTAGAGTAGAGAAAATATATTATGTTTGAACACAGTATCCTCTGTTGATTACAAAAATTATCATTAGGCCTCCTAATCATTAGATAATACTTGTACAGCTCCTGCTGTTTGCCAGCTATTGTTTTAAGTGCTGAACATGCATTTACTCATTGGACACTAACATCTGTACCTACTACTAATATTATAATGCCCATTTACAGACAATCAAATTGAAATTCATATAGTTTAAATCATTCCCCCAAGATCACACTGCTAGTTAGTGATAGAGTTAGAATTCACATTTGGGCAGAGTAGCACTAGAATTCTTGTATGATATGCTGCCTTTCTTTCTAAAAAAAAAATGTTACAGTGTCCTTGTCTATTAACTCGTATTTTGCTGTAGAATTTAAGAACAGGGTCAAAGTAAAAAAGATTTGCATTAAGTATGGCTTTTTTGAGAATCTAAATGAAATGTTCTTAAGCCCAAGTATACATTAGAATTACTTGGAAAACTTAAAAAAAAAAAAAAAGAATAACACCACAGAACCAATGAAATCAGGATATCTTGTGTTAAGACTAAGTAGTTGCATATATCAAAAGCTTTCAAATGTGTAGCCAGATTTGAGAATCCCTGATCTAAATGGAATGAACAGCTGGGTGTTGGACATTGGGGAGGGTATGTGCTATGGTGAGCTCTGTGAATTGTGTAAGGCTGATGAATCACAGACCTGTACCCCTGAAACAAATAATACATTATATGTTAATAAAAACACAAGGTAATGGGGTGCCTGGGTGGCTCAGTGGGTTAAGCCGCTGCCTTCGGCTCAGGTCATGATCTCAGGGTCCTGGGATCGAGTCCCGCATCGGGCTCTCTGCTCAGCAGCGAGCCTGCTTCCCTCTCTCTCTCTCTGCCTGCCTCTCTGTCTACTTGTGATTTCTCTCTGTCAAATAAATAAATAAAATCTTTAAAAAAAACAAACAAACCATATTTAAAAAAAAAAACACAAGGTAAAAAATAAATAAATGGAATAACCAATGGTATGCATATGCATATGATAACTTATAATGCACTGCTCAATCATAAGGAGGTATTATTATTGACTCTCCATGAGTAAATTATGCAAACTAAAAATTACATTGTTTGAGTTACTTAAATTTTTTATTAATGTGTATCCAACTTTAAGATAAATTATAGAGCATACCATGAGTTACTCGCATTTTGAAAGGTTTCTCAATTTTCAGAGAGTTTCTTAAATGTTTTTTATTTGAAGAATTTTATATGACTGCCTATTAGAAAGTCACTTATTAAACACTTGCTTAATAAATGTAACCAACCTAAACTTCCTACACATATGAATTTATGTAATTCTTCCAAAATTGTGCGAGGTAAAGAAACTAAGATTTGGAGAAATTAAGTCACTTGCTAACATCACAGAACAAGTAAAGAGCAGAAGGATTTTAAACAAAGGTCATCCTTTATCAAAGCCTATGATTAGGGATGAAATAATTTTGTTTTTCTGAAGTGATGATGGTAGTTCATGGGAAATATTTTATTGAATGGATCTTCACATTAGCTTCAACTCTAAATGACTTAATCTACTTTTCAGGGTACCTAGTATTTTTTTTTTTTTTTAAGATTTTTTATTTATTTGACAGAGAGAGATACAAGTAGGCAGAGAGGCAGGCAGAGAGAGTGAGAGGGAAGCAGGCTCCCTGCCAAGCAGAGAGCCCGATGTGGGACTCGATCCCAGGACCCTGAGATCATGACCTGAGCCGAAGGCAGCGGCTTAAACCACTGAGCCACCCAGGCGCCCCCAGGGTACCTAGTATTGAGTTAAAGTGTATTTTATAAATATTTTTCTTAATCAGCTTTCTTTATATGACAGATAACATACAGAATTTTGCTTTATTCTTATGATAGTCTCTATTTCATGTTACCTTCCTTGTATCTGCCTCCTCAACTAGTTTGTGATTTTTTTTTTTAGTATTATCTAATCATTGGTTCTTTCCATACACTTATACTATAGACATTTAATTCAAATCAATATACATTAACTGGATTTATATACCAGTAGTGAATTTTCTTTATCAAATTTTACCTAGAGGATTTTTTTTTTTTTGTGGACTGCAGAGACTCCGGTAAGGGCTGGGTGAAGAAGAACTTGGAGATAGGGGATTGTTTCAAACCTGTCTTCCCTTACTCTTGTCATCCAAGGGGCTATCTAAGACCAGCAAGACATTTGCTGCTGTGTAGTTCTCAATTTTCTTCCTTCCTCCTTTTAATGTTCCACCCCCAATATCAAAAAGCACAACATACTTGCTTTAAAAGAGTAACTGCTACTACTCTTTTGATCTTTGGTTATTTTTGAAAATCTTCAGGTGTCAATATATGGAAAATGAGTCTTTAGAATTATAGAGTGAGAAGCAATTTCAGAAAATTAAAATACAAAACTAAAGGGCAAGATTTTGTTTTCATGCTTGTTTAGATCCTATGTATTTAGAAGGAAAATTTATTACCTATAAAAAAAGTATAAAATGATTATATGACATAATTTTGTTCTAACTAAATTTTTCTGCTGAAAACTTAAATCAGTATATATTAAATATGAAGTAAGCGCATTATATATTTACTTATATATAATACACAATATTTCTGTTATATAAATATTAAGTAAAATTAAGTATGTTAATGTATTTTATATAAGAATTTTGCCTTAAAATTCTTTTTAAGAGGTAAACAGAATTATTTAGCATAAGTTTCCATATTTTATTCACTGAATAAATACTAATTAAGCACTTTCTTTTTGTGAAGCATTGCCTTAGGTATGAGTTATTATGTGACAGTCTTTGTTTACAAAGTGAAGTGATACACTAAAGATGTTAAATAAGATAAAGCAGTTTATATAGGAATTGCATACTGCTTATTAGTACTGCTACTGTAAAAGACTTAATACATAATTCTGTATTGCATTCCATCTGCATGTATACTTCTGAAGTGCCCACCCCAAATTTCTGCCTACTAGAGTGTTAAGAGCCCTGCTCCAAGCTGACAGCACTGTTGATTTGAATTTTAAGGCAACCATTTTCATTACAGATTTTTCCTTCTGAAATTTAGTTGTATTTCTAGTAACTTAAAATATTTTAATCATTCTGCTCAAGTGTTTATGTATTAATTATATATATTTAATAAGGTTCATATGATTTTATTCAAGAAGATTCTGAGAACCAAATAATTTTTTGTTTCTTATGTACAGATGTAAATTTTATGGCTTAATGGCATACAAATCAGTTTTTTCCAAGAAAAGTCGAATTTTTCTAAACTGTTTTATTACACATTTTTCACTGCTAATGTGCTAAAGGCACTCTAAGGTAGATCCCACAGAATGTTGAGCCAGAAGTCCCAACAGCTTCATATCATATATGCTGCAGATGATACCAGGTAACACACAGGAGGTGAAGGAGTTCAAAGGATAGAGACAATGAGTGCTTCTGGCTGGAACAAACATGGAAGGCTTATTGGGTGGAATTTTAAAGAAGGAACAAGATTTCATCAGCTTGAGATTTATAAGAGGAGGATGTTTTAATCAGTAATTTTTTTTTAAGATTTTATTTATTTATTTGACAGACAGAGATCACAAGTAGGCAGAGAGGCAGGCAGAGAGAAAGGAAGGAAAGCAGGCTCCCCGCGGAGCAGAGAGCCCAATGCAGGGCTCAATCCCAGGACCTTGGGATCATGACCTGAGCCGAAGGCAGAGGCTTTAACCCACTGAGCCACCCAGGCGCCCCAAGAGGAGGACGTTTTACACAGAGAAAATTATTATAGCAAAATGTGGAGGTAGTGAAAGTATGACATACACAGGGCATGGCAAATAGTCCCGTTTGACTAGAGAGCTGTATTAGTGCCTACTTGAAAAGTCGTTTGAGTATCAGAATTAAGTATTGAGGCTTTATAAAGTTGCTAATGACAGAGGAAACACTAAAGCTTTTAACCAAGGAGCTCATATAACAAAGTAAAGGCTTTAAATTGAGATAAAATTGGCACTGGCATATAGCATATATTGGGATTTATGTGGAAAGAAAGGATGGTATGGCTTAAGTTTGCATAATGTTTTAATGAGAGAATCCAAAAGAGATGGGATATGGCTGACTTGGAAGAGAGAAAAGTAAAAGATGTTTTTCGAGTTTCAAGTTTAGGTTATTGAGACAGTGGGAGCAATAATAATGAGAGGGGGCACTCAAGAAACCTATGTTTTGAGGGGAGAAAGGCCAATTGAATTTTAAACATATTTCTAGCCAAGATTCAGCAACCAACTAGTCATAACTGCCACTAATTTTAAGCACGTGCATATTGTGACTTAAATTTGTATATGAGCAGCTGTTGTCAGATATAGAATGCAAATAAAAATAATCTTTGTTTTTATGGCACATTGTTGTTTTGTTTTTTAACTTATGTTTCAACAGGAACAATATAAACAGGCATTCCCAGTGCAGTTAAAGAAACAAGAGTCATCCAAGAGCTTGAAGAAGGTTATTGCAGCTTTGTCAAATCCAAAAGCAACCTCTAGTTCACCAGCACATCCAAAACAAACAGTAGAAAACAACCACCCTAATCCATTCTTGACAAATGCACTTTTAGGTAATCACCAACCAAATGGAGTTATTCAAAGTGTCATTCAAGAAGCTCCTCTAGCACTTACTACCAAAACTAAAATGCAGAGTAAGATTAATGAAAACATTGCTACTGCAAGTAGCTCTCCTTTTTCCTCACCTGTAAATTTGAGCACAACCGGGAGAAGGACCGCTGGCAATCAGACAACTGTGATACCCTCCGCCTCTCCCATAGTGCATCCTCAAGGGAAGGAAAAAGTGGTTAGCAATAATGTAAACACAGTAAAAACACAGCTTCACCCTCACCCTGCAAAATCTCTAGTGGAACAGTTTAGGGGAACAGATTCAGACATTCCCAGTAGTAAAGATTCTGAAGATTCAAACGAGGATGAAGAGGAAGATGACGAGGAAGAAGATGAGGAAGACGATGAAGATGATGAATCTGATGACAGCCCATCAGGTTATTTTCTATTTTTAAATTTGAAGTATTTATCTAAATGCTATGTGGACCAAACAGTTAAAGGAGGTTCTTCGTTCACAGACTTGTAGTCATTGTCATTCCCTGTGCTTCACACAGCTATGAGCCTGTCCATAGTGAGCTGGTAAAATATTGGAGTGATTGAAATCGGAAATCCTGAGTTAAATTCTCAGCTTTATTATTCATTTAACATTGAACAAATAAAAACTTTAAATGAATATAGATGATACATAAATTAATAATTAACTTCACAAACTTGCGTAATTTTCATTTAATTCATGACCATTCATTTGTCCTTTCTTTTTCATCTCTTCTGCTACTTATTTAAACGTGTCAGTAGATATTTTGAATGAAGGAGGTAAATTTGTAGTCAGTCATTTAGAAAGCACCAAAATCCTAAATCGCTATGAATGTCCATTAGCAACACAGAATTTATTTAATAACAAGTAGAGAAATCCTTGATTTTATTTTGATTTGCTTTCTTGCTTTTTTTTAATTTCTTTCTCTTTTTTTTCCTTTAACTCTCCTTATTGTTCTACAGAAGATTGAAAGCATAAAATATAAGATAACTTAAATTTTATATACAAAGGTGAAATACATATTATAAAAATATTTGGATTTGTTATGGTCAGCCACAAGTCCAGTGGTAAATTTTCTAGCTGTCAATATGAATAGGAAAATACAGTCAGTTATACAATTTAAAGTGTCTAACGTAGAAGCAACCTACTTGGTCGGGGGGTAAGAACAAATTTTCCCGAATATTTTTCTTGGGATTCCCATAAATACAACTTTGCATGATCAAGTATGAATATCGTTATTAATAACTTTCAAAGGCAATTTTTATAACAAATTTCAACATAGGCAGATGGTACTACACAAAACGTGATTCCACAAAAATTGTTATTCTGAGAACCTTTAAAATACATTGCAAGTATCAGGCCTGGGTTTATCGAGTTTAATCCAGGAATAAATAGTGCCCGTCTATAGGAAGAGATGCATTTATAGGACTACATTCCTAGACCAAACTTAAATGTTAAAACATTAAATGATCCCACATAATCATTTCCGCAACCTGGTCTCTTGTGAAGCCTAAGAAGCCTGATGAGGTCTTGTACCTAAATAAAATACAGCCAGAAAAGACAAGAATCTCTCAGAAAATGGTTTTCTTTTACCTCAAAGCCCACATGAAAGAATGATGGTAGTTCCAGACTTTTCTTCCTCATACTGAACCTAGTATATTTCTTAAGCTATAGGAATCTATTAATTTACAGAATCAATTCTATTCCCTCTATACCTTAGTTTCTTTATTAAATTAAAAATGATTTTGAAACCACTAAGCAGAACTCGTCATGTGAATAGTGTCACGTGAGAAGAACTGGTTTATGATTAAAGTGTTGAGTAAAACCGATACTTTTAACAAAGGATTCTGAGAATTTGTAGTCTGCATACACTGTACTCAGATAGCTTGTTAGATAGTAATTTTTACATGAACTCTTTGGGGAAAGTCGCTCAGTTGAGTTCAATCACAGATGCTGATTCCTAAACTATTCCATTTAGATACAAACTGCAAATGTTGGTGATTATCTAGTTATAATATACAAATGCTTCTTTTACTTCCCAGAATCAGATAGTAATTCAGAATCAGATACAGAAGGATCAGAAGAAGATGATGATGATGATAAAGACCAAGATGAATCAGATAGTGATACTGAAGGAGAGAAAACTTCAATGAAACTGAATAAAACAACTTCCTCTGTCAAAAGCCCTTCCATCAGTCTCACAGCTCACTCAACACCTCGTAACCTCCACATAGCAAAAGCCCCAGGCTCTGCTCCTGCTGCCTTATGTTCTGAGTCCCAGTCACCTGCTTTTCTTGGCACACCTTCTTCCACACTTACTTCAAGTCCACACTCTGGTACCTACACTTTATTTTTATTATTGTAAAGTAGAAGTCAGACCATAGCAAGAATTCTTATTTATACAGTGTTCTGGGGATGACCTCATTGAAATCAAGTGTTACAGCTAGATTCAAGGTTGGCTAAGAAAGGTCAGCATGTTTTTTCCAAGGGTATGACCCATTACCATTTTTATTCTGTGCTTTCAGTTTAAGAATCTGGTTGGTGACAGACAGCTCTTGATTTTGAATATTTTCCTGCTTTTGTGTTCATTTTATGCCTCTAGAATTTAGAATTTGACTAACAGTTGAGCTTTTTGTATTTTATAAAAGTGAGCTCCCTTGGTTACTTAAGATACAGTTGCATATCTGCCCAACACATAGCCAAAGGTCATTTGAGTTAGCGAGTAGCATTATTATTTCATTAACATGTCACATCTTTTTTTTTTCTATTTGACCTTTTATAAACTTTTAGAGGTCTTCATTAAAAGTTTTTACATTAATATTCCAAAAGGACTTTTTGTTTCTGTTTCAATAGCTAAGAAAATATAGAGGTATATAGGATAATATCATGTTGCTTTACTTATTTCACTCTTTTCTTAGAAATGTCTAGTTTTGCTTTCGTTTGCCACAGACCAGTATGATATTCTACTAATTTAAGAAGCACATATTTGCATTTGTGAAACTTGGCTGTTGTCTATGAAGAAACTTTACATACGATCATAATCCTATTCTTTTGTACTTTCAGTTAAAAGATCTAGTAGTAGTTTTGACTATGGATTTATATGAACATAGAAGTTATATTATTTTTAAGTGTGTGAGCCAGCTGTTGAAAATTTTCAGCATCTTAAAACTCATATTCTCAAAGAAAACAACCGTACCTGGTTTTCTGAAACCTCTGTCTACAATTTTCTTCCTCCTTCTTTAACTATTTCTTTAAATACAAATTGAGAGGAAAGCTATATATTTTTACCTTCCACTGTATTTTCTTTAGAAAGTCCAGTTATTCTGTCATGCAGACAAAAGAAGAGAGAAAAAAAAAATCCTCTGTACAGTGTGTTTTGTTGCACATCATCTAAAAGTAACCTACGAGTTGCAGAAATACCTTAAGTAATTCGTTATTAATGTGTTATTTAAAGAAAATTTCAAAACTATCGAAAAATTGTCATCTATATAAACTAATCTTTTATGTTAACTGGCTGAATTTTCTTGAAGGCACTTCCAAAAGAAGAAGAGTAACAGATGAGCGTGAACTGCGTATTCCTTTGGAATATGGGTATGCAAAATAAGACTTCTCTTTTTGCTTTGCTGCCACATATCTATGTATGTTTGATTTCTCACTATATCTCACTCTCTTTTATTCATAAAAGAATTGAATATACTGCATAGTATTTATTAGAGCAGAAGAGCTAGAGCAAAGGGCAAAGACGTTGATATATCTGAAAACTGAAATTAAGGCTAACTGCAGCGTTTAGGTATGGCAGAGCTGGGATGGGATCAGGCAACCAGCGGGACTATGACTGAAAAAAAAAAAAAAGCAAGAGAAAACCATTTGGCAGAGGGGAGGGCAGAGACACAGTTAAGAGTATGAGAGGTTTTTGCAAAAATAGAATTAAAGGACAGTAAAAGCCACAGTGGGCAAAACTGGGGGACTTGAGCAGAGTGTGGCTAAATTGGTCTAATTGGAACCGAGAGGTTTTACGCTCGAAGTAGATGATCCTCAAGGAACTGAGAGCCAGGTTTATGGTACTCTTTTCACCTAAAGCTTGTCAGATTTAAAAAATCATTACACATTGACACGTTACTGAATTTGTCCGAATACCCAAAGTAATACCAGTTAACGATTTCTAAGAAATGCAACGGAGTTTAATATTTGTAACTTGATTAATTTTTAGTGGAATCACATAAAACTAAAAATCTAAATAAGTTTAATGATAAATGTATCAGAGCTGTATGATTAGGGATTTATATTTGTTTTATTTGTATTTTTTATGTTGTCTAAAAAGCATGTGTTCTTAACTATTTTAAAGCTTTCTTAAAACTAAATATGTTATAACCCTTATTTCTGTTATGTGTAGCTGGCAAAGAGAGACAAGAATAAGAAACTTTGGAGGGCGCCTTCAAGGAGAAGTAGCATATTATGCTCCGTGTGGAAAGAAACTTAGGCAATACCCTGAAGTAATAAAGGTACATACTTTTCACCAAATAATATACATTTGGTGCCGATTAAGCATGTTTATGGAAAAAAGGTGCTCTCCTTTTTCAGATAAAGTTCCTTGATACAAAATATTCTCTTGTATGGGACTAAATGTACTTAACTTAAATTGATCTTCTCTAAATCCATAGCCCCTTGATAGATTATGCAAAACGTTAGTGTCCTGAAGAAAACTCTACATCAAAGCTGGGTTGTAATTATTAAAACCTGAAGTGGAAAAATATGTGATTTTTTCAGTATCTCAGCAGAAATGGAATAATGGATATCTCAAGGGACAATTTCAGCTTCAGTGCAAAAATAAGAGTGGGTGACTTCTATGAAGCCAGAGATGGACCGCAGGTATCCACTTTTTAAAAAGTATAGTCTTTAAACCAAAAAGTAGTACCATAACCTAAATGAAGTAAATTTCACTACACTCTGAAGCATTGCCTTTTGTTAGTTAATTCGTATAGCTATACATATAACTTTGTGGTTAACACTCACCAAGGCCTCAATTTACTATATTCCAGTAACAAGGAGCTTTGACATAGTAGATGTCTTTTTCAAGTTTTTTAAGTCAATATTTCCTGTTTGTTTATTTTGTCAACAATTTTAGTTTATACAGGTATAAAAGTATCTGCATGTTCCCGTGAAATATAGGAAAACATTAGTTCCCTGAAAGGTAACTAATTTAAAGGTAAATTAATTTGAATAGTAAAAATATGTTGTTAGAAGTCAGTCCAAGGGGCACCTGGGTGGCTCAGTGGATTAAGCCGCTGCCTTCGGCTCGGGTCATGATCTCAGGGTCCTGGGATCAAGCCCCACATCGGGCTCTCTGCTCAGCAGAGCCTGCTTCCTCCTCTCTCTCTGCCTGCCTCTCTGCCTACTTGTGATCTCTCTCTCTCTGTCAAATTAATAAATAAAAATCTTTAAAAAAAAAAAAAAGAAGTCAGTCCAAAGGGGAATAAATATGCCTTAGTTTCATGGAAGGATCTTGTCCATCTGATTATGCCATGCTACGTGATCCATTGTCACAAGTTTGTAATTTGGAGTGAGGAATGTCCTTAATATTAGGTGAATGAAATTTCTGCTTTTTACAGAAATTGAATTTTGAGTTAATTGTATAGATTTCTGAAAATATCACCACAACTCCCTTTTTGCCTATGGGTTAAGTACACAACCTTACCAATCAGCACAAAGAACCCACCAGAGACATTTCATTTCCTGTGTGTTTCCTGTAGGATTTTGCTTTTGTTTCTTACTTGGCTTCAGCTACATATGCTTTTTATTCCCTTTAACTTTATCAGCTCCATTGAAAGGGGACGTAGTTAAGGAGTGAGGAGACCTAGATTGTTGTTAATCTATGAAATAGACTTCGTGAGTTCAAACATCAAAATAATGCCTCCTTTTTCCTCAGTTTCCTTGTCCACAAAGTAAAGACTATAATAATTTTACTTCTGCCTCATAGGATTATGGTAAGGTTAAAATGAGATCATATGCTTGAACATACTTCAAAAGATAAAATTGCTCAGCCAACTGAAGTTGATATTTTCTTTCTTGATTGGATCTTTCTTTCTTTTGGCCTATTATAATGCATAGAAAGAAATGTTTTCTGTAATAAATATTTCCTAGTTTGAATCAGCAGGTTCTTCCATCTTATCCTACCCTCTAATTTTATAGTTAGAGAAATAAAAAAAGGCCTTCCTAATTCTGCAGGAGGTCTTTTTTGTTTGTTTTTTGTTTTTGTTTTTGTTTTTGTTTTTGAGACCTCAAACATTAAGGGAATTTTCCAAGATCACACAGTCTCAACCAGGCAGAGACATAACTAGAATTTTGGTTTTCTAACAGTGTCCTTTTACCTTCACCATATAACCCATTTTCATTATTATCCATGACTTTTTAAGGAACAAGTTATGTCCAGTTCCACTTGTTTCTTTCCTGGTAATTCTAAAATGCTAAAATATATTTCTCGGAGGCTCAGCTTCTTTATTGAAATATTTTCTAGGATTTTTCTCTGTTTATTTTTTAAACTTAAAAAAATGTTTAAGGCACCTGGGTAGCTCAGTCGGTTAAATGTCTGCCTTTAGCTCAGGTCGTGATCCCAGGGTCCTGGGATTGAGTCCGCATCAGGCTCCCTGCTCAACAAGGAGTTTGTTTCTCCCTCTCCATCTGCCTCTCTCCCCGTTGATGTTCTTTCGCTCTCAGTCTCTGTCTCTTAATAAATAAATACAATCTTTGAAAAAAAAATTTTTTTTAATGATTTATTTATAAAAAAATTTTAAACATAGACTAAATCAGTTGTCAAACAGATCCCCAGAATTTGTTATTATACCCACTTCCATATGTACTGTATCAGTTTTGTAACACAAAAAAGTTAGAAGATAATAATAATTTTATTTAAAAATTCTGACATTTTTTAATCTTTTGGCTCATGGTATAAATCCTGACTTGTCTTATTTATGCCAAAGATATCCTTATGTTTTTAAGTTGAATAGATTTTTGTTCTGAGAGGAAAGCTAATTGCTGTTCAATACATAAAGGATTTTTAGTTTTGTATCAGTGATAATTAGACTTAATCTATAAAGCCTCATTAGGCAGACTAAAATGTTCTTTTCATCCATTCACTTTTTATTAAACATAATCAGTGTTTTCCAAATGTGTATTGCTTTGTTGAGAGATCAATTCATCAAGGAAATATGATGAATTACTAAATTCAGAACATGTTAAGCTGCCAGCATTTCGGCAGACTGCTAAGGGAAAATATTAGCAATTTTGAGAGCACTTCTGTCAGTTAGAAAAATTAGCAAGTTGGATTCGTTTCAGGATACTTTGAGAGAACAACAATTAAAGGTAAGTAATCCCAAAAAAGTTCAGTTAATTAGTGAGAAATGTATATAGTATGTATAATTGTAGAACCATATACATTTTCATATATTGTATGATGAATATGTATAAGCATATTGTTCATTAAAAATGTATATAATTTTGTGATAATTTTCTATGAAAATTATCAAAGATTATATATTTTTGTTAGAGTAACTATGATGTGTGATAATTTGATTACCCTTAATTTTGTGGAAGATGTGAAATATAGTTTGGCTAAGCCACTGGTACTATGCAGAAGTGATCTGTGTGTTTTTACAATATGTCTGCCTTTATACAAGTTGTGGAAAGGGAATGATGACTGTGTAGATAATGAAAAACAAAACTGTATATTGAAGGATTCGGAAGAAATGTGTCAGAACTTTAAAATGATAGATGTAATGGTTGGTGGTATAGTAGATCATTTTTTTTCTTACTACTTCTTGTAAGTTTTACATTTTCTAAAATTTGCTTATATTACAATGTGAAAAACAATTTTCTATTAAAAAATATATTCTTCTACCCTTTCTAATAAGCTAAGCATTCAGTTTTCCAAATGCATTGAGGTTTTACATAATGATTTTGAATATTACTGCTACAGTTTTCCAAGCTTCGTTTACCTATTTTGGATGTTTGACAGCAAGTGAAATGCTATATTTGCAGATTTGTTATGATTCTTAGTCACTTTACTAATAAACCATTTGCATTGGAAAATATATTTTCTTTTTTTTTTAATTTTCTTTTTTCTTTTTAAGATGTTATTTATTTATTTGATGGAGAGAGAGACAGCGAGAGAGGGAACACAAGCAGGGAGAATGGGAGAGGGAAAAGCAGGCTTCCCACTGATCGGGTAACCCAATGCAGGGCTGGATCCTGGGACCATGGGATCATGGCCTGAGCTGAAGGCAGGCTCTTAAAAACTGAGCCACCCAGGTGCCCCCAGAAAATGTATTTTCTCTGTCATATTTTTCTTTTTTCTTGTAAAGTTATCAAAAATAACCAATATTCTGTAAGTTCTGATTTAGTTCAAGGTATTTCAAAAATTTCAGCAGTGGTATTGCAAAGCTCTATATTTTACAAATAAAATTTAAGAAATGATAATTTCTACTAGAAGATAATTCTAGTCTGCTGTGGAGAAGAACCATGGTTATTTTAAGTTATTTTACACTCAAGGTATTTCTGAGCTTAAGATAGAATATATATATATATATATATATATATATATATATATATATATATGCGGGGGCCTGGGTGGCTCAGTGGGTTAAAGCCTCTGCCTTCGGCTCAGGTCATGGTCCCAGGGTCCTGGGATCGAGCCCCACATCGAGCCTGCTTCCTCCTCTCTCTCTGCCTGCGTCTCTGCCTAGTTGTGATTTCTGTCAAATAAATTAAAAAAAAAAAAAAAAAAGAATATATATATATGCATACTATATTTACTAAGAGCAAACATCTGAAAAATATTGCAAACATCTGAAAATGTGCACATAACACAATAAGATAAGTATGAGCGGCTTATGTTTATTGAAATTTAAATAAGTTCATCATTAAAGGACAATCTAATGATTGCTTTCACAAAGTAAAAAGAAAAGCCCTTGCTTAAAGTAAATAGAGTTGACACAAGAAATGGGGTGGGGGGGCCTTTAATCTATTCATTATCAGTGTTACTTATCTCAGGCTACAAAATGTGGTAAGAGATTTGTAGACTCAGCTATTTGTCAGTGTCTTCTGATACTTACATGCCAATCACTTCCTGCAGGCTTCTGTGAAAACAATGATTTTAGGGATAATAGGATTCATGGAATAAAATGAACCCTCTTATAAGGCCATGCTTTATCTGGCTGGCTACCTTGTAATGAAATTCCATTAACTATTTTAGCCAGTGAAACGCCTTTGAAAAGAGGATAAGGTAAATAGATTTCTTACAGACTTCTGCTTTATCACATTATAAAGAACTTGCTGAAGCTAATATTTATCATTTTCATTTTATTTTGGTTTTGGGTGTCAGGGTAATAGACAGGATGAGCTCAACATATTTTGGTAAATATAAAATAAGATTATTTTTATTTACCTAAATAAGGTATTTAGGTAAAAAGTTTTCCACACTTATTAGGAATATATGAAAGCTTCAAGACAAATTATTAATGACACAGATTATTTTGAAATATATGATTGTCTACTTTGAAAGTATTTTTTGTGAATTGTAGAAAAGAAAACATTTAAGCATAAATCTAATAATTAAGTTTATTTTTGCAACCAGTAAGCTCATTAGCATAGATTAATGAATGTTTACTGTATTCAGGATAGAAAAACAAAGAAAAGGAAAGAAGCAAAGAAGGAACAAGTTAAAAGTGACTTAGGAAATGCTGCCTTTTCTATTCGAGATATCTATTTTTTTTAAAAGATTTTTTTTCTCTTTAATGGTGTAAGGGCAGGAGAAAAGAAAAATATTTAAGCTTCTTACTGTAAAGAGCCTTTTTTCTTAGTCATTTAATCAATAAATATTTGTGGCAAATACTTAATGTGCCAGGCATTTTTCTTCCAGATAAATTTTCCCTAAAGGCATTTTCCGTAAAGAAAACTGTGAACACATTTCAAAAACTACAGAAATGAAATCCTGGCTTTGAAGAAACGAAACAAAACTAGTGTTTGTAGAGAAACTGAAGAGTACAAAAGACATAGAAGTTATGTTCACTGGCTTTGAGAAGATAAAAACGCTGAGCACAATGCTGTCCAGCAAAAATCAGGATTTTGTTAGTAAGGAATATAGGGAGACTTCACAATAAAGCAGACAACACACAGTCTCTGGCAAGATTATAATGCTGCTAATTATTTCGTGTAAGTAAAGAACAAAAGATTGGGACTCAACAACCAGGGTTCTAATTCAACTCTGCTGTTAACTGTCACACCAAATGCAACATAGCTGTGGGCATATATGGACACTGAGAACATGAAAGATCAGTACCAGAAATCTAAAATACTGAAAATTTATGTCACTAATTTACCAGGTAGGATTTTTGATGGCTAGGCAAGGACCTCTACTAGGAGGCCAACTGTATGAATCCCAAGTGTAGAGCTTAAGAGGTATTTGAAGATCATGGCTCTTAGAGGGTAACCTACTGTGAGTAATTAGAAAGCATGGCCAGCATTGTGGAATAATTGTATCAAACCACATCTTTCTCAATGGTTTTTAGTAGGTAACGCCCATCTCCCCAGCATAGATAATCTTACTCTTTCACATCTTTGAAATGTTATTTGGTAAATGATATTAATAAACTATATGATTACAGTAGATTAAGAATCCCTAAATGCTGTCAAGTTTGTGGTACGTGAAGCTCCCATTACCTATCTCTCGCACTGTAAAGTAGCTAAAAGTAGACATAATGCTAAATTATGAAATAGGTATAAGAAAATTCAACAAAATTTTGATTTTTCTCATGATATTAACATTAGCATTTTTCTTAAAATGGGAAATTCTGTCAAAAATATTTGATGCCCTCAATTTGCTTGTGCCCTAAGATTTTATTTAGACTCCTGACAGGGTAATTCAGCATCCTATGTTACTTTGAAAAACTGAGGCCTCCTTTTCTAGGCCTTAATTTCCTAATGTAATGTGAAGGATAGAAATCAAAGGATGTCTGTAAGATCAGTTTCCTTTTATGTAGTACATTTGAAAAGCTTTTAAATTAACTAATTTTTAGGAAGTAAAGGATTCAGAAAGTATACTTACAAAGAAAAGGTAGTGAAAAAAATACGTTTTGTTTACTTGAGCTGTGGTTACATATACTGAAAATTACTTACCCAGAAATCAGTTGGGTAAATGAGCAATTCACCAAATGATTCAAAAAAAAAACAACAAAAAACTAAAATTGTCAGACCAAATACCTTAATCCAGATTTAAAATAGTTACCTCAGCTATTGTACTACCAGAGGCAAGGACTGGGATAGAGAAACAGGTCATATTCCAGAAAAATACGAGTAAAGTTGCTCCATTCCCTTATATAACATTGAGCATTGGAAAAGTACTAGACATTTCAAGTGTTAACATGGGAATTGGACACTTAATGGTCCAGGACTGCAAATCCATGCTGAAATTACTGCAGCAAAGTGTTGGTGATACCCAACTTAAAAAACAAAAACTCAGTAACTTGACAAATAGATTACTCAGTGAATTGACTTTTTGGTGGACTGGTTTATTTCTTTTACTTATATACTCTTTACTCCCAAAATAATTTAGCATGTAGGTATATAAAATGAAACAAAATGGAATCAACAAAAGGAAAATAAAGACAAGTTATGATATCCAATTGAAGCAAGAATGAGACTTGAGAGTGCATTTCATTAGAACCTGAACATGTTGCTGGCAAACCACAGATGGACTTAGCTGTCAGGAAAAGTATAGGATCCTGGGATCCTGGGTAGACAATTCAGTGTCTATAAGATAAAGTGAAAACAGACTAATTGCTCATGAGATGTCCAACTGAACTTTAGAGTATCTTTTATGAAGAGTAACAGAAATGTTGGGGGGCACCTGGGTTTCTCAGTTGGTTAAGCGTCTGCCTTTGGCTCAGGTCATGATTCCAGGTCCTGGGATGGAGCCCCACACTGGGCTCCTTGGACACAAAGGAGCCTGCTTCTCCCCTGCCTGCCACTCCCCCTGCTTGTGCTTGCTCTCTCTCACTCTCTCTCTCTGTGTCAAATAAATAAATAAAATCCTTAAAAAAATAGAAATATGGAAATTCAAAGTCATATTTAAATTAAGAGTTCATATCATTTTTGAATTTCTGAATATAGAAAATATTTTAAACTTACTCATTTGAGATAAATGGTTTTTTAAGTTGTATTTAGTGTTTAAGGCATAAAATAACTAAGAGAAAGAAATTTTATCTTTAGGTTTTCTCAGTATTTTTCCATCCTGTGTCTTCGCTTTGGTTGGGAAGAAAACCTCACTACTTTAATCACCTTTCTGGTCTCTATTCAGACTTTTCTCTTTTACATCCAGGTACTTCTCCCTCCTAAGGACCAATATAATCAGATTCCTTTCCAGCTCTAATTCTTAAGCCCTAATTCAGACCATCATTATTTTATAGGTGGACAATTCAGACAACTTTTTGTCCCAACCTCTAAACTTTTTCAAATGTTTTACTACTCAGCGTGTGGTCCTTGCATTGGAGTAGTGTGAGATCCTGAGTTAAAAATGTTGGTCCTTTTGGGGAAAAGATTCTCAGTTACCTTTAGACACTGCTGTGCCTTGTACAAAGTGGGTGTCTCAACAAATGTTTAAGTAGTAGAAACTTTTTATAATACGTGACAGTCTTACATGGCACTTTTATAATGCATTGCACTGTATATTGTATGTGTACTTATTTACTCATCTTAATTATTTTGTTCAGTCTTCTGAAATAAAACATAAATCTTTTTTCTTGTCTCTGTAGTATATATAGAAATGAAGGTGTTATTGCTAAAGATTGAAATTAGTAACTCTTGAAAGCAGAGTTATAATGATAAAGTAGACCTGATCTGTCACCATGTCCATCATGTTGATAATCGATTTTCTTTTTATCCACATCTTTCAAATCTTAGTTAAGAAAGATGATTTTCAGGGAACTGTTTACTCTCTAGTCTTAGAAATTAAAAAAAAATAATCAATAAGCTAATTCTCTTTTGATGCATAATTTCTGATTGACAGAAAAGCTTATAGCATATAAATCAGGTGATATAAATTGTACTTGCTTTTTCTGAGGAAAATCTTATTGAGAAAACTCATTTTTCCCCTTCACAATTATATTGAGTACTCAGTGAAATAAAGCTGTAATTTAAGATTCAGATTTTCCTAACAGTTCCATTTCTCATTTTCTAAAATCCAGGAGTCAGAAGACTATATATGTAGCACAATATATGTAGGTCCCTTGGCAAGTATTTACTTTATAAGTGCCAAGAGCAAAAATGTAAATGATAATGTCACTATATTTGTCTGGTAAATTTTGGGCACCAACATAATCTATTCCTCTTTTGGCACAGGTATATTTACCTAGCCAAATAAAACATAACTATGTAAAAATTGTAACTCGATAAAAAAGATAAATTGATAAAACCCTTTAAATCTTGGCTACAGTTGACTTTATTATTAATAAGATACTTTAAAAACTGAATGCAGATTCCGCTACAGACTCTTTTATTAGTCTCTCTCTTCTACTCCCAAGTGTCACGAATGTCACTTTTATATTTTTCAATTTATGTGATGCATGCTGCCGTGGTGCCTAAGAGCATAATAGAAAAAATGAAAACCTAAACTAATCAAAAGCTTCCCATACTGGTGAACATAAAATTGTTTTGATGGCTTCCTTCTTAGTAGCTTGTGGCATAAAAATGCAGTTATTAGAAACATTGTTCCTGTTGACTTCATTTGAAATCTCTGGAAAAAATGTTACTTTCTTCAGAATTAACTTTTAAAATTATTTTCACAGGAGAATTACTGAGAAAAATTATATAGATATTTTAAACAAAAATATGGACTGTATGCACTAGTTTGACACAGTTCTGCTGTGACATAATCTTGGCCATGCTTTCATGACTGAAATAGTGTGATCAGTCAGTTACCAAGTATAAAAACATCTTGATAACATCAATTAAGTACATGTAGTGGTTAAGAGCACAAGTTGTAGAGTTAGTCCCAGTTTTGAAATACAGTTCTGTTCCTTGTTGCCACTATACCCCCAGGAAATTACTTAATCTTACTGGGTCTAAATTCATGTAGGAACAATAAAACTCACCTTACTAGTTAGAGCTGTTGAGAAGATTAAAGTATATAATGTATTGAAAATGCCTGGAACAAACACAGTGCTTGGAATGTGGGAAGTAACTATCATCCATTATAGTACCACAAGTAGTATTTGTATTTTTACTACCCATTGAATGAGATATTCATAGTCTCTTGGCCCCAGATTAGGAATCATGGCATAAAATGTAATTCAAGGACTTTCTATTGGTTTTGGTTGCAGACTTGCCTACAGTGAGTGGTTCAAGCTAAATTCCTAGTTTAAGATTCTTTTGAGAAAAAAGCATATTTTAAAAATCCTTAACCTTCACACTGAAGGAATTATCTCTTAAAAAAAGAAGTAAGAAATAATAAAACAATTGTTTTAGAAGGATTATTTTAAAAGGATGCTTTTCTTATGTCTGAACATACTACTAAGGATGATAGATAAGGTTATATAACAGTGTATTTGTTTTGACGGACATATGGAGGATAATAAAAACCAGACGCGGATTCTATCTATGCACCAACCAGGATTATTCCTATAATGCACTAGCGTTATGCTGTTGTATGTGTTCCTTTTGGGGGATTTACAATAAGAAATCTGAAATATATAATATATACCATGTGCCCCATCATCATCGTTAGAAATTATCATATGCCCAATTGTTTTATGCCTCCAACTACTTCTACTTTTCCATAATTTGTTGAAGCAAATCTAATAAATCTTATGTCATCTGTAAATTTTTCAATGTGTATCTCTAGAAGATAAGGACTCTTGTTTACTACAAGAGTACCATTATCACACTTTAAAATGATAATTGCTGGATATCATCAAATGTTAGGTATTGTTGACAGTTTCAGTTGTTCCCTAATTATGATAATTATCTGAAGTTTATTTGAATCAATATCTAGATAAAATGTATTTGATACATCTGTTAAGACTCCTTTAATCTTTCAGTTGCTTTTTTTTTTTTTTAACTTCTTAAAATTTACTTGTTGAAGAAACTGGGTAATTTGTAGAATTTCCCACAGACTGGATTTTGCTGTGTGGTTTAACATACAATTCTTATCCCATTTTTCCTGTAAAGTTATAGTAAATAGGCCCAGACTTGATCAAACCTAGACTTGATTTATTGGGGGGGGTGCAATATTAATTTATAGGTGATGGAGTAACCTCCATCAGGAGGCTGATGTCTGTTTGCCTCTGTTTCTGGTGATTGCCAGCCATTCAAGTTCTAGTCGTAGATCGATGAATTCATCAGATATTGCACAATGTTGATATTCTAACTTTTACATCCCTCCTTGATTTATTAGCTATTCTACTTCTATAAAGAGAAACTTGCTTCTGTTACTTGGATAGCTTCATGATTGGTTGAACTGATAACACATGAAAACAATCTATACGGTTGTCATCACAAAACTAATATTTTCAAATATCTGCCAACTTTATGGTCATTATAGTTCAGAAATGGTGATTGATATATCTCTATGTGTTTATAGATATATATGTTTATAAATATATGTTTATAGATATAGATCTCTCTATGTATTTAAAGTTGAAGTCATTAAAGTTAGAATACCAGAGATTGACCTAGAATTTTCTGATCTGTTGATCACTTATGTTTATTTCATTTTTAATATATTGTTTCTATAAAATGTTAATTAAAAGGGAATGCAGTGGTGTCTTTTGAAAGAAGAGGATGTCATTCCCCGTATCAGGGCAATGGAAGGCCGTAGAGGAAGACCACCAAATCCAGATAGACAGCGAGCAAGAGAGGAATCTAGGATGAGACGTCGGAAGGGTCGACCTCCAAATGTGGGAAGTGCTGAGTTTCTAGATAACACAGATGCCAAATTGCTAAGAAAATTGCAAGCTCAAGGTAAGAAATATAATATATATAACACTGTAATAATCATACTAAAAGTCTATGTATCTCTTATGTTTTTGACTTATGAATGATTGATACTGCTCTCATTTTCTAAAAAGTAGATATTTCTTTTAGAATAAAAATGAGAAAGTAAGGAATCCCACTGGTAACTGGAGTTCTTTGATTAGGTGAGCTCCTTTTGAGAGCCATACTCATAAACACATCATACCCTGCGTGTTTAGAACTACAAAGTTGGGGGATAAGCTTTTCAGGCTTGCACAGAAAGGGAATCAACCAGCACTTGGCACATGCCTTAAGGTTGTGCCAACATTCTGGAAATTCTCATTTTAACAGCTCCCGATTCCTTGAGGTGGTACAAGGCATTAACTCCAAAATATGTGGAACTGTGGAGTAAATTTTCAGTCAGAGAACTCCAATTACTGGTAAGTAACCCCAGTCTTTTTAGTTTGGGTTCTTCTGTAGTCTGGATACATCACATGTATTTTTAAAATGGCCAACTAATAGATTTAAATAAAAAAAATATTTATTTTAAGATCACTAGAAAGTGTTACTTATCAAGCACGAAGTGCTTATAATAACCTCAAGTATATTATAACTCAAAACTATACATAAATTATCAACATGAAGTTCTCATGCTATGCCAGACACAGAGAAAGCTGACTAAAATAAAATAGTTGTTATGAGTTACTAGTTACAAATGTGAGGCCTCGTAAGGCTATCTGAATATACATCAGTACATGTGTTGGTGTCTTATGGTCACAGGTGTATATATATGAAATAAAGGTTTAATAATAAAAATTGACTTAAAAGACTAATGGGATTTTAACTTCCTTTATGTATTTTTTCCTAGAGGAAAAGCTTGACTTATTTCCCTTTATTGTAAATACCATGATAATATTGACTTCTTTGTTGCTGCTTTGTTTTTATTGTAAAACAGACACCCACAACAAAAACTCATAGAACAGAATGCTTTACAATAAAATACTCATTCTCACTCACTTTAAAATAAAACACTCTCTTGAGTGGCATCATTATTAACAGTTTTTTGTAAATCCAGAAATGTGTACACACACTGATACACACATGTGATACAACATACATGTTCATACACATGTGTAATATGTTGAATTATATATTTCCTTTTTCATTTCTAATATAAAGGATTTATATTGTACATCCTATTCAGCCTGCTTTTTTCCACTTAATTTATCTTGAATGTCCTAACGTATCGGCACTTAAAAATCAACCTTATGCATGTAACAGCTAACTACTGAGTGGTGCAACGTGTACGGCTCTACATTCAGTCTTTTTTGATGACTCTTTGCGCTGTTCCCCATTCTTTGCTATCACAAACAGTCCTGCAGTAAACAGATGTTACATATTTTATTCATATCTTTCTATGAGTATGACTATCTATGTATAAAATTGTAGAGATAGACTCTTTGGGTCAAAGGGTATGTGCATTTTCAGTTTTTGTAGATAGCAGGCAAATATTGTCTCCAAAAAAGTTGCACTAATTCCTACTTCCACTAATAGCATATAAATTAACTGCCCAGCATATCATTTATTGTCGGATAAGTTTTTCTCTGCCTTAGTATGTTAGTGGAATTTTTTTTATTTTATTTATTTATTAATTTAAATGATCTCTACACCCAGCATGGGGCTCAAACTCATGACCCCAAGGTCAAGAGTTGCATCTCTTTTACCTGGGCCAGCCAGGCACCCCATTTGTGAAATTTTTATGTTATTTTATTTGGATTCTGTTAAGATTTTCATCTCCCTTGAATAGTTACTAGTGAAGGTTGTAAAAAAGTTATTAACAGATATAGCCAAAAATAATGAGTTTTTAAAATTTGTATTGCCAATAATCCACTGACTCTTCTGGAGAATGTATAATAGTGATGAGTATGCATTGTTTGCCTAAAAAAAAAAAAAGATTAAAGTTAACTGATACCCAAAGCATGGGTTCTTTGTGCGTATCTTGCATATCTAATACAAATACTATCAATATTTAGTATCTATAATGGCACCTTTATGGGGTGCCTAGGTGCCTCAGTCATTGAGCGTCTGCCTTCAGCTCAGGTCATGATCTCAGAGTCCTGGGATTGAGCCTGCATTGGGCTCCCTGCTTAGCAGGAAGCCTGCTTCTCCTTCTCCCACTCCCCCTGCTTGTGTTCCCTCTCTCGTTGCTTCTCTCTCTGTCAAATAAAAAAATAAAATCTTTTTAAAAAGTTAAAAAAATAAATAAATAAAATGGCACCTTTATATTTGCAAAATTAACTACATTTTATTTTAACCATATAGAAGCTAATTATTTAACTTTTACCCTAATGTTTTTTCTCCTTCTAGATTTCAAATTGGTGTGTATTCTGTTACATCCCTTTCCCTGGTGTCACACATTGTTGTGTCATGCATTTTGCAAGTTCTTTACCTTTGACCTGATTATGTACATGTTTTTTCTCAACATGTATATAAAAGTTAAATATTTAACAGTAAATAAATAATTATTATTAATATCTAGAGGCATAGATGGTAAAATATTCAGGTTTTTTCTTGGGAAGAAAGGAATGAATCACTTTATCACCACTTTTACTTCTAAAAGGCTTCTACATCAACAGTTTGAGGGGGTTGTCTGAGGGGATTCCAGAAGTTTCTGTTATATATTACTATCCTACTAGGCCTCAACTAGACTGTAAAACTGAACTTAATTTGAAGAAAAGTTCGGAACAGTAAAATAAATGCAAACTTTGTACATCCAAGCATTATGAAATGAGAGCTCTCTAATTTCTCAAGTGAAAAAAAATAAGAATTAGAGGGTTTCAATATGAAAAAGATTTTTAACCTAATAAATAAATTTGCCAAGGCCATTAATACCTTAAATTTTCTAAGATATCAGATAGTACCTCTCCATTTCATGTATCATAGAATCTGAGATGCTTATAGTCATTTCAATGCACAATTATTTTAAGATGTACCACAAAGAAAGAAAAGTGCTGCCAATTGTCAGACACATTCTGATTTTAGACTATATTTTAAAAAAGCATCTTAGTATCAAAGAAATGTGGTATATCTAAAATATCCCTAATCGTTTGTGTAACCTATTTCAAAAATAAACTTTCATCTTTGAAATTTAAATAGATAATTCTTAATCCATAAAAGATATTTTCCAAATTGATATCTCAAAAGTTAGTTAAAATAGATAATGTATTCAGGAACCATAAACTAAGTAAATGAGAAGCTATTAGGAGAAGTTTCTCAGCGCGTAAGTGAATTTTCTAGGTCTTCTAACTCATTCTCCTTCCTCCATAGTGTTTTACTTTTAAAAACATTTCCAACTACTCATAAAGTTTAAGTTACGTGAATTTTTAATGATGAATAAGAATTTTATCCTCCTTGCTAAATAAAGTAAAAAGATAAGTGTTGAACTTTTAAGTGGTTTTCGGTCCTAAGGGTTTAAAAATAAAAATTATTGTTTACTTGTGTGGGGCTTGGAGCTGGCAAATATATTCATACATAAATACGCACTTAAATATAACATTTGTTTATTATAAGCCAGACTTCTATTTGAGGCTATCAGTTTAGCTTGAAATAAAAGATCATACCTATGCCACATTTTCTAGGACACATTTTTTTTTAATCACTTGACACATCTTTATATTTTAAGGCGACCTAGATCTTTACAGTAGAGTTGAAAGCTTTCAGTTCTTAAATGTTAGAAAAATAGTCATATAGTACTATCGCAGGTGAGATCAGTATCCATCAGGTGTATTATTATTGGAGTTTGCTGATTCTGCAACCTCTTTTATAGATTTTTTTTATTTCCCAGGGTATTTAGTGAACAGAAGATCCTTATTATATAGCTCAGAAATTTTTGATGATGCTTATAACCTAGTATTGAAAATAATTGGAGATATATAGATAATAATAGTAGAGATAATAGGTATAGATATAGATAATAATAATAATAATAGAGATCTATTTTAGCATTATCTTCCATTTCATCTTCCATTAACAATTCCAGTTTACCAGATAAAATTAGACCCTTTATATCCCATCTTCTTTTTTAAAGACTTGTTGGTAGAAAATCAACCGTAGTAACCAAGATCACCTCAGCTGTTACAAGGACATAGGGTTAGGTTCTTATCTAAAATCTCAAGTCATTCAACTTTTCTTAAAATTTTTTAGAACTAGTAGCATATAGACTGTGAAGTCAGAAGGATCAAGGTTTATATCTTGGCTTTGCTATTTAATCTTTGTGAGCCTTAGTAATTTCATCTGTAAACTGGACACAGTGTTGCCTATCTCATAAGATTGTTATGAAGTTTTAATACAGAAGTTAAAAAAAGGCAGAAATTATTAGTAAATCTCAAGTAAGTCAGGTGTTAGCCAGCCAATCATATTCATTATTGAATATAATATATAGATTTTTAAAAACTCATCTGCTAAAAAGTTTAAAATAATGTCTAATGTAAGTTGGTATTTTATGAGTGATACTATGATACCCCACTTTTATAGTTAAAACTATTCTGACCAAGTTTGCCAGCAAAAGAAAGCATGACATTACATGCTTTCTCTATCAGTTACCTACTGCCAGAGTAATTCTGGGAAACAGCCAACCACAAAACTTCAGTGATGTACACAACACAGGCATTAATTGTTGCACAGATGGAAACAGCTGGAGGGAAATTAGGCAGCTCTGCTGATCTTGGCTGGGTTTGTTCACACATGGGAAGTCATCTGACTCCACGTGTCCCAACCTTCAGCAGTCTAACCCAAACATGTTCTTATAGTAAAGGGCAAGGCACAAGAGTAAAAATAGAAAGAGTACAAGTATATTTTCAAACTTCTGTGTGTATCACAATTGCTAACATCCTGTTAGCCAAGGAAGATCACGAGACTGAATTCAGCATCAAGGGACAAGAAAATATATTTTACCTTTTGATGAGAGGAACTGCAAAGTCACATTGCAAATGACATGGAGAGACGGAGAATGAACAGTTGGGGCCATTTTAATTATGTCAGTCTATCCCAGTTTCATACATTTGTCATTAAAACTTATGAGGACTTGGTTGTCTTTGAAACTCACTGACATTCTGTACTCTTTTTATTTAGGAGATTTAGACCCTCTCCTTTATAAATGAAATTGTCACTAGATTCAGAAATGTTACCATTTATATAGCTGATTGAGATACTGAATTTTAGAGGCCTTATATTCTATTTTGAATTCTATTTCCTTTTTATATATTCTGTTATTTTTAAGACTGAAGCTAGATCACTATTTTTGCATATTAGCAGCTGTTTTCGTACAAAGTGGGGATTACATGAAATGTGAAAAAATATACTTAAATTGGCCTTTATAAAGATGATTAAAAGAAGTATCATTTTTGTGTAGTTCTGTATATGGGATCATATCTGTTGAAATAATTTGGCAGTTTCTAGGGGAAATGGATATGAAATTTTCTGCCACACCATTCTCCCAGTTAGGCAATTTTCTTAAAAATTTTGTCCTTCATAATGATATCAGTTTCACACAGTTATTGGTTAGCAGTTATGTTAAGTTGTTAATAATATTCCTTGAAATTTGTGTGTTTCAGAAATAGCCAGACAAGCAGCGCAAATAAAGCTTTTGAGAAAACTTCAAAAACAGGAACAGGCTCGGGTTGCCAAAGAAGCTAAAAAACAACAAGGTGGGTGATTCAAATGAAAACATAAACATGAAGAGTAAGTATTGGGAAATTCATAAGAAGTTTCTCCTCTTGATTCCTTTGCTGATATCTGTGCTTTGGTTTTTCACCATAGCAATAATGGCTGCTGAGGAGAAGAGAAAGCAAAAAGAACAAATAAAGATTATGAAACAACAGGTACGTTTATGAGCTAGGACAGATTTTTAAAACACAAGTGTTATGTTGGGGCTCTATTGGTATGTGTATATATGTACATTATTATATTTCTGAAATAACAGTATTTCACGTTAATGTTATATATCTTAGAAAATTGTCCTCTTGCATTAGTTAAAATACATCTCATCTTTTTAAAGATTTTATTTATTTGAGAGAGAGGGAGAGAAAGAGAGAGGATGTGCAAGCAGAAGGAGAGGGAGAATCAGGCTCCCTGATGAGCCGGGAGCCCGATGCAGGACCCAGGGCCGTGGGATCATGACCTGAGCTGAGGGCAGATGCTTAACTGACTGAGCCACCCATGGTCCCTAAAATTCACCTCGTTTTTGAACAAAGTCTTCTTCTTCTAAGTTTTTAGAGATTACCAAATCTCTAATTTACCAAAAGTACATCTAAGTATTTTTGATATCCTGATAGAGTTTGAGTTTAAGTGGACATCTTGAACAGTTCCAACTTTTTAAAGTAGTGTACCCGTAAATGAAGGTTATTGCTTAAATGTTCATATTTTAGTAAGAAAAGCTTGTTGTTATGAAACATAAAATATGAGTAAAAAGTTAAACTCAAGTTATATAGAATTGGGTTTGTCCCCATTGCTTCTGAACACTTAAAAAAATTACTACTGCAGAAAAACAAGAAAGCACTATTTCAGCTTATCCAGTATTCTGTCTTATGTCTACAATATCTCTTCCCTATGTAGTTTTCAAGATTAAGTATAGTTAAATGAAGTGATATTTAAATTTTCATAGGTAAAGCATTACATGACAAGATACTCAACTTCATTTAAGGTGGGAGTGTGTGAACTACTCTGTCATCTCCACATCTTCACATAACCATTAAAGGAGAAAGGCAAATGGGGAAACTACAATTTGTTTAAAATTTTTAACAGCAAGTACTTATTTCTGAGTATGAAACAAAGTAAATTATGTTATTATCTAAATGCCTGCTAAATAAATGGGTTGGACTGGATGTGATGATCTCCAAGGTTCCTCCCAGTATTGGTTAGGGCAGTGGAATTAGGGAGAGTTGATATGTAATGAGGAGCCAGAACTTAGTGTATGGTCAGCGAGCTGAGAGTTTAATATGGTCTCTGCTGCTTAATATTTTTGTAACCTTAGATTAGTTACTTAGCCTCTGTGTCTCTGTTTCCGTCATGGTAAGAAAATAACTGCATTAGCTAACAATTAAATGAGATCATGATTGTAAAATGTCTACCACAATGCCTGGCATAAAACAAATGCTCACTTTTTAAAAGATATAAAACACCAAACTGTATGGTGTAGTCCTTTACTGTAATTTAATGTGGTTAATTGGAAATTTGAATTCTTTCCTTAGTTTGTTGATTGTAACTGCTAAGATCCTGTAAGATTGACTTAAAAATATGTAGTTTACTACATTTATTCAAATATTATATACCACATATTACATATATATGTAAAAATAGTTTATATTTCATTTTAAGTGAAATACTATTTTTTTATGGCTTATCCTATTTCCTGATGGCTAGAGACCCGTACTAAGTTCAGCTTTGTGATCCTAAATTGAAGTGGCTGTACCCTAAGCCTACATAGTTTTTGCTGCTCATCAAAAAAGCACTGGGGTCCCAAGTTTCCAGCAACATTAATACAAATGAACTGATATTAGATATCCATCAAGACATTTGTCTGAGGCTAGTCTCATAATACCATTTGCCTTATCCCTTGTTGCCAACAAAGTGAATCAATGTCTAGCATAGGTTTACTCACACAGTCAGTTATACAATGCCTATTTTAAAGTCGGTACACTAGATCTGGGATAAAATATCAGCATGTGCTTCTCATCCTCTGGATTTTTTTTTAAGATTTTATTTATTTATTTATTTGACACACAGAGATCACAAGTAGACAGAGAGGCAGGCAGAGAGAGAGGAGGAAGCTCTCTGCTGAGCAGAGAGCCCAGTGTGGGGCTCGATTCCAGGACCCTGAGATCATGACCTGAGCCGAAGGCAGAGGCTTTAACCCACTGAGCCACCCAGGTGCCCCTGGATTATTTTTTTTCCACCTAGTAGACCCAAAATATCACCATATAGTCCTCAAAGCAATTTTCTGGAGGCTTGCAGAATCATTATTAAGACGTAAAAGGAGCAAAAGCATTGAAATCTGACCAGCTCTTCTCTGTATTTGGTATTTGACTTTAGGCAAATATTTACCCTCCAGGAACTTCAATTTTTCTTTTAGGTTAAAAAAAAAAAAAAGATAAATTCAACTCCTTTTTTAAAAAAATGATCAATTAAGATATTTTATGTTCAGTGCTTAGGTACTCAATATTATAAGGTGTCTCAATACTACAATTTATAAAAAAAGATTTATCTGTTATTATTAATGACAGCACGACCAAATATATGTACCTATATATGAACTACTTGGACAGCCAAGATGAAGTTCTGACTGAGTGTACTTAAACCCAAGATTCCATACTTATCTCTGTGCTTAAGAGAAAAATGAATGACTTGCTGACTTGAGAACATACCACCTTATAACCTTATGATTAACAAAAGCAAAAAATTAAATCACAAGTGGGCTTTATGTAGGTCTCAAGTTCTAATCTAAATAAAGATATCAAATGTGGATCAAGTACAATTCTAAGATTTAGAAACGAAATAAAAGATACACTTGGGTTTTTATGTTTGGCAAGCTATAATTAATATTCAGTACCAAGTAAGATCACCAAAAGCAAAATTATAGAATGGGTGCAATCTTCTAAAATCAGAATTGTAATTTCAGAAAGCTCATTTTCCTGCAGTAAAACCCTACAAGGAATCAATAACAGTGTGGGGGGAAAAAAGGAATATGTTTAAAAATATTATAGCATAGCTTCAAAAGGTACACTAGCGTCTGGAGATTGGAGTAGGTATTGTAATAGAAAGCAGTATAAAATATGTTGGTTCTAGAATTCCTAGGACAAGTGCAATTTGCAAGTAGAACAATTTGGGTATTAAATTATGTATTTTCATCAGTGCCAATTTGGGAACTTCAAAGGGATTTATGAACATGAAATTGTTAACAGTGTGCTTAATAGCATATTGCATAAATTAAAAAATCACATGTAAAGTTCTTATCAAACTTTCCATTATCATTAAATTCTGAAACAATAGCTAGTATGTTAAATTTAGACAATGTGAACAACTAATATGTCATATGAATCATTCCTGAGAATGCTAAATTATAATTAATCCATTTTATTTTATTTTATTTATTCATTCATGTATTTATTTGAGAGCGAGAGCACTAGCAGAGGGGAGGGGCAGAGAGAAAGGAAGAGGGAAAAGCAGTCTCCCCACTGAGCAGGGAGCCCGTCATGGGGCATGATCCCAGGACGCTGGCATCACTACCTGAGCGCAAGGCAGACATTTAACCAACTGAGCCACAGAGAAGCCCCAATAATTAATCCATTTTAAGTAATGTTAGATTACTTCTGGATTTGGCTTATTGTAGTAATTAAAAGTAATGTCATGTTATCATGTTATTCACCATGTGAAATAAAAAATTATGGTATGGAAATTGTTAATAATTATTACAATTATATGGTACTATATACTTTTTAAGCATTTTAATTTCATCATAACATAGTGAGTAAAGAGCAAACACCTGTCCCTATTTTATACAAGAGTAGTTATTTATTCAAGATCATGCAATGAATGTTAGTAACTCAGGACTAGCCTTAGGTTTTCTGACTCCTGAGGTACTACTTTTTCCTATTTTTTTTTTTAAAGATTTTATTTATTTATTTGACAGACAGAGATCACAAGTAGGCAGAGAAGCAGGCAGAGAGAGAGGAAGAAGAAGGCTCCCCGCCGAGCAGAGAGCCCGATGTGGGACTCGATCCCAGGAGCCTGAGATCATGACCTGAGCCGAAGGCAGTGGCTTAAACCACTGAGCCACCCAGGCGCCCCTACTTTTTCCTATTATTCTGACCTATATTTATCTCAGATTAAATATTAGTTATACTTGCATACAGGTTAAATGAATTTAATTACCGTGCTTACCTGGTTTCTATATCCTTATTTAGCATTTGTGCTTTATAAATTGTTTTGAGAGATTTTATGAAATCATATTAATTTAAGACATGAATGTATATATGATGTTAAGCTAACTCATTAAGATTTATATCCAGCATGGGCAACCTTTGGTAAATGTGTACTCATATCTTAAGTCAAATGATTCCACTTAAATACTTTTCACCTATATATTTAGTTTATTGTCTTCAATTATCATTATTTGTTCTACAGGAAAAAATTAAAAGAATACAACAAATCAGAATGGAGAAAGAACTTCGAGCCCAGCAAATTCTAGAGGTAGAACTCTTAAGTTTGATATAATTAAAGTAATATAGTTATATATCTTAAAGTCTACAAAAATAAAAATTTTACCCACATGATCTCTCACTCATACAAATTAATATGTTCATCAGAAATTTTCTTTAAACATAACACATAAAATAAGACCTTACTTAGCAAGCTAATCTAATCCTAACAGTAAAATCGCAGAAAATGAGACAAAAGAGGAGAAAAAGAGGAAACCTCTGAGCAGCCAGTATAGTTGTCAGGAAGTTCCTGTACTAAAACTCATGTTCTTTACTTTTAGAAAACTCATTAGGACTTACAGTCAGATATTTACTTTCAATTTAGAAATAAAACATTACAAAAGTAAAAGTAAATTTTAAATGTAGAAACAGTTTATCTAGCTTGGTTTTCTAATATATCCCTCTTCCCCTGAAGCTACTGGAATAGGGCTAGAGGACATATATTGGCAACAACAAAAGTAATAGCCAAAAGACAGCAAGGGAAAATGCAGAAAAACTCCAACCTGCATATACAGGAATTCAAAAGCCTAGCAAGAGTGCGTAATTTTGTAGTTGAATAGCAAACAATTTTCAATACCTTAATGGCCAAAATACATTACTCTATCAAACTGTGTAGTATAATAACTGTTCAGAGCAATGTTCAGAACAATGGCTCTGAGTCATCAGGAAAAAGCCAAATTGTGCTAAGTATACTATGTCTCAATAGGCATATGTCTCAAAACCATTTTCATCTAAAACTGTGAAAATAAACTTTTAATGTTTAAAAATTATTATAACCTCTCAGCTATTCAGGAAACCATTGCCATATAAAACAATTCCCTGAGGACTCTAGCTAGCTGAGGTTTTCTGTGTAGAAATATACACATATTTCCTTACCCATTTGAAATTAATTTTAAAACCCCTCAAATAGAAAATATGCCTATCTTAAAGTAACTGACAATAACTACTGGATAGTTAAAAAACTGCTTGATAGTTAAAGACTTGAAGATTATAAACCTCAAATTTGATAACATGATCTTGGTATTCAAAATATACTTCATGAAATAGGTTTACTTAAAAAAAAAAGCCTTTAACTAAACCACCTTGTACAGCTAGAGAAAATGAGATGCAATGTTTCCTTTAAATCATCTGAGTAATGGATTTCTTTATTTCAAATTTCAAGTGTTAAAAAAGAAATTTCAAATAAAGAGGACATGTGCATTTTAATGTTACTGATGTATTCATTAAATAACTTGCTTATCGATAAAAATCCACTTATTTTTTCTACACTGATCATGTTTTACTTTTAAAAAAATCAGAAAAAAAGACAATACATGCCACAAAATCTTTTTTTTGTGATTGGTTTTTAAGTCAAAATGATATCAACACTCAGTTATTTCAGACATTTAACAGAGATTGAAGAGTAAAACTGACATACTTTTATGCATTTAAAACCTTTTTGTATATCGTAATACTAATCTATATGTTAAAAAATAAATTAGTATGTTAAATATAATGTGAACTGGGGGAAATTTGTAATTGTCTACATATATGTTACATACTGTTTTGTACCTTGTGAGACATGTAGCTCCATTTTCAAGTCTGAGATTATTTTCAAGTTGTAGTGGTGCTGTTGCATGACTTTGAGACCTGTTTTGCATGCACAGGCTAAAAAGAAAAAGAAGGAAGAAGCAGCAAATGCCAAATTATTGGAGGCCGAGAAACGAATAAAGGTTAGTTTAGATGAGAACCAGAGTTTTTATTTTTCAAAAATAAAAACTATGTGATGTTACATCAGTATCAATTATATGAAAATAAAGCTTTCCTCAATGTGATTATCTTAAAAAAATGTTTAGGGCAGACACAACATGTATATAATGTGTGCTTTTATTGTATGTATATTGTATGTTTGTTTTTTTTTTAATTTCATTATACAGGTTTTATGTGATGCTTTGAGATCTTTAAGTAGCAAACGTCAAATCAGAAATGCAAACTATTGCATAATACCTGTATATAGTTTTGCTGAATCAGAATAATCTTCCCAAAGCTATTTTGTGTTGTTGATGTTTATGTTTCAAATTGTGTCCCAAATCTGACTCTCTACTTAGATTATAACTTGGTTAATGTCCAGCAACTGTTTTAGCTATTAAAAAGTGAAGAGCCTACCGAAACAAAAACCTAACTTGAACAAACTGTCACTTGCCAATAATAAAATTAGCCATTGTTAATTATTGTAATGTTTTGGTTTTGATTTTCTGACATGAAGCATTGGACCCCCCCAAATCACACACACACACACACACACACACACTACCCCTCACCTTCCACTTTTTCTCATAATTAATTACTGAAAGAGGGCAGCTTAGTGATCCTGCTGGTTTCAGAAACAGACACAATTATATATCCTATAAAGCCAGGGAACCGTTAGTTACCTTTTCTACATTGACTTTCTTACTTTTTCTTTAGATTTCTACCCCTTTTCATCGCTTAATATCATCTAGATTTTTATCTTTATAAGAATATTTACATTAATGACATTTGTAGAATTGCTTGCATTAAGCCCGACCCCATTGGGGTAGTGCCCTGGGTTATAGCTGAGATGAAAATCTTAAACTGATCTCAAGTCTGTTGTTACTTTCATTCATAGATAGTGTACAGAAATGATATAGATGCTGTTAGGGTGTAATATAGTATATTTGGAAATTTATGTTTGGAGTGGAAAGAGTTCTAATCAGCTGGATTTGAGGATTGCTCTATATAATGTATTAAAATAATTTTAAAGATACATGTGTCAGTTGTATCTGATATGCTCTGACCATTTAGCTACTCAGTTCAGTGAATGTGCCATTGAACTATGCTATTAGGTTATTGAATTTTAAATTTAAATGGCTACTGAATAGGATCCTAGCTACTATCATATAATCTTTCTGTATTAAGTAGAAGCATATGAAATTGCCACTATGTAAGTAAAAAATGATCAAATATTTACGATTCCATGTGGTTTGACCTAATGGAAGATTATAGAATCTCAGAAAAGGAACGTTTAATGCTTGTACTATGTTCTAAATCTTCCCTAAGAATTATATATTAAAAGTTTCTTATTTTTAAGGAAAAAGAAATGAGAAGACAACAAGCTGTTCTTCTGAAGCATCAGGTCTGTATACATAAAGTTATACAATTGTTGAAATGTATATTTTATAATTTTTCTTAAATCTATTTTGGGGAAAATCTTCAAAATGTTTTCTTAAAAGTTTCCAATTTAATATTCCTGCTTAAGTTTTTCCTTCATCTTATGGTTTATTGCCTTGCTTTGGTATTGGTGTCTTTTGGGGGGTTAAAAATTGGTTTCATGACTCTGTGATTTCTGTTTCATAATGTTGTGCCAACTCTTTCTACCAGGAGTTGGAGAGGCATAGACTAGATATGGTATGGGTATGTTTATTTTTGTACATCTAACACCGCATTGTGATTTGGTTGTGATATGGTTGTCATAGCAATGCATAAAGTGTAGCACTGGCTGCTGTCATATTACATACTGCTGCATGGCTTTACAGCACAGTGCATTGCATACATCTGCTTGTCTGTCTATAAAGAAGTATGATACATCTCCAAGATTTCTAATCGAATTGTGCAAGCCTTATATAAGGCTGCCATCTAAAACTTTACATTACTGATGTCACAATGAGAGTTGGATCACTATACAATTAGACGATAATGACCCATATTCTCCCATCATTCTAGGTGCAAAACTGCCATTGAATACAATGGGAATTTTGAGTTAGGTTGATGAGAGAATATGAAATATATTCTGGTTTTACAGACAAAATTTGAGAAATAATTTTAGAACTGTCCCTTTGGGGGAACCAAATACATTTAAACAAAAAGAATTCATTAGATGTAACTGTAATTTTTAAATTTTAAAATAAAATGAAATTATCAAAACTTGTACATAGCTAATTTTCATACTGTGCCTTTTAGATTCCATTATTAGCCACTGGTGCAGCTTTTACGGTCTTAAATAGCGCATCAAGTGGCAGACATCAGTAAATAGGAGTATCCCATTTCATTGGTGTGGGTATGTGAACGACGACTAGTTTGACTAAATTGGTATAAAAACTGAAAAAAAAATCTAATTTGTTGGTGGCCTATTGAATTTGCAAAATGATAGTGTGCTTGAAATAAAAATAACTTAATTCTAAAACCATGAAGTTAAAGTGATTATAAATGAATTTCTGTCTAAGAACTTAAGATCTAAACTAAACCTTTAGTTTAATTGGCCTATAGTACATATTTGTGGTTTTTCTAATAGCAGATGTAAGGTAACTGACCTGTTCCAGCCAACCATTATGCTTTTTGTTCTGCCAGCTTTTGAAGGAGCATCACAACTGACCATAAGTAAATCTTGTATGCTTCTGTTTACACTGTCTCCATGTTCATTGCTTTACCTTTTTGCTTTTGATTGTTCTTGTATTTGCTTTCTAAACCTGAACTAAAACATGCACAGACTGGCCATTCTTGTCTTATATTTAGTATTTACTGTGACTTGTCTATAAATGCTAAACATGCTATACTGAGTTTTGTTTTGTTTTGTTTTTCCATTTCAAAATCAAACTATTAATTATAATTATTTTCCTAATTTTATCTGGCCTAATAGGAACGAGAGAGAAGGAGACAACATATGATGCTTATGAAAGCTATGGAAGCTCGTAAAAAAGCAGAAGTAAGTGCATGTTTCTAGGAAAAGTACTAGTATTTTTTCCTAAAGCACTGGTTTTTCTAAATATAAATTCTTCATAGTGTAGGTTTGTCATGGTTTATTGGCTTTCAAAAGCAAGCCAAATATTAAAGATAATAACGATTAGAACATAAAAGAATGTAGGAAGGATTCCAATCTATGTGTTAATTTTCTTGGCTGAGATTTTAATTATCTTTTTTAATGTATGAATGACATTTGCTTGGATAAAAGTAGTTATTACTGTAACCAGAGTTTCACAAAACTAATATTACAGCATGCCTAAACAAGTTCTGTGTGTCCTAACTGAAACATCAGTCAGTCCATCCATGGACTTTTGCCTTCAGAATTAATTATTCTTTACTATTCTGTGTAAAATTGCACTTAAGTACTTTCCTTAGGATAGACTTTAAACAGATAATTCAGAATAAGGAAATTATTGAAATAAGTCAAAATGAGCTTATTTGGAATGTAACAGAAAGCAATTAAAGGTTAAATATATATATTACAAAGCAATACATTCTGTATTAAAACAGTTGAATAGAGTTATGGCCATGATATCCAGGGCTTTGGAGTGTGAGAGACTCAGAATTTCTTGCTTTACCTCTTCAGGCCCAATACATTTCCTTCCTTCCTTCTTTCCTTTCTTTCCTCCTCTCCTTCTGTTTTTTTGTTTCAAAATTTTATTTAAATTCTGGTTAAAGTTTATTTCTTCTTTTAAATTGAGATAATGATACCTACCTCTTAGGATTATAAGATCATCAACTGAGATAAACATTTAGTAAGAGAATTAAAAATAACAATTTGGTCTAGAAGTTTGAGAGAGCTGAATTTCAGTATTTTTGCCTCAGCTCTGGCTTAAATCTATCATTACAGATTTCTAATGTAGAGAGACAATAAGTATATTGTTTAGGAACCTGGACATTGTAACCTTGTTACCTGGATTTGAATTCTGGTTTCAGTGCTCTTCAGCTATGTGACCTCAGGCAAGTTATTTCACCTGTCTGTGATTCAAATTTTTCATCTATAAAATAGAGTTGATAGCAGTTCCTGTTTCAATTTGTAGTAATGATTAAATAGGTGTAGATCTGTATGAGTGTATGTGTAAAGTTTTTGGAACAAAACGTAGCACCACACAGTGCTCAATAGTTCCTATCACTCTCCATGTGTTTGCTGTGTAGAGTGGGCCTAGCAAGATGCATAGCCAGGTTGGGAACTACTAGCATAGATTACCTCTAACTTAGCCTCTTCCAGCAATCATTTCTTTGACTCTCCTAAATTTCATGGAAGTTTGCCTTAACATTTTTCTTACTATCTTTTATTCCAAACCTGTTAATTATCCAGTCCCATTGACAGCTTTTACACCTAACATAACAGTGAGTCTATGTTTGAATTTATAACCATAATCTCTGAAAAATGACAAGCAGAGAAAGAAAGGCAACAAATTCTGAGAATTGGAGTGGCTGCTATCTCTGTTCCTTTCTAAAAGCAGTGTGGCAGTGGAAAGATAGGAAAGGGAGTAATTAAAAGCTCAACCTAATTTCCTCCAATGTGGAGGATGAAAACTGAAGAACAACTCAGGAAAAGGACCTAGAAAATTCTCAAGAGATAAGTTCCTCTCTACCAAGTATACTTCTTTCTAGAGGGCTAAAAAGAACAGGAGCATGCCATTCCAATTTTTCCTGATGGGAAAAAAAGCTAAAGAAAGGCAGAATAATGATAATGCAGAACATTATCTCCAGATATATTAGAATTTAGTAGAAGATGAGAACCCAAGAGTAAGAGTAAGATCATCAAAGAGAGTGAATGCCCAGATTAAAAAGCACCCAAAAGGCCCAAAAGGCATGACCTCTTCCATTGGTTTTTCATATTTCCTGTTGTCTGGGAAGAGAGTGGGAAAAGCTGCTAAAGTGAGGTGAATAAGATCTGGTTTGAGTGAAAGATAGCAGCCACAGGATAAATGAAGGTAATTAAAATTAAACATTCTAAGAATCCATGGAAGACTAAGAGCATCTTTCATGGAAAGAAGATTTACCTTTGACTAGATAAGCAAATCAGGTACATTGGTTCCAGTAAAACTTGGAAAGGAATATGAGAAACCAAGTACAGCTCTCCCTCTCCTATCTCATTCATCCTCAGAAAAAGAAACATGAGTAACATACATAGTATTCACACTTCTATCTGAAGTACTTAGAAAAATAATAGTATCATGGAGGGCATGTATTGCATGGAGCACTGGGTGTGGTGCATAAGCAATGAGCTTTGGAACACTGAAAAAAAAATAAAATTAAAATATTTTTTTAAAATAAAAATAAGCATCAGATAAAGTGAAAAAACTAAAAATGAAAGCACCTATATTGGGGCAATGCACATTCCGGACTGGGCTGCTCACATCAAGCATAAGTAATTGGGAAAGGAATGTCAAGGCAACCATGCTAAACTATTAAATTTAAAAAAAAAAAAAAGAGAGGGAGAGAGAGAAATGTGCGCATATATATATATATATATATATATATAGTATATAATTATTATGCTATATATGTTTTAATAACATAAAGCATAATAATTTAAGGAACCTCCTTCCCTTGTTTGCATTCTTATTTTCCTAAGCACTCCCTTTGTGTTCTCCACAGAGCAGCCAGAGTGATTCACTTCAGAAAGTGAACCAGGTTACATCTTAACACTAAGCAGTAGCTTCTTACTGCACTTGTAGTAAAGTCCACATGCCTCACCGTCACAAAGCAGTCCCACATGCACTGACCTCTGCCTCTCACTTCCACTTTACCTCATACGATTTGTCTGTTAAGTACAGTCATTTTTGTTTTTTTTATTATTCTAAACAAAGAGTCTTTACCATTGCTGCTCTTCCACCAAATATTCAAGTGATTCTTATTTGTTGTTTAGTTATAGATCAAATGTTAACTTGTCTAAGAGACCTTCCCAGAACACCTAATTTTGCCCTTTTTTAATGCCTCACCTTTGGAACTCCATTCCATCATCTTACTTATTTTACAGTTGTTTATGGTCTGCTTCCTCACAGGATGTAAGATCTTTGAGGACAGGAATCTTGTCTGTCTTGTGTATCACTGTAGAGCCAGGTATACAGTTGGACGTTAGAAAATTGTAGTTGAATGAATGAATGAATGAATGAGTTAAAATGCAAACGGCAGTTCAACAAATTGGTGATAAAAATATCATTAAAGAATGAGTACATTATTATGTTCTCTACCTATATAATTTTCTTTATGTAATAATAGAATCTTTTACTCTAGATGTTTTCTTAGAGTTAGACATTCAAGAAACTATTATTTAAAATGAAATATGTCACAAATAATCCTTTATTGGAACGTTTAAGAGAACCCCATAGGTAAAACTGAGCTCTTAAAATGTTATCCTCTGATAACTATAGACTTATGAACAAAACTAGATAATTTTACCAGTTATTCTGATTTTATAGTATGTTCATCTATTGAATGGTACCTCTAGATCTGTGATCGACTAAGTGTTTTATTTTTTTAACTTTTTTTTTTTAAAGATTTTATTCATCTATGTGACAGACAGAGATCATAAGTAGGCAGAGAGAGAGAGGAGGAAGCAGGCTCCCTGCTGAGCAGAGAGCCCGATGTGAGGCTCGATCCCAGGACCCTGAGACCATGACCTGAGCCGAAGGCAGAGGCTTTAACCCACTGAGCCACCCAGGCGCCCCTATTTTTTTTAACTTCTTAAACTACTATTTTGTGCAGAGTATTAGATTAGATACTATAGAAAAAAACAAAAATAATAATAATTTTATTATGTCAGAGATAAAAATTTACAGTGTAAACAGTTAGGCAGTAATTAGGCATATGTTTTTACTGGCAACCCAAAAGTTTAACCAGATCTTTACATCAATGTGCCACCTCTGTGAATATTAACAAAATATTCCTATATGTACTTGTCCATTTCCTTATTATTACTTAACATGCAAAAGATGTAACTAGTGTAATGCTAATAATGGGCATATCTTGGCTTCATATTCTATGTCCTATTATCTATATTTTTTTTCTGTTATTAACTATTAAAAAAACAAACTTTATGATAGTTGTCTTTCTCCGATTGACTTATTTCACTAAGCATGATACGCTCTAGTTCCATCCACGTCGTCGCAAATGGCAAGATTTCATTTCTTTTGATGGCTGCATAGTATTCCATTGTGTATATATACCACATCTTCTTGATCCATTCATCTGTTGATGGAATATGTATTAGTTGGATCTGAGAGCTGTGCTTGGGTAAACCTGAGGTGTGGAAATCCTGCAAAGAAGAGAAGGGAATTCTAATAATTACAGTTGAGAGTCTACTCATGTTTCATTAAGTTCCTTGTGCTTTGAGGCTTTGAAAGACAGAAGAATATCATCAATTTGGCATCTGCATCCTAATTTACATATCTAGTACAGGGTTGATAATTTATTAGGCATATAAGGTAACTTATATATCTGGGAAAACGCCTTCAGAAACTAACACAAATCTTCCAAATGTGAAATTTGAGACTCATTTAGTCAAAGGATATTTGAGACTTTCAGCTTGAATGAAATGAGAACATTGGTAATGTATCCAATTATCTTAAAGCTTCTAAGTGGCACACCAATGCTTGAACATGTTTTTGTTTTAATGCATGTCTTTTTGATTGGGGAAATAAATAACTGCTTGAGTTCAAAAAAAAAAAAAAAACTTTATTGTAAAGTTATAGCCATATGATATCTAGGCAGGGCCAACTAAAAATTCTGAACTGGGCCTATATATATAAAACCTTGATTCTAGCTTTCAATACCTTCAACATTTTATGATTAGATTGTGAAGAAAGAAAAATAGAGAAGATAAACAAAAATGCTCTGAATACTGAAAAGAAATAAAACACACACACACACACACAAATGCTCTGAATAATATTTAAAAAACTAATGAGGTTAAAAAAATAAGTTGCTTTCACCTTATTAATTAAAAATCTCTGATAACATCTGAAATTATTCCAAGAACCTCCCCATAACCATCAAAGTAAGATGGCAACACAAACATCACTTTTATGTTACTCTGTGTATATTACACTGATCTTACTTTTTTTTTTTTTTTTTTTTTTTTTTTCCTGACCCAGAAATCTTTTTTTTTTATTTATTTTTTTTCAGCGTAACAGTATTCATTCTTTTTGCACAACACCCAGTGCTCCATGCAAAACGTGCCCTCCCCATCACCCACCACCTGTTCCCCCAACCTCCCACCCCTGACCCTTCAAAACCCTCAGGTTGTTTTTCAGAGTCCATAGTCTCTTATGGATCTTACTTTTTGATTTAGATTAACTCAATAAATTTTTACTAAAATAATCCCAATTTCTATAGTTTTTCCATTATATAAATTTATAATTAGTGGGGCACCTGGGTTAAGGTGGTTAAGTTGGTTAAGCATCTGTTCAGTTCAGGTTATGATCCCAGGGTCCTGGGATTGGGGGCATGAGGGCATGCATCAGATTCCCTACTCAGCAGGGAGTCTTCTTCTTCCTCTCCCTCTGCCCTTCCCCCCTTGCTCATGGTGTCTCCCCCACCCCATAAATAAATAAAAATCTTTTTAAAAACCCTATAATTAGTAAGAATATTCAGACTTACATAAATTACCTTACTTGTTATTACTCTCTTAGTAATTTTAAAGGATCACTACTATATCATCATAATTCATAAATATTTTCATAAGAAAATGTAAGGAAGAATAGTTTTAATCTCATGAATAAAAGAGGCTAATTTCTAGTATAATTCAAGTATAATATGAGACACATCTGCTTTCATTATTACCAAGCACTAGAAACAGGTTGGTTAAAGCAGTGTGGCAAAGTAGCTCAAAATCTCCTCTTTCATTTAGAAAAACTTTAGACCATACCAGTCACAAATTTATAACCACTTTACTCATATTAACTGAATAATCAACCATAGTGATCGTCAAGAGTCTTTTATATGTCTCCCTCCAAGGATCAATAAACTATAAAAGGTTGTTAAATATGCTGCTATCGCAGAAGATTGTGTCAGCACTTTAGGAGACAAAACCATAAAATAGAAGAGAGTAGCTCAGGTTTCAGAAGCCATCTAATAAACAATTTGAAAGCAGAAAAAATTTGTAACCCTCCCCATCCATGATTCAAGTCATGAGACTATTTTATAATCCTATATTTATATTAGTTACTAGTTAGTGAAAAATGAAAATAAGTAGAATTGCACACATAGATGGTTTTGTTTAAGCAAACCCAATTGTTCAGTTGAAGACATGGTAAATATAATTCCGTGGCATGCTTGTATATTGTATTTATAAAATGTACTTATAATGTACTTTAATTTTAGAGTCAGTCTAAAAACAAATATAAAATGATTTTATATTAGCTATATGATAAGATGCTAAATGTCCTATAAACAACGTCAATTTTTAAAGGATTATTATCAATTTAATTTAGGTATATTAAAATCTCTGATTCAATCTGACTCAGGAATTATTAACAATTTTAATTTAAATTTAGGACACATTTATAGTAGCTATTCTACAGATTATTAGATACATAATCTAAAGTAAGTACAGACTTCTGTAATACCTTGGGGGATTTTGAGAAAATATAATAACTGGGAGGTTTTATTCTTTTTAAATATTATACCTATAAAATAAAATTTTTATTAAAATATAAAACGTAAAGGTCTCTCTCTTCATCATGTGATTCATAATTTTAAAATTTGTTTAAACTTAATTTTCATAATATTTTAAATGAAAAAATAGTCCCCTTAAAAAAAATTACCCTGATTTTTCTATTCATATTCAGTGTTACCATAAAATAGTAACTGTTAATCTTTATGTCTGTCTTCTATAAATGGCTTGTATTATTAATCTTATTTATACTTGCAGTCTTCCTGCACTCTGAGGTAAACCTGTGTCTCTTAAATTATATTTATGTCTTTGAAATTTAAGTACGAGTTGCTGTCAAAAGAAATGTATTCCCCTAATTATTCCCAAAACAAACACCTAAGAGACCTAGTAGAATCATAAAAAGCAAAAAAAATAAGGCATCTTTGCAACATTGTCTCTTAAAAAATGTCTTGTTTTGCAGTCTTTTAAGTTGTAAAAGTTTACAATAACAGGTCATTCTACCACATTCATTGTTTGGTTTTTAAACTTCTATGACTCTAAAATAGAGTAAATTTATTTCATACATTTATTATTATGCTATAGATTTCTGGAAATACGGTCATTTATGACTTGAGAGCCCCTAAGGTAGTCTTTTTGTGTGAGTAAAAAACCGGTTTTGAAATTGTCACTCTATGTATTTTGGGCTGTTTAGGATAATCTAAATATAATCCATTTGTTATAAAAAGGTGTTTCAACTTTGAAATAAAATTTAAATGACTTCTTAACTAAAATATTAGTAATATTTTGATATGGAAAATTCCATTAATTAAGAGGATTAAAAAGATTTTATTATAAATGACTTATATTCTGAGAATTCATTTACTTCAAGAATTTCTACATCTAGGAACGCCTGGGTGGCTCAGTTAGTTGGACGACTGCCTTTGGCTCAGGTCATGATCCCGGAGTCCTGGGATCGAGTCCCGCATCGGGCTCCCAGCTCCACGGGGAGTCTGCTTCTCCCTCTGACCTTCTCCTCGCTCATGCTCTCTCTCACTGCTTCTCTCTCAAATAAATAAATAAAATCTTTAAAAAAAGAAAAAATTTCTACATCTAGAAAACTGGAAGGTATGAGGGGGATGAAGGCCAAAAAAAATTAAGAGGAGGAATACTAATTGATTGTCATTATTGAAAGTCAATCTAAAAAATGGTCAGGAGCTATATTTTGTAGTTATTTGTAGGCAATGTAAGTTATTGCCCAGAAATTTAACCATTGGTAGTGTAAAATCTGTTTTAACATTCCTTTCTTATTATGATAGGTTTCATAAGTCCTCTCTGGTACATCAAAGGTTTATTGTGAATTGACCTTACAGACCCAGAAAGTTCCATTGTGAAACCCTAGTATTTGACATGGCAACAAAACATAGTATTATAGGGGTGCCTGAGTGGCTCAGTCAGTTGGGTTTCCACTCTTGGTTTCAACCCTGTTTAGGCTCCACACTGAGCTCAGTCTGCCCCTCCCCCAGCTCATGCACGTGCATACATACACTCTCATTCTAAATTAATTAATTAAATCTTTAAGAAACCATAATATTACAGAAATTAAGTGTAGGATGAAGCATAGTAACTTGTCAAGAAAAGGCTTAGGTATGGGGTGCTTGGATGGCTTGGATGGTTAAGCATCTGCCTTGGGCTCAGGTCATGATTCCAGGTCCTGGGATCAAGCCCCCTTGGGCTCCCAGCTCAGTGGGGAGTCTGCTTCTCCTCCCTCTGCCTCTCCCCATGCTTTGTACTCTGTCTCTCTCCCTTTCAAATGATAAATAAAATCTTTTTAAAAAGGGGGGGTGCTTATGTGAAAAGTTGGTAAATATTGCTTTTCAAACAGTATACCAAGTCTAGAAGAGAGAATACTACACAAGTTTAAACATCTTCAAATTTGGCCTAAAATAGCACTGCCACTTTAAACTTGAATTTCTGGAAAAAATTATCAGATAATAAGTCTATTTAATTTTAATATGGGGATAGATATTTGTAAGCACATCAAATCATAGTGTATGAAATTAAAATGATTAAGAAATTAACAATGTTGGAGTAGATGTGAGAAATATACTTTAGATATTTTTAAATTCCCAAATATAACTTGAATATTATTAATAAATGTATTAAACTCTGCTTTTGGCTACAAGGTTTGTGTATAACTGAAAATAGAAGACTGCCTACAGAATGAAATATAAAAAGTTGAGAAAAAAATCAGCTATTGAATATGTTTAATGACTGGTACAAATATTAACCTATCATTATTTATATGGCATTTGTAGAATTAATCATTCAGCAAATGAATAAATGCTTAAATAATTTTTATATGCTAAGGCACACCAAATATTTCTGTTAAAGATATATGACAACTATTGTAGTTGGAGATAAGAACAGCACTGAGACCAGTGGGAAAGGAAAGTTGAACTGATACAAGCTTGATAGGGAGAAAAAAAAGATCATTAAAAACTTCCTTGAAGTGTCTGGCAAATTGTACTGCTGGGAATTGAACTTGGTCCATAAAGAAAGAGGTGAATAAATTTGTTCCTCTGACCACTAAAAGCTTACAGTAAAGTGGAAGAGATCAGCTTTAGACAAGTAATTGTCCCACAGTACAATAAATAATATAACGAGTTATATGGAAGCTTAGAAAAAGAGAGAAATATTAAAATGCTTGAAACACTTATGAGAAGAAGAAAAGCAGGCTTTATTTCTGTGTTAAGAAAGAGAGGTTCTGCATTTCAGGCAGAGGAAATGGCATATACAAAGGTACAGTGTTGTAACTCAATATGACCTGTGGGCAGAGAGGAAGAAGGGGCAAAGGGGGGTTAACAGTTTTTGCCACGTGTATGACCCTGTCTTGACTTTGTTGCTTTTCTCCTTCACCTCTTTGTTGTCTGTACTCCCCGTCTTCCTCCCCGTGCCCCTTCTTGTCCTTTTTCATCATCTTCATCATCTAAGCAATGCCTCAAACTAGTTACACTGTCTTCTCGACACAGGTGTATCACACAATGTGACTGGATCATGGGAAATACCCTGATAATCATGACATATAAGACAAAATCTTGTGTGCGGCTAGATTGTGACTGTCTTTATGTACCATTTTAATATTAGTTGATTGTTGAGGGGACCCAGAAGCTCTCGTTCTTTGAAAGTTACCTTGTCTTATACAGTTAAATAAATTAGTGAGTAAATTCACCAAATTTACTACATTTAGAGACCTCATGTTTCCTTCAAAGTATACCTAATATTTCAAGACAAGAATGGATGCTTGTCTTTAAGTAATAAAGGTCCTAAAAATTTCTAAGATTTCTTGGAAATCTCCATTTTATCCTAAAAATTGATGTCATTTTACTCTCCATGCCATATGATAACCATGCTTTTAACTGGAAAAAATATTGCCTATCACTAGCTAAAAATGGTATCCAAGAATATAAGCCATATTTACCTCATGACATTAAATGCACTCTAACTCACTGTCTGCATATGGTTGAAGTATTATGTACCCCCAGATTGCCATCAAAGTGAAGTTGGCAAAGTGAAGAGAGCATTAGTGTCACATTATTTTTTCTCTCTTTTTGAAAAGAAATGGTAACCATTTTCAACAGTTTTTAGTGAATAATAGTCTCAGTTTTTTTTGTAAATATTATAATGAACATCATTAAGAATTCTGAGTTAGTCCTATATGGTAGAAAAATTTATACCAGCTACTTCGAAATCTATAAGAGACATTTGTTTTTTCTGTGGTGATTGTAATTCATTATTCTGGTGAGTGACCAAAATATTTTCTCTTCCTTGGAAAAATTCTTAGAGCAACATTAATGTATTTATTAATTGAAAATCCAATTCTGGATTTGGGGAAAAAATGTCCTACCAATGATAATTTTGTTTGAAAATCTATACTGCATTGTAGGAATGTTGCATGTTAATTGTGTATATTTTATGTCATTAAACTCTCAGAAACTGCTTTTAGTTTATAATCAATAAGATTAATTATAGCACTTTTTTGATGTCAGTAGTCTCACAATAGAGCTTCTGAATCATTTTCCACCCTAATGTCTGTATGAATCAGTAACCCAGAAATTTAGAGGTTGTATAAAAATGAGCAGTGATGTGAGCATATCATGTAAAAAGGCTCTCATGACCTGACCTCTGGCTCTGTATCATAATATTCAGCAACTATTCAACCTGCAACCTCCACTCCAGTCTTGACACTAGTAGCAATTTCTCAAATACACTGTGCTTTCTCTACTCTGCCTGGTATATCCTCTCCTCTGTGTCTCCCCTGTGGCATGCCCTCCCACAGCAGTTAGGATGCTGTCTTAGCCATAGTAATTGAAACAGGGATAGCTAGAATATGGGCAAAAATGCTAATGTGTGTGTGTGTGTGTGTGTGTATAAAACAAAGCAGTGAGTGCAATGTTCAAATTATAGGTTAGAGCTATAAGAATTAAGAAAAATTGGTACTAGGGAGGAAGTGGTAGTGTTTAAATAAGATTAAGGTGGAGTACTGACCTTTCTGCTTGGAGTGCACCAATGTGAGGAAACAAGATGTACATCAGGAATAGCAAATAGCTTGACTAAATCTACATAGAATACAAAACTGGGAGATAAGATAAAAAAAAAGAGAGAAGTTTTGAATTCAGAAGTAAGGAGTTGGACTTTGTTTTGATAAAAATAAAGAAAATTGAAAGATTTTTAGTTAATGAAGAGATATGACCAGGTTTATAAAAGTAAACCCATCATTTGGGTGGCTCAGTCAATTAAGCCACTGCCTTTGGCTCAGGTCATGATCCCAGGGTCCTGGGATTGAGCCCCCCAACAGGCTCCTTGCTCGGCAGGGAGTCTGCTTCTCTCTCTGCCTCTGCCTGCCACTCTGCCTGCTTGTGTGCACTCTCTCTCTCTCTCTCTCTCTCTGATAAATAAATAAATAAACAAACAAACAAATAAATAAATAAATAAATAAAATATTTTTAAAAATTTAAAAAAAGTAAATCCATCATTTTTGTCTCAGATGTGTGAGGTAATAGGTTAGAATGGCTGTTGATTCCACTATTATTTCTCATCTGAGTAAGAATTGTATTTGAGGTCTGGCAATAAAGTATGACACTAATATTATCGTAGAAAATCTTGACTTCCAATAGAATGTTGTCCCCTTTAACAGGGAGACAGGACAACTATTTCCATCTTGCTGCCATTACAGAAAATATTTTTTTTAAAAAAATTTTTATTTATTTATTTGACAGAGAGAGAGATCACAAGTAGATAGAGAGGCAGGCACAGAGAGAGAGAGAGAGAGAGAGAGAGGGAAGCAGGCTCCCTGCTGAGCAGAGAGCCTGATGCGGGACTCGATCCCAGGATCCCAAGATCATGACCTGAGCCGAAGGCAGCGGCTTAACCCACTGAGCCACCCAGGCGCCCCCAGAAAATATTTTTTGAATGCTTTTGGAATTGCCTTCAGAATCCATTTTATATTCTCTAAAATGTTGTTTATAGAGGTAAATAGTATTTTGGTCTCATCACAGGTGCTATCTTAAGACTAGCTAATTGAAAGAACTACTTTTGCAAATTCAAGCATGTTGTTTCCACTTTCATGCTGTAAATCCTCCCTTGCTTCCTGGATGGAGTTACGCAAAAGTTTGTGTTAATACTAGCTAACTGTATTTTATAAATATTTAATTACCCATGTGCATTTTATATATCTGCTTTTGTTAATAAGTATTTTATTCTCATCTTGTAACCTGGGGAAGGATTGAATAAATTTTGAACAATGGAATAATCTGAGTTGAATCTAATATTGATAATACAAACACACACACATAGTCATAAAATTATTTTAAAATTCAAAGGTGAAAATAAGTCATTGTTTCTATGTATGTTTCTATGTTTCTAAGTCTATTCCTAAATATCCTAAGAGAATTCTGTTCATGGAAATAATAACCTTTTGATAACTTTTTAAAATTTTAACTGGAAGTTTTTCAAACACATACAATGATTAAAGAGACTGTTGAACTTGGTTTTCTTTTTAAGGAAAAAGAACGGTTGAAGCAAGAAAAACGTGATGAGAAAAGATTAAATAAAGAACGTAAACTAGAGCAAAGAAGATTAGAATTAGAAATGGCAAAGGAACTAAAGAAGCCTAATGAAGATATGTGCTTAGCAGACCAAAAGGTAATTTATCATGTGAAACATTTCATTAATAACTTTAATTTTTCCTGTGTCTCACCTGATTCCTTTGCCAGAGTTGCCATTACAAAAGCCTTTCATTTTTAACCAGAGCAGTGGGTTTCCAAGTCAAGGTCTGTCTGCCTTTCCTGGACGGCCACCAATAAACCTCTTTAGAGCTCCTATGCCAATAATAACACTATTTAATACATAAGTGGAGCACTGTAAACCTTTTTAAATTGAAGTAGAAATACTGAGGAAATCTGCAAAGATGAATTAGAGAAGTGGATAGAATTTCTATATGTCATTTGTTCCTCCCAGGCATTTGGGTACAGAAAGCTCTAACTCCTCACCACACACCTGTAGGTATTTAAATAAGTGAAGGTTTATAATCGACAACTTCCTTCAGTGCTTTAGTGATTGTAGCTAACTTTTCTTGAGTATGTTTACTACATACCAGGCACTATGCTAAGTGCTTTCGATGAATTCTCTCATTTAATCCTCACCATAGTCCTGCGGAACTGGTATTTATGCCCATTTACAGATGGGAAAACTGAGACACAAAGAGGTTGAAGAACTTGCCCAGTATTACACTGCTAATAAGTGGCAACGTGGATTAAGTCTCCAGTCTGTTAAATTCCAGAGTCCATACTATTTATCATCTTGAAAGCCAAGAAGTATATCCAGCCAAAGTACTTCATATGTGTTTTCCCTTCCATCATGCTTCACAGATATGTAATGTGGCTAAAATACAGAAAAGTAGAAATTTGGAAAGAGCCAAATAATATTGGTATCTGGCATGATTTCATATACTGACAAGTAGAAATCTTTTATGTTTGACGCTAAGAAAATGGTATTTCTAGAAAATTATACTGATGCTGCATATTATCTCTATGATACTGTCTCAACGATATATTATTATACTTGATAAATAGCATCTATATTTACTTATAAGTTATATTTATCTGAAATACAAATAATGAGTGTGTCTTAATCTGTGTAAGCTCTTTTCTAAAGTACTTAAGGCAAACTTTTAATACTCCAGTGAGGATTTAATTATATTAATATTCTATTTAGTTACTTAGCATAAATGCTTTTAAATACAAATGAAAGTATAATGCTAGTTTTAGGCAATTGGATGTTTAAAATGTCCTAAGCCTAGAAAGGGCATATATGTTAGTTAACACACTTATTAAAGCCTCATAGTGAGTAAATACTTTTTAATCCTAAATGAGCTTTATTTCCTTGCATCTTTTATTTTTATTTAAATCCATATACACTGTATCAAATGTATGTTCATTTTAAGCCTTATTTTTGTTAGTTTTGTTCTATACATTTTTCGAGTCATATGGAAATGTCTGCATATGATAGGGTTCAGGAAGATCTCTGAATTAAATGGTTTTCAAACGGAACATAAAAGATTTGTATGATATCAGCTAATATCCATAGTTCTGTGTTACCATACAATATTGTAGGAAAAGTATTTGATTAGTTATTTCAGTAAGTAAAGAGTAGGAGAACATTTTTGAACAAGACAAATTCAGAGAAATAGAAATATTTACAAGTCACATTTCTTTCCACAAAATTTAAGATACAATTATTAAATCCCATTCGTGTAGAAAAAATATTTTTAATTTAGATTACCTATTTACTTAATTTTTTAAATGTTTATGACAACTAGTACTATAGCTCAGCCATTAAAATGTTAATATGTGAACATATTTGAGAAGGAGCAAAAGAGACAGCTTTCTAATTTTAAAACTGACTCTGTATTAATGTTTTGCTATGTACAGGAAACCTAAAGGCTGTTAGTTGCAGTATAACTGGGTTCTTGATAGGGTCATGGGTTCTGATCATGTTGACCTAGTAATTTGTCCACATTCATCAGCCAAAAATGCCACTGTGCCCAACCAAACAGCCCACAGATGCATACTGTTAGTTTCTGAGCTCCCCAAGTACTTTGTGATATAAATCGGTCTCCATCATTAAAAGAAATCAGTACTTTGCTAAGTATGTCCATGGCATGGTACTTTTGAAATGTTTCTTATGTTATCTAATTATTAGCTCCAGCCATATAAGCCAATTTTATCAATATGTAAATTAATTAAAATTAGCATTCTCTTTTAAAATAAGCTTAGATTTCTCTAAGTTCATGTTGGGTTCAACCAAAATTTATTGTTGATTACTTGCATTCGAGAGCTGTCTGTACTTAATACCATGGGGTTGTAGAAATGCCCCCAGGGAATTTATAATCCAGAGGGAAAATCACTACTGTGATGCAGGACAAAGAAAGACAGCAACTTCTTGTACTTCAGAAGATACAAAATCATGGCTCTAAAATTATTTATTATTTTGTTTTATGTGCAGCCTTTGCCAGAGTTGCCTCGTATTCCAGGACTTGTTCTCTCTGGAAGTACATTTTCAGACTGTCTCATGGTGGTGCAGTTCTTACGAAACTTTGGTAAAGTTTTGGGCTTTGATGTGAATATTGATGTTCCAAACCTGAGTGTTCTTCAAGAGGGATTACTAAATATAGGGGACAGCATGGGTGAAGTACAAGACTTGCTTGTGAGGCTCCTCTCAGCTGCTGTATGTGATCCAGGTCTAATTACAGGATACAAGGTAAAAAACATATCTATAAATTTTTTTGAATTTGAACTATCAATGCATTGTTAGCTGGCTTTTAGCATATTAGCAGAAGACTGCATAGACTGATCCAATTTTTTTCTATATGTCTGACCAAGTCAAATGTAGATCAGCTTCAGTTTGTACTTAAATTGGTACAAACCTAGAAAAACCTGGTTCATAAAGCCTAAGGAATATAGATCATTCCCAAATTACTATTTTCCTCTAGCTGTCAGCAAAGACCAAATTTAAAGAAATGCCCATATGATATTAGATTATTATTACCCATGTGATATTATGATTATGATGATGATTATTAACATAATTCATGAAGCAGTTAGAACTTACGTGTGCCTTCTGAAAGTATACTGTGTTCTCTCTGAATCACTGTGAATAACTGAGGCTAATCAAAGCATCTACAGACCAGCACATTAAGACTCTTAACGTAGATACCCAGTAAGTTCGAATTTATCTTAATTTCAACTAAGCTACACATTTTGGTCAGCTTTGCTGTAGATAATATTGTAGAGTGAGAAGCTTCCAGATGTATCTGTTAATTTCTCTTCCATCTCTCTATTCATTCACTATAGCAGGCAGTAGCACCCATGACATAGAGAGCCAGAGCACAGTAGTAGTGCTCTTGAAACTAGCCCCACCACTACTGGTAGTAGATAAAGCCTGGAAAAGCTTAGGATAGTCTCTATAGTCAAGGAAAGTGTGATAGACTATTTCTACCCATGAATTACATACTATTCTCCCTGCCTAACTTTTAACCAGGGGCTTGAAGAAGGAATAGAAGGATTACAAGTACTTAAAAACTTGACTATCATCTGTTGCCTATTTTTAACCTCCACTCCATCAAAAATATGAATAAAGTCCTTGCCAGTAATATCTAGATTATTTAATATCCATATTTTAAAATTGTATTATTTTTATGTCATGAATGGTTATGATCAATACTGATTAAAATGTCAAATTTTTATAGGCCAAAACAGCTCTTGGAGAACATTTGCTGAATGTTGGCGTGAATCGAGACAATGTTTCTGAGATTTTGCAGATTTTTATGGAAGCCCATTGTGGACAAACTGAACTTACTGAAAGCCTGAAAACCAAAGCTTTTCAGGCTCATACTCCAGCACAGAAAGCCTCAGTCTTGGCTTTCCTGATCAATGAACTGGCATGCAGTAAGAGTGTGGTGAGGTAAGCATATACCCAGACCTTTTTGGTGATTGTTTTCTGTTTTGAATTTGTCTAATCACAAAATAATACAAACTCCTTATAGAAAATTTTGAAGTAACAGACTACCACAAAAAAAAAAAAAAAAATTAAAATTGTACTTGATGGGGCGCCTGGGTGGCTCAGTGGGTTAAAGCCTCTGCCTTCGATCGGCTCAGGTCATGATCCCAAATCCTGGGATCGAGCCCCTTAAAAAAGATTTTAAAAATCTTTTAAAATTTGTACTTGATTTCACCATTCAGAGGTGACTACTGCTAATAATATTTTAATGTATTTCTTTGCCGTCTGTTGAAACAAAAATTTGGATTATACTGTATACAGTCTTTGTGACTTGCTTTATTTATACAATAGAGTACCAAAACTGAAAAATCCAGAATTTTTCTTTTTTTGACGTCTTTCAATGATAGATGACTACCTGATTTTCCTTAGTAGCCATTCCTAGAATTGGATAATTCTACTTTTTATTATATTATATACTAATGTAAGATTAATATTTTTAGTTTATTTATTAATTTGTACTTTTTTAAAAAATTAATCTCATTTAAGAGTCAAAGTAAGTTCTTTAGTATTTCAAGATTTGATGAACAAACCCATGTCCACCTTGTTCTTGTTATTTGTTATATTACAGATTTAAATATGTTACTTTTAACCCTTTGTAGGAAAAGGTTTGATTCAAATATTTTAGAGCTATGCATTTCTACCATTACTGGACATTTCAAGTTTTCTATATATCTCTAAGATATGATAATATATTAATATACTTTTCAGTTGTTTTGCTATTCATAAACAGTCATCATTTGTACTTACCAAAACTGCATCAATTTGCTTATTACCAAACTAATGTATTGCATAATGGATTAATTTATGTCTTCCAATTTTTGCATTGACAGTGAAATTGATAAGAACATTGATTATATGTCAAACTTGAGGCGAGATAAATGGGTAGTAGAAGGTAAACTTCGCAAGTAAGTCTTGTTTTATTAAAATCAGTTTACTGTTTTTCCTTTGTACAAGTTCCGCTATAAAGCATACAAATTGCAAACTTATTTTGTCTTAGAATTAGAAAAGTAAAGCTTAATAAGGATGAGATATGAAATTAATGAAACTCAGGGTCAGAATTTGCAGTGGACAAAAGTTATACTGAGATTTCATTGAACTCATATTCTTCAAACTTAGAAAACAGACCATTTATCTTCTTTATTTCAAAGAAGTCGAGTAATCACATTTTCTAAGATTGTTGTTGCTATCAGGTTACTTTTGTCATAAACAGAATCTGTTTGGAATTACCACCTTTTTTAATTGCTTTCTAATTAAAGTTTGCTTTTACAGAGGGTCTAACATATCCAAATGTATTCAGCATTAAAACTTAATTAGCTTCCTGCCAGGAAATACAATGCTGAAATTATTCAACTTCTATGTTAAGAGGATAATTTCTTTATGGTAATTTGCATTGAAATTTATTCAGTCTGGTAGTATAAGATCAGAAATCATCACTTGGCCATTGCTAGAGTTAATCTTTCCAGACTTCTAAGTTTTACTTTTTTAAATATGTTCTAATTCCAAAGAGGTATCCTAAATAATTCTTGAAAGTTAATACATTCTATAATTTCTGGAAACATGTTTGTTAAACTTCTTAATTCTAATTTTTATTATCATTGATTTATTCTTTATTGACAAAAATACCATAAGGTATTTTTGGTTAAAACTCATGTTGTGCTCTTTGAGGTGCCTGGGTGGCTCAATCAGTTAAACATCGGATTTTTGATTTCAGATCAGGTCATGATCTCAGGGTCATGAGATCAAGTCCTGGGTTGGGCTATGCGCTAGATATGGAGCCTGCTTGAGATTCTTTCTCCCTCTCCCTCTGCTTCCCCCACCCAATTTCACACTCCATCTCTCTCTCTCTCAAAAAAAAAAAAAAAAAAAAATCAAGGGGTGCCTGAGGGGCTCTGTCAGTTAAGCGACTGCCTTCAGGATCCTGCGATGGGCCTGCTTCTCCCCCTGCCCTCCCCCTGCTTGTGCTCTCTCTCTCTCTCAAATAAATAAATCTTTTTAAAAAATGTTATGCTTTCTAAAAAGTACAGAGAAAAGACTTTACCACATCATCATTCTTTTCACATTTAAAGGCTCAGAATCATTCATGCTAAGAAAACAGGCAAAAGAGACACTTCAGGTGGCATTGATCTTGGAGAAGAACAGCATCCATTGGGCACACCCACACCAGGACGCAAACGAAGAAGGAAGGGGGGAGACAGTGATTTTGATGATGATGACGATGATGATAGTGATGACCAAGCTGATGAAGATGATGAGGATGAAGAAGATAAAGAAGACAAAAAAGGAAAGAAGACTGATATCTGTGAAGATGAGGTAATCAAATTTAGGTTGATTTTAAACTTAACTGAGACTGCATAACATATTGGAAAATAATAGAGAATTTGGAGTCAGATGAATTTGTGTTTGAACTTCATTTGGACAATTATTTGCTTCAGATTCTTCATCTGAAAACTCATTGTTATTCACCTCCTAAAGTTTTTTTGTGATAATTAAGTAGATATTGAATATAATGCCTACCCATAGAAGGCACTTATACCGAATAAGAGAAATGAAGTTTTTCTTTTTATATAATAACTTGAGCATTCTCCAGAGAACTATGCAGAGTCTTAACTTCAGGTATTCTCTTTATTCTGGTAACATAATGTCTTACATTTGCATGGTCCTTCATGTCCTAAAAGTGTTGTCAGATTTAGTGAGATTGGTAGATTTTCTAAATACCAATTTATTATGTGCCTACCTTTGGGCACTTTTGAACAAAGATGAGTAAGGCACTGTGGAAGTCCCCTCTCAATTTACACTCTCACTGAGGAATATTTGAAATAAGAAAATGTAATGTGTTAAGTGTTCACTGATTTGATAGCAGTATTTACAATGTGCTAGGCAAGTACAAAGGAAGGGCATTTGACCTTTTTGAGTAATAAATTCTCACAAAGTCTTTCTGAACTCATTAGCTGAGCTAATTGGGCTAGTTGGGCTGCATGTTGACCTGGGGAAGAATCCACAGAAAAGTGTTCCAGGCAGAGAGAACAGCATGAGCGAGACATAGAAGCCTGAAACCACAATGTGCTTTAAGGGAATTAGTAGGTGCTCCAGTGTTACTGGAGAGCCTCATATCCAACACAGCTGTGTATTAGGGTTTTAGACTTCCTTGGTGATAGGAAGCTACTGAAGGATTTTAAGTAAGGTAATCACATGGTCAGACTTCAGTTTTAAGTGACTTACTATAGCAATTCTGCAGAAGATAGAAACAGATTTGGGTAGGGCAAGATCAGAGGTGGGAAGATCAGTCGGAGATAGTGCAATAGTTGAGATGAGTTGTGAGGCATCTGAAACTAGGCTAATGGTAGTTGGGATGAAGGAGGAAAGGATTCAATAAATAGTGGGAAGAATGAGTAGTATTTGAAGATGTGCTGTGTAGGTTGATGGATGGGTAGGATTGACTCCCAACTATCTGGCTTGGGAGACTGCATCTATTGTTGCCATTACTGAGACAGAGAAATCAGGAGGAGCAGATTAAATAGATGGTAGGGGAGGATTGGGGAGAAAACAGATAGTGGAAGATAGGAAATGACGGCAGCCTTATTTTAGAACTGTTGAGTTTGAAGTACCCATGCAGAAGTTCAGCAGTCAGTTGGATTTAAGAATCTGAAGCCTGAAGAAATTGTCAGTCTTGAAAATATAGATACAGAGGTTATTAACACGTACACGGGGGATTGATTTAGTGTATAAAGTAGTGGACTGAAGTCGGAACCCCAGGGAACACCGATATTTAAGAGCTCACAAGACTTTTTGCTGAAGAAGAAATTGAAAGGTAGGAGATTCCTGTAGTGGGTCAGGGGTCCCCAAGACCACCTCCAGAGTCAGTGACTCAGTAGGAGAACTCAGAGAATTCAGAATCTAGTTATAGTATGTCCATGAATTCTTATAGCAAAAAGAAACAAAGCACAAACCGAAAAGGCTTATGGGCCAAAATCCAGAGGAAACCAGGCTCAACCTTCTAAGAGTCTTTTCCTAGGGAGTGACACAGGATGAGCTTATTTCTTCCAGCAGTAAGTTGTGACATATGTGAAATGTTGTATACTAGGAGAGCCCATTAGAGACTTGGTGCCCAGAGTTTTAACTAGGGGAATGGTCACAAGGGCACCCCTTGCATAGCATGGGCCAAAATTCCAGACTCCCAGAAGAAAAGTATGAACGAACCACATTGATAGCACAATTTAGTGAGCCAGTCTTATCATAGTGAAGGAAATCCTTTAAAATCCAAGTTCCCAGACACCAAGGGCCAATCTTAAGAGCAAGGCTTTCAAACGATAGCAGTCAGTCCCACAATGTTAGCTCCTTTCTACTTGTGTAGTAATAAAAATCAAGAAAACACAAAACATTTCAAAAAGGAGACAATGATAGTATCAAGGCAGTAGGAATCTCGTGTAATGAGGACTGAAAGTGTTTGCTGAATTTGGCAATATGGACTCATTGGTAACCAGTGCCAGCACAGTTTCGTTAGAGGGGCAGGAGTGGAAGGCAGGCTATGAGTGAGAAAAATAAGAAGTGAGAAAGTGAAAATGACTGCTTTAAGCATGGTGCCTCAGAAGAAAGGGTAGTTAGTTCCTAGAAGTAGACGAAGACCAAGGATTTTTCAGCTGTGAAAGACATGAGGTGATTTTTGGGTGAAGGGAGTCAAAAAAATAAGAGAGGGGGGGTTGAAGATTAAAGAGACAAAGAGAATAATTAATGGTATAAGGTCCCTAAAGATTTTGGAGGGTATTCAATCAAGGTAGAGGGGCTAGCTTTGAAGAGTAGGCTACAGGGAAGAAGACAAGGGCATCGAGGGTTTTGTGTGTGTGTGTGTGTGTGTGTGTGTGTGTTTAATGCAAGCTACCATAAGCCACAGAAATAGACATGTATAAAAGGGAAATAAAGGTTGAAGTTCACTTTTTACCAGAAAAGAATGCTAAAGATACTTATAAGCCTGAAAAATGATACTCAAAAGACAATATACTGTCAGTCATTCCTCTGTCCTCAATTCCGGGAGTATTTACCTAAGGAAGTTGAGGGATAATTCTCTCCTTTTTTTTTTTAAATGTTTTTTAAAGATTGTATTTGTTCACTTGTCATAGAGAGAGAGTGCTCGGGCACAAGCAGGGGGAGTGGCAGGCAGAGGGAGAAGCAGGTTCCCTGCTGAGCAAGGAACCCAATAGGAGACTTGACCCCAGGACCACAGGATCATGACCTGAGCCAAAGGCAGACGACCAACCAACTAAACCACCTAGGCATCCCTCAAAAAAGAATTCTTTTCCTTTACTACATCAACTAAGTACTCCTGGATAAAAAAGGATAGAAGACTTAGAAGGATGAATTCATTGATAGAATGTATGAAAATAATACCTAATCAAAACCAGTGATAAATTACTGAATCTGGATAATGTGGAGGAACTTAACAAGGTCATGGTCATACAATTCTCTTAAGTGAAAATAGCATAAATGCAAAATGTTTTCATAAACTCTTTCCCATGTTATATTTTAAACCAAAATGATAAAAATTGCTAGAATGAGCTTTACTTCTTTTGAATATCAATCTGAAAAGGAGACTACATTGAGATTCCTTGCAAAAATTAATTATTTCATAATGTACTTTTGAAACCACTTGATCATATATTTTCATGCTGCGATAAATAATGTGAAGGCCATATAATTTGGATATCAGAATTGTAATTACTCAAACAAAAGATACCATTTATAACTGGTCTGCTTCATTTGGCAAGTGGAGCTGTCTCTGTAGCAGGAATTAAATCTTTCTGACCATATTAATAACCTTTTCATAGAATTAGGATCACTCTTCAGCACTTAATATTATAAATTGTTTTGAAGTATTAACTCATAAATTTTAAAACTCTCTATTGGGATTTTAATGTATTCTACTGGGTGGTTATCTTACTAAATTAGAGTTTATTTACAGAAATTATTTGTTTTGCCTGGCTCCTTTTTTTACGTGGAAAATTAACAAGCCATACATTTTTTTTCTTTAAGGGAGATTAAAAATCATTATTAATTATTTAAAAATCATTATTAATGTTTCTTAGACCAGATGTATTATTTAAAGTGGTACTCTTTTTTTTTATGAATGTTGAACTATAGAGTTAATTAGATTGTAGGGTTTCATTGATCAAAATTCTGGCAAATGTATATAGCTTGTTATTAATATGAGAAAACAGTTTAAAAGCTTTTAAAAATAAGAAGGCAAATTAGCATTTCCTTAAATGATTTGAGAGCTATTCTTCATAATGAAGAACTGGCAGCCACTTCTCAATTTCCTATTAAATAAAATTTTAACTATTTAATGAATCTAACTGGTAAGATAGGCACATTATTCCTCCAAAAATAGATTTGGCCTCTCAGTAGTTATACTTCTCAAAGGATTAATTGAAGAGACCGACATGATCTCTTTCAGTTAGAAAATACTGCCCTTGACTAAGTCATGGATAGCCCTTTGTCTCAAACATGATCCCATCTTCTCGCTTTTCATTCCTTTAACACATGGAGTCTCTCTAATGCTTAGATCTGTGTTGAAACTTTTGTGAGCGTTAACTTCACAACTAGGCATGTAAAGTTATGTGGGCAATTAAACTCCAGCATATACGGACATATAATTGCTCTTTCTATGGGATGATAAACCATGGAGAACCATAGCAGGGATTCTGTGTTCTTAATTTTGTTGTTGGCTTTCACTCTGGTCTTTCAGGTTCCTTCATATCTCTTAAAATTATAGGGACTATTAGCCAAAGCTCCTTTAGATAGAACTTTTGTTGACACTTTACTTCTTTTCCATCATAGGAAGAGTCTTAGAAAGGGCAGTTAGTTAATTTGGCTGATGCATAGCTACTTCCATGTCTTGTTTCAAGTATTTGTTGATTGAATTTTATTTTTACATAAGCAAATTATCAAACATTTATCCTTTGGTCAGAAGATCTGTTCAGAATCCTATAGATATGAATTATCTATTTGAGAGTCAAAATTTAAAGATTTTAGGATTTTTTTAACCCAAATAGAAATCATATTGTGATTAGCACAAAAAGTATGCCCAAAATGCTTTTGTAATTTGGTTCAGTAAATTTGGATAAGGAGTGGATAATGATAGATAACGGTGAAACTGTTGAGATTTTCCTTTCACCTCCTTTTATTGGGTCAATAATGGTACCGGTGTAGAAATAACTGTTCATAGTGGTTGATGGCAACATGGCTTTGTAAAAATGCTTATAGAAAGTGAACATCAAGGGTGCCTGGGTGGCTCAGTGGGTTAAAGCCTCTGCCTTTAGCTCAGGTCATGATCCCAGAGTCCTGGGATGGAGCCCTGCATCTGGCTGTCTACTCAGCAGGGAGCCTGCTTCCTCTTCTCTCTCTGCCTGCCTCTCTGCCTACTTGTGATCTCTGTCTGCCAAGTAAATAAATAAAATCTTTAAAAAAAAAAGTGAACATCAAAAATAAATTTCTGGGTTTTTTTTATCCTAAGTATACCTACATCTTCTTATTAAAGTATAATTTTCAGAAAGAAGGGAAGTAATTATATATATAATATATATATAATATATATATATATAATTATATATATAATTATATATATAATATATATATAATTACTTCCCTTCTCTCTCTATATATATACATATATATATAATTACTTCCCATATATATATATATATATATATACATATATATATATATATATATACCAGGAACTATGCTACTTGCTTTCAGATCTGTTCTTACTTAGTTCTCACAAAAATCCTATGTTACAGATAATATTATGACCAATTTATGGATAACAAAACAGTCTTAGAAGAGTTAAGTAATTTGCCTATATGAAAGTAGTGTAGCTGACATTCAAAGAAGCATATATACCTTCTATTACCTCATGATTTCCTTCTCAAATATAAAATTTGGGGCTAGTTTTCCTATATTTATTTTCTAAAATGAAAAAATTCATATAGCCACACACGTACTTTCCATTTATGAAATTAATACTGTATATAGTAGAGATTTTTTTTTCTTCTAAAAGCTCGTTGTTCAAAATATAACTTAACCTTCTTTGCTCTAAAAATGACTCTTTTGAATTAAAGTACCCGTATTCTAGCAGTTCCCAGATTGGAAGCTTTAACATCATAATTTGCTCTTTCCTTCCTCTCCCTCACCCTTCCCTCCTCAGATCCTGGACTTGTCAGGACTTAGCAGTTCTAATTATGTATTATCTCTTACATCCATTTGCTTTTCTTATTTCTATTTCTTTAACACCAGTGATGCCCACATTCTCCTTCCCTCTTGAATCACTGTAGGAATCTACTAACAAGATTTGCCAATTCTAGTTCTTTCCCTGCTCCAGGCCATCTTACAACTGTTACCAGATTAATCTTTGGAAAGCATAGTTCTGATGTTTAACCTCCCTCAAAGGATATCATTGTCCATTGTCAAGCATTCACAGATCTCGACAATTTAGCCCTCAACTCATCCATGCCTCATCTCCCGCATTATCTCTTAATGTACTTTTCAGGTCATAATATATCAAACTCTTCCTGGAATGCCCTGCCTTCTTTTCTCTCATTGATCAATTCCTAACCATTCTTCAACAGCTGACTAAAACACAACTTCTTAAAACAGAAACAATAATAGCGACAATAAAAACACAACTACTTCCATGTAGCATTTCTTAGTATAGATGCCCACTAGACTGAATCTCACCTTCCCCTGAACTCCATGACTCTTGATCTCTACTTACCTTGAGATCCTTATAGCTTCCTACTATTTGATGGTTTTTGTTTTTTAGGGTTAATATTTTCTCTACCTACCATATTATTTATAAAGAGCAACAACTGAGTCTTACTTATTTCCATAGCGCCTATCCTGGTACTTTGTGTATAGGAGACTTTCATTAAATATTTGCTGATTGATTAAAGAGATAAATCTTAAAAACAGGTAAATGATACTGTATTTTGTTATGTGTAGGATGAAGGTGACCAAGCAGCAAGTGTTGAAGAGCTAGAAAAACAGATTGAAAAACTGAGTAAAGTAAGCACTTTTCAGATTACAGTTAACATCTTTTTTACAGATTAACATCTTTTTTTCAGTGCTTTAAAGATCCACCTTATATGGGATTAGTTCTTCTGGCTGCTAAGTTAAAACAAGCTTTCTTATAAGTAATTAAAATGAGGAGCTCTAGAAACAGTCTCACAATTAAACTTTAAAAGTTTAATGCCAACCAGTGTTAAAAGCCTAAACTTAATCAGGGCCTTATTCTGCAGCTCTTCATTTAAATACAAAATATAAGTAAATACATGGTTTTATTTCATGTAGGTAATTACTTTTAAAGTTTAATCAAATATCATGGTAATCGTTTCAGCATCTTATGTTTCATTTTACATTACTATATTTGTACATTTGCACTGGATTTATAAACTATATATTTGTGTACTTCTCATTTAAAATAGTCAATTAAAAATTGAATTTCAATAACATTATTGAAGTTTTAAATGAACTTTTGTAAAAAAGATGAATTTTTGGAAGTATAATGATATTAATATTATAAGATACCTATATATTATATCATGTTAGATTCATCTCAAATTTATCCCAAAACTTAGTTGTATGTTACATAGGTTTACAGTATACGTATAAAAATAAACAAATACAGATATGGTCAATTACATATGTGAGAATTATTTGTCATACACTATATAACCAAGAGGATTGAGCCAGTTCTGGCCAGCAAAATACTTGATCACATTTTTTATTACCAAGCATAAGACAAGCTTTACTATAAGATAACTGATAAAATAAAGCATGCTTTAACCCATGGTGACAAAAATATTCCTGTTACTTTCAAAATAATTTCTAACTTTGTAAGTGTTACTGAAATTGAAGTCAGGCATGTAACAGTAACTCTTTTGCTGTCTGTTCCCAGAACTGGAATTTAGCTGCTTATTAAAGGCATAATAAGTGTAAAGTCACTTATATATTAATTTTTAAACCATTTGACACCCATAGCTTAATTATATGCATCATTTTTTAACAGCAACAGAGTCAGTACAGAAGGAAGCTCTTTGACGCTTCTCACTCTTTGCGTTCGATGATGTTTGGCCAGGATCGTTACAGACGCCGGTACTGGATTCTTCCCCAGTGTGGGGGGATTTTTGTAGAAGGCATGGAGAGTGGTGAAGGTAGGAACTGTTAATCTGTTACAAAATAATATGAAAAACCATATTTTTTAAAACTCTGTTATTTCTTCAATATATTTTGTGCTTCCAGAATCAAATTTGGTTTACGGGTAAACATTGTAAAACCTTGATTCCCATTCCTTTTGAAATCATAATGCCTCTTTCACTGATAAATATTCCTTCCATGATTTCTCTTCTGCCACTCTTTCTGCATCAAACATAGACTATTCCTTTCTTATTTAGTAGACAAGGATCTCCACCTGTATTATCCTTTATAGCCGCTTCTCTATTTTTTTTCTCCCTCCCCATTGTCAGATTTTTTTAACATGTGGTTTATTCTTCAACCTTCATAACAAGCATCAATCCTGACAGTATCCCTGGACATAACTTGTTTAAACTAAGATCCTGATCATGATCCTCATTCATCTTGAAATCTTGTTCATGTTTGATATTTATGATCACCTCCTTCGCCATTAAACGTTTTTCTTTGAGTTTTGTGTTACCACAGAATCTTTGATGTTTTACCTTTAGACTGTTCTCTTGCTGCCTCCACTTGCGTTGCATTAACTAACTCAGTACAGAGTGTGTTTATGTGCTACATAAGCCATCTGGAATTGAACTTTTTAGAACCATGTGTTTGGGTGTTTCCGAATGTGAAAATTCTGGTGGGACTGAGAGTATTAGTCAGTGCTCCCAAGTCCAGGGATGTAGCTGTGGCTCCACGGTGATGCATATAGGCAGAAACTTCTCCCAACACACTTTCTTTGAATATATACTTTATGCCAGGGATTTTTAGGCACTGCAGGAGGTTCAAAGATCTATAAAACACAATCCATGACTTGTAGTAGTTTAACAGTCCACTGGAAAGAGGGGATTGATTAATCACATAGATATCCAGACCCGAATTTCTATAAGGTAGATGTTTTTAGGAATGGAACCAGCCTTTTTTAAAATAAAAATCTTTTGCTGGAAGGGGGGCAGTTAATAATGCACATAAAGTACTTAGAGTAGTGGCTGGCATGTAAGCATTGTTGGCATATAGTAAACAGTGTTTTTTACACAATAATATATTTTCAATGGCTTAAAATTATATGAAGTAAGAGTATGAAGTCATGTACTGGAATGACACATGAATTTCATGCTGTGCCTTTCCAGTGCAGAAGCTGTTGATGGAGTCAGGGAGGGTACATGGAAGCTTCAGTTGCCTTTTATTTCTTTTTAATTGATATGGGTGGGCCAGCCTGTTGACTTTACAAAAGACTATGGTGGGTTCCTTTTTTTTACCATTTGCATAAAATATTTTAAAATAAAAATATTTAAAGCATGGAATAAACACTAATCAGTAAGCGGGACTCCATGAGTCTAAAAAGTTTTTGCACAACAAAGGAAACAATCAGCAAAATGAAAAGGCAATCTACTGAGTGAGTGAAAATATTTGCAAATCTTATATCTGATAAGAGACTAATAGCCAAAATATATAAAGAACTCATGTGACTCAAAGCAGAAAAACAATCCGATTAAAAAATGGGCAGATCTGAATGGACATTTTTCCAAAGCAAACATACACATGGCCAACTGAACAACAGGCATATGGAAAGGTGCTCAATATCACAAATCATCAGGGAAACTCAAATCAAAATCACAATGAGATCTCACTTTACACCTGTTAGAATGGCTAGAATCAAGAAGACAAGAAATTATAATAAGTGTTGGTGACAATGAGAAGAAAAGGGAACTCTTGGTGGAGATGTAAACTGATGGGTGGAGTTATAAATCAGTGAAGCCTATGGAAAAGATTATAAGTGTTCCTCAAAAAATTAAAAATGGGACTACCATATAATCCAGCAATTCTACTTCTGGATATTTATCCAAAGAAAAATGAAAACACTAACTCAAAAGGTATATGCACCCCCATGTTCACTGAAGCATTATTCACAAATTATTCCATATTATTCACATATTATTCCAGGTTATGGAAACAACCTATGTGTCCATCAGTGAATGAATGGATAAAAAAAGACAATGTGGTCTACACACACATATACCCACACATCATATGGAATGTTACTCAGCCATAAAAAAGAATGAAATCTTGCTATTTGCCACAATTGGATGGACCTCAAGGATGTTATGCTAAGTGAAGTCAGAGAAAGACAAATACTATATGATCTCTCTTATATGCGTAATCTAAAAAAATAATAAAAGAAAAAGAAAAGAAAACCAAGCTCATAGATAAAAAGAACAGATTGGTTGTTGCCAGAGGTTAGAGGGAGGAGGGTGATAGAAGAAATGTGGGTTAAATGGGTTAACTGTTTCTTTAGTTTTGTTTAAATAAATTGTTTAAAATTTTAAAAATCTTATGCAGAACCCCAATAGCTAACAAAAACAGAATTGCTCTGGTTTATGTATTTAGGAAACTCCTAGCTTTTCCAGATAGACCTATATCCCAGTATAGTTGCTTTCCAATCCAGGGGTGATCCAAGAGGCAACTCTAAGAAAAGTTAGAAATTTGCAAGTCACTCTAAGAAAAGTTAGAATTTTGCAAGTCAGGGCACCTGGGTAGCTTAGTAGCTAAGTGGCTGCCTTTGGCTCAGGTCATGATCTCAGACTCCCAGGATCAAGTCTTGCATTGGGTGCCCTCCTCAGCATGGAGTCTGCTCCTCCCTCTGTCTCTCACCCCACTCCTATGTTCTCTCTGTCTCTTTCAAATAAAAATAAAATCTTAAAAAAAAAAAAAACCCACAAAACTTTGGAAATCAGAATGAGGTCAGAAGCAATGAAAGGTATAAACACAAAGTGCCTAAAAGGCTCAAAACAGGGAAATGTTATATAGCCTATTTTTAATATTTTACAATTTTTGGCATACAGGGCCAGCTCTGTCAATAGACTATGAGCTCTTGAAGGCTGAGACAAAAATAATCTGGGAGTTAAGTACACCTTGGATTGGTGAAAAAAGGGGTGGAAAAATCAGTGTGGGATCATTCTAGTAGCCTAGATAAAAAGCAGGGAGACTGTAAGCTCAGATATAACCAAGGAACATGGGAAGACCATGATATCTTAAAGGCAGAATTCCTGAGAAATTATTGTATATGATATAAGTGGAATCAAAGATAAATTTGATGAATCAATCCTCAGTAGAAAAATTGTATTTTTTAAAAACTGAATCAGAGAAGCCAAGAGGAGGAGTTTGTTTTGAATAAAATTAAATGAAAGTTTTAGTAGAGAAATCTATTTTTTTATTTAAGTGTAATAACATAGTGTTATATTAGTTTCAGGTATACAATATAAGTTTCAACAATTCTATACATTACTCAGTGCTCATCAAGATAAGTGTACTCTTTTCTTTTTTTAAGATTTTATTTATTTGAGTGAGAGAGAGAGAGAACAAGTGCAGGGGGAGGGGCAGACAGAAGAACAGACTCCCTGCTGAGCACAGAGCTCAACCTGGGGTTCAGTCCCCACCCTAAGATCATGACCTGAGCTGAAGTCAGGTGACTGACATAACTGACTAAACCACCCAGATTCCCCAGTATAAGTGTACTCTTAACCCCCCTTTATTTCATTCATCCCCCAACCCACCTCCACTCTTGCAACCAGCAGTTTGTTCTCTGTATTTAAGAATCGGGGGTTTGGGGGCACCTGGGTGGCTCAGCGGATTAAGCCTCTGCCTTCGGCTCAGGTCATGATCCCAGGGTCCTGGGATCAAGCCCCACATTGGGCTCTCTGCTCAGCAGGGAGCCTGCTCCCCTCCCCTTTCTGCCTGCTGCTCTGCCTACTTGTGATCTCTCTCTCTGTGTCAAATAAATACATAAAATCTTAAAAAAAAAAAGAATCGGGGTTTTTTGTTTCATTTTTTACTTGTTCATTTGTTTTGATCTTAAATTCCACATGTGAGCATCAAATCCTATGGTATTTGTCTTTTTTTTGAGTGACTTACTTCACCTAGCATTATACTTGTGAGGCCTATCCAGTGTTGTTCCAAATGGCAAGATTTTATTCTTTTTTTATAGCTGAGTAATATTTCTCTGTGTGTGTGCGTGTGTGTGTGCGCCACATCTTCTTACTCATCTATTGATGGACACTTGGGTTGCTTCTATATCTTGGCTATTAAAAATAATGCTACATGCAAAAGAATGAAATTGGATCATTTTCTTACACCATACATGAAAATGGATTAAGGACCTAAATGTAAGACAGGAAACCATTTAAGTCCTAAAAGAGAATACAGGCAGTAGCCTCTCTGACACAACCATAGCAGCTTTTTACTATACATGTCTCCTGAGGCAAGGGAAATAAAAGCAAAAATAAACTATCAGGACTTTATCAAAATAAAAAATTTTTGCACAGTGAAGGGAACAATCAATAAAACCAAAAGGCAACCTATGAAACTGGAGAAGATATTTAGAAATGACATACCTGATAAAGGATTAGTATCCAAAATATATAAAAAACTTCTAATACTCAGATACTAAAAAATCACAATCCAATTTTTAAAAATGTACAGAAGACATGAACAGACATTTCTCCCAAAAAGACACACAGATGGCAAATAGATGCATACAAAGATGCACAAATCACTCATCATCAGAGAAATACAAATCAAAACTACAATGAGATATCACCTCATACCTGTTAGAATGGGTAAAATTAACAACACGAGAAACAACAAATGTGGGTGAGGATATGGAGAAAGGGGAACCCTCATGTAATGTAATGTTGGTGGGAATGTAAACTGGTGGGGCCACTGTGGAAAACAGTATGGAGCCTCCTCGAAAATTTAAAAGTAGAACTACCCTACAGTCTAGCAACTGCATTACTAGGTATTTACACAGAGAATATAAAAGTACAGATTTGAAGGGTACATGCTCCCCAGTGTTTGTAGCAGGATTATTTATAATAACTGATTATGGAAAGAGCCAAAATGTCCATAGACTGATGAATGGATAAAGAAGCAGTGGCATATACAACACACACACACACAGTGGAATATATAACGCAGCCTTAAAAAGAATGAAATCTTGTCATTTGCAATGACATGGATGGAGCTACAGATATTATGCTAAGCAAAATAAGCCAGTCAGAGAAAGACAAATACATATGATTTCACTCATATGTGGAATTTAAGAAACAAAACAGATGAACATAGGGGAAAAAGAGAGAGAGAGATAAACCAAGAAACAGACTCTTGACTATAGAGAACACACTGATGGTTCCCAGAGGGGAGGTGTGGGGGGCGGATGGGTAAAACAGGTGATGAGTATTAAGGAGAGCACTTGTGATGAGCACTGGGTGTTGTATACAAGTATTGAATCACTAAATTGTACAACTAAAACTGATATCACACTGTATGTTAACTAACTAGAATTTTTTAAAAACTAATGCTGCAATAAATGTAAGTGCATATATCTTTAGAGATCTAATTTAAAATTATGAAATTACAAAAAAGTTGTAAAATTATGAGTCACTTGTTAGATGCCAAGGCTTGGTAAAGCTTAAGAGCAGTGAAGAAGTACCCAGGCACGAGGCTTTGCCTATCTATTATAAGAACCATCTGTGAAGCTTAAAAAAACAAAAACAAAAAATCGAGCCCCACTGAAGACCAGTTACATATTCTTCAATTTGATTAAGGGGCACATCAATCTCAATCATTTGGGCATGTAAACTTGAAGTTATCTAGGGCATCAACTTTTCCTTCACAATGTCTGAAGTTAATCTCTTTTCAACACTGCTGAAATTGGTTCTTTATTAATAGGTATGTGGATTATTATACCTGTCCCCAATTTCTCTATGTTCACTCTCTTCCTTCCATTACATTCTGTCATCATGTCATGCCTCTACTCTAAAACCTTGAATGACTCCCTATTGCTGATAATATGATGTAATAAGTCTGTATCCAACCTAGCATTCAAGCATTCAAGACCTTCTATAAATCTGACTTCAAAATATCTTTATACTGTTCTCCAGTATGAATTAACATAGACAAGTCTACTCACCGTTGCTTAACATATGTGCATTCCTCCTGCTTTGCATACTTTGTATGCTTTGTTTTGTCAAATTCTGTTCAATATAATGCTAACTTGCCTTTTCTTCACCATCTAAATTTCACCTTTCTTGATCCAGCTCAAGTTCTAGCCCTTTTATAAATTCTTCTGCAGTTTATGTAAGTGGAACTATTTTTTATTATCTGTGAACTCCTAGAAAACCAAATAATTATACAATTATCTTGGCAATTGGTAGATAAATACTCATATTAAGTTTGATAATTGTCATATGTACTTTTTGATTCTTCTTAATGTTATAGATAGAACTATATATATCGCAGGCACTTTAAAAATATTTTAAGAAAGTAAGTAATTGAATGTCTTTATAAGGTTTATAAGAAAAGCTTACAGGAAACTTTTCTTTTTAATTTTAGGCCTCTCAGATTAAATAACATTTATTGAATTTGTAGTTATTGGAGTTCAGTTTCTATTCGGGCCCTTTTGCTTAGCCTCTTTGGACCCTGATCGCTCTCTCTACAAAAGAAATTTACTAGGCTCTGTCTAAACTCTTTTGTTGTTATCATGTCAAATAATGGATTTAAGAGAACTACAAAGTGATACATAAACACTAATTATACTTTATACTACTATTTGTGGTCATTGCATGGTACAGGAGAAAAGTAGGAATAAATTTTCACTTAGGGGTTATTTCCTCATAAAGGTTTTATTAATTCACTGATGAATGTGCATCTGCTATATTATTTTAAGTGCTATGAAAGTTATAAAATAAATAACAGATGTAGATCCCTTTCCTTTATCTTACAGCTCATTAAAATGAAAAGCCTTTATGATTTTAATCATCAAATGTTTAATATGCACATATATTATGCCTTATACTAAGCATTATGGAGATACAAAAGAATCAATTAACCTGCCTCTATCCAGGAAGAGCTCACAATCTAATTGGAAAGATATACTATGTATAGCAGGCAAAGAACAAGAGCATATTAGTGTGCTCTATAGGAAAGTAGCGTATTGGAGAGGCAAGGCTGATAAGGATGAGTAAGTACTAACTGGTAGAAACTACCATAAAATAAGTGGATATTAAAAGTTAATACAGTATTAACAATATGCAATGTTCTATTCCTTTCATTTATTACTTTTTAAAAAATTATCTAAAAGCACAATCTGTTCTTAAGGAAATTAGACTTAACATTCATCTATTTAAAAGTTTAAATGCACAAGTTTTGGAAAAATAAATGCCCACGTATTTTTAAAAATCCCTATAATAGCTTTATCCAAAGAGAAGATATCAGATCTTGGATTACCTCCAAAGAAAACTATTAACTAAATTCATGTTTTATAAGATGCAAGATAACTCACACCATAAGTGAAACACACGCTGATAATAACAACTAAGTCAGTCTGGCAACTCTAGAGTAGAGACATAACAAAGAACGTAGGATCTGCTGAGCCCCTATATTGGTTCCACAGCACTGTTGTCCAGACTGCAGACTGCACAAGCAACAAGAGCTCTCGAGAGAGGTGCCCTCCTTCATACTCTGTATTTTTTTTAATATTTTATTTATTTATTTGACAGAGAGAAAGATCACAAGTAGGCAGAGAGGCAGGCAGAGAGAGAGGGGGAAGCAGGCTCCCCGCTGAGCAGAGAGCCTGATGTGGGGCTCGATCCTAGGACCCTGAGATCATGACCTGAGCCAAAGGCAGAGGCTTAACCCACTGAGCCACCCAGGCGCCCCTATACTCTGTATTTTTAGGTTAGTTCAAGAGGAGGTAGAAAACCCTTTGTTTCTCTAAGCAACAACATGTATCAAAGGAACTCTTGAGCCTGGGAATACAAAGGGCAGATTCCATATACTGAGAGCCTTGGGAACAGTGCTGACAGCAGCTAAAGGCCCTGCTATCCCTTTGCAAACTAGCTCAGTGGCTAATCTGGCTTGCTGATGGGCCTCAGGGAAAAGGGAAGGAGGAGAGCCCCTGTAGCCATTTAGCTAAAACTGAGGGTTTGTTTCCCTTTAGTCTACCCCTGACCCTTGGTGTGACTCAGTAGATGGATGCCTTCTATCAATTATATTTTATTTTATTTTTATTTTTTATTAACATATAATGTATTATTTGCCCCAGGGGCATAGGTCTGTGAATCATCAGTCTTACACAATTCACAGCACTCACCATAGCACATACCCTCTCCAGTATCCATCACCCAGCCACCCTAACGCTTCCCCTCCCACCCCTACCAGTAACCCTCAGTTCCTCAGAGTAAGAGTCTCTTATGGTTTGTCCCTGGTCCCATCTTGTTTCATTTTTCCCTCCCTTCTCTCCCATGAACCTCCTGACTTGCCTCTCAAATTCCTCATGTCAGGGAGATCATATGATAATTGTCTTTCTCTGACTGACTTATTTCGCTTAGCATAATACCCTCTAGCTCCATCCAAATCATTGCATATGGCAAGATTTCATTTCTTTTGATGGCTACATAGTATTCCATTGTAGATATATATACCACATCATCTTTATCCATTCATCTGTTGATGGACATCTAGGTTCTTTCCATAGTTTCCATATTATGGACCTTGCTGCTATAAACAATCTATCAATTGTATTTTAAATGGTGTCTTCTGAAGGAGGCCTCAGATAAGCCAGAGAAATTCCAAACAAACAACATTCCACAACACTAGTAGATTTAGATTTCCCCTGAGCCATATTTCTATAGTATATCCAACAAACGGTCTGAAACTATGCATTTATAATACTATTCAGGTCAAGGAATCGATGCTAAAGTGTTCAGTGATGAGAGCCCAAGACTGCTCAATGGCATTTTCCCCCAGGTTAACTGATGTGGGGTCATATCCTCAACTTCATGGGTGCCTATCAAGGAAAGATACAGTCTGGTTCAATGCTGCATTTTGTATCCATGTGGCATTTAAACTTCCTGGGGATAACTGCCAGCATGCCATTAGTCAGACTCAACTCCAGGTCTAAAGGGGAGAAACGTGCTACCAGGCACCCCTGATGTGGGAAATGGATCACTGGGAGCTGACTTGTCAGGGTATGAGTGTCCCTCTGCCTCTAAGAAGATAGAGTTTTACACAGTATAATTAGTAAGGACAGAATCATGGATATCCCAAGTAAATGAGGAGTCTGGAGTAATGAGTAATTCCTGTGGCATTGTCTGGGAGTGGAATGGCCACAAGGTCCTCCATAATTAAGTAGGTTGAGGATGACAAATACAGCATCCTGATAGCCTTGAAATAAGTGTCATTGTGTGGGATCGCTGTAGAGGACTATTCAGTACAATTTGTTAATATCTGTAAGAAAGGCGATGAGAGAGTTATTCACACTACATCCACCCTCTCACCCTCTGTGGTAGGCATGCTTATCCCCATGCCAAGTCCATCATTATCTTCAGGGGTGATCCATACAGTCTGTCCTTTTTTTCTGAAACAGTAAGTTCCACATGAAAGCAGGAGGTGCCATTTTCCCACCAAAGATGTCCTCCAGACAGAGTACACTGTATGGGTATAAGGACTGCAGCAAAATCTCCTGCTTATAGGGTGAGTGCACAACAAAAATTTAGAACTGTTTGGAATAAAGAGAGAATTCAAATTGCTCCTCCTGTGGGTGTTACTTGCAAGTGTCATCTGGAAAACAAGAGACTATCGACCTTTGTGTCCATTCATACATCCGTAATATGAACAGCAGGATCCTCCCAGACACCAGTTGAAAGGTACCAAAAAAGGAGAGGAATGTTGGGGTATAAAAACTCAGTGTCCCCAGGATACCAAGTAGATTCCTCATCTCTGCTCTTCAACTTCAAGATGTCAGGGAACTTCACCAAGGTGTAGGGACCTTTATGCGGTATGAGGAGTGTTCAGAGTATAAACAGTAGGGGGCAGCCAAATCAGACAGTGGTTGGAGGTAACTGTGGAGGAGTTCGTGCAACCATCTTTTAGAATACTATTCCAGCATTCTGTACTGCCTGTGGAGAAGAGGGAGCATGGACCAGCCATTCAGTATTATGTTGGCCAGCCCACTATTGAAAGGCAGCAACTATGGGGGTACCTGGGTGGCTCAGTGGGTTAAGCCTCTGCCTTCAGCTCAGGTCATGATCCCGGGGTCCTGGGATCAAGCCCTGCATCAGGCTCTCTGCTCGGTGAGGAGCCTGCTTCCCCCTCTCTCTGACTGCCTCTCTGCCTGCTTGTGGTCTCTGTCAAATAAACAAATCAAAAACAAAAAAAAAAAAAAGAAAGAAAGAAAGGCAGCAACTAACTATGAAAGGAACTCCAAATATATGATCTTATCATTTCTGGAAAGCCTACTATATAATAAATATGTCTCAGTCTTAATAGTATTATATGGTCCACACATGGGAGAGACGTAATAACTCCTTCATATCCAGGAATAGTATATACTGTTTAGTGGCTAGAGAATATCAGATACTCAAAAACTAACAAATGCCATCAGAATATCTTTGCCAGAGTCATAGGCCCTTGTAGTGCTAGTGTCAAACAGGTTTGTTAAATAGCGAAATGGCATTGTTCAGTACCCCTACCTGAATCTATTCTTACATAAGAAGTGCAGTCTTTCTCCTACAGGTATGTAACTGTGTTGTGCAGCCTTGGCAGGCCTGGTCAGTGCATCTGAGTGTTGACAACATGCCTGACCAAAAGTTACCAAAGCTGCCATAGAGGTCACAACAAATATGTCCAACTGATATGTGGAAATGCTTGTGCGGGACTTAAATACCGCAGTATTTCCATGCCAGTATGCAGTCTGATAAAGGAACAACTGGAGTTCACACTAAAGGCCCAAAAGCCTTTGCAGTGAATGTGATTCTGGGCTTTGAGCCATAGGTAACAACCAACTCCCAGCTCCAATAAAGGAACTTGTTGGCCAAGGCCTTTCTGCATTCTGGAACCGTATGTACTTAGTCCCTCATTAGTTAGCAAGCCCATAAATGTTCGAGGTTCTTCTTTCAGCACAGTGAGGGTGGTTAGCACTCCTTTGGAGGGGGACCCAGGGACAGAGCCCAGCCCTAGTCCTTCTTACATTTGAAAGAACCCAGATTAGGAACAGAGAAAGTCTGGCTTCTGGAGTTGAATCAAACTCATAAGGTGGAGGTGATGAGAGTGAGTATTTCCACCCATAACCCCATTTCAGGAGTTGAGATGATACAGGGTATTTCCCTAGGTGCTGTTCTCCAAATTCTTTCTTGAAGAGTCTAGAGACTGTGAGATCTTACCAGATGGTGGGTGAGGGTGAGGCTTAACAGCTGTAATCTCTGAAGAACAGTCCTCCCCACGCACCTTCTTCACCTAATCTTCTGGTGAATCCCCCCTGTGGACAACTTTTCAGGCTCATGGATGTTGGATCTTCTGTGTCTCATCTCACAGGTCTCTTTTCCACCATCTCATTAGGTCTTTTAGGTTTTTGAGGCAGGTAACACTTCCACACTCTAGAATTATACAACACATCAACTACTGTCTTATAAATCCTTCTCTCTATAAGCAGTACTACATTTATTTGTGTGAGGGAGTCTCTGCCAGAAGTCTATCTTCTCTTTTCTTTGTTCCTTTTTTCTTTTTATTTTGTATAAAAACCTGTGCCACAAATGAGGCTCTCTTTCCATTTCCTCACCTGAAATGGGGCTCGTATGATCTGAAAGAACTATTTTTTTAAAGGTTTTATTTATCTGTTTGACAGAGAGAGACACAGCAAGAGAGGGAACACAAGCAGGGGGAGTAGGAGAGGGAGAAGCGGGCTTCCCACCAAGCGGGGAGCCCGATGTAGAGCTGGATCCCAGGACCCTGGGATCACGACCTGAGCCGAAGGCAGATGCTTAAATGACTGAGCCACCCAGGCGCCCCAGAACTATATCTTTCTAACACTGCCTCTCAGATTAAGGAGTAAAGTCAAAACTATTGTCCACTTAGGTAGACCTGTTCTGATTCTGTCATTTAACATCCTTTGCATGAAGATCATGTTATCAGGCCTTCCCCTCTCAAGCCCTGGGTTTTCTTATCATCATGCTAATGTAGCTAGTATCTCAGAGCAGCTACGTCCTTTGTGGATCTAGTCCAGTTCACATTCAAGAGTCTCAGGAAAATCACCCCAACAGGGATCTTACCAAAGCTACCAAGCATCCAGTTTGAAAAGTGTGGCAGTACCTGTCGCAGCACTACTAGTTAACCCATGCTCATGCTCATTCTGTAACAAGGGCATTTCCCCCTCCTCCACTTGTTTTAATACCGCTATTGTCCCTTCATCATGCAAACAAACAAGCCAGTCCTCTAAGGATCCTTCCAAGTGTTGCTTTTGGTGGTGCTCCTGTTGAGAGCCTAGCTCTTCTTACTCTGTTTATTGCCGGATTTCCTTCTGTGGGTTTTCCCACTCGGGCTCCTATAGAGCATGCCTCACAATAACTGGCTTTCTATCACAGGGGCTAGTTGCCTCATATATCATAACAGAGGGATCATGGGAGTTTGCCTCATTTTCCCTTCTACAGGGGCTGCCACCCTTTCTAGTTCACCCTCCAACTTTAGACTCTTGAAAGTCTCTAAGCTGCTAAGGAAGGAGGAATGACTGCATTTCAAGCCACTTTATCATCACTAGTCTCCCTGTTTGGGAGAGCTTCTGCCATCCTTGGGCACAGCTACTGAGACCATCCTAACCCCACCAAGTGAATTACTGCTGACCCCAAGGAGAAAATCTTCTACCCTTGTGTGTTCCTCTTCCAGAAATCCATGACATTAGGACTTTGCTAGACACCAACTGCTGTACAAGATGCATGGTTACAAAAACCACTAATGACACACAAAGTGCTAATTGCAGGAAAGTTTATTAGTAAAGGCAACTTATAAGCAGAGAAGTAACAGTACACAGGATCTTCCAGCGCCAGTTGTGGTTCCATAGGACTTGGATGTGTGATGAGCACTCCAGAGATAAACACTATACCCTACACCTTGCTCTGTATTGATGGGTTATTGTGCGAAAGGGTAAAAAGCACTTAGTTTCTCTAACAGTAAACCCACCAAGGGACCTTCAGATCTAGGAACAGTGCTAAGGGGTATGCATACCCAGAAGCAAAGTGTATATACCTAGGAGCCTGAGAACGGTGTTGCTATTAGCTAGCTAAAGGCTCTCAGCAAAGTGAAAGGAAAATGAAACAAGTTTGGTGATACACACACACATACAAACACACAGACACACACACTGTGATGTGACTGTCACTCTTCCATTTTGTATTAGGATGTGGCTACACCTTTAGGTCTAAAAGTAGAAAACAAATTTCTGTTATGGATATGTGGGGGACTCTTACCTGAAGGGAGCAGGTATTATACTATCAATCATCTTTTTTTTTTTTAATTCCTGAATCAGACTGGGAAGGAACAATCCTAGAGAGAGAAAATGTTGAGAATCTCCTTCATTTAGTCTTCTCCACAGTAATAGCAAGACATCTCCTAGGAGCTGAGTCATGGTAACACTATTAAATGAAAACAGCTAAGGAGCAGTGTGAGTACGCTTGAGGTTCTGCTGGATGGAATGGGAAAGTGCCTTTGAGTCCTATGAGGAAGCCATTGCATAGAGACCAGAATTTTAGACCAGGGTTTTCACATTTCTTATGTTCTTTATCCATGTTTTACTGACAGTGTAGTCAAATTTATTTGAAAGCTATAGCATGCTTCAGCCCAAATAAAGAGAGCCAAAGGAAAAAATTTTCACTTGAACTCAGAATGAGTGGTAGACCCCTGGGTCCACAACCAACTGTTAGGTGAACCCGAGAGGGTTCGAAGTGATTTTGATAAAACTGAAGAAGACATAATCTGGTATTTTTTTAGGATTTACTCCAATTGACAAATGGTATTTTCTTTGTCATTATGCACTTACATTTACTATCAGGGAAATGAATCCAGTGAACAGCACTCCCTGTTTCATCTCTTGTCTTCCTCTTCCTCAGTCCGTTTTGAAGATGTTTATTTTTTTTAAGATTTTATTATTTATTTGATAGAGAGAGATCACAAGTATGCAGAGAGAGAGGAGGAAGCAGACTCCCCACTGAGCAAAGAGCTCAATCCCAGGACCCCAAGATCATGACCTGAGCTAAAGGCAGAGGCTTAACCCACTGAGACACCCAGGTGCCCCGAAGATGTTTATTAAAACTCATTGACACATGTCAGATAAGTGAGGACTGGAAGGAACCAGGGGGTTGTATGAAATGAAGATAGAAAATTATTTAAAATTAAAGAATCTCTTTATACTTCCAATTTTTAAAAAATAATTTTACAAATGCGCCTGGGTGGCTCAGTGGGTTAAAGCCTCTGCCTTCAGCTCAGGTCATAATCCTGGGGTTCTGGAATCAAGCCCCACATCGGGCTCTCTGCTCAGCGGGGAGCCTGCTTCATCCTCTCTTTCTCTCTCTCTGCCTGCCTCTCTGCCTACTTGTGATCGCTATCTGTCAAATAAATAAATAAATCTTTAAAATAATAATTTTACATTTTAGTTAGAGGTCTAGCTGTTTATAATTAAGCAATTTGAATGTAAAAGTTAAAACAACCATGAGTAGGCTATTAAAATGTATCATCAGCTCAATCTACTTTATCATATATAATGGGAAGTCATCTAGTCTCAAACCGGTAAAAATTAGTTGACTGGTTAGCCCATTTATTTTTGGACATATAACAGAGGTTTTTCAAGATAGTAGTTCTCAGAATAAATCAAGAACAGCTCTTAGTATTTCTTTACTAACCAAAAACTTGTATAAAGCCAGGTACATGAAGAGAATATTTGTGACTCATTTCACGTTTGCCTAATTAGAGGTGATGAAGTAGGGTTTTCTTCTCAGGGCAAATGTGTGGAAGTACGTAGAGATTACATAAGTCGTAAGATTTTTTGCTAGCTGCCTTTAAGGTTTTTCTGTCTCATTGGTTTTAAGCAATTTGACTATATGTTTTGTTGTAGTTATCTTCATATTTCTTTTCCTTGGAGTTTGTTGTATTTCTTGGATCTGTGCCTTATAGTTTTCATCAAGTTTGAAATTTTTCCAACCATTATTTTCTCAAAATGTCCTTGTCTGCTAATTCTACTATCTTGTTAGTTTGGGTTCAGTTTTCATTGATTTTTCTAATTATGTGTTGTGTTTTCCTGTGTATTTGCATGCATTCTACTTTTGATTGGATGCCTGACATTGTAAATTTTGCCTTGTTAGGTGCTAGTACTCAGAGAAAGTTTGGTCCTTTCAGGTCTTGGTTTTTAAAACTTGTTAGGCAGGACTAGGATAGCGCTCAGTCTAGGGCTAATTATCCCCTAACAACTGACACAAGATCCTCGAGTACTCTACCTGACGCCCGTGAATTTGGGGGTTTCCCAAGCTGGTTGGTAGGAACAGGTACTATTCCCAGCCTTTGTGAGCACCTAGCACTCTAATCCTTTTCAAGTGGTTCTTTCCCTGGTCTCAGCTGGGTTCCTTACACATGGGCGCTGATGAGTATTCAGCTGAAACTGGAGGAGTCCTTCCATAGGTCTGTGGAGTTCTCTCTCTAGGCTGCTGTCTCCTTTCCAGTACTCCCTTCTGAGCATTGTAACCACTTGGATCTCCCTTGGACTCTAAGTTCCATTTCCTCATCTCAGGAGTCAGCCAGCTCTGCCTGAATTCCTCCCTGTGATGTAGCCTGGAAACTGTCCTAAGACACTAAGCTGGGCAATCACAGGGCTTGCTGCATTTGTTTTCTCTCATTGTTACCTGATGTCCAGTTTCTTACAAACTACAAACTTACAAAATTGTTTCATATATTTTTGTGTATATTTTGGTTGTTTCATGCAAGGAGGTGAAAGACACCTAGTCCCCGTGACACCTGAGTGCCTAGAATCATAAGTCTGAGGAATAAGCTTGTAATTTGAGGTAGAAATTAATATCAAGAGAAGGATGTAAGAGCTATTTCAAAATTAGTAGAAGATCGGTTAAGTGAATCATGATCTATACATATAATAGAATATTATGCAGCTGATGAAGTATAGTTCTATATTGTGCCATTGAAAGCTGTAGAAGGTGAACAGTGAAAATATTAAATACATTCTTTTATTTCATCACTAAAAAATCTTGATTGAATCCCCATTTTATAGCAGGCACCATGTTAGGCTTTTGGGACCCTATAATAAGCAAGGTAAACATTGTTCTACCTTTAAGTAAAGCTTATTGATTTAAATTCTAGTGTGTGGGGGATTGGAATAAAAAATAAACAGATTATTGTGTCTAATGGTGAATTCTGCCAAGTAAATATACAGAATGATATTCTAAGGTGAATGGTATGGGGACCCTGCTTTAGATAAGGTGATCAGAAAAAACCTCTGTGACAAAGTGACACATAATGTGAAACACGAGGATACAAAGCCAGTCAATAAAACAGTATTCTAGGCAGAGGGAATAGTAAGTGCAAAGACCGCAAGACAGGAAAGAACTTAGCATGGTTGAGAAGCCTGTAAAAGGGAGAAAGGACGAACAAGGACAAAAATGGCCAGAGGTTGTGGAGGTTTTCAGGAACTCGATCATACAATGTGGTAGGCCTTGTGTAGGGGTTTGGATTTTGTTCTAAGTTGCGAAAAAGTGGAATAGTATCCCATTTGTGTAATAGTGTGAAATGATACTCACAAGGAATCATATAAGATTTCCAGAAGGCTCTACAGGCATGATTGGTTAACCATGGTTACCTCTCAAGAGTAGAAATAGGGACGGGGGGAGTAGGACAGAAAAGGTTTTACCTTATACCTCTCATTACTGAATATTTTACCTTGAACATATATTACTTTTCAAGTCAAATAAACTAGTAGATTTATATTTTTAAGAGTTTTTATGAATTATTTTTTTAAAATGTTTGTCATATTTTTGACAAAATATGAACCAGAGGGTCACAAAGGAGAAATCCCAATAAATCTATGAAAAGATAATCAGCCTTACTAGTGTTCAGGAAAAAAATACAATTCAGATTTTCACCTTCCAGATATTGGAAAAGACAAAAATATCGTTAGTATTCAGTTTCACAGAGAGATAGGGAAATAGATGCTTTTGTTTAATTCTGGCATTAGTGTGTATTGATTTAGACTTTCTAGAGGGCAGTTTGACAATTATATTGCAAAAACTCTGAAAGGTACCTATCTTAATATTCAGTAAGTTTTTTCTTCTAGAAATGTATCCTCAAGAAGTAAATGAGAAAAGAAGTTTTAAAGTCCAACAATACAGATATAAGATCATTTGTCATTTACAGCACTGTTTATAATAGTGAATATTTAGACCTTATTAATAGCCATCAGTAGAAGATTGATTATTTAAATTATGATATATCCCATTGAAGATAGCTATTAAAATTTATGGTGCAGTTATCCATTTATTGATGCATCAGGATGTTTTCAGAGTATCATCTAATAAAACGTAGGTTTAGAATATTGTAATAGGATTTCCTTTTTTTTATACTCTATAGGCTTACAGGTATCTGTGTATACATAGAGAACTCCTAGAAGGATTTACACAAAAGTGTTAATAGTAATTTCTGTTGTGCATTAGGGCTTTCAATATTTTGACATTTGGGGGCACCTGGGTGGCTCAATGAGTTGGGCCTCTGCCTTCAGCTCAGGTCATGATCTCAGGGTCCTGGGATCGAGCCCCACATTGGGCTCTCTGCTCAGCAGGCTTCCCCTTCTCTCTCTGCCTGCCTCTCTGCCTACTTGTGATCTCTGTCAGACAAATAGATAAATCTTTAAAAAAAAAAATTCTGACATTTTAAAATTTTGTAATGATTAATTATAAAATTAATTTTCCAATGAGCAAAAAAATCTAGCCTTTATATAAAAAAGGAAGAATGCAGAATATTACTAATCTAGAAAAGTTTATATATTTATGCATATAACTTGATAAACAGTAATAAAATACAATTAAAATATTGGTTGGATCTGAAGAAACTGATCTTTTTCATGCTTTTCACTTTTGTAGGACTAGATGAAATTGCAAAAGAAAGAGAAAAACTGAAAAAGGCAGAAAGTATCCAGATCAAAGAAGAAATATTTGAGACTTCTGAAGATACTTTAAATTGTTCAAATCCAGATCATTGTGAGCAAAAGGAAGATCCTAAAGAAAAAGATAACACAAATCTGTTTCTTCAGAAACCTGGCTCTTTTTCAAAATTAAGCAAGCTTTTAGAAGTAGCTAAGATGCCTCCTGAGTCAGATGTGATGACCCCCAAACCAAATAATAGTGCAAATGGGTGTACATTGTCTTATCAAAACAGTGGAAAACATTCCTTGGGCAGCATTCAATCAACAGCAACCCAAAGCAACATGGAAAAGACAGACTCTAATAATCTTTTCAGTCCTGGTTCAAGTGGTCCAGGGAAGTTCTATAGTCCTCTACCCAATGACCAGTTGTTAAAAACACTGACGGAGAAGAATAGACAGTGGTTCAGCCTTCTGCCAAGAACCCCTTGTGATGACACTTCACTTACCCATGCTGACGTACCAGCTGCTTCTGTAGTAACTCCTCAGTCTCAGCCACCATCCACATCCCCCTCACCTGCCCCCGCCCCCCTTCTGGGATCATCTTCTGCTCAGAATCCCGTGGGCCTCAATCCGTTTGCTGTATCATCTCTTCAGGTTTGTATTGCTCATTGTTAATTCATTTCTGTGTTGCCTTATTTAATCTTTGACCCCATGAACATTCTCGCTCCGGGGAATCAGCTGGATGTTTGTATTACCCCTGCCACAGTTTGAGAACTGGAAAGAGTCACAATTGCTATTACCAAGCTTCATTACAACTACTATGCCTTTCCTAGTCTAAGGCAAAGGTTTCTTAAATTACCTTTCTTTTTTTTTTTTTTAGAATTTAAAAAATTCAGATGCTAAACATTTTTCCTAACTTTTTAGATTGTTCTTCTTTTAAAATATTTTGTTTTTTTTTATAGGTGAAAAGTGGAGTATCTATGATGGGACTCCAGTTCTGTGGATGGCCCACTGGCGTGCTTGCTTCTAATATTCCGTTTACATCACCTTTACCTAGTCTGGGATCAGGATTGGGATTATCTGAAGGAAATGGTAATTCATTCTTGACTCCCAATGTTGCTTCAAGTAAAAGTGAATCTCCGGTGCCACAGAATGAAAAAGTCTCCTCAACTCAGCCTGCGGCTATTGAAGTAGCAAAACCAGTAGATTTTCCTAGTCCAAAACCTATTCCAGAAGGTAGGTACATTGAGACAGTTTTTAGCCACTTACTTTATTTCATTGTTAGTAGAGTCTTATAACTGAGTCTTTGATGGTTATATATGTAGTAATAAATCTGCTGATTTGTTTTGTGCCATTAATTCATATTCAAGATATTTGTAAAAGATGTACATATTTATCTTGACTTAGAAATGCAATTTGGTTGGTGGAGAATTATTGACCCAGAAGACCTAAAAGCTTTGCTTAAAGTGCTGCATCTCAGAGGAATAAGAGAAAAGGCATTACAGAAACAAATTCAGAAACATTTGGATTACATTACTCAAGCCTGCATCAAGAATAAGGATGGTATGTACCTAAAAGAGATTTCTGCTCTCTTGCTTACTTATGAAAATTAATTCTTTTACCTTAAAATGTATTTTAGTATGTTTTAATTTATTTCTGAGAGGCATTTTTTTTCTATCTTGCTCAAAAAATAGTAACTATTTATATTTCTTAAATTGGCATTACTTAAGTTTTTTTTACAACATACGGATGTATTGCGTTCTTAAAAAAGAATATTCCTAAGGTGCCTGGTTAAGTTGGTTAAGCAACTGCCTTCGGCTCAGGTCACGATAGATCGTGCCTCAAATCAGGTTCCTTGCTCAGCAGGGAGTCTGCTTCTCCCTCTCCCTCTGCCTGCCGCTCCCCATGCTTGTGCTCACTCTTTCTCGCTCTCTCTCTGTCAAATAAATAAAAATAAAATCTTAAAAAAAAAAAAAGAATATTCCTACTTTTAAAAGTAAGCTGCCAGCATACACACAAGTGTACTTATGTCTGTTAAGTTACATGCACATGTTACCCCTGGACTTTTATTTACTTTTTGAAAGAAATCACTGGGGAATAGAGTAGATTTTAAAATTAATTTCTTTTCAAATGTAGTTGCTATTATTGAATTAAATGAGAATGAAGAAAACCAGGTAACTCGAGATATTGTGGAGAACTGGTCAGTAGAAGATCAAGCAATGGAAATGGACTTGAGTATTCTTCAACAGGTGGAAGATCTAGAAAGGAGAGTTGCATCAGCAAGTTTGCAAGTGAAGGTAAAATTGACTTGGAATAGAATCTGTTTTTAGGATAACGGAAGGTAACTAATATTTATTACATGCCTGACATTTGCCAGTTCCTATGTTAAATGTCTTTATTTTTACCTCATTTAATCCTTATCATGATCCTGAATTAATTTTCCCCATCTTACAGGTAAGGAACAAATCTCAGAGTAAGTAACCTGCCAGTGGTCTTAGAGTGAGTGGCTAAATGTGGGTTTAGTACCCATGTTCTTTTTAGTAAATCTTGCTGCCTCCTTAATGACAATAGAAACTATCATTTCTGGTACACAGGTCTTTACCTTTACCACAAGCAGAGTTTCACAGTTTCACCATGATAATACAAGGCTCTATTAAATTCCTACTACCATGTTTTGTGTAGGTCCTGGAAGCACCTCTACAACAAGCCATGTTGTATGTCAGATATTTACTCTATATAATTAAAAATTGGGGAATATAGATATATCTGAATATGTGTTATATTATGACACATACACACACCCTACATATATATGTAAAGTTTTAATATATGTGCTTATCTACTGGGCATTACCATTGTCATAAACAATGATCGGAACTGGCTTCCAGTGGAAAGGCAAAAGAAAGGAAAGCTTTACCTTTGTGCAAGAATTTTTGGTTTTGTAAATAGGAGTATAAAGTCTTCTCAATTGATAATAAGGTGACATCTCTGAGAATAAATGGATTGATGGTAAATAAGCATGAGACAAACCTGAAAACCTGAAAAGGTTTAGAAAATGTAGTTTCAATCAATATCTACATCATCTACATCTAATCAATATCTAATCTAATCAAATCTATCTAATCAATATCTACGTCTAATCAAACATAATTTGATTAGATATTTCACATTTATCCAGAATGAGAAACTTATGTTGTAATACTATCCTATCCAATGATTAAAATATTTCTTCAAAATTATTTTAATGCTGGCATTTGGAAATTTTCAGGGATCTCCAAAAAATATCATTTTCCAGAGCTAATAACGTATTCATTTCTTGCCACAAACATAATTACCAACCTTGGGAAGTTTATCATTTGCTGAAACTATTGTACTAGGCAACTATACAAATATTTTCCTGGTGCAATATAAAAATGCCTCATTTATCTGGCATCTTCAACAAGTGAACTCTTCTACACAAATTAATTTTCTGGAAAAATAATAATTATTCCATTTAGTGCTACAATTTTTTGACATGTTTGTTGGATCACTTATGTTATATATTACACTGCCTTCTTAAAATTGAGAATAATGAGTTTGATTTAAATTCTCTCAGTGACACATATCTTCAGTATGAAGACCAATGATTAGATAATGATTCCCTCAGGGAATCATCTTGCCCCTTTGTTAAATGATCCTAGTGTGCTTTGCTTTTTAAATTATGACATCTGCTTTCTATAGTCTGTTTTCTTTAATGATCATTTGTTACTATTTGCTGATTTTAATTTGATTGGTTCTACTAGCCCTATTTTCCTCCAACTTCCTTCCTCCTCTCCCCCATCTAACCTGCCAATTCTGGTTGGCTCTTGGTTGGAAAAGCGTATCATCACACTTTTCAAGTTAGGTATAAAGTCAGAGCGTGGGCCTGAAACATTTTCCTGGAGATAATACTCAAATTTTGGTGAATGACCTTATCATATTAGCAGCTGCTTAGATATTTTTGGCTGTGTTTTCAGAAGCTAAGTGGAATTTTTTTTTTAAGTGGTATGTAATACCCCTTCAAACTGTAAGAATGAAGCCATTTGACATGACTCAGACCTAATGCACTTATGCATACTACTTATAACTTCATACTTATTTCCTAAATATAAATGTTCTACTGAATTAATGAGAAAGAATTGATCCCAATATACAAGACAAAATAATTGTCACTAAGGAGACTTAATAAAAAGCATAATGGTCATTTTGTTTCTTATTTACTAAGTACCTATTCCATATCAGGCAGTGGACATCACAAAATTGGATACAAGTTGTTTTCTGCCTCAGAAAGCTTGTCATATGATATGGAGAAAAGACATGTGTACATCTCTGTAGACTCTAGTAACTGATTACAGACAAGTACAGAATTATGCATGAAAAAGAATACAATACTTCTGGTGGGAAGATATAAGAAAGATCAGGGAAGATTTCATGGAGAAGTCAAGATGGAATTTGAGAAGATGATGAAGGCTTTGAAAGAGAACAGAGAATGCCATACTAGAAAAAGCAAATAGCATGAGTGGAGCACCAGGAACAGGGAGCTCAGAAGATGGAATTTGTCTGCAGTGCAGGGTACATAAATGGGAATATGTGAGAAAGAAGTAGATTCAGGTACTTGAATGTCATGATAAAAATATGGACTTTGTTAAGGAGTAGGGAATCTTGGAAGGATTTAGAGCTAGAGGATTGATATAAGCAAGCTGAGTTGTAGGATCAGAAAGAGAGAGAGAAAGACAGACATCTGTTTGCCCTACTCTGCTGGAGATAAAATGACTAAAAGTAGACACGGCCCCTGCCCTCTTGGAATTTAGAGGTAGAAAAATGTTCACCAAATAATCATAGTAGTTTAAAATTGTGACTACCACAAGGACATGGAATATCATGTGGTTCTATGAAAACATGTAACAGGGAGATTTAACCTCCAAAAGGTTGTTAAGGATGGATTTCCTGAGGAAGTAAATTTTAATATGAGAGCTACAGAATGAGTAGAGTTAAGTAGGTATAGAGGAACAGGGGAAAAGCCATACAGACAAATGTAACCGCTTAGGCAAAGCTCCTGTGGCTGAAGGAAAAATGGTAAGTACAGAAGAGTGGTGGAAGGAGTGAAAATGGAAAAGAAGAACAAAGTTCAGAGACTACCGAGAATTTTCCATTTAAGTGGTCCCACGAAATAAGTATTTATTCATTCTCAAGTCCTTCAGAATACTTTGCTGATTTTCATTATACCTTTCATAATCTCAGAGTTACTAAATTTTCTTCTTCAAACTTATAACTGTTTCTTTTACTTTTCTGTTCTTGTTTCTACCTAGCATTAGGAAACACAAGGTAAAAACTTTCAGTAAAGATCCTTGAGATCTGCTGGTGTCTGCTGCTGTATTTTAAGTACAGGTAATTCACCCATCAGGCATTTTAAGAGGAAAACATAATAACATTATTCTCTTGATATATAGGGTTGGATGTGTCCAGAACCTGCATCAGAAAGGGAGGACTTGGTATATTTTGAACATAAGTCATTTTCTAAATTGTGCAAGGAGCATGATGGAGAATTTACTGGCGAAGAAGAAAGCAGTGCACATGCACTAGAACGGAAGAGTGACAACCCCCTAGATATAGCTGTAACCAGGCTGGCTGATTTGGAGCGGAACATTGAGAGAAGGTATCTGAAGAGCCCCTTAAGTACCACCATTCAGATCAAACTGGATAATGTGGGCACAGTTACTGTCCCTGCTCCTGCACCATCCATTAGTGGTGATGGTGACGGGTAGGTTATTGAGATTAACTTGAAAAATTATTGTGCTTCTTTGCTAATTGGAGCCTATTTTCTATTGCCTGTTATCTATGTATCTTCTTGTATGTCTGTGATCCATATGGATCATGCTATTTGCATGGTGCTTTGTAAAAACATTTTTTTTTTTTGTTATGTGCGTTGATAATCCTGCAAAGTGATCTTACATTTACCTGGTTGTGACTAAGCTTTGAGGCACGTAGCCACAGTCTGTGCACTACATCAAATTTAGTTGCTTAAACCTTATTCTTATTGGCTGTTCCATGTTTTTGTCATTGCTTGGCTTTCAGTGTGATGATTGTTTCACATTCGGTAACCATAAATGTGGATATGACCTACTTAATTTTTCTATATTTCAATGCAGAATTGAAGAGGATATTGCTCCAGGGCTCAGGGTATGGAGAAGGGCATTATCAGAAGCTCGCAGTGCTGCACAGGTAGCTCTGTGCATTCAGCAGTTACAGAAATCAATAGCATGGGAAAAATCAATTATGAAAGTTGTAAGTGTTTTCATTTAAGAAATACTATAACTAATTTACTTTGTCCTGTTTTTCCCAACCTCTAAATCTTTCTTAATGAATACATTACTTATTGTCAAAATAATGTATGCTTTGCTTGACAGTGTAATTCTTAAATACTGTTTCAGTTTGATATTTTTCTCCTTATTTTGAGCTTTTTGAAGGAAACTACCAAATATATTATCTCTTCTTTTTTAAAAGTCTTAATTCTCATTCCGGGGAATATTGTTTATAACTCTAACTGAAGTTGTTTTCTATATTCTGTTAACATAATAGTTGTTCACCTAAATATTTTGAAGACCCTTTTACTCCTGCAAACGTTCCAGTTGCTAACATTATTTGCTATAGACATTCATTGCATTCTTAAAATGTCTTTATATTTCTTTCAGATTTCTTTTTTTTAATGCTAAGAAATACTTAGATGACTAAATAAGAGCAGAGAGCTCTGAGTTTGTGTACTTGATAATCATGCATATGGCATTGGAAGTAGCTGACATTAAGAATAGGTCTTTTTTTTTTAATTCTGACAATTAAAACTGGTTTTTCACCTTCTTTGCTTAAGCTCAAGTGGTTATCATCATGTATATAAAGGTAGAAGGTACCTTTACCTTGTACCAGGCACCAACTACTGTGTATTCAAAATAAAAACTATAGTCCATGTATCTTCCAGAGAGATGCTCATTTTAAATCCTGTTCATGTCCCTCTTGCCTCTTATATATCAGATATAGAAATATTTATTATATGTGAACCTGTATGAATTACTTTGAGATTTGCTTTTGAGTTACAGATTAGCTGTAAAATCAAAACATTTGAGATTTGTTTTTATGAAGGACAAAGAGTAAAATTCCTTTCCTTAAAATAGTCATTCCCCAAAGAAAAGAAGTGATTCTTAAATAATTTTAACACTCTTTGCTTTATTTTTACCTCTAAGTTTAGACTAAACGCCTTACGCATTCTTACAAATAAATTTGATTTCTTCTGTGGTTTTTCCCTTCTTCATATAAAATATCTATGGAATAATGAACATGCAGTTTTCACAGTCTGCTCAAATTTAGGTCTTTTCCAATCCACATTACAATTTACCATAAGATTGAAGGTATGTTCTGTTCTTCTGGTAGCATTTTTATCAGGTAAAAAGAATTTTTCTTCTAAAGGTTATGATTAAAACCAGTTTTAAGGTCCCCTTGGAGAAATATACTTGGTGATATTTCTAGACTGTAATGATCATAAGATACAGAATTCTACATCAAAAATGAAATTGGAACATTTCTTGTTCTCATATACACCAAAATAGTCGTCATGACAGGGTCAGTTTTGTTATAACCTGTATATAGAAACCCAAAATTTGTTCCAAAATCTGCCTTTATATTAGTATTCTTGCTTTCTGCAATCAAAAACTTTATTTCATTTTTGACAAATTCATAAGTCTTTTTCATGTTATTAATATACATTTGTCACTATTTAACTCCATCTCTTACAATTTTCATTTTTTAATATTTAATAGTACATTATTTGCTATGAAACTGTCTTGAAAAGAAGGCATAGTTTCATAATCAAAGATTAATGAGCACTTTTTAACCTTTAACTAGAAATGTAATTGTGCCTAAAATAATCCATAACAAGTCCTAACAGAATGTTAAAGTACTCAATGCCTTTAGAAATACCCTCTTTGCCAGAGTCCAGGCTTATCATGGAAAGGAAGAGCTGTCATAATTTGCCTCCCAATGATTCTCTGCCCACAGTGTGCTTTATATTGTTGTTAATGTTAAACATAGGCAACATCCACTGTTTTATGCTCTACACTTGCTCTAACATGTTATGAGTTATTGCTGTGACTCTTTGAAAGTGTTATAAGCTTGATACCTGTCACCCTTTTTTAATAAGTATCAGAAAAGAATTTTATTTTTAAATCGTAAGTGTGAGATGTCAGAGAGACTTTATAGTATTTCTAGTCATCTGTTATAAAAAGTAGAATTTACTTACTGTTCATGAAACTGATTTTAACTTTTATTGTCATAGGGATTTAATTATAACCTTCTAAATGTTATTTCTCAATATTTTTACAATAGAAGTTTTAAAGATATAACTTAAATTTGGAGAAATAATACCATGTTAAGGTACTTAGTGATGTGGTATTAGGAAGGATCAGGAAATACTCTTAGAATGACAGACTCTGCTGCTTTTGCTCTAGTACACATGACAGTTTTAGTATTATGTATATTACATACACTTGATAGATACTTAAGCTGAATAGTGTGTATCTGCCATTTTGATAAGATTTTTAAGCTGCCATTGATGTACATATCGAGTTATTTAAGACTATTTTAGACTTTCCCAGATTAAGATTTAATGTTGTATTGAAAGTTTTAACAATTAAGTTTGAAAAGTTAAGCTATTTTGTTTTTAAGTGTATAAATATATAACTTTCAATTAGTGTAAGTGATTTACAGTTTAAATGTTTTGCTTTTTCAAAATATTGATTACAAGTCATTTTCTACTGTGGCAGTATAAGCTAAATGTCAACACAGGGTTAGTATCGACCATTTTTTAAAGCTTTCTTGAAAGTTTTCTTTTCTAACTTTGCTTCTTTCCTTTTGTGAAACTGGTTATGCAGAGTATGTATACATGGGGGGAGGGGAATCTCCTTACAGATTTTAAAGTTCTATGAGCTAAAGTTCCTATGAGCATTAGCAACTTTTTCACAGAGAAGAAATAATTTTATTTTTAGTTCTACAAAATAAGTTATGACTAATTAAATTCTTTGATTTAATTTATTATTACCAGTTTTTTTCTCCTTAGAAATCATTTTGTAGGATTCATTTTCTGCACTTGTGACACTTGTTTGATTTAGGTTGAATTCCAAAGTTTTCTGGTTTGGACACTTTTTTTAATCAATCTCAAAAAGTAGATGGATAATTTAGCCAAAATATAGTGTCATCTTTTTACTATTATATATAATTTTGATACTAATGCAAGTTTCCTAATTTTGATCTTAAAAATTACTCTAACTCTTACTTATTTCTTTCTCAGGATATCATGAGGATGCTAAGATAAGCAAAAGATGAAATACCTTAAAAAATTAAAACACCATGTATTAAAGCTACTCATTGCTTTATGTGCTCTAATGTCATGTTAATGATTTCATATGTTAATGTGTACATGCTTCTGAAGTGTGTGCAGGCATTCAACCTCTAGCTTTGTTCTTTGCAGTCTACCTGAAATGTGCATTTTCCCCAACTGAACTGCTCACCCCGTCATGTGGTCCATATCTGTGTAATGAGAGATACATAGATGTGTATGGCTACTGTATATTTGTTAGCAAGCGGAATGTTTGTTACTAATATAAATTGAGAATTATGGTGTGTTTAATATCCCAATAACTATTGTTCACAGCAGAGAGCTAATTTTAAATGACTTCTCATATATTATAGTACTGCCAGATCTGTCGAAAGGGAGATAATGAAGAACTGCTTCTCCTTTGTGACGGCTGTGACAAAGGCTGCCACACATACTGCCATAGACCCAAGATCACCACTATACCAGATGGGGACTGGTTTTGTCCAGCTTGCATTGCTAAGGTGAGACTGAGCTAACACTAAACTTTTTAATGGCCAGATCAAAATGCAGAGCTATATGAGGATTTTTTTAAAGGTAAAATTCGCAGGCCATAAAAATCACTTTTTTAAAGTGTACAACTCAGTGGTTTTACAATATTCCCTAAGTTGTACAACCATCACCACTATTAAATTCCACAACAAATTTTTCATGACCCCAACAAAGTCTTTGTACCATTATCTATCATTCCCCATTCCCCGTCTCCCCTTAGCCTCTGACAACCATTAGTCTTTCTGTCTCGACGGATTTACCTATTCTAGTTGTTACATATAAATCATATCATACAATATGCTGCCTTTTGTGTTAGACTTCTTTCACCTAGCACAATATTTCCGGGTTCATTCGTGTTCTAGCATGTATTAGTCCTTCCTTTTTATAGTCAAATGATATTCCATTCTTTGGATATAACATATTTTGTTTATCCATTTTTCCATCGATAGACATTTGAGTTGTCTCCTTATTTTGGGTATTATGAATAATGCTGCTGTGAAACATTCATACATAAGTTTTTGTATGAATAAATGTTTTCACTCATCTTGGGTATATACCTAGGAGTTAAATTGCTAGACAAATGATAATAAGCATATGTAATTTAAGTCACTTTCTGGTCACTTTTAAATTAGAAACCTGTGGACACTCATAATGATTGATTAAAGAGAAGCAATATGATAATAGCATTAGAAAGTAAGGAGTGAGAAGTGTGAAAGAGTCCGCATGTGTTGAGGGCCAGAGTCTTTGTTAGGTGTTTCCTAAGTTAGTCACTCCCTTCCATGTTTAATCTCTTGGCCAATAACTACCATTATTTATTAGGAGTAACTGCCATGTCTCCATGAACTAAATTCCAAACATCCGTCTATTCACTACCTCCTTTCTTTTGGTCTACCCCCTTTCACACTCTAACTCCAGCAATTCTTTGACCTCTAGTCCATTTATCTGAAGACCTTCTCACTGTCCCTCTCGCCTTTCATGTCCTCTCTTTTCTCCTAACCTTGCTTGTAATGTGTCAACATTTCATTGTCATAATCCTTGCATCCGCCTTTATCCCCTTTCCCTCTCTCTCACTTGGGAAAACCGTCATTCTGATTAATCCAACTCTTGACTGCCTGGCAGTTGTGGTTGGAGAAAATACCCAGCCCTTTAAATGTGAGCCATTAAGATGGTCTTTTATCGTCCTGATAACTTACCTCCAACTCTGTCTCCATCCTTATTCTCAGCCGATGACCTTATTCCCATTTCCCTGTGAAAATAGAAGGCACCAGAAGAAAATATTATAAGAATTTGCCACCACATGCACCATCCTTCCTGTGTCTGTGCTCACATACTCGACCTTCCCTCCTATGAACTACCAGTGGCTCTGACAAACTCAGTTCCCAGACATATTCCTCAGAACCCACCCCCTCTCACCTTCTTAGGAGTGTGATTCCAACAGTTCTCTCTTCTGCACCATCTGTATTTCCTTCTCCCCTGGGTTCTTCTCATCAGCCCACTAACATGCTACTACTTCTTCCATCTTGAGAGAACTAAAAACAAAAACCCTCTTTTGGGCTCACGTCTTCCTTGATTCACCTCCTTTCTCCCCTTCGCTTTAGAGAAGAACTCGTAGGAAGTTTTCTGTTCTAGTTCTCTGATTTTTCTCCTCCAAATCACTCTTGAACTCATTCCAGTCAGATTTTCACCTCCATGGATTCTCCGAAATTTCTCTTATCATGACCACAAATGACTTCCACATTGCTTAATTCAGTGATCAATACTTGGGCCTCATTTAACCTGTTAGGTATATCTGATAGAGTGGAAGACTCCCTTCTCCCTGAAACCCTGTTTCCACTTGACTTCTAGAATACCATACTTATCAGGTTGTCTTGTCTTCCTGCCTTTGCCCTTTTTCAGTCCCTTTGCTGATTTTTCTTACCTCCCTGATCTCTTAACATTGGAGCAGCTTCCTTAGCTTCAGGGTTATCTGTAAAAATGAGATAGTATTTAATTCATAGGGTTGTTTTTTTTTTTTAAGATTTTATTTCTTTAGGGGCACCTGAGTGGCTCAGTGGGTTAAAGGCTCTGCCTTCAGCTTGGGTCATGATCTCAGGGTCCTGGGATCAAGCCCCGCATCGGGCTCTCTGCTCAGCAGGGAGCCTGCTTCCTCCTCTCTCTCTCTCTCTCTCAGCCTGCCTCTCTGCCTACTTGTAATCTCTATCTGTCAAATAAATAAATAAATAAAATCTTAAAAAAAAGATTTTATTTATTTATTAGAGAGAGGGCACTCGTGTGCATGCAAGAAGAGGAAGACCAAGGGAGGAGGGAAAAAATCTCAGGCTCCTGGCAAAGCACTGAGCCCAACTCAGGGCTCAATCCCATGAGCCTGAGATCATGACCTGAGCTGAAATCAAGAGTTAGACGCTCAACCGACTGAGTCACCAGGTGTGCCTAAATTGTAGAGATTTTTGAAGATTAAATATGGTCATGTGTGTGAGAATTTTTATGACTTCAAAATTCTGTGACATGTATATATTAATACTTTATTATATTTATTTATATTTATGATATATTTTATAATTTTTATTTTTATAATCTATTTATATTTTATAAAATAGAGGATTCCATATGGCATATATTCACTAATAATCACTTTTTAATTTTTCATTACTTGATTATTTTGTCATATCTAATTCAGTAATAATTTTCACTTGTACATAAATTATCTTTAAGCTCCTTACCTGTCAAGTTATAGAAATTTCCTCTAATGCTTTGTTAATTACTAAAAAATTAAGCCTGGTAGACTATAGGAGGTTTTATTTTCAGTAAATTTGCTTAAAATAGAGTTTTGGCTGTCATTCAAGGAGTAGACTAGGAGATGTATGATCTATGAGCTAATCGAAGTGCTTTATGTAGTGCAGGTTTCTAAGCCTCTGCTCTCTGGTTTTTAAATGTAGTGAATTAGGTGTTACGTTTCTTATAGCAATAAACAAATATTAAACATTTAGAGATAATGTTTTTAAACTCTTTCCAATTAATTCAGTTTTTATAAGTATTTATACTATATTGCTCTCAAATGGCCATTTATGCATATATCATTGTAAATATTTTCACTCTGTGTACATGTATGTGCATGCCAATATATAGACATGCACTTTATTACATCTATATTTATTAAATTTATAGATGTGTTTGTTTATATATATGTCTCACTGGATCATAGAATCAAAAGACGTGTATATGTGTAGATATGTCTACACATACACATATTTATATATCCTCATAGATACATGCACATGAGGTTTCAAACTCCAATACCTATAAAAGCCAGGCAAATAACACAGAAGCGTTGGGTCTGTGGCAAATAGGAAAGTTATGCCTGAATTTAAATATAACAGTCATTACTCAGCTCCAGCCAGTTGTTGTCATGTAGACATGTGGGCTCGACATTCCAGGATCTACTAGTATTTCAAGATTATGGATTTTTATGCATATCCTCCCAAATGTTTAGTGTTGGCAACAAACTCAAGACTTTTTACAAGTATTATATGAGCCAAATAGCAACACATTCTGTGGGCTGTTTACAGCCTGTAAGCCACCAAGTCACAAACTTCTGATATATAAATATATAAACAACAGAAATGTGCCCTTGTATGTGTCGTCTGCTGGTTCTGCTTTAGACATACTGAAGATCCTTTTAGAATTTTGGTTATAACAGGATAAAGAAGAAGGGAAGGGATTGGGGTATCTCTTGTGCCAGAACAAAGTAAATCAGGTAACAGAGTAACTGTATAAAAACTTGCATTTAGGGGTGCCTGGATGGCTCAGTCGGTTAAGCAGTTAAGCATCTGCCTTCAGCTCTGGTCATGATCTCTAGGTGCTGCGATCAAGCCCCACATTTAGCTCCCTGCTTGGCAGGGAGTCTGCTTCAATCTCTCTTTCTCTCCCTCTATCCCTAGCCCCTGCTCATGTTTTCTCTCTCTCTCCGATAAATAAATAAAATCTTTAAAAAAAAAAAAAAGCTTGCTTTTACAAGTATGTGAATGTGGGGGCGTCTGGCTGGCTCAGTCAGTGGAGCATGTGACTCTTGATCTTGGGTTTGTGAGTTCGAGCCCTACAGTGGACGTAGAGATTACTTAATAAAGTCTTTAAAAAAAAAAGTATAAGTGTGTATACAGTGTAATGAGACAAGCTGATAAACATTATTTAGTAAAGAAATATATAAACTTCAGTGTTTTTTTGAAACACTAAAAGTTCTTTTGATTCTGTGATTTGAATCTCATGTTTTCGGCTATTGTTGTAAGTTTGTTAGAAAATGATCCCAAGTAATAATTTAGTTCGCATAAGGAACTAGAAGTTTTGCCTTCTTATTCATGAAATTTTATTTTTTTTTAAGATTTTATTTATTTACTTGACAGAGATCACAAATAGGCAGAGAGGCAGGCAGAGAGAGAGGAGGAAACAGGCTCTCTGCAGAGCAGACCCTGGGATCATGACCTGAGCTGAAGGCAGAGGCTTAACCCACTGAGCCACCCAGGCGCCCCTGAAATTTTATTCTTTTTAAGTAATATAATTATTCAATCTAATTCAATTTAATCTTCATTAAATGGAGTTTTTCCTCATTATATTAAGCATTCTCTCTCTCTGATTTCAGAGTGATAGAAGTTTAGTGTAATATGAAAACTCAGAGTATCAGATATTAGTGAATAAAAACAAAAATAAACTAAATGGAAAAGAGACTTAGTAAAACATTTTAATTATTTTAGTTAGTGACAAGGGGGAGTGATTCTTCGATATGATATAGGAAAGGTATTAGATTTACAGTTTGCCTTATTATTTCAGGCAATTAAAATACCTCCTTAACTATATGTTTAGCCTCCCAATAAAAAAAACAAATCATTTTAATTGCTTATGGGCAATTATTTAAAAATATTACTAGAAAAGTTCATGAAATCCTCAAAGAAATTATGAAATACTCCAAAGAAATGTTTTCAGCCAAATTTATTTCAAGAATACACCCAGCTTTAATCAGGGAAATACAAATCAAAACCACAATGAGATATCACCTCACACCAGTCAGAATGGCTAACATTAACAAGTCAGGAAACGACAGATGCTGGCGAGGATGCAGAGAAAGGGGAACCCTCCTACACTGTTGGTGGGAATGCAAGTTGGTGCAACCACTCTGTATGGAGGTTCCTCAGAAAGTTGAAAATAGAGCTACCCTATGACCCAGCAATCACATTACTGGGTATTTACCCTAAAGATACAAATGTAGTGATCTGAAGGGGCACGTGCACCTGAATGTTTCTAGCAGCAATGTCCACAATAGCCAAACTATGGAAAGAACCTAGATGTCCATCAACAGATGAATGGATAAAGAAGAGGTGGTATATATATACAATGAATACTATCAAAAGAAATATACCATCAAAAGAAATGAAATCTTGCCATTTGCAACAATGTGGATGGAACTAGAGGGTATTGTGCTGAGCGAAATAAGTCAATCAGAGAAAGACAGTTATCATATGGTCTCCCTGATATGAGGAATTTGAGAGGCAATGTGGGGAGTCTGGGGGGTGGGGAAGGAAAAATGAAACAAGATGGGATCAGAAGGGAGACAAACCATAAGAGACTCTTAATCTCACAAAACAAACTGAGGGTTGCTGGGGGGAGGGGAGTGGAGGGAGAGAGTGGTTGGGTTATGGACATTGGGGAGGGTATGTGCTATGGTGAGTGCTATGAAGTGCTTAAGCCTGACGATTCACAGACCTGTACCCCTAGGGCTAATAATACCTTATATGTTAATAAAAAATGAAAAATTTTAAAAAAAGAACACAGCCAACTTAAGATTGTGGCTGGACTGAATAGCTGACACTGCAGTCTGATTTTTTTTAACAGTCTGCATAAGAGAAGAAATAATTTTTTTAAAGATGTATTTATTTACTTTAGAAAGAGAGCAACACAGGCACGCGTACGGGGGCGGGGGGGGGTGGCAGAGAGAGTCTTAGGCTGACTCCGTGCTGAGCCTGCAGCCTCAGTATATGGCATGGAGCCAGTGGCAGGGCTCAATCTCACAACCCGGAGACTACCACGCTAACTGAAACCAAGAGTCCGGTGCTTAATTGACTGCACTACCCAGGTGCCCCAAGAAGAAAAATTTTTTAAAAGAGGGTTAGCACTATTCTGGAAATGCACTATCTCTCTTCTATGATCTATTGTATTTATTATAACATTCAACTCTCAAAGTACAGACTTATTTCTCTATTTCTGAATGGGAGAGGAGGGCTCGTTGTTATTTCAGTGCGCTGACTGCAAGTTGTAGTTACCTTGAGTAAGGCTACACTGAGGTCTTTTGTTTTTTTTGGTTTTTTTTGTTTCATGTAACTTTATAGCTAGACTGACCTTACCAGTTGTGCGGCTTATCTTTCTTATTTTACAGATAAGATAGGGCCTTACAGATATTTTTGTATGAAATCCATAGCTACTTACTGACAGAGCCATAGCTAGCATTCATATCCTTCAAATATGTCTTTATTGCTTTCCTCAAAAACAGACATCTTTCCCTGATTTTTCACCATTGCTTTGTTCATACCTGGGAACCACAATTTAGTAGAACTCTTTTTATAGCAAATGTTTTTTTCCTTTATCCAGTCGATTTAACCACTTAAGAAGGACTTTTTCTTTATTTGACACTTTGTGAGCTATTTTTCATGGTTTGGCAGTTTTTTAATTACCTCTTCAATTGTCTTATTAATAAGCTCTATATTTTTGTTTATTTTCAACTTTGTTCTTAATCGTGTTCTAAAAGATAGTCCTTTTGTACCTTTAAACTCATTTGGTTAGTGACTAAAAGGATACTGCTAAATTCTGTAGTATTGAAGATGGATTACCATGAGATCATCATCTTCAAGTTTTAGGAATTCTTAAGATAGATTTTCATGCTTTATTAGATTTTAACCTTATGTTATGGGAGAACAAATTAATCTCTCTTAAAAATTAAATTATCAACCTTCTAGATCAGAGATAATACTCTGTCCTATCAGACTTTCATAATTTAGAATAATAAGGAGGTCTGTAGATAGTTATTTTCTTTTCTTATACCTCATTTCCTTTTTTTTTTTTTAATTAAGGCAAGTGGTCAAACTCTAAAAATCAAAAAACTTCACGTCAAAGGAAAAAAGACTAATGAGTCAAAAAAAGGCAAGAAAGTAAATTTAACAGGGGATACTGAAGATGAAGACTCTGCATCTACAAATAGTTCACTAAAAAGAGGAAACAAAGACCTGAAAAAAAGAAAAATGGAGGAAAACACTTCTGTTAACTTGTCGAAACAGGAAAGTTTTACTTCTGTTAAGAAACCTAAAAGAGATGACTCCAAAGACCTTGCTCTTTGCAGGTATTATTTCAGTTTGCATGTACAATATATTTGTAACATTTTATTTGTTTAGAAACTTTCTACTATATTAAAGGTGACTTTTTGACAATTTATATAAATAGGAAAATGTGAAGTCTATAGTATAAATAAATGAATTCATCTTTTTAAATCAATTGTATTGTTTTTACCTGAAAGATTATAAAAATTAAAGTTTTAGTAAAAATAGGTAATTCTAAAACACAGATACTGATTTCAAACACTTTTTTTTTTTAATTTAAAGTATGATCCTTACTGAAATGGAAACTCATGAAGATGCATGGCCTTTTCTACTTCCTGTAAACTTGAAACTTGTTCCTGGTTATAAGAAAGTTATTAAGAAGCCTATGGATTTTTCCACAATTAGAGAGAAATTAAGTAGTGGACAGTAAGTAAATAATTTCAGTTCAGTATTATTGAATGCCTAATATGTGCTGGGTACTCTTCTAGTGAGCCAGAAATATATTAATTAAAATATATTAATTAAAGGACTTGCCTTTGGAGAGGGTATGTGCGTATACATGTGTGTTTAGCTAAGATAGACTGGTATGGAAGATAAGTCCATTAAAATTGTTTAAACAGGGGCGCCTGGGTGGCTCAGTGGGTTAAAGCCTCTGCCTTCGGCTCAGATCATGATCCCAGGGTCCTGGGATCGAGCCCCGCATCGGGCTCTCTGCTCGGCAGGGAGCCTGCTTCCTCCTCTCTCTCTGCCTGCCTCTCTGCCTACTTGTAATTTCTGTCTTTCAAATAAATAAATAAAATCTCAAAAAAAAAAATAAATAAAATTGTTTAAACAATTAAAAAGCAGTATGATAAAGCTGCCTTTGACATTGGAAGGCCACCAAACCCAGCCTGAGAGGTAAAGAAAAATAAGAGGGAAGCCTCCCAAAGTAAGTAAATAACATCAGCTGGAGCTTATATTGTGTATCAGTGGAATATTGACAATATCTCATGTGGATTTAACAAAAATTAACTGTAATCTTTTCAGATCATTACAATGTAGAGATAAAAGGTCATTGGAAATGTTAAATTAAAATTTAATTTTTTAAATATTAAAAGTTAAAAGTTTTATGGGTTGCTGGAGAATCCTAAAAATGTATTTATTAAGTGTGGAAGGAAACTATTATTTTCTCCTCTCTACCATATCCTCTTTGTGATCCTACCCGAAGACCAAAGTGACTTCCTGGCCACAGTTACTGATATTTGTTAGGTAAAATTAAACTCCTATCAAAGTAGCAGCTGTTAATGGAGTTTACTTGGTTCTGAACAGTGGCCCATTTTGGAGCCCCCAAAATGAGACCATTCACTTACAAAATAAGCTCACACAAAAGCTTTCCACATGGGAATGGCCACGTGCTGTGAGCAGTATATGTTCTCTTCTTCCATCTCCTCAGCCCGTCTTACTCCTTATTACTGGTTTAGCTTAATGTAATCTGTGACCATAACTTCAGGCCAAGTCACAAAAAAATACAGAGAATGAAGGAACTTTGCGTTGAAAGAATATCTATAAAAGAAATTTTCATTACATTATTATTGTTGTTATTGTAATTACCTTATAATGCAGTATGTTATCTAGTTCCTCCTGGATGTTCTTTTGGTGAAAATCACTGTGCTCCTTTATTTACATTCAATTTCTAATTTCTATTCTAAGAATAGAATTTCTAAGAGTTGAGTAGAACTTAACTCATAACGATCAGTGTCTGTCTCACATGTGTCAAAAGATTATGTCTGTTTTGTTTTATTTTTTCAAAAAAATTGCAGAAGGGACCTGCCCAAATTCGAAAACATTTTAAAACCATTAAAACTATTGATTCTAATGTGATCCAAAAAGCAGTAGCTCCTGTCTAGATATGAATTAGTTCTTTTGCTTTTTCTATTAAAACATCAGATGGTTAGGTGGATAGCATAATGGACTTTATAATCAACATGGCCAGGACAAAGACTTACACAGAAAGGCTTTACATATGTCTAGCTCCTGGCTGGAGGATGAACCTAAACCTCAAAATCCCCAAAATAAACATGAACACAGAGCTTAAACATTACCAAACATTGTTGTTCCATTTTGAGAATGAGTCCTGGTGAATGGAGGAAGTCACAGCAGAGGCAAGCAAAGAGAGGGAAGCAGTTCTCTTTAATCTTTTTGTGATGTCCGCTCTGTGGGAAGCAAAATTTAGTAGATTCAAGCTCCTCTAACTTCAAGTTGTTTGATTTAACCCAAACTAATAAGCTAGAACCAGAACTCACAAACAGTATTTCAAATGTTTAAACTAGAATTTATCAAATAGAGGGGAGGAAGTAGTTGCTTTAATGAATCTTTCTGGGTTCCATCAACTGTGGGAATAGTGTTTGTTTCACCTGGAATCTCACCTAGAATTCTGTCCTGGATTCTAGTCTCCCTAGCATTAGTCATTAACTTTTTCTTATAGTAAGGGCCAGTCTAAAGAGATAAATATTTATCAAAGTAACTTTTAAATATTTTATAAAATTTAGGGATGCCTGGGTGGCTCAGTTGGTTAAGCCACTGCCTTCGGCTCAGGTCATGACCCCGGGGTTCTGGGATCGAGTCCCACGTTGGGCTCCTTGCTCAGCGGGGAGTCCACTTCTCTCTCTGCCTGCCTCTCTGCCTGCTTGTGCTGTCTCTTTCTCTGACAAAAAAATAAAATTTAAAAAAAAATATTTTATAAAATTTATTCCCACACATGCTGTATGATTCCATTAATATCAAACTTCCAGAACAAGCAAATCCATAGAGAAAGACCGATTAGTGGTTGCCAGGTATGGGAGAGGGAAGAATGAGAAGCAACTCCTTAATGGATATAGGGTTTCCTTTTGGGGCAATGGCAATGTTTTGCAAGTAGATAGAAGTGGTAATAGTAAATGTTGTGAATGCACTAAACGGCACTCAATTGTCCACCTTAAAATGGGTAACTTTATGTTATGTGAATTTCCCCTCATTAAAAAATAATAATAATTCTCAGAAGAACAGGAAAATGGGTGAGGTTACTTAAGGTGTGAATTAATTCTGTGAGCTCATTACAGATAGAGAAATGTTATTTTATTATTGCGCATAGGAGAAGGAAGTGAGAAGGAGTGGAAGATGATACAAGGTATCCCATCAAGGAAGTAATTCCACTTTTACCAAGGCTCAGAGTTTCAGTGTGTACTTCAAGGGTATTTCTAATACATAAATTTAGTAGTTAGCTTACCCTACATTAGAATTAATTAAAAAATAATTAAAATTTCTAAAATCTCTCTTTCAAAATGTATTGTTTTCACTTAGGTTGACTTGAAAGAAACCACTCCTCTTTTACCAATGAGTGTAGGCAGATTCATTCACCTTTCCATTCTCTTTGCTCTGTTTTTACGGCAAAGATTGGGCTTATTCCACCAAAAAAGTACTGAAGCCACAGTGCTTTTTATGGAAAGGCAAATTTTCATAATGTTGTCTCTGATAAAGGAATAGAGGTTTTGGGGTTTTTTGTTTGTTTGTTTGTTTGTTTGTTTTCTTTTGGGCCGGTTTTGGATTATCGAACTCCAGTGCTTGAGTGAAAGAGCACATGTGAAGAGAAAAGAACAGAAATGGGAAATGGGTAGGAATTAATATAGCATATCCTGGGATGTATGTAGAAGCTACAGGACACGTGTAACATTTTTGGTGGACAAAAACCATTTCCATTATTTCCACTGTAACTAAATAGTTTTGGAATGTGGATGATAGGGTACCACAACTGGTCAGGGGAACTAATAAACCAGTCAGGTGGAATGAGTCCTGGGACAGCACACTAGGTCCCAGTTTCAACAGGAAACTGGGTTTGGGGAAAAAGTTAGTTGATATATATCTTGATCATCAGAGAAATGTGTTTTTTCCATTTAATCTTTTAAAATACTGCATGGTTCAGAACACATGCAATTTTTTTACTGTTCGTCTGTAAGAGAGTATAATGTTTTATACCAGTTTAAATGTACTTATCTTAATATTTTTTTGTTTTATTTTTTCATTTTACCTTTTATTACCTCTTCGTTTGTTTTTAAAACAAAGCCACCCTATATAAACAACCTCTAAATCATGTGTTTTCTTTCAGATATCCAAACCTTGAAACCTTTGCTGTAGATGTCAGGCTTGTTTTTGACAACTGTGAAACATTTAATGAAGATGATTCTGATATAGGCAGAGCTGGCCACAGTATGAGGAAGTATTTTGAAAAAAAGTGGACAGATATTTTCAAAGTGAGCTGAAGTTATAATAATCTTTTTTTTCTTTTAAACAAGGACAAATGAGACCAGCAATGTGAACTGTATTTACATAAATGTGCAAGGCACATACATAATGACTTTTTTTTCCTTAAAATAAATATCACAAAAAAAAAAGTATCAGAAGAATGATACCATTTTTAAAGGCTTCACTCCTACAACAACCAAGGCCCTTGGTTATTGGTTTGTGTGATTTATCAGCTAATTTAGGTAGAACAGGGAAGCACACCCAAAGAATTTTCAAAGGAAAGGGTGTTATAGTGCAATAGCAATTAAAATATATCAAATCGCACTGAATATTCAACACCAGAGCTCTAATGTGGGAAATGGTTCTCCTTTCCCTCTCAATAAATATCTATTTTTCATTTTTTTACTTTGTAGTTTATTTTTTAGTGAATGTATTTAATTTTATGAATTATTTATGATTAAACCACATCCAGAATCTTCGTTTTCTGTGAAAAGGAAGAACTAAAAAATTGCTTTAAATCTTGAAAATACAACAAGGAATGTTTTAAAATATAAAACAAAGCCAAGTTAAACTGTTTACACTGATGTGCTATAAAAGCACCAAAAATAAACTTTACTGTAGAGTTACAAGTACATTTATATATATATAAATATATATATATATATATGTTGCTGCATCACTTGTGTAGTTAAATTGTATTTCAAGACAGTGAAGAAAAATTGACATGTATATACTGTTCATTATTGTTTATATTAAGTCTTGTTTTAAATATGTATTATGTGTATATATTGTTTGGAGACATTATTGTTTATGCCTTAGAAGGACTGTAGCATTTTATTTTAGTCTGAAGGTAATTATAGCTATACAGCTTGTACAGTAATTATCCTCTACCAACACTGTGGCGTCTCCTTGATCTTGGTAGTGCCTGCCTTTGAAACAGGGTGTAGGGGATATTAGTTTTCCATTTTTCTATTTTGTTATATAATTTTAAGCCACCAGGGCCTAAATTAAAGTATAATCATTTGTATCCATGTGGAATAAAATTGTGACAATTTCCTACACACACAGTATTTTTTCATAGAAACATTTCCTTCCCATTTGCCTTGCCTCAGAAATAAATTTAAAAAACATTTGTAACCACTGTGTTTTATCTACTGTGTGTTGTGGTGGCCTGTTGGAGGCAAATAGATCAGAATTTTTTTGTACGTATGTAAGAGTACTTGAAGTTTTATTTAAAATCAAATGTTGTGGAAAAGGTAGCATTCTTTTTTTTAGGAGTGTTATTTTTCACTACTATGTGTGGCACGGATACAATAAAAGACTTTTACAAACTAGTTTTTTAGTTTTTCTTAATGAACCTGAATATATATTCTTTTCAAAAAGATAGTTAATTTAAATTTGATTTTTACAAAATCCTAAAAGAGGAGCAGCAGACTGTAGTTCAACGAACATTGGGCTGGGCGGAGGAGGGCGGTTTTAAGTCAAGTTTTGTGCCTTTCATTAGCGCCTGAGCCTCTCTGGACCACATTTTGTTGTTGTTTTCACATAAAGATTAGAATACATTTTAAAAGTCTTGTTCTGGTGCTCGCTTCGGCAGCACATATACTAAAAGTCTTATTCTGATATGAGAAATGTCTCGATTGGTAGACATGTAACCAATTGTCAGTAGTCAATAAAAAAAACTGATCATATAAATTTGTCTGATAAGTCGTGAGCTACAAGTTCAAGCCTTCATGAAATATGATTTGATGCCTTGCTGGGCTCTGAGGAATCACTGGTGAACAAGACAGGCACAGGCCCTTCATGGAGCTTACAGCCTTGTGGAGAAGTGGTCCTGAGACGATGTCCTTAAAGAATGGCTTTTAATAGTGAAGGGAGAATAGAAAAGTTTTGAAGAAAATATTCCTAACTTTAAAATGCTTCGAAGCCACCAAGTATTTTCCAAAATTTCTAGGTTGTTTGTGGAGACTGATAGGAAAATCAGCTGTTATTATGTAAATATGTCAGTTTCTGTTAACCAAATATTGCACTTATGCCTCAAGGGGCTCGTGCTTAATCAAAAAGACCATGTGGAGAAAAGAACAAGGTGGTGCTGTGAATAAAGTGTCTGGTTTTTGTGTTTATGGGTATGCCAGATGCTCCATGGGGAGTCTTCTTCATGGGGGTGTTGTGCCTTAGGGATGATACATGCTTACATTAATTTATATTAGATGGTATATAAGCAGCTTGATAATAATATGTCTGGTGTCTGAGGAGTTCATAAATGAGAAATAAAATACTTAAACACACAAAGCACAATTTTTCAAGAGTGATAATTTTCTTTTAACAATAAGTAAGATATCTCTGAAAAAAGGAAAGTCTGGTCAATATGGGCTCCTTGGCCCTGTGTCTTCATTGCTACTCAGCAGGGGTAGCTGCTCCAGAAGCAGACATGATCGGAAGAGGGCAATTGGTTCAGGTAACAGTTGTTACTATACATTTGTGGATCATTTGTTATGTGAATGACTCTTGCAATCACAGTGCCCTGGGTTGGGTGTTTCTTCAACAAACCGGTATCATTGTTCTCTTCAAATTTAAAAAGTTTTCCTAACCCTCTGCTATCACACAATCCCAAGTAAACACAACATACTTTAATTAAGATAACCCGGACTTTAACCTGAACCTTCTCCATTTTCGTGTCAATTGCTCTATAAATTATAAACCACTAGCTTGCCCTCATGATTACATTTAGAATATCGCTGAAGTAGTAACCAACCAGAATAACCAAACAGTGCACTACTATTAAACACAGAAAATAATCATCAGTTTGAAATAGTATATAGAGTAATTTAATATTTATTTAACTGATAACCATAGTGAAAATTAAACAAGTAAAAACTTATCTATGGGTATACCTTGAACTCATAAGAACTAACTTACATAAATGCAAGATGATCCCTTTTTCTTGTTTCAACCCAAAAATGAAATTTGTTAAAAGTGCTAATTTAAATCAAAATTATGAAGGCTCTAATCTGTCCTCAGTACCTTATGTACCCCCTCTGTTCTCCTCTTTTCCATCACTTCTATCCTCATTTCCCTCTAAGGAAACTTAAAGTCCTGTTCATTTAGCCTCCCAGTAAACACACCCTCAAGGAAATCTGGTATCATTTACTCCTTCCGTAAATTTTTGTGGGCTACCTCTCTCAAGGTTATTTGTATCTTAAATATTTTCATTTGAGTAATGAAAGAAGTTTGTGTTCTGTTGAAAGAATTTCATTCCAATACGGAGACAAAGGAAGTATTTTTACAGAATCAAAGTTTTCCTTCTACAGGAATATGACTCAAAAAAATACACCACCGGGAAACTAGTTGAACCTTATCTACTAGGAAATTTGCTTCAGTGCGATCGCTTAAACCTGCATGGGCTATACCACTACTCTATCTTAAAAAGAAAAAAGACGCCTGGTGGCTCAGTGGGTTAAAGCCTCTGCCTTCGGCTCAGGTCATGGTCCCAGGGTGGGGACCTCTGCATTGGGCTCTCTGCTCAGCAGGGAGCCTGCTTCCTCTTCTCTCTCTGCCTGCCTCTCTGCCTACTTGTGGTCTCTCTGTCAAATAAATAAATAAAATCTTAAAAAAAAATTTTTTTTAAGCCTCAGCTATATAAAACTGAGGTAACTCCTAAAGTCATGTCACATTCTTCACATTATTCTTGTAAAACCCTTATTTTTATATCTTTCCCGTTAACCCTTCTTGTATTTATTTAGCAACACATGTATCTTTACAAATATTGAGAAAAAAATTTTTTTTAATTTTGTCAGTTGCATTACGCTATCAGTTTGTTTTTCCATTTCTTTTGAGTTGAAAAAATACTATGTAAATCCAGTTCATTACTGTTCACTGCTACAAGGCATTCCATCACAGGCATGGACCACTTTTACTTTCAAATTTCTCTTAAGAAAGAAAACCTGGGGCACCTGGGTGGCTCAGTGGGTTAAGCCTCTGCCTTCTGCTCAGGTCATGATCCCGGGGTCCTGGGATCGAGCCCTGCATCGGGCTCTCTGCTCAGCGGGGAGCCTGCTTAACCCTCTCCCTCCCTGCCTCTCTGCCTACTTGTGATCTCTCTCTCTGACAAATAAATAAATAAAATCTTTAAAAAAAAAAAAAAGAATGAAAACTAAGGGGGACCTGGGTGGTTCAGTCAGTTAAGCATTTGGCTCTTCATTTTGCCTAAGGTCATGATCTCAGGGTCCTGGGATTAGGCCCCAGATCAGGCTCTGCGTTCAGTGAGGAGTCTCCTTGGAGATTCACTGCTTCTCCCTCTGCCCCTATCCCCTGCTCACTCATGCTCTCTCTCTCTCTCTTTAAAAAAAAAAAAGAAGGAAAACCTGAGTTGCTTGCATTTTCTTGTCACTGCAAATAATACTGCAGTGAATCTTGTCATACATATCCAAGGTGTTTCCAGATGACCTTCATTTTCTCGTATGCATGCCCTTGTAGAATCCTTTTCCACACTGTATCAGGGTTAGTCTGTGTGACCGACATCGTATGGCATAGTAATAGCCTGTGAATTCCCAGATTAGGTCATAAAAAACATTTCTGCTTCCACCTTGTTTTCTTGGAACATTTGCTCTGGATAAACCCAGCTACTGTGTTATGAGGACACTCTAGTGGCGCTCTGGAACAGCCAATAGCTAGCATCAACCTGCAAACCATATGACTGCTGCGTCTTAGAAGTGGATCCTACAGCCCAAGTTAAACACTCAGTTGGCTGGATCCCCAGCCAACATCTGGACTACAATTTCATGAAAGACCCTGAGCCAAAACTACCCAGCTAAGATGCGCCTGAGGGGTTTTTTGTTGTTGTTTTAATTAGATAGTTGACATATTACTGTTACGTGTACATCATAGTGATTTGATATTTTTATACAGTATGAAATGATCTGCACAATAAATGTAGCTACTCTCTGCCATGATACAAAGTTATTACAATATTACTGATTATATTCCCTATGCTGTACACTACATCCCCATGACTTTATTTTGTAACTGGAAGTTCATACCTCTTGACCCCTTTCACCTATTTCAGCCTCCCCAACCTCTCTCTCCTCTGGTAACAGTGTGTTTCCTCTATCTATGAATCTGTTTCTGTTTTGTTTTCCCACATAAAAGTAAAACCATATGGTATTTGTCTTTCTTTGCCTGACTTATTTCACTTAGCATAATGCTCTCTGTGTCCAACTGTGTTGTCACAAATGGCAAGATTTCATTGTTTTTTATGGCTAAGTAATACTTGTGTGTGCCTTATCTTTTTTATCCATTCATCTGTTGACAGACACTTGAGTTGCTACCATATCTTGGCTATTGTTACAGTGAACATAGGGGTGCATATATCTCTTCAAAGTGGTGTTTTTTTTTTTTCTTCAGATAAGTACCCAGAAATAGAATTGCTGGATCATGTTGTGGGTTTTAAATTTTTTTTTTAAGAACTTCCCTACCATTTTCCATAGGGGCTGCACCAATTCATATTTTCAACAGTATACAAGGGTTCCCTTTTCTCAACATCCTGGCCAATACTTTGTCTTTTTGATAATAGCCACTCTAACCATTGTCAGGTAATATCTCATTGTTTTGATTTGCATTTCCCTGATGATGTGATGTTGAGCACTTTTCATGTGGCTATTGGCCATCTATATGTCTTCTTTGGAAAAAAAGGTCCTTTTTTTTTTTTTTTTTTTTGCATTCTGTTGTGTGAATTCTTCATATATTTTGGATATTAACCCCCTTTTTGGGTGTATATGTGCTGCCGAAGCGAGCACGACCTCCTTTTTGGATGTGTGACTTACGAATATCTTCTCCCATGCAACAGGTTGCCTTTTTGTTTTGTTAGTGATTTCCTTCACTATGCAAAAGCTTTTTATTTGATGGAATCCTATTTGTTTATTTTAACTTTTGTTGCCCTTGCCCGAAGAGATTGGTCCAATAAGATATTGCCAAGATCGATGTCAGAGAGCTATGTTTTCTTCTAGAACTTTTATGGTTTCAGGTCTTATATTCCAGTCTTTAATCCATTTCAAATTTATTTTCATATATGGCATAAGATAATGGTCCACTTTCATTCTTTTGCATGTAGTTGTCTAGTTTTCCCAAAACCATGTATTGGAGAGACTATCTTGCCCATTCTGTATTCTCCTCCTTGATCATAAATTAATTGACCATATATGCATGGGTTTATTTTTGGGGCCCTCCAGTCAATTCCACTGATCTAAGTGTTTGCTTTTGTGCCAGTACTGTACTATTTTGATTACCATCACTTTGGATTATACTTTGAATTCCAGAAGCATGATGCCTTCAGCTCTTTGTTCTTCTTTCTCAAGATTGTTTTGATTGCAGGTCTTTGTGTTTCCCAAACACATTTTCAGCTTGTTCTATTTCTGTGAAAAATGTCATTGGTATTTTATATATTATGGACATTTTAAGAATATTAATTCTTCTGACCCACGATCATGAAATATCTTACCTTTCCATTTATTTGTGTCTTTCATCAATACAATATTTGTCGTATTTGGTTTCCAGGTTTTTCACCTTTTTCAAATTTCTTCCTAGGTATTTTATTCTTTTTGATGCGATTGTAAATGGGATTATTTTCTTAATTTTTGTTCGATAGCTCAGTAGTAGTATGTAGCAATGGAACTGATTTCTATATGTTACTGAATTATTGACTCACAGAAACTATGATCTAATAAATATTGTTGTTTTAAGTCACTTGGTTTTGAGTAATTTGTTACATAGCAATAGAAAAAAAAAAACTGTGATAAAAGTTTCTCTAGGATGTACACAGGTTAGTTATATGCACACGTTCTGTACTGTTACCATACTGCTCTCCAGATGATTGCACCAGTCTACACACCTACCAGCAGTGAAAAAGGATTCTTTTTCCCTACCTCCCAATGAGCGTAAAATATTTGTATTATTTTTCACTAACAATTTATTACGGATTTTAGAATTTGATTACCATGTTTTGAAAAGTCAAACAATTTATCTGCTCATATTAGCAGCTTCAAGTTTGATGTACATTTTGTGTTTGTTTGTTTGTTTTTTAATTTATTTATTTATTTGACAGACAGAGATCACAAGTAGGCAGAGAGGCAGGCAGAGAGAGAGGAGGAAGCAGGCTCCCTGCGGAGCAGAGAGCCCGATGCGGGGCTTGATCCCAGGACCTTGAGATCATGACCTGAGCCCAAGGCAGCGGCTTAATCCACTGAGCCACCCAGGTGCCCCTGTTTGTTTGTTTTTAATGTAAATGTCATTTCTAACCCTATCTGCTTTCTAGGGACTGTAAAAACTGCACCCTATTTTATTTTCAACCAGCGATATTCAGGAGATGAAACATTTGTGTTTGCTCTAGTTAGCTGGAAGCACTGATACTGCTAAAGAAAAAGCTCAGGTATATGCGGGTGAAAAGAAGATATTGAGAATTCTCAGGTATTGCTGGGGCTTGCATAGACTTATGAATTACTATAGCAAAAGTAGTGCTTGGAAGTGTGGTGGGTAAGGAGTTGGCTAAATACAGGTTTAAAGGAAAAGCTAATTTGGATCCTCTGGACCTTCATTGGAAGAGAATTTTGCACCTTAGCATTTAAATCAAGGGGGAAGGCCGGAGCACTTGGATGGCTCAGTCGGTTAAATGGCTGACTCTTGATTTCAGCTCAGGTCATGATCTCAGGGTCGTGAGATGGAGCCCCAAGGTAGGGCTCTGCACTCAGCAGGGAGTCTGCTTGAGATTCTCTCTCCCTCTCCCTTGCCCTTCCCTCCCACTTTCTCTCTAATAAATAGGTAAATCTTTTTAAAAAAAGATAAATCAAGGGGGAGGCAATACCAAAATTAGTATCTGAGATCTGTTTGTTATTTCTCTACCTTGACCATACATGTGAAAATCATTCGGGTTGTTGTCTTTGGATGACTAAATAAAAGTGTTGTGAGTTATAAGTTATATGTAGTTCATTCTTGAACTTTTTCTTATTTCTTAAGATTTATTTATTTGAGAAAGAGAGTGTGCATGCACTCAAACGAGCAGGGGGATGGGGCAGAGGGAGAGAGAATCCTTAAGCACATTCCTTGCTGAGCAAGGAGGCTGATGTGGGCTCAATCCCATGACCCTGAGATCATTACCTGAGACAACATCAAGGGTTGGCCTCTTAACTGACTGAGCCACCCAGGTGCCCCCATTATTAACTTAAAAAAAAGATTTTAATTAAATTTTAAACTAAGTATCAAGCTCAATTTCTAAGGGTACTCTTATCCTCCCCGAACAGAATCCTTACCATGTCCTTTAATGAAAAAACAGCCCTAATAATCATGGTAGTTGATATCAAAGAATATGGTGAATCTTGAGGGAGAATTCGGTAGTGAATGATAGAGGCCTAAGGCTTAGAACCAACTGGGAATATATCTTGGGTTCTGAAGTGAAAAGAAAGCTCAGTGAGTTCATTAGATCACCAAAGGATAATGAGGCACTTATACAACATAGGTTTGTATGGAGACAGTATAATGTTTTGAGAGGCTATATACTTATTCTAGGGATTCCTCCAATTCCTAAAATATGTTCACAACTCCTTTTTAAATATCGCTTTCAGCATTTGTAATACACTTTTCTGAATATTTTCATTATAGCAAATCTCAATTCTTTTTAATATAAGTGACTTTTTAAAAACATTCTATTCAGCCATTCAAAACTATCATGTGAGGGCACGCTCTCTCTCTCTCTCTAATAAAAAAGTCTTAAAAAAAAAAAAAGACCTAACCAAGTATGGTAAATTTAGCTGGTCAGTATTAACTGGTGAATATACTAAATAACGCTGTTTAAAAAGCATTAAAGATTGAGGCATAACAATTGAGATGTGGCTTACTTTCACATCTATTGAGTTAAATAGCTGTCTATTATATAGATATTTCCACACGGAAGATACTTTAACGTATGTAGTAGCTGTCTTGTCTCCTTATTTCCTTCCACCTACTCTAGTAGATGTTGGTTGACAATATGCTTCAGGGGAAAGTGGGTCCTTTTCCAGCCTCAGGAGGGTAAATCTTAATTAATGGCAATTCCATTCCTCTTGAAAGTGATTGCTTAACATATGGCATGTGATACAATTCTGAGCAGTGACACATGAGAGAAAAGCTGCTGCGGGGCTTCTGAAGAATTGTCTAGAGGAGAACTGTCCAAAAGGGACATCAGTATCTGTCATACTTTCTTGTGTAATAAAAAAATAAAAAAATAAAAAAAAAACATGAAACTTGGCCTTTGTGGCTTAGTCGGTCAAGCATCTGCCTTCAGCTCAGGTCGTGATCCCAGAGTCCTGGGATGGAGCCCCGCTTCAGGCTCCCTTCTCTGAGGGGAGTCTGCTTCTCCCTGTCCCACTCCCTTTCCCCCAGCTGATGTTATTACAAAGAACAAATGGAAAATAAAGATAAAATAGGATTAATTATTGACCACAGTTATATAATTTTTTCACAGTTATATAATTAAAGCAAAGAATGCATAATATGAATCTTTAAGTTCCAACTATTTTGATATTCTATCTGTTGTGTAAAATAAGATAACCAGCTCACTTATGTGTTCAAAGATCTCTACACATTGTTAAAATGTTTCTCTACTATATTGGTAATGTATTTTAATTAACATCTCATAAATTGCAAATCCATAACTTGCCTTTCCCTGAAACCATACGGGCCTGGAGGTCTCTGGGCTAAAAGACTGGCATGTGTAGGCAGAGTTACTTTTACATAGTTTACTTATTAGAATATTATAACAAATTTGCTCATCAAATTAGTGAAGAATAAATAAATATTATCAAGTCTGTCAAGAATGAGGAGAGACAGGCACAACCATATGTTGTTGTGCAAACCATACAACCCCTCTGAAAAGCAATGTGGCAGTAATTATTAGGAATTTTTACACCCTTATGCCCAGTAATTCCATTTCTATTTTTTTAATTTTTTAAAAAATTTTATTTATTTATATCACAAGTAGGCAGAGAGGCAGGCAGAGAGAGAAGGGGAAGCAGGCTCCCCGCTGAGCAGTGAGCCCAATGTGGGCGCGATCACAGGACCCTGAGACGGTGACCTGAGAAGAAGGTAGAGGCTTAACCCACTGAGCTACCCAGGCGCCCCTCCATTTCTATTTAACAATTTCCTTAGTAAATGTTCATGAATGTGGATAAAGATTTATGTACAAATCCATCTAATCCAGTATTATTTATAATCACAAAAATATGTAAACAACCATCCAACAACGGGGAAAATGTTAACTAAATTACGGTATGATTCTAGAAATGTGGATTTATGCAGAGAAATAATGAAGCTACTGGAGAAATCTTAGACATGGAAAATACTCAGGATGTAAGTTTAAGTTTAAAAAGACAGTTCAGGGGCGCCTGGGTGGCTCAGTGGGTTAAAGCCTCTGCCTTCAGCTCAGTTCGTGATCCCAGGGTTCTGGGATCGAGCCCCGCATTGGGCTCTCTGCTCAGCAGGGAGCCTGGTTCCTTCTCTCTCTCTCTGCCTGCCTCTCCACCTACTTGTAATTTCTGTCTTTCAAATAAATAAATAAAATCTTTAAAAAAATAAAATAAAATAAAAAGACAGTTCACAGGACTTTTTGTAAAATTATTGATGCCTATTTGAGTGAAAGACTAAAAGGAAATATTACCTCTGAGTGGGCTTTTTTAAGTGTAGTTGACATACAACGTTATATTAGTTCCAGTTATTCACACAGTGATTCAACATTTATATACATTTTGAAGTGATCACCATAAATCTAGCTGCCACCTGTCACCATACAAACTTGTCACATATTTTAACTATATTCCCTATGCTGTACATTGTCTCCCCGCGTCTTATTTCATAGCTGGAAGATGAATATCTTTTAATCCCCTTCCCGTTTTGCCCATGCCCCACCTTTAGCAACCACCTGCTTGTTTTCTGTACCTGGGAATTGGTTTCTGTCCAGTGAAAAGGGCCCTGGGGCTCAGGGGCGAGCGGACCGCCCTGAAGAGATATGGGAAACCTTAGCACAAAGATGATGACAGAAATCACCAGATTATGGACGGCTGAGGGTAGAGCTAGCCTAAACAGAAAACGGCAATCACTGAGGCTAGAGGAGAACAGAACACAGGGGAGAAATACCAGAGAGGAAGGAGATTCAAAAAACCCTGAGCTGCAATAACCAGACAGTGGATACAATGTCACTTTTAAAACCATATTTCAGGCACCTGCTGAGCCTTGAGACTTCAGCTTCCCCAGCTGGGAAAAAACTGCAAATAAAGGCTCTTCCCAAAACTGAACTCAGGTCGATCTAAGGCCAGTACTGAGAGACGCCCGCCGCCGAGGGTGGGAGGCTACGCATGCGCCCTGGCGCGAGGCGTGTTCGGAGGGCGGGGCCTGTTTTCTTTCTTGCAGGGTTTCCGCGGTTGCCAGCCCCGCCCGCCTCACCTGCGCGTCACGTGGTCCTCGCGCGCCTGGGGGCACCTGAGGGTGGATCCCGCGCGCCTTGGGTCTTGGAGTGGACGTGGCCGCGTCCGTGGGCCGGTTGAGCAGCGGCGGCGGCGGCGGCAGGTGGGAAAGCACGGCTAGGATCAGCTCGCGGAGCCTCCCTACTCGGGGTGTTTGAACCCTCTGGTTCTCGAAGTCTGGTTTGAAGCGTGCGACGGGGGCCGGCCAGGACTAGGACGGGAGCGGGGCTCGATGATGCGCCCAGGGCCGGGGCCCAGAGCCCGGGGCGGGCCTGCGGGCGTTGCGTGGATACTCCAGCTGGGCCGAGTCGGATGCCGCCGCCCCGGAAGGCCCGGCTTCCCGTCAACTGTCCGTCCGCCTGCCCGGGTGGCTCTAAGAGTGGGGTACACTGCATGCGGGGGTCACTGCGTGCGGGGGAGTAAGTCGCGGGGCTTTATGTGGGGAGATTTGGGGCACATTTCCGGTTTGCTTTGCAATAGTTAGGGATGCGTGTGTTGACACTGACGAGTTGACCCGCCCAGGGACTGACCCTTCGGCCTGACGGCTGAGTGGACGGACGCTCGCACCCCGACAAGGCAGGTGGTGGTAGGCTTGAGAGTGCTTTTCAAACAGCCTTTGATTCAAGTGATTATGTGTCTATTCTACCATCTGTTTGGTCTGGAACTGCAAAGGGAGCTGAGTGCCACAAGGGTGTGGAAGCCGAAGTTTGTTTGCAAGATTACCTAGTGTCTTTGCACAGTTGGGATTTGGGAGTTCTTCAAAAAGACCTCATGATCTTGCTTGTTTTCCGTGCGGTAGTACAGGTGACAATCCACGAGGACATTTCGTGGGTTTGTTTTGTTTTGTTTTATTTTGGCTTGTTTTTTAGACGTTGTTGAGGTTTGTTTGGGGGAAAAAAACGCTGAAGTTTTGGGAAACAATAAATATAGATGTGTTCCATGTATTTGTAAAGAATTCTGCAAATAACAGTGCAACAAGGGATTGCGAATTACAATTTAAAGGGTATACCTATTCCTTCATACCTGATTATTATTTCATTTTGCATTATTTTCCACTGCTGAATTTTCTATTTTTAGTATCGGTAGCTTTTTTTTTTTTTAAAGATTTTATTTATTTATTTGACAGACAGAGATCACAAGTAGGCAGAGAGGCAGGCAGAGAGAGAGAAGGAAGCAGGCTCCCCGCTGAGCAGAGAGCCCGATGTGGGACTCTATCCCAGGACCCTGGGATCATGACCTGAGCCGAAGGCAGAGGCTTTAACCCACTGAGCCCCCAGGCGCCCCAGTATCGGTAACTATTTTAGATTTTCTAATTTGTATTGTGTTCACATATGATATTTAGAAGTAGAATTCAAGTGGATTTGGAAAATAATCAACAAATATTTATTTGAGCATATTAGGTTCTGACACTGTTTTATGTGCTATGGATAAAGAAATGAGCAAGATGGACAAGATCTCCACTCTTGAAATTTACATCCTCTTGGTGAAGAGACAACAATTACATCCCTTGGTGGTAATTGCTACACTGAGGATCGAAACAGAGCGATATGTTAGCCTGGAGGGTGGCTGTTTTAGACTAGGAAAACCCTCTCTGAGGAGAGACACTGGTGTTGAGATCTGAATGAAAAATAGGATCGCAAAAGCAAAGGGAATTTATGAAGATCTAAGAATCCATTGGACCAGGCAGGCCGGAAGGAAATGAGGGAAAAGGAAAGGGGCAGGACTTGAGATCTGAGAAGTAGGTGGCGAACAGCCAGATACATACAGTATTTTGTAAGCTTTGAGGAAGGGTTTGGATTTTAATCTAAGTTCGTAAATTTGTTCTTAAGTTTAGTTTGGCTACGTTCATTTTTTTTGCCACTCTTTCTCTTTGCTTTCCTTCTTTTGGTTTCCTTGAATTTTTTTTTTTAAGATTTTATTTATTTATTTGTCAGAGTGAGCACAGGCAGAGGCAGAGGGAGAAGCAGGCTCCCTGCTGAGCAAGGAGCCCGATGTGGGACTCGATCCCAGGACACTGGGATCATGACCTGAGCCAAAGGCAGCCGCTTAACCAACTGAGCCACCCAGGTGTCCTGGTTTCCTTGGATTTATTAAATTGATTTTTCACCTCAAATCTTTTCTATCATTTTGTTATCAAACAAGGTGGCACACCATGACATAGGAGCTTTCAGCACTGCCACTGAAATTTTGAATGAAACCATTTCTTAGTTTTTATGAGTGAAAGGTACAGTTAATGCATCTGAAAGGCAAAGCTGTCACCTTGGCTCCATTCTGTGGAAGGAGCCGCTGAGACAGTTTGTTAAGAGTGGAAAATCTTTTTGAGTTGGGATTAACAGATCTGGAGTGAGACATTTTTGAGAAATAATTAGTTAAAGGAAGGGCTTCAGAGGTTAAATAAACACCCAGTGTTTTGGATGTTCAGTGTCAAATCAGTTTGACGTTATTTGACAGTGTTCTTTTTCAGAAGTTAATGGAATTTTATTGGTGTGTCAGGTGTGACTGTGATCATCGTTAGAGTTTATGGTCTTATCGGTGTTTTTCTCTCCAAATTATTCTCATCTCAGGTACAATAGTTTGTCCTTTAAAAATATGAATGTAGGAGCTTTCACTGAGCAAATCCTTAAATTGATTTTGACTCTTTTCTACAGATTTGAGTTGCATTTATTTGACTCTAAGGATGAAGTAACCTTTATTTAAAAATTGCAGGACATTTTACTTCAAATAAAGAACATGGTGAAACTAATTCATACCTTAGCCGATCACGGTGATGATGTCAACTGCTGTGCGTTCTCCTCTTCCCTCTTGGCTACTTGCTCTTTGGACAAAACAATTCGCCTCTACTCCCTAAGTGACTTTACCGAGCTGCCCCACTCGCCATTGAAGTTTCACACCTATGCTGTCCACTGCTGCTGTTTCTCCCCTTCAGGCCACGTTTTGGCTTCCTGTTCAACAGACGGTACCACTGTCCTATGGAATACTCAGAATGGAGAGACTTTGGCAGTGATGGAACAGCCCTCTGGTAGCCCCGTGAGGGTTTGCCAGTTTTCCCCAGACTCCACTTGTTTGGTATCAGGCGCAGCTGATGGAACGGTTGTTTTATGGAACGCCCAGTCATACAAGTTATATAGGTATGAATATTTAAACCCTTTCCGTTTTTATCGCTATTAACAAGTTTGCCAAGAAAGCAAGCAAGCAAGCAAGCAAGCAGGATATTTTGATGACTTTAAGGACCAGATAATTTTCCAATATCACAAGGAAAGACATTTTGACCTGTCTTCTGAAGGTCATAAAAACAAATGTTTAATATGGTTTTTGTAGTAGATTTGCTTAGCCCTGAGAGTTTTAAATCTCCAATCTTTCTCTTGTAAAATAAGGGTTAATCTTGTTAGACTTTTATGGATTTTTACGTTAAGAGCTAGATGAAGAAAACAGTCTTTTGAATAAGATTCAGTAATTTTAGGCTTTATTTTTGTCGCTTGTGACTCAAGCATTCGCAGTAATAGAGTAATGGTAGGTAAGTCTCACCTGAGAAAACACAACTGTTTCCTGACTAGGATTCTACCCGGGGAAATGATCAACCCCAGAAAAAAGAACCTTTTGATTAGTGTGATGTTGTCATTAAAACAAAACAAAACCAAAAAACCACCTGAAAAACTCCTTTTAGATGAAAATACATCAGTTAATTTAAACTGGTAATGTTCTATTGCAACTTGCCAACATGAAATCTATGTACTTTTATGTCTATTATGGTGAGATATATATCACATAAAGTTTAAGTGTACAGTTCAGTGACATTAAGTACATTAAACACCATAAACTTTTAAATGTTACCAAGTGAAATAGCCCAATATACTTTCTCCTGTTCTTAGGTCATTCAGAGCACAACTTTTGCTCATTAGAATTAGGTCTGTGGGTTGAAGAAGGCGATGTGTTTTAAGTGGCGTTAATGAACCATTTAAAGAGACAGCTCAGAAAGAAGGAATCGTTCAAGTTTTTTTATATGAATAAAATATAGCTGTCAACTAAGAAATATTCTTTTTCATGTATCAGGTGATGAATTCTGCCTCTCTGCCATTACTTCCCTAATGTATGCTGCTGTACAAAGATAACACTGCGGTAGCACCGGATGGGACCCTGCACTAATTGTTAGGCTTTTACCAATTTATTTTTCCTAATTGAGAAAATGAAAATTAATACTGTCAGCACATTGCCTCCTTATCTTCCCAAGATAATTTTAACTTGTTCACAGCATTTGCTTTTCATAAAGAATTTATATTTCTATTTTATATTTATTTGTATTTTATATTTGAAGGTGATGCTTCTGGGTGATTTTAATACAAAAGTTGAAAGTACTTTTGACCTAATGACATGTTTTCTGATAAAAGTAGGTTTTTAAAAATGTATAACTTTAGTTATATAAATATATATAGTTATAGTTATATTTAGTTATAATATAATATTTATATTTAGATATTTTGGTTGTCAGAGCTTTTTTTGTTAAGTTGCATAGATTTTAATGCATTCATACGGACTTGCCATATGGAAATACATGAAGCTACATGGACTTTGGTTTGGATCTATATAGCTTAGGCTTGAATACATTACTCAAGATAATGTTTAAACCCGTTTTTTGGAAAAGCACATCTTAGTTCATAGCATATGATATTTCTATAGATATCTGTTGCCCTTTCTAGTTCTCTATTAGCCATTTTTCCTGTTTTTACTCTAGCAAGCTGCTGTTAGAAATTGTAATATAAAGTAAGAGATACTCTAAAATGAAATGAAACCCCCCGCCCTTTTTCTGGTTTTATTTCAGATGTGGTAGTGTTAAAGATGGCTCCTTGGTGGCCTGTGCATTTTCTCCGAATGGAAACCTCTTTGTCACTGGCTCCTCATGTGGAGATTTAACACTGTGGGATGATAAAATGAGGTGTCTACATAGTGAAAAAGCACATGATCTTGGAATTACCTGCTGTGATTTTTCTTCACAGCCAGTTACTGGTTAGTTATTTTAATCTTTAAAGCGCTAGTAGTTCCTATTTGTAATTTGTGTACGACTTTTAATTCTTTTATTCATTTTCATTTCATCTTCAATAAATGAGAAGCCCTTTTAACTCATTCCTGTTAAGGAATCACTCTTGTTCTTTATTCGATCAAAATGAAATCATGAAATATCATAAGGGAAAATCAGGTTATTTAATATACATTGGGGAATTACTCAACTTTGTATAGTAGATCTGGATTCCTTAAATATGGTAATTTAGAGGACCTCACCCTATTGGTTGTGCTGTGGATTTTTAAAATACAGTATATTGATCTTAAAAAGAGAAATGTGAAATTAAAGAATTGGAAACACAAGCTAAATTTTCAGTTTACTAATTTAATCTTCCAAAAGCTGAATTTATAAAATAAGATGTTTGACAACACGATTAGCTTTTAAAAGAAGAAATACAAGCTCCTGAATATAGATAGACGCTTGTTTTAAATGGAGAACGGTGAATTGGGAAGCTCTCTTCTATTTCATCCTGTGTGATAGGACGAAGTTCAGCTTTTGTTGCCTCAAGTCCTGTTCCACCACCAGTTCTGTCCTATTAGCAATATAATGTGAGCTACATTGTAGATTTAAGACTTTTTAGTCGTAGGTGAAATTAATTTTCATGATAAAATTTTACTCATATATAAAATATTTCAGTAATTGATAGTAGCACATAAAATATTTTACTATTTTCGATACTAGGTTTTTGAAATCTGGTATGTATATTATGTCACGTTTAAATTTGTCCTAGCCATATTTCAAGTGTCCAGTAGCCACATGTGGCTAGTGACTACCTTATTGGACAGCTCAAGTCCAGAGGTGGGCAGGATGGTTTTGGCACTCCTCTATTTCAAACCTATCAGTGGCTGATTAAAATAAGATTAAGGTAAGGTACAAAATGCCAGATCCAAAACACAAAGCCTGGAAGTACCAGACACATTGTTTGCCTGCCTCCTCTCAACACACACTTGGTCTCAGACATTCTCTTGCCACACTGGCCTCCTTTTGTTCCTTGAATGCTTCTAAGATGTTTCCAAGCATTTTACCATATGGACCCTTCAGCTGGTTCACTGTCAGTTATCCTTTAGATTTCAGGTAAAAATCACTTCAAATAAGGCTCCCCTGTACTTATGTACATAGTTGTATCTTAGTATGTATCAGTGCCAAAACTTCCTTTGATGAACTGTATCTGTGAAGTTAGGTGGGACTCATGTAAAATTGACTTGATGATATCAATATATACTTAGCTACAAATATTTAGGAACTTATCTAGTGTGTATATAATTATACACTGAAATTATCTCAGCATTAAAAACTCGTGGGATTTTTGTGACACCAATTTAGATTACTTTCCCTGATTTATATAATTTCTACCAAATAAAACAGACCAAATTATATTATTTTGGATTTATATAATTCCAGTCTTTGTCTTGATTCAGCCAAAGGGGGAGAAAATCCCTATTATTCCATGTGAATTATAGACTAAGCTTTTAAGAAATGGGTATATCCTTAAAAAAAAAAAAAGTTGGGAATAATTAAATGTTGAACACTCATAACTTTTCTTCCTTATTTTTCCCATCAGTGCTAGCCTTATAGACCCTAAAATGGGGTTGAAGGATGGCCCAGGCTTAATAACTCAATATTGGCCCCTACCCTTGAGTTACATTCTTAGTGGAAAGAAATAAAAAGGCAAGTTGCTGTAGTAAGTTCAGTGGCCAGGGTTATAATCCTTTGATGCACCTTGTTTAAAATAAATTCTTTAATTAGCATTTCATTCTATGGTTTGTGTTTAGTTAGTATCACTTTTGAATATGGTTTAAGTGAATAGAATTAACAGATCTCAATATAAGAAATTAAAAATGTTTTATTTTAAATATTTTACCAATTCTTGTGTATTTATTTTTCATAAATTTACATTTTTAGATGGAGAGCAAGGTCTTCAGTTTTTTCGATTGGCCTCATGTGGTCAGGATTGCCAGATCAAAATTTGGGTAGTTTCTTTTACCCATGTCTTAGGTATGTATGTGTATATTCAACCAGTAGTTCTCTAAAATTATTTGTGAATCAGATAGAATTTCTGTTTTAATTAATCTTTTTACTTAAGGAACTCTGGATATCTAAAAGTGATTATAAAGTATGTATTAATAATTTTTAATCAGAGTAGTTACATACATATACATGATTTAATCATTGGATGCTCACAGCTGATAATGACCTCACCACTACCACCACACACATTCCTGCTCACCAGAAAAACCACTTCACACTTTATCTGTTTGCAACTCTTGGTGGTTTTCTGTTTGTATAAGTATTGTTTTTCTACCATATTTAAAATTTTTTCACTGTGGTGACTGTTTTTTGGCAGTGTTGGGGAGGCCTTTCCTCCATGTAATGCACTGTTCCTTCAGGTGATCCTTCTGTCAAGAAAGTTACATTGTTCAGTTTCGGAAAACTTTTAAGTTAAAGGTTCGGAAAACCTTTAAGTTATTTCTTTAATAATTTCTTCCCCATTTCTTCTCTTTTTAATAATTCTCATTAATTGAGTGTTGGACCTCCTTGATTTCTTTCCCTGTGTCACCCACCCACCACATATTTCTCTTTATCTTTTCCATACTTTATGGAAACACACCTTAACTTCATCTTTTAACCTTTTGTGTTTTTTATTCCATCATATTTTCAGTTTCAATAAGTTCATCTTCTTCTCTGTTTCTTTTTTCTCCATGTCCTTTTATTTTATGAATGCAAGCTCAACTCAAAACTCAGTATACCAGTTAGAGGTTTTTGTTTTGTTGTTCCCTTCTGTTTCCTGATTATCCTTGTTTGCTCTTGAGTCTTTTTTTTTTTTTAATTTATTTACACTGATCTTTCTCTTTCATATGGTTACAAACTTCTTCAAATTCTGGTGATTCTTGTATTCCATTGACATTTAAGAATTAGGCAATAATAAGATGTTTAGAAGCTCCGTGCACATAGTGGTTTGCTATTGCTGGCTTCCTTCTAGGGTGAGGAAGCAGGTTGTTGGCCCTGACTGGAGCGGTTCAGGGGCTTAGAGAATTTCCCTGGAGCTGCCAAGGAGCTCCCCAGAAAGCCATTCTTTCCTCCTAGAAATGTTTTGCCTAGAGAGAAGCATCTGGCTTTTGTGCAACATCCTGTGGGGGGGATGAGGGAAGGATTGGAGGTGGACACCAGGTGTTCTATCAATAGACTTTTTGCTAACTTTTTTGTTTTCAGGTTGATATCTGTGTCATCCTGATTTTCCTCTTCCCCAGCTGTTGATAAGTCTTTTGGGGTATTCTAGGGCAGATTAACTTTCTTCTGGTCCATCACCCCTCCCTTTGCACTCTGAGCTATTACTCCTCTATACTTCCTCACCAGTTATTTTGCTTTCTGCCTTCCCAAAACTGGCTTCAGTTTCTGGATTGCTGACACCTCTCTTTCCATTCTCTTTGTTGATGTGCTTTTATATCTTTATTAATTCTTTCACTATCATTTTAATGGGAACTCTGAAATTACATGGGCAATTGGCCATCTTGCTTCAGATGCCTAAAAAGATTCTTTATTGTTACCTAATAAGCTTCAGTTAAATTACAAACTGCATTTTGTTGTTTACAGTTATTGTCAAAGAGAAACAAAGCTGGACACTAAAAGATAAGGACAGATTTTCACCAGTAATATACTATTGCAATTGGGAGAGAGTCAAACATGAACGGTACCTAGCTTCAGTTTATACAGAGGTGACTTGGCATTTTGAAGGGAGAATGAGGAATATGGAGGGAGGTCAGTGGGGCTCTGTGGAGTCAGGGAAGTGAAAAATTACAAACAGGAAGGATAGGGGCCATGCGAAACTCATCCGGGTTTGCTAACTGGCACCTAGGGAGATTAGGCTCCTACCCTCCCAGAGAGTGGGAAACAGGGGTCCTATCATCAGGTTCTGGCTGGAAAGAACAGCAAATTTTATTGGCAGCCTTGAGTTTTCTCAGGCAGGTACTTTAAGGGGGCTAGGATAATCCTAGGCATGCAGCCTTGAGCTGTCAGAAACTAGGTTAATATTAAGTCTTTATAAGCTAAAGCCAGGGCCTTAGTTGAGAAGAGGGCTCAGAAGAGCCTAGCTAGAGTTTGATCAAGGAGAAAATCTTTGTCATTATACCAGTGTATAGAGAATGGCCCGTTATCAGGAAGTATTTATTTTATTAAAATAAATTTCTTTTTATGGAAATTCAGTTAATTTATTGCCTGTTAGGTTATATTTAGTCATTCTTTTAAATGTGTTCAATGACATACTGGTAAGGACTTGGTGCTTTCATTGGTCGATCATTCCTTTTACTCCTGCCAAAGTAAAATTCTTAATGAGAATCCATGAATATAGTCATATATTGGATGTTCTAAATATGTCTTTAATAATTGTTCAAAAATCTAATGGTTTATGCTGTTAAACCATTAAGTTTGAACACCGTTTAAACTTTTTAAAGTTTGCCATTAAAGCCTTTTTATAAAGTGTTTTTCATCATTTGCATCTAATTTTTTAAATTGTTTACTTGTTAGGGAGGAGTATATAGACTTAGGGATCTTACACTTGAGAATATAGCCAATGGTGATATTGCAAGTTTTATTGGTCTTCATGTGGTTTACAACTCAACATTTTTGCTGTGTTCGATTGATTGTGCCAGCTCCTGATCTGTATGTTCCATAGTGCTTTCATGGATTACATCTCCTCTCCCAGATAAAAATACATGCTTTTTTCCTGTTATGAATAGAAATAAAGTGTGTGTATTTATAACAATGATACATTTTTTTCTATTTGTTGAAGCTTTAACCTACTCTAATGACCTTTTTGTTAAATGCAGTTACCTTAAGAGGAATTAATGCTTCAAAAAGTTTTATTCTGAGAAAACTGATAGCTTTCACTTATTTTGTCTCCTCAGGTCAACTTCTTAATAGTAATTTTTATAGGTTGTCACAAAAAACTATTGAATTCCTTTGGTTTAGCTTTAAAATAGTTGTGATATTTCTTTTCAGTGATTACAGAAAGCACAAAAGGGAGTTTAGTGTTACTGTACTTTGTTGGAGTATTATAAGCTATAATTGGAATTATAGGATGTATAAATTATCATTGATTATTTTTTATCTATGAAATGAGAAAATATTTTCTTGATATCAGATTTTAAAAACTTATATTTGTGGGGCACCTGGGTGGCTCAGTTGGTTAAGCATCTGCTTTCGGCTCAGGTCGTGATCCCAGAGTCCTGGGATTGAGCCCTGCATTGGGCTTCCTGCTTAGTGGGGAGCCTGCTTCCCCCTCTCCCACTCCCCCTGCTTGTGTCTGCACATGCTCTCTCTCTTTCTCCTTCAAATAAATAAAATAAAATCTTTTAAAAAATTAAAAAAATAAAAACTGATCTTTGTTTAGGTATTGGGGCAATTTGATTCTTTTTAGGTATTCAGGCAATTGGTATATGTGTATATATACTTGTGTATATATATATTTTAATACTTATTTTTAAGTAGGCCCCATGCTGGGCATGGAGGCCCAGCATGGGGCCCAGACTCATGCCCCTGAAATCAAGAGTCACATGCTCCACTGAGCCAACCAGCCACCCCAATATGTATTTTATATTATTAAAAATTAAATGCCAAGATTATCTTAATAGTTTAAAATTTTATTTTTTTTAACGATTTTATTTATTAGACAGAGATCACATGTAGGTGGACGGGCAGGCGGGGGCGTGGGGAGCAGTCTCCCCGCTGAGCAGAGAGCCCAATGCAGGGCTCAATCCCAGAACCTTGAGATCATGACCTGAGCTAAAGGCAGAGGCTTAACCCACTGAGCCACCCAGGTGCCCCAATAGTTTAAAATTTTAGATTAGCTTAAAATGTTAAATTTTTATGTATTTTACAGAGTTTAAAATTTTAAAAGGCTTGATCACTATAATCCCTCCACATTTGCTGAGTGCACCATTTTCTTTACCCATTACTGAACATTTGAAACCACTTAATCACACTGCATTCCAATGCCTGAGTTGCATGAAGATTTTTTTCATTTTTTATTCTTTAAGCACTTAAAGATAATTTATTAAAATAAATGACTGAAATAGTTTTGACTTAAAAATAAATTCTAAGCACAGTCAGCTTGCTAATTTTTCTTGCCTTGTTATTTGCAGGTTTTGAATTAAAATATAAAAGTACACTGAGTGGGCACTGTGCTCCTGTTCTGGCTTGTGCTTTTTCTCATAATGGGCAGATGCTAGTCTCGGGGTAAGCTATTTAGTTTAATTTTCTTAAGCCATTTTGATATGAAGTAGAATGGATATACAGAAAAGTGCATAAAACGTAAGAGAACAACTTTGATAAATGGATGCAAACCTGTGTAACCACTACTCAGGTCAAGAAATGGAATGTCAGTGGTTCTGCTACAAAAGTCTTCCCCTTCCAGGTGCCCCTTTTGGGTGACAACACCTCAAGTCATATGCAATATCACTTTTTTCTTTTAAACTGATTTATAACAGATCATATAATGTGTATTATTTTGTGCCTGGCTTCCCTTAGTCAACATGATGTTTGACACATCCATTCATATTAATGCATACAACTATGGCTTGTTGGTTTTCATTGCTATGTAATATTCCATTGAATGTGTATACTATAACTTATCCATTTAAAATAATTGATTATTTTCAATTTGGGAGCATTACAATAATGTGTGAAGCTGTCTGTGTCTTCTAATGTACTTGTTTGTGCATTTTTCTGGGAAAAACACATAGGAATAGAATTTATGAGCCATAGAATAATTGTATTTTCAGCTTTGGCAGATAACATCAAATTGTTTGCCAAGCAGCTGAGCTCCTCTATAGCTGTGTTATTTCACAGCCTAGCCTATACTCGATATTTGGTATTTTTGGTTTTTTTGAATTTTAGCCATTCTTATAAATGTGAAGTGTTATCTTACTGCATTTTAAATATGCATTTCCCTGAAACAGTGAGGTTAGAATCTTTTCAGAAGTTTATTGGCCACATGTGTTTCCTCTTTTATGAAGTGCCTGTTCATGTCTCTTGCTCATTTTTCTTCTGTATTTTTCTTATTGATCTATTGTTGAAATTGTATTTATTGTCTCTATAGTTCAGTGTATGAGCCACTTAGGTGTTGCAAATATCTTTTCTTCTGTGAATTTGTCTTTTCACAGCTTCAATTTTAGTATAGTCAGTTTATGTTCTGAGGCGTGAGGATATTTTCCCATATTAACTTCTAAAATCTTCATTGTTTTTACTCTATCAGATTTGATTTGTGTGTATCATGCACGGTACAGTAGGAGTCCAGTTTTATTTCTTTCCATGTAGATACTCAGTTGTCCCAGTAACACCCATTGAAAAGATCATCTTTTCTCATGTTCTGTTACCTTGTCAGAAATCGCTGACGATATGTGTGTGGATCTGTTTCTCAGCCCATTTCATTCTCTTATTCTATTTATCCTTGTTCTAAAACCATTCTTTCTTTCAAAGGCTTTATATTTTAACTATTCCTGGATTTTTGACATTCCATATAGAGTTAGCTTGTCAGATTGCCTCCAGCTATCCCTCCCCTTTACACACACAGACCTGTTGGATTTTGAGTGGGGTCTGTTGAGTCTGATAAATTCGGGGATAATGGACATCTTTATGATATTGAGTCTTTTCATCCATGAATATGGTGTATTTCTCCATTTTTGTTTTGACATCTCTCAACAATTGTCTTCTTTTTTTTTTTTTTTTAAGATTTTATTTATTTGACAGACAGAGATCACAAGTAGGCAGAGAGGCAGGCAGAGAGAGAGGGAGAGGGGGAGAAGCAGGCTCTCCTCTGAGCAGAGAGCCCGATGGGGGACTCGATCCCAGGACTCTGGGATCTTGACCTGAGCCGAAGGCAGCGGCTTAACCCACTGAGCCACCCAGGCGCCCTCAACAATTGTCTTCTATGTAGGTCCTCATCTTTTACTGGATTTATTTCTAGGCACTTAATTTTTCTGTTGCTATTACAAAAGACATGTCTGATAAAGGGATGTATATATGGAAAGACAAAGCTGAGATCTTATAAGGGCCTTAATTTTTATATTTTTTATGTACAAA